>NC_135175.1:24445074-25045074 GCF_041146795.1 Maylandia zebra
AGGGAGTAGAGCAGTGGCCAGAGGACACATCCCTGAGGTGCTCCTGTGTTGATGGTGATGCTGTTAGAGACACATCTACCCACCCTCACCACCTGAGTTCTGCCAGTGAGGAAGTCCAACACCCATGCACACAGACGGCTGTTAAGTCCCAGATCCCTGAGCTGTGTGAACAGTCTGCAGGGCACTATTGTGTTAAACGCTGAACTGTAATCAACAAACAGCATTCGCACATAGTTACCCTGTTTCTTGTCCACGTGGCTGAGAGTGGTGTGTAGGACGTGGGCGATGGCATCCTCTGTGGATCTGTTGGATCTGTAGGCGAACTGCAGCGGATCTGTGGTGTCTGGGATGGAGGAGGAGGAGATGATGTTCTTCAGCAGCCTCTCAAACACCTTCATTACTACCGAGGTCAGTGCAACTGGCCGGTAATCGTTCAGGGATGTGGGTTTGCTGTTCTTGGGCACAGGGATGATGGTGGATCTTTTGAAGCATGTGGGGACCACAGACTTCGCCAGGGACTCGTTGAAGATGTAAGTGAACACACCTGCTAGCTGGTCAGCACAGCAGACGGCCAGTGATGCCGTCAGGCCCCGCCGCTTTCCTTGTGTTCACTCTCCTCAATGCCGCTCGGACGTCATGCTCCACGATGCTGGTCACCGGTCTCTCGCTGATGACGTCACTGTCCTCGGTAGTCAGGCGGTAGATAGTATTAGTCCTTGTTTTGAAGCGAGCTCAGCACATCATGTAATTCGGACAAAGCCATACCTGTGTCCGCTTGGGGTGGGATGTAGACCACCGTGGCGATGACCGAGGTGAACTCACGGGGCAGATAGAAAGGGCGGCACTTAATGCTCAGGAACTCCAGCTGTGGCGAGCAGCCGCTGGAGAGAGTAGAAATGCTCCTGGCATCACACCACTTTCTGTTTACCATGAAACACACTCCTCCACCTTTGGTGAATGGGTTAAATGCAGAGAGTAATTTCCCTACAGGGGTTTAATAAAGTATACATTAGCTATTTCTTGTTTAAGTTTGCTAGCTGCGTCATCTTCTGTAGTTGTCTTGATTGTTGACAGCTGCTGACTTCTTCCCTCACTGCCTCAGTCTTCCTTTGTCCTTTCCCATGTTAGCTGTGTGTTTCCAAGCCATGTATTCCTGGGAAATTTTCTTTTCTCCTTGTGTATTCTTGTTAGAAAGCCCACTGTTTACATGTTGTTCACTTGGCTAAAGTGCTGTGGTTCGTTTATTGATAGTATTTCACCATAGAAATTGATGTGTCCTAGATCACTGAACTCATCATGTCAACCTGTGTTTTCTTGGTTTATTGCTGTGTGTGAATGCCAGAAGAAAACCACTTTGTGAATAAACACAGAGTGGAGCTGATCCAGAGAGTGAGCAACTTTGGGCCGATTCTGGATGAACTCCTGAAAGAAAAAGTTATCCTGCAGGAACGTTATGACAGAATCAGAGCTCTGCAGATCTCTCAGGAAAAGATGAGGGAACTCTACAACAAAAGATGTCTTCTACGAAATCCTTCAGACACACGAGAGACAACTTGTTAATGACCTCTGCTGAAAGACTTTTGTGGTGAAATCCGTTTAGTGTTCTAAAGTTAAAGTATTTACAAAAGGAAAATGCTTACATTATGACTCTGTGGGTGTCTGATATAAACATAAGACAAATATGACTTTTTAAAAATGCTTAAATATGAAAGCTGACAGATTTATAATGCTGGTTATTATTTGTACCTGGTGACATCACACAGCTGAATAAATCAACCAAACTTGGAATCTGTCTTTGGATTTTAGCCTTTGTGACTCTGCATTAAATGTATACTTTACGTTTTGATTGTTATATTATGATGTTTATGGAAGATGAAATGCTAAAAAAGAGAAACAATTACTGTCAGTCAAACAGCAGGAGAAAAGTCCAGCATTTTGGAAAATCCTGCGCCCATCTCGGCGTTCCCCCGATTTTCCATCCATCATAATTACTCTGCCCAGTAGAAGCCACCCACAAAGAAATGTAGAGATTAGTTATATTAAGCAACATGTCTAGCATGCATACAAATGAATAGTTTTCTACATTTGTATTACTGCTCACAGAAAATAAATAATTCATGTAAACGTACTTATTCACAATTTATCAGTGGAAATGGATAAATCTCTTCATGTCACTGCTAGTAAAATAGGTCTCATGAGTACACTATTTCTATGTGTAAATTAATACAATATTTTAATTTTAATAAAATGTGTTTCATTATGAAACCTAATAATACAATTAGTGAAGTCTTTTGTATTAAACTAGTTCCACATGTCAAGTTCCTCATAAAAATGGAGGCCAGACGATTTGATATACTATTTTATGGTATGATTAAATCTATTAAAAACAGTTTCTCACTGGAACAACACAACAGTACTAGTTGACCCACCACCGAACGTGCCATGACTGGCAAGCCTCTACAACTATATTCAGTTCAATTTTATTTGGCACAAAATGTGTCATCTCAAAGCACTTTACGTAATAAGGCCAAAATGATGTTGTGGAGAGAAACTCAGTGATTCCCTGTTGAGCAGGAACTTGGTGAAAGTGAGGAGGAAAGTTCTTATTTAGAAAGCAGAAACCTCTGACTGATCCAGACTCTGGGGGAGGATGCCTGTCTGCTACAAACGATTGGGGTGAGACGAGGGCAGAGAGAGAAAAGATGACACAAAAGGTGTGTGTGTGTGTGTGTGTGTGTGTGTGTGTGTGTGTGTGTGTGTGTGTGTGTGTGTGAGGCCACCAACCTGAGATCAGAAACATACTGCCTCAGAGCCAGAGACGCCTGCAGAGAGGTAGGGGAGTGAAATATCACACTTTAAGCATAACATAGAGGGTGTCTGTGAGCTGCATCTACAGAAGAGCCTGACAGCTGAAGGCTCTGCCTCCCAATGCACTTGTGGAAACTTTAGGAACAACAAGTACACCTGTTCCAGTTCCAGTTTTAGAAAAAGAACAGGTGGACTCAGCACACAGACGGTGTCACGAGTTATAAAGATTGTACAGCGTTACTGTCAGGTGAGAATTTAGAGGGAAGGGAAAATGACTGATTACTCTCCAGGTAAGAGCCCCTATGCCTGCAGATGGGGAGTCTGCAGGCAGGAAAGGCTTTCAGGTAGGAGTCCTTTTCCCATTTTCTTTCCATGAGATCACTAAAAAGCGTCTGGTAAGCTATCACAGGTTAAGAAGTGTTTTTCTGGGAAGCAGTACAAAACTGCCTGACACAAACAGGAAGGAACTGGGGAAGAAAATATTTAAATTGCTGGATTTAAGCAACACATACAGAAAACACAAGAACCTCGTTATCACTTTTGGAGATTTATTTACCTGGATGATTGCGAATGCATCAAGACGTCACTGGATTAGGTTTGAGGAGGCATGAGGAGAACATGAACTCTCCGCACAGAAAGGCCTGAGGCAGGATTTGAACCCAGGACCTCCTTGCTGTGCCTTGGAACAGTGCTAACCACCAAGCTGCCGGTCAATAACCAAAGGGCGGACTGAAGCCCAGAGACAGCTGCTGCTCATGTGGCCCTCCAGCAGCATTCACCCTACACAGAGAGAGCCTGCAAGAGAGTGAGGGACTGGGGGAGTGAGAGAGAGGAGGAGAGAGAAAGACAGTGCCTGTCGGGGCCGTGACAAACACACAAGTTCAATTACAACATTTGGACATTTGATGAGCTGTGTCACTTTGTCTTGTTTGTGTGTTGATTTTATTTGAGCCTGAGTTCATATGACCTCATTATGTGGCTCAGAGCTTTATCATTTGACTTAAAAAAATATTTTTCACAGCTTTAAAACTTGCCTGTGGCTTCTTGTTGTTTTCCTGCTCAGCTGCTGGTTACAGCTTAGCTGCAGGGAGGTTTCAGTGGTGCAACGCTGCATAGCTTCTTCTTTTTCCAGTCCTGGCCACAAATCGAATTACTTTGTTGTATGTTGTAGAGGAAATGCAAAGTGCTTAAATTACCAGCAATTTCCCACAGTGCTTTGTAATTTTCAACTTTTGCTTCAATCTCATTCACTCAGCCTCTTATTTGATGTATGGGGCAGAAACCCTCCACTGTAGCTTGCTGAATTAAATTAAGATTTCTCAGGATAGATGCCCGCTTTTTGCATCTACATTTTGATGACAAACGTGGGCAGCAGTGACCTTTAAACAAAAATTAAATAAAGCACATTGCTTAATTTAAATAGAAATGCTTTTTGAAGAGCTCATGAGCAAAATACGCAGGTTTTCAAATGAAAAGAAGAAAGACTGAATAAACAAACAGCCAGCCACTGTACGCCTGAGCCAAACAAACTTGAAGAAATGAAGCTCAGAAGGCAGCACCGCTTAATAATTAACGTTGCCATATACGTTTAAGGTTACATGTGTGCTTTTTGGTGGTGGCTTGTAAAAAAACAAAACAAAAAGAAACGAGGAATTAACTTGGTAAATCACCGTTGATGCTGAGCTGCGAGGCTGTTTTTCCAATCTGCACCTAATAACACAGGGCTGGACCAGCTCTGATTTGACTTTGCGTTTTATAATGGAAGCACTGAGGCTAATGC
This sequence comes from Maylandia zebra, assembly GCF_041146795.1. Lineage (NCBI taxonomy): Eukaryota > Metazoa > Chordata > Actinopteri > Cichliformes > Cichlidae > Maylandia > Maylandia zebra. The sequence continues at coordinate 24,449,663 of NC_135175.1, forward strand.
TGCTGTGCATTAGGCCAAGAGAATAAGTGACCAGCCTGAAAAGCTTTTGTGTTGCCACATTATTAATATGGTTTCATCAACACCTCCACTGACGCATTGAAGCTGGGGGGGCATTATCAAGGATAACGAAACGTGTTAATAAGAGTCTGCGGTATTGTGCTGCTGATAATTCTAATGTTCCCATTTCATTTGATGAGTTTCCTCAGAGAAAATGAATGTAATTTTAACATTTGTCCTGAAATGTCCTCAGATCTGGGAAAAAAAAAAAAAAAAAAAAAAAAAAAAAAAAAAAGCTGCATAATCACCTTGAGAGTGCTGCTGACAATGACAAACGTAGTTATTTCATGATGTTTTGTCGTTGTAATGTACTAGGACAGAGGCTTGCTAAATTTGAACATGCTGAAGTACCGTTACTGTACTCTTGAAATCTGCGCTTGTGCTCTCAGGGTCTGCAGTCAATACTGCAAGTTAAAAACACATAATGAGGCAAAAACAATGATCCATTTCCCCATATGGCTCATTAAGGTTGAAATCCAAAGAGTTTCCACAGTTCTCCAGAAGCATAAGTAGCTGGAAACTGACATATGCATGTTTGACTCCAGTCGCGCACCAGACAGCTGTTTCTGGGAAACTACATGGAACTCAAGAGGCAAGTATTAATAAATATATCAGGCAGAGAGGGGAGTTAAAGGTACTGGAAGTGCATTTCTATTAAGTCCTGTCAGCAGCACTTGAATTATCAGACTGTAAAGATGTTCAGTAGAGCAGCATGGGGGCCTGGTTTAAAGTGTCGTTATAGATTCATACATACTCTTTACAACCCTTAAAATCTGACTAATAGAGGCGCACAGGCTGTAATATGGGAAGATCGAGCACACTGTTTATTAAATGGCAACTTAAAAATGGAAAAATGTACTGGTAGCAAGACGCAGAGTGGCCAGAGACAACTCTTCACTCATATTAATTAAAATGTACCTCAAGCTACGGTTTAATGAAGTACCTTGTGAAATACAAGTAGCCTGTATAATGTGAAGTTGTGAAGTTTGACCATGAACAAGGCTTTCGCCCCAGCACCCAGAATCTTAGATCCTAAAAAAGCGCTGCAAACAATAAGCTCATTAAAACACAGTATGTTTTGCATGTTGTCGCTCAGCAGGAGCTATTTGAAAACAGAAAATAATAAACAGCAACCAGAGGAACCAAGGTTTAAGTTGTCATTAGGTCTGTACACCGTAACCACGCTCCAACATAAAAAACAAAAACAGGCCACTGACATTTTTCCCTCCTCATCTTTTCTGACTGTTTTTCCCCCCACTAGTGTTGCATTTGGCAAGGGTCAGAGTCACTAATGGTAGCATGAGGGGATACATGGACCTCCTAGAGGCTGCACAGCAGTCCAACTCCTGCAGGATGGCCATGTCTAGAAAGTTTGGTGTCTCCTAGCACAGTCTCAGAAGCATGGAGACTGGCTGTTACACTCTGAGAGCTGGACAGGACTTTAGACAGCACTTACCAATTATCAGGGCCAGTATCTGCCGTTTTGTGCAAGGAGGAAGAGGATGAACACTGCCAGTGCCCTACAAAAAGACCTCCAATAGGCCACTGGTGTGAATGCCTCTGACCAAACAATCAGAAACAGATTTCATGAGGGTGGTGTGGAGGTTCAACATCGTCCAGTGGGCCCTGTGTTCACTGCCCAGCACCATAACGCATGGATGGGATTTGCTATGGAATACCAGCATTGGCTGGTCCACCACTGGTGCCCTGCGATGACTTGAGAAATCATATCCATGGGGGGAGGCATCTACAGGCTAAGCAACAACACCCTGACTGTCATTAGGGTGGTGCACGCTGGTGCAGTGGGTCTAGGGTTCTTGGTAAATGATCTTGTATGACGAGAGTATGCAGGAAGTTTTTGGAGGATGCAGGAATTGATACCATTGACCTGTCCCTATGCTTGCCTAACCTGACCAGAGGTGCCAGGTTAGGCCAGTTTTAGTCTATCCTAGGGCTGCCACAAACGATTATTTTGATAGTCGACTAGTCACCGATTATTTTTGCGATTAGTCGACTAATCAGATCATGCATCCATTGAACGTACAACCTACAGCTTATTGCACCAGCATGCATCTGCTCTTATATAACTATTAGCTTACAGCTTTAAGTGTTTAAGGTATGTGCTAACTAAAAATAAAGACAAGATGATAGTTTACTAAATTTTAATGAAATTTGCAGATTGTTTCGGTTTAATAAACTCCTTGCTATCTAAAATATAACAGGACACCGGAGTATATTCTCGAGCATCTCACACTTCTGATAATCAGTTGTCTGCTTGACGTTTATTCAGCTGTGTAAAAACTATAACTTTAATCTCAGCCAAACAGATTTACTCAGGAACAAATAAAATACTAAAAAAAAGCCAAACAATAACATTTTTAAGTTATCTAAGTGACTTATGTTTCACCTGAGTAGTGAAAGACGGCGGTGGGTTTGAAAACGATTTGCTGGGAGTCCGGTGTTCTCACGGGCTCTAGTGAGCCTTGCCCCCGGCTAGCTATCAAGCTAGTGGGTAACAGACGTCTCCGAAAACGTCGGAGCGCTTTTAAAAATATGTGGTGTCTTGATAAACTGAGCAGATATTTGAGGTTTACACAGTTACAGTCTCGCCTAAAAATATGTTAAACGTTTATTTTGTGACCCAGAAAGAATAATAAGAGTAATATTAAAACTAACTAGCTGCCGCCATTGTTGTAAACTGAGCTGGGCTGTGCTATGAATTCTGGGACACAGCTACTTCTTCGGGGTTTAACAGCAGCTGGCATGCTTGTACATGCAGTGCTGCCATCTTCTGTTTCAGTCCGTTATTACACTCTTAAATCCTACTATTTATTCCTGTGTCTTTTGTGATCTTACAAAGCTTCAAACGATGCGTCGACTATTAGTCGTCGACGATTTTGATAGTCGACGTAATCGTGACTAGTCGACTAATCGTGGCAGCCCTAATCTATCCAACAGAGGTGGGACCAAGTCATTGTTTTGCAAGTCTCAAGTAAGTCTCAAGTCTTTATCCTCAAGTCTCAAGTCAAGTCTCAAGTAATGTCAGGCAAGTCAGAGTCGAGTCTCAAGTCACTGGTGTAAAAGTCCGAGTCAAGTCACAAGTCTGAAACTTTGAATTTCAAGTCCTTTCGAGTCTTTAAAAAAAAAAAACGAAAAAAAGCATGTTGCAGTTATGCTAAATGTAAATATTAGACCATGTAATTTTAAAATCTGTGTTTTTCTCAACACATGACAAAATAGTGAACTTAGAAAATATACACAAATTGTGAAATTGCACCTCTTTAAAATGCAGCTCAATTAAACCTAGCTCCAAGAATAATTTTCACGGACAGTTCTGAGATAAGCTGCATGTTATTCTTGGATGCGGTTGTAGGACCAGCTTTAAAATCGCATGACAAAAATATCATACACATTAAAAAAAACTGTATCACCAACGTAGCCTGGACAACATTTGCTAGTTAGATGAAGTCAGCTATCTCATCTTAGCATATTTATATGCATATTTATAATCATACGGTTCTTGGAGTGAGTGCATACACTCATGAAGTTTAGTAACTTCAGGTCACTGCAACAAGCCCAGGTACAGTTTACTGACGGATGGGTGCAGGACCTTGAAATGCACCGTGTAGAACGAAAGACCATCGTACGTATCATAAGTTTACCAGTCTCACAAATTGTCGTCATAAATACACATTCGTTAACCGTTTATTAATAGGACCTTTGAGCTCAACGGTAATTAATTAGTAGTGGAAATAATTTCTGGTACCCATCACAGAAATGTAGCAGTGACAATAATATTGTATGCTGTAATCGTACTGGGCAATTAGTGATACAAAAAACCTGTTTTATCCTGTGAATAAAAGTATATGTTTTTGTCAATGTACCATAATAACAGAAGCGAAACGCAATATTGTGTCAGGACAATTCACTATTTATGCACAATAAATAAAGGAGCATAGCGCGACAATTTCTGTTCAGCGCCAGACTTGCTTGTAACCTATATCACCAATTATGTTAAGAAAAATGACGCATTAACTACAACAGCAGACTGACCTTTGTGTAAATGCTTGGAGCAGACTAACCTGTGAGCTGGAGTGTTCTGGGACGTTATATTTGATCTTTGAATGGCTGCAATCCAGTCGCGTCTTTGTTACTTCGGAAACATGGCTTGAACAATTTCTCTTCAACGACGTAATCCGATAACAACCGATCTCTTTACCCGTCGGCTTCCCGTGGCTGTCATGCGACCGGCTATTGCAGTTAATAATACAACGGCTTCTTGACATTTTTGTGTTTCTTTTTATCGCTGTATAACTGATTTTAATTGAAAGCCTGCGTGCGCTAGTACCGCTTGCCACGAGTTCCCAGAATCCTTTGCGGTTCTACCCGTGAATGACGTCACATTTTCAATCTCTATATAATATGCATGTTAAATTTTATATTTGGGGTAAAATATCAAGTCTTTTCAAGTAAACCGGTTCAAGTCCAATTCAAGTCCCAAGTCATTGGTGTAAAAGTCCAAGTCAAGTCACAAGTCTTAGAACATTTTTTCAAGTCAAGTCTAAAGTCATAAAATTAATGACTCGAGTCTGACTCGAGTCCAAGTCATGTGACTCGAGTCCACACCTCTGCTATCCAATACTGCCAGGTTGCAGAGTGTCCACGAGCTCAGTGATACCCTGGTCCAGATGGGGAAATCCCACCAAGACACCACCCATTTTAAATTGCTGCAATAACATTTTGCAGAATGGGCAAGCCTGCAGTATTTTCCACTTTGATTAACCATTACCAGTACAGCTATCCAGCCTGATTTCATTTTCCCCTATTAAAATCTGATGTGTTTTCAAAGTGTTGCTTTAATTTTATGAGCAGTATATTTTGGTTGCTTATGGGATATCGCTCATGATTTGCTTCACTTCAGGATGATGCTTGTAAGGATTCAGCGTGTGGCTCAGGGACAAATCAGTGGGCCTTGAGCCAGTGCTACAGGTGGCCTAGTCACACTGCTGCCTTTGAAAGTCTACCCGCAGGGCTGTCAGACAAAAACCCAATTTGAGCCCCATTTCTGTCATATGTAACCCTCCTACAACCTCATAATCCTTTGTCCGAGTTCTATATGAAACTGATAAATCAGAGCGAACTACGTCAGCCACGGTGAGACAAATCAGGGTGATGGTTTTGTTAAACGTATTGTCTGGATTACTTTTTCTTGACCTCGGGTTGTCGAGCTGACAAGCCACCTAAAGTCAAGAAAGAACAGAGGACTAAAAATGCCAGCACTTAAAGGTCACAGATATGATGTTTGAAATGTAGCAGCTGAATAACGCTTTCTTTTCTCCCTCCCTTTTGCTCGGTGCTGAATGATGTCAGCTTTGCCAAACGTCTTCTTCTCTTCTAAAGTTTCAACAAACTCTTAAATGATCGATGCATGTAAATCAGCAGCAGATTGCAGAAACAGATTCGACACAGAAAGGAAAACTGCTTAAAATGGATTTCAGGAGTGAGGATGGACTCAAAGTAATCACGATCAGCAGGATATTTGGAGCAACATAATAGCATCATTATGTTATTTTAGTGCAATTTGGCAATGCGGTTGGCCAAATACAGAGATGATTATGAAGTCTTAAAAGCAAGAGGATGTGAGAGAGAGATGGCTAATTTCTGAACATGTTCAAATTTTGGGACAAACATCTTTATTGGATTCATTTGGTGTATCATGGAGTGTTCCCTGACACTCAATTTTTAAATTTAATTAAACTGTGCCAGAATAAATTGTATGTCTTAAAAATCTCTGGAACATTTTAAATGGTTAAGTTGCGACACAACTTAATTCAAGTATAAGCATTACAAGGTGTTTGCTCCAGGACGAATCCAGGAGGCTGGGTCAGAGGTGCCTCCATCTTTTCGGTGGAAGATGTTTGATTAATTATGGACCACCTACAATCATCTACAGCTGCAACGGTGCGTTTGTGGATAACACAGTTTAACACTGTATGTGGATTAAATGTTTTTGTACATCTTTTTTTTTGAAATTTCAATTAATAAATGATAATGTCCTCAAATTACAACCGTAAAAGCGGCTGTTAGCAGCAGTAACTTGAAGTTATTATTTTCCGTATGACTTTCAGTCTCACACTCTTCCTTACAACAGCTCAATGAGGTTTGCAGGGATTTCAATCAGGTTGAGGTCTGGACTTTGACTTAGTCACTGCAACACCTTCCTTTTTCATCGATTGTGGTCGACTCAACGACTAAAAGGTGTACAGGTCCTGTGGCTGCAGAACAAGCCCAAATCATAACCCCACTGTGCTTGAAAGCTGCTACAAGGCATTTGTGCTGATGCGCCGTGTTTGGTTTTCTCCAAACTTGGTGCTGTGTGTTATGGCCAAACAGCTCCACTTTGGTCTCGCCTGTTCAAAGGACATTGTTCCAAAAGTCTGTTTGTTCGAGGTTGGTCATTGCAAATCTAAGCTGTGCTGCCTTTTTCTTTTTTAGAGAGATAGAAAAGGCTTTTTTCTGGTAACCCATTCTAAACAAGCCATACTTGTTCAGTCTTTTTCAAATTGTACTGTCATCAACTTTAACATTTAGCATACTAACAGCAGCCTGCAGAGTCGGTTTTTACGATTCTACAGTCTCTGAACATTGCAGTCTCTCTCCTTGAGCCACATTTGCTTTTAATCGCAGCATTGTGTTAACACACACCTTACGTGAAAGCTCTGGCTCAGCAAACTGCCAGAACCTTTATAGAGAGACTCACACTTGCTGATGATCAGTTAATCAAGTGCATTTGATTGGCAGCACCTGACTGCCACCTATCCTCTTTGGGTCAAATTTACTAAACGGGGAAAAACAGCCTCAAATAGCTCTCACAGGTGTGGTTGGACTTACGGCTCATTTAGAGAAGTTGTGCTGTTTTCTAATCGTAGGTGCACTCAGTTCATTTCAATCTCAAGTGCAAAAAAAGAAGTTTGGGAGTTTTTTTGTTTTTTAAAATTAAATTATGGCCCTTAATTGCTATGGAAGCAGTATGGGTGTACTTCACAGTGCTGAACAGGAACCCGTGAAAAATGGTTTCACATGACTTTATTAGACTATTGGTGGGAGAGAATAATATATGTGTGCGTGCTATCAAATGTCCACTGAAGCACAGTGGAAATGATGAACAAAGAACATTCTCTGAGTTTCTGTACATGAACCACGATCAACTAATGTAGAGTTTTTTTTAATTATCAAATGAATTTCTAGGTAATCTAACAGTACTGCAACATAACATCTTTTTTTTAAAAATCAAAATCTCTTTTTCATCTAGTTCACCTGTTGAGGGAAAGCCGAACAATGTGACTCTCCAGAGCACAAAGAAGTGTCCCCACCCTTTCAAAAATACTGTCTGATCTCAGGAGGGGAAGCGGAGGAGAAAAGATCATTCCCTTGTGAAATACTCTTTGAAGTTGCAACAAAAGCATTAAGCAGAGGCCTCTCGGGAACCTCCACTGCACAGTCATACACGTTCATTTTTTTTTACTACTTTTCAGCCAGAATACAGACAGGATGAAATATACAATGTCCCTTTTCACCTGACTCATAATTTAACTTTGCGTCCCCTCTGGGTTTTGAAGTACAGTCGTTATTTTTGCTCTTGAAAGGAAACCTTAAATCGGGTCAAAATGGGCAGTGATGGGGTTATAAGTCACATTTTGAAGTGCCACAGACAAAAAGAAAGTCATGATGGCTTCTTGGAGGCTGCAATGAGTTCTTTTTGATCTAGTCTTGAAAATGTGAAATCCTCTTCTGTACAGTGTTTCTTTCTAAAAGCCCAGCTGCTCCAACAATTAAATCTAAACATGGAGTCGACACATCAGCTGCATCTGCTTCTGATCAACGGAGGCTTTGGCTCCAGTAGTCCTGACTCTTATCTCAAATGGTACAGGGAGCTGTTAATGGCCAGAGAGTGCTTCTGACGGAATAATGATAGGATGCTGAGCGACTGTGACCAGAAAGGGTGAAAGCATCTGAATACAGTAGGGAGACATTAAAAGACTGAAAAAGGTGACATCAAAACTCGAAATTCAACTAAGATGTTAGAAAAGAGGTTTGCAAAATAGAGTCCAAAGCTGGGGATGTGGCATTTTTGCTTCCACTTTAAATGTCAAAGAACATTTAAAGATCATACAGCTGAGCAAATTTTAGTTGTAAAACGTATGTTTGTCATACACATGTAGGGCATGAAATGCTAGCTTAACTAACTTACTTGTACACTCCTTCTGTTCTAACCTCAAATGAAGCCAATGCATGAGCGCCAAAAACTGTGTGCCCCATTTTAAAATGACTGTCTTAGTTAACACATTCAGTTTGCATGTGATAGATGCACAACTGATATTAAGGGGCTCGAAATGTGCAAAGAAAACATCCCCCACAACATTACACCACCTTCTGGTAATCCTGTGCCTCAGTTTACAACAAGCAGATGAACAGGTGTACCTAATGAAGTTGACTTCTCAGTTGGGGCTTTTAGCGTTGGTTCCTGTAATGCAAGTGAATCATATTTGATACAGATTCAGATGGTTTTTTGACACCACTACAGGGAGTGCAGAATTATTAGGCAAATGAGTATTTTGTCCACATCATCCTCTTCATGCATGTTGTCTTACTCCAAGCTGTATAGGCTCGAAAGCCTACTACCAATTAAGCATATTAGGTGATGTGCAACTCTGTAATGAGAAGGGGTGTGGTCTAATGACATCAACACCCTATATCAGGTGTGCATAATTATTAGGCAACTTCCTTTCCTTTGGCAAAATGGGTCAAAAGAAGGACTTGACAGGCTCAGAAAAGTCAAAAATAGTGAGATATCTTGCAGAGGGATGCAGCAGTCTCAAAATTGCAAAGCTTCTGAAGCGTGATCATCGAACAATCAAGCGTTTCATTCAAAATAGTCAACAGGGTTGCAAGAAGCGTGTGGAAAAACCAAGGCGCAAAATAACTGCCCATGAACTGAGAAAAGTCAAGCGTGCAGCTGCCAAGATGCCACTTGCCACCAGTTTGGCCATATTTCAGAGCTGCAACATCACTGGAGTGCCCAAAAGCACAAGGTGTGCAATACTCAGAGACATGGCCAAGGTAAGAAAGGCTGAAAGACGACCACCACTGAACAAGACACACAAGCTGAAACGTCAAGACTGGGCCAAGAAATATCTCAAGACTGGTTTTTCTAAGGTTTTATGGACTGATGAAATGAGAGTGAGTCTTGATGGGCCAGATGGATGGGCCCGTGGCTGGATTGGTAAAGGGCAGAGAGCTCCAGTCCGACTCAGACGCCAGCAAGGTGGAGGTGGAGTACTGGTTTGGGCTGCTATCATCAAAGATGAGCTTGTGGGGCCTTTTCGGGTTGAGGATTGAGTCAAGCTCAACTCCCAGTCCTACTGCCAGTTTCTGGAAGACCCCTTCTTCAAGCAGTGGTACAGGAAGAAGTCTGCATCCTTCAAGAAAAACATGATTTTCATGCAGGACAATGCTCCATCACACGCGTCCAAGTACTCCACAGCGTGGCTGGCAAGAAAGGGTATAAAAGAAGAAAAACTAATGACATGGCCTCCTTGTTCACCTGATCTGAACCCCATTGAGAACCTGTGGTCCATCATCAAATGTGAGATTTACAAGGAGGAAAAACAGTACACCTCTCTGAACAGTGTCTGGGAGGCTGTGGTTGCTGCTGCACGCAATGTTGATGGTGAACAGATCAAGACACTGACAGAATCCATGGATGGCAGGCTTTTGAGTGTCCTTGCAAAGAAAGGTGGCTATATTGGTCGCTTATTTGTTTTGTTTTTGAATGTCAGAAATGTATATTTGTGAATGTGGAGATGTTATATTGGTGTCACTGGTAAAAATTAATAATTGAAATGGGTATATATTTGTTTTTTGTTAAGTTGCCTAATAATTATGCACAGTAATAGTCACCTGCAGACACAGATATCCCCCTAAAATAGGTAAAACTAAAAACAAACTAAAAACTACTTCCAAAAACATTCAGCTTTGATATTAATGAGTTTTTTGGGTTCATTGAGAACATGGTTGTTGTTCAATAATAAAATTATTCCTCAAAAATACAACTTGCCTAATAATTCTGCACTCCCTGTATATCGTCACCATTGTGACTTTTAACAACCTAACAAAAACACCTAAAAAAACTAAATTAATTGCACAAAAATATCAACTGTCTCAAAAATGATCCAAGTTAACAATATCTATCCTTTTAAAAACACACACACACACACATATATGTATATATATATATATATATATATATATATATATATATTATTTATTTTGCCAAATAATATATATTTGGCAAAATATATATTATTTGGCAACAAAAGGTGTTTGTTGAACCTTTTGCCAAAGGTTCAACAAACACTCCAGTTTCAAAATCTTTAAGAAAAAATTTTTCTGGCAATTATTTCAAGGTTCAGGTTACATGGTTAATACTGTTAGGCTGTCTGACAGATAATGGATTGCTGTGTGGTTAATTGCGCTAACATCCTGTCAAAGAAGTATATGCTCCAGTTCCTGGGAGGGAGAAATTCTAACATTACTTCATGTATGTTAGACAAGTTGCTTGTTAGCTGACAACTTATAATTCATCACTCTTGTCTGTGGTTGAATCAACTCTTCATCCGCCCTGATTGGGGGAAAAATTGATTTGAGGACGCAGGACAACAGAAACTACGTGATGTGTTTTAACTACAGGGCTCTGAGGCTGTGATTCATCACCATGCATTTTTAATATGTAGTTTGATATAAGTCATAAAAGAGAACAACCAGTGAAAAATCTCTCTTCATTTCAGAGGTTTTAATTTTGAAGAAGTAGCAATATATAGCCCATAAAGTGAAATGAAATGCTTGTCAAATTGAGATTAGTTGGCTCTTTCCATCAACTCATATCATGCTTCCTGCTGGAGAAATGAGCCGGTGTACCTCCTGCCTTTATTGAGGCTTTCTGTGACTGAGGAGAAAGTAATTAATGTTAATCCTTAAAGGCTGCCAATATAACAACGCTCAAACTGATGCTATGGTGAAGCTGATTACTATAATATAGAGCTTTAAAAATCTTTGTGTGAGGGAACTTCAGACGAAGCAGATTTTATTAGTGTAAAATTCATGGTTCACCTTTGGGTTTGACAGAACTGGTCACAACAGATCAGCAGGTTATGGCATGACATGAAAAAACAGCCTCTTAGTTAACCTTTCATGATCTGTGAAACTTATCAGTTACATTGATTGTTGGTTTTTGTGAATTATGGTGTATCATCGTGATCGTAAGATGGTTTTATCTACAGCGCTGAGAAAAAGTATTTGAACCCCTTCCTGATGCCTTAGTTTTTTGCTTATTTGCTACATATTAGCCCCCCTCATGTGTCATCGTCCTAGTTCTTTGCATTTTAAGTCTGTTCTGGACTTTTGTTTCATTTCTTTGAAATTATGAGACACTTATATTCAAGCTCTTGGGTGCCTTTGTGTTTTGTTATTTGTATTTCTAGGTCTTGTGTTAGTTCCCTTTTTGTGTCCAGTCTGTCCTAGCTTTGTACCTCGGCTGTGTATTCAATGTCTCTCGTGTTATATCATAACGCGTTTTGTCTTGTCGGTCATGTCCATGTCTGTCTGGTCTCTCCCTGTTCCTTGTACCTCAAGGTTCAACAGGGCATCTTGGGTTATGCAGCAGTGATCCAAAACACACCAGCAAGTCCACTTCTGAAAGGCTAAAAAAGAAAAACGCAATGGAGGTTTTGAAGTACCCAGTCTTAATCTGGACTTAAATTGAGATGCTTTGACATGACTTTAAACAGGCCGTTCATGCTTCCAACATGAACGGCGTACAAAGAAGAGTGGGCCACAATTCCCTCCTGTGTCCACAGCAATGTCTAAGAAATCAGAAAGGGGGCAAATACTTTTTCATAGCACTGTGAGTTACTTTGAGTATTCAACTGAAGCCATGGTTACTTCTGACACTAAAAAACACCAACATGGTGACAGCAAAAATTCCAAAATCTCAGGGTGATGTCAGAATGGCTACATCCATCTTTTATATACAGGTTACGATGAGGCAGTAAAAGTGAGTGCACCTTTGCACATATGCATTACATTCACTGACAGCTAGTGTCCTATTATAATATATCAACACATAGTGACCACACTGAAGGCAGCTAAAACACCAGCTACTGCTCTTTAGCGGGTTCAAATCGTGTAGTTCTCTGCATTCCTGACACTAGTAAATGTGTAAACTAGCAACTGTAAACTAACACAAAATTGACTTTAGCAACATAAACACAAGTTTGCTGAAGAGATACAGAAAGTGAACAGACACTTTTGAACACAGACGTCCTTCAGTCATGCCGAGCCCGCTACAACCTCCAATTACAAGTAAAAGTTATCATATAAGATCTTTGAAGTCGTCCTTTTGGACTCCTTCTAGATAGCGCCTTATCATCTTGTGTTCTTCCTCATTAACTACCTCGAGCTGTCGTTCTGATCCAGCAGAATGCCACTTAATGCACAAAAGCACTTTAGAGCCACTGAATGCATCACAGAATCAACTTTCGCTGAGCCATTCAGAATAAGGAGAAACCTGAAATAATCAAGGGCATGACTGGCCTTTGCCCAACACAGCTGGATTGCTATCGTCATGTGCCGGGGCAGATCAAAGGATTTCTCATTTTGACGCCACAGACTTCTTGCACCACTCATCGCCTTTCACTAAGGCACCGGTTGAAATCAATGATCAAGGAAACGCCCTCAGGGACTTTGATTGCAGTGCCTCTATGTTTTCAATGAGAGCCCAGTGAACTGATGGAGAATACTGTTATTTAGTCACAGAAGCACAAATGTTTTAGTGCAGATCAGTTCACAGAACTAGCAAATATTGAGTAAATGCATTGTACTGAGAATTTAGAATGATGACTTATAGCTTTGCACAGCTACAAACAGGCCCTTTACAATTAAGTGGTGAGAAAACATTTCCTGCCTGACTCATTTTTGTCTGTTCAAGCTTTCTGAACAAGCTGCACTCAGTTTTTGCATGAAAACACATCTTTCATCATTTCAGGCTGCTGCGGTGCTTTGTGTTAAATATTACACACAACAAACGATGTTAAACCTGGTACAAACATCATGTTCTTGGAGTCAGTGGGGGAAAAAAAATCCATAATCACCTTTCAGCCTATTGTAATTTAAGCCCAGTAGAAGTAATCAGACTCAGGCTTTAGAAATTGTAGCAGTGATGGAAGACTTGCCAGGCAGGAGAAAAAGAGGAGAGCAGAGAGAAAATTCATGGATGCGGTGAAGGAGGATGTGCAGAGGGTTGGTGTAACAAAGGAGGATGCTGGGATAGGGATGGAGGCAGATGATCCACTGTTAATTTTGACAGCAAATTAAATCTAAAGTTGAGTCAGTGGACTAAAAAACAAAGAGTAAAAGTTTAGTGCGTATTACCGGTGAAAGTTTCTCCACACAGTTCACAAAGCATCGCATTTTCCTTGACATCCAATGCGAAACATGTCCACATGTCTGCTCTTCTCTTCCTCCCAAGCACTCACATTTTGTTGTCTTTTCATGACAAACAGGAAGCATGGAACCCCTCCCCCAACCCCCCCCCCCCCCCCCCACCTGTTTGTCAGGGCAGATCAATTTGTGCACGTTTTGCACAAATACTGTGTTTTCTACAGTCATTAGGTGAACCCAACTGCAGTAGGAGATTCAAAGTGATCCAATCAAAAGCAAATGTTTTCCCGCCTTTCTGCATCCTTAGTTCTGATTGGATCTCCTCCCTCTGTGTCTTTAGACGTGGATTAAAGTGTCAATACATTTCATCATAGTTTTTGTCATCATGCGTTAGTTTTTATTAAGTTATCGTCTCTTTTGAATGAGAGATATTCTTCCTTCATGGCTTGTGTTTCAGGTGGCGAGCCCGCCTAGAATTATCTGTCAAGCAGTTGGATTGAGCAGGTGGAGACTGCATGTAAAATATCAAAACGACAGAAAACACACCAAACAATAAAAATATTTCCACCAGATGGCTATAAAGGTACGACACCTGGCATTCAAAGTGTGCAGATTGTTGTGGGGAAACATCACCGCAGTAATGCTGACAGATTTGCGTATATTCTCCAATATTCGCTTTCCTTTAATGCTGTTTTAGATCTTAACTAACATCTAATTTTACAACTTTTCAGATGCTAAGTGCTCCACAATGCTCACCAGCTGGTTAATACTCTCTGTCATTTGGTGCACAGCAGGTAGCACACAGTTTTGCTTTTTAGCAGCAACGAGCTGCTGTCTGCAGTGAGGATGAAGCAGAACAGTGAGGCTGATGTTCAGAAAACCAAACCAGTGAGCTCTGGGATGATTTAAAGAACTTTAGAGCTGGATGATAATTTTATACAAGGGATTTCCTTTGCATTAATCATCATGTGATCCATTACTAATATGAGAACGATAATTATAGCTGCTTTAATACACCTACAGAACACCTCCAGAGGTGTTTCATTTTCCCATGACTGGAGCTCTTAAGTGTAGTTCCGATTCACTCCAATTCATGCTTGGTAAAATACAAGGTATTTTTTTCATTGCAATTACCACGTCCACCGGTCATAGCTCACCTGTGTTCAGTTCTGTTGTATAAATTTGAAATGTTTCACCTTCATAAAAGTTAAGACCACAGAGTTTTTCATCAGTCATCGACACTTGGAAAAATTAGTTATTACGAGGTTAATTTAAGCACCACTACACTAAAAAAGAGCTGTAATAAGCTGTAATTACACTTAAACTGTCAGGGTCTTGGGACTGGGCGACCCAGGATCCCTGAGCAGTTATTTATTATTATTATTATTATTATTATTATTATTATTATTATTATTATTATTATATGTATTTTGTAGGGGTGCAACGATACACAAAATTCACGGTTCGGTTCGGTTCGATACTTTGGTGTCACGGTTCGATATTTTTTCGATACAAAAAAAATGTTCATGCATTTTTTATTTGTCATTTATTAAAATTATAAATATATATTTTAACTCAAAAGTACAGTTTTTAAATTTAACCCTAACCCTTGTGCGTGTTTTTTATTTTGACAGCGAATGCGCACCTGCAGACCACTTATGTGCAGCCCTGGTTATTTAGCTCATCATATTGCAGCCACAGAAATTCTTTTGTCCATGAAACCATAAAGCTGCACTTTCTTTTTGCCTCATAGTCTGATTTGTCATAACTTCTCCGTTTTGTGGTAAGCTTTTCTTTGGCTGTCACTTCTTCACCCTGACCTGTCTTATTTGGCTCAGCAGAACTGAAATGCTTTTACACACTCACTCACATAAGCTCAGCGATTCTCTGCACGATCAACCTCTCACATGTTTAAGCTTGCTGCGGGAGATTTCACTTGTCATGTTTGCATAGTAAGCTAACGATTAATAAGACGATGTCAGAGGAATTGGTGCACAAATTATCATCACTCACAGATCAGTGCTGTCGCTCTCTATACACAGTTCGCACGATTGCAAAGTGAAAGCAAAAAAACAAGCGCAAATTCAAACGCGACTTCAATATGTCACATATTGACAGTGGCTCACCGATGCCAATGACATAATTACCCAGCTACATTTCTGAAAGAATGCAAAAGCATTGACATATATTTTTCCTACAATGGCCCGACGGGCAGGGAAGAGATAGATTTTGGTAGCCCGACTGAAAAAATCGCTAGCTCCGGGACGTCGGGCTAGCGATATTGCGAGCCCTGTATCTGATTGAGGAATCACTCATCTTTGGAAAAGAGAGTTTATTACAGAGAAATGTCTCTTTCCAAAATAAAAGCTATACTATCCGCTTCTTCTGGGCTATATTCTCAGCAGCATAAGGAGAATCATGTGCTAACAGCTGTCTAAATGACTCGGCTAAAGTTAGTAGCATGCTTGTTGTATTTGTCTTTGCACTAGGATGATGTCGGCGTAAATGTGCAGTCATATTCGTTGTGTTCCCACTAGTGCTTTCAGGTTAATCTCGTTGAAATGACCTTAACGCCACAACACGGCAAATCTCCGTTAACGAGCTACCGCCGATCGCTCCGTGCATGGGGCTAGACGGCCAACACGTTAACGAGCTAACTGCGCTAACACACTAGTTCACACCAATGTAATTGAGCATTGCATGGCACATCCAACATACTGTTTTACTTTAGTCCATGACTCGCTTACCTTCAGGGTCATACGTCACATGAAAACCAAAATAATTCCAAACGCCAGATCTGAATGAGGTTCAATTTGCCTGTTACAAGGAGAGCTTAACTTCTGTCTCGCTAGCTTGCCCTGCGCTCTTCCTTCTGACGATGCTGTCTGTGTTGAGCGCTCAGTGAATCTGCATTCGACTACTCCGCCTAGGCTGCACTGTCGAGCCTAGGCGGAGTAGTCGAATGCAGATTCACTGAGCGCTCAACACAGACAGCATCGTCAGAAGGAAAATTGATAAAATAAATTACAAATGTTGTATTGTTCGATACATATGCGTACCGAACCGAAAGCACTGTATCGAACGGTTCAATATCGATACGAATATCGTTGCACCCCTAGTATTTTGGTGTTGCTGCTGCTCTTCTCCATGCTTGTAGATGTGTGTGTGTGTACGTCTGCGGGTATGCTTGGAGGATGGAGCTCAGCCACCTGCAGGCCTGAGGGGTGTGGCCCTGTGGAAGGACTGGCCACACCCGAAGCCACACACCTGCCGCTGATCAGGGCTCGTCGGGGGAGCTACTTAGGAGAGTCTTGGAGCTCCCACCGACGCGGGATCATTGCATGAGACTCCACGTTAGTCGTCCTGTTACTGAGTTAGTGTGTGTGTATGCCCGCGTTGTATGTGTCCTGACGGCTGCGTCTTTTGTTTCCCGCAGGAGGAGCGTGGAAGACACGGGAGCAGCGAGCACCGGGGGGTGCTGACACGGGAGCGGAGAGCACAGAAACACGGACTATTCACGGGGAGACACGACACGGGAGTCTGGGAAAACACGGGGATTTATTGTTACGTTGTTTGGATTGTCACCATTGTAAATAAACACTGTCTATACATAGAGCACCGCGCCTGGGTCCTCCTTCCCCACTCCTTCCACGGTGTGCCATGCCATACCGTGACAGAATGATCCCGCCACGTATGGACCCAGCGGTCTCTGAGGAGAGGCTCAGGAGGGAGGTTATGGACAGGGTTTACAGACTCTGTGAGTTATGGTGGGAGAAGCCCGCGGAAGGTTTGCGTCGCGCCGTGGAGAGGCGGCTGCAGGAGACGCTTTGTAAATTTCCCTGGCTGGTTGACGACCTTAATCCTGTCGTCTTGGACTTCTTGCTTTCCACCCTCCACCTCCACTCTCCTCCTCAGCCTGCTCACCGGCCCGGACAGCTGGTGGATTCACAGCCTGAGACGCCGGCCCCGACGTCTACACGAAAACGACGTTCGCGCCGCCGGCGTTCCTCACCGCAGCCACACCCACGGACATCTCAAGAGCCGGCTGTGGTGAGTAGTACGGACAATTTTCCATTTCCCTCACCATCTGTGTTTGTGTCTGCAGTGGACGAGCTGACGACGCAGGTAACATCACCTTGGTCAGAGGTCACTACACCACCCGCTGCTTCACCATCTGCAGCTGTAACTCCGCCACCGTTTCGTCTGCCTGCAGCCACCATCCTGATTTCTTTTGCACTGCCAGCTGAGGAGCCCTGCGAGCCGGAGGAGCTCAGCGAGCCGGAGGAGCTCAGCAAGCAGGAGGAGCTCAGCGAGCTGGAGGAGCCCGCACCGCCAGCTGAGGAGCTCAGCGAGCCGGAGGGGCCCGCACCGCCAGCTGAGGAACTCAGCGTGCCGGAACAGCTCAGCGTGCCGGAGGAGCTAGGCGAGCTGGAGGGGCTCAGCGAGCCGGAGCAGCTCAGTGAGCCGGAGCAGCTCAGAGAGCAGGAGCAGCTCAGCAAGCAGGAGGAGCTCAGCGAGCCGGAGGAGCCCGCACCGCCAGCTGAGGAGCTCAGCGAGCCGGAGGAGCCCGCACCGCCAGCTGAGGAGCTCAGCGAGCCGGAGGGGCCCGCACCGCCAGCTGAGGGGCTCAGCGAGCCGGAGCAGCTCAGCGAGCCGGAGCGGGAGCAGTTCGGCGAGCCGGAGGAGCTGGTCGAGCCGGAGGAGCTCGGCGAGCCTGTGGAGCCCGCGCTGCCACCGGAGGAGCTCGGAGGTCCGGAGAGACCCGCTCAGCCTGAACTGGAGGTCGGCAAGTCTGACGGGTCATCACGTCTAGCGCGCCCTCCACGCCAGCTACGCCCAGCGCGTCTGCGTCAGCGACCGGCGCGTCATCGACCGGCGTGTCATCGGCCATGTACCACCCCTCGCCGTTGTTCACCGGAGCTGCACCGCCGCCACTGGATCCGGGGCAGGCCGCCTGGGGAGCAGCACCGCCGCCGTCGGACCCGGGGCAGGCCGCCGGAGGAGCAGCAGCGCCGCTACCGCCACAGGATCCCGGGCTGGCCGCCTGGGGAGCAGCACCGCCGCCACCGCCACTGGATCCCGGGCGGGCCGCCTGGGGAGCAGCACCGCCGCCGTCGGACCCGGGGCAGGCCGCCGGAGGAGCAGCAGCGCCGCTACCGCCACTGGATCCCGGGCAGGCCGCCTGGGGAGCAGCGCCGCCGTTACTGGACCCGGGGCTCGCCACCGGAGGGGCAGCAGTGCCGCCGCCACTGGAGCAGTGGCAGGCCCCCAGAACTGTTTTGCTGCTGCTGCCGGACCCGTGGCCGTCCGCCGGAGCTGCAACAGCGCCGCCGCTACTGGACCCGGGGCCCGCCACCGGAGGGGCAGCAGTGCAGCCGCCACTGGAGCAGTGGCAGGCCCCCAGAACTGTTTTGCTGCTGCTGCCGGACCCATGGCCGCCCGCCGGAGCTGCTACGTCGGCGCCGTTGGGCTCGAGGTAGGCCCCCTGAACCCCCTGAGACTGTTTGTGGCGTCTTTTCGGGGGGGGGGGGGGGTTTGCGCCGCTGCGGGATGCGCGGTCTGACTCTGGGACTGTGGGCTGGGTCGGTTTGTTATTTTGTTGTTTTTGCTTGTTTTGGTTCTGGCCCTCCGTCCTGGTCCCCCCGCCGCCCGCCCTGGGTTGGTTGTGCTGTTTTGATTTTGGTTTTGGGGTCGTCGGGAGCCGACCCTTAGAGGGGGGGTACTGTCAGGGTCTTGGGACTGGGCGACCCAGGATCCCTGAGCAGTTATTTATTATTATTATTATTA
Organism: Maylandia zebra; assembly: GCF_041146795.1. Lineage (NCBI taxonomy): Eukaryota > Metazoa > Chordata > Actinopteri > Cichliformes > Cichlidae > Maylandia > Maylandia zebra. The sequence goes on from NC_135175.1 coordinate 24,469,004, forward strand.
TTATTATTATTATTATTATTATTATTATTATTATTATTATATGTTTTTTGGTGTTGCTGCTGCTCTTCTCCATGCTTGTAGATGTGTGTGTGTGTGTGTACGTCTGCGGGTATGCTTGGAGGATGGAGCTCAGCCACCTGCAGGCCTGAGGGGTGTGGCCCTGTGGAAGGACTGGCCACACCCGAAGCCACACACCTGCCGCTGATCAGGGCTCGTCGGGGGAGCTACTTAGGAGAGTCTTGGAGCTCCCACCGACGCGGGATCATTGCATGAGACTCCACGTTAGTCGTCCTGTTACTGAGTTAGTGTGTGTGTATGCCCGCGTTGTATGTGTCCTGACGGCTGCGTCTTTTGTTTCCCGCAGGAGGAGCGTGGAAGACACGGGAGCAGCGAGCACCGGGGGGTGCTGACACGGGAGCGGAGAGCACAGAAACACGGACTATTCACGGGGAGACACGACACGGGAGTCTGGGAAAACACGGGGATTTATTGTTACGTTGTTTGGATTGTCACCATTGTAAATAAACACTGTCTATACATAGAGCACCGCGCCTGGGTCCTCCTTCCCCACTCCTTCCACGGTGTGCCATGCCATACTGTGACATAAACACATCTAGTATGTTTCACCAATAATCATTAAATATGTTTCATGTACTGAGGAGGGTTTAGATTATTGCTTGTACTTGTTTGTGTCATATATTTGCATTATTAATTTTCTTAAATATCACCTTACTGTTAATTAACTGGTAATTTCTCTTCTGAAATTGAGATATTTTAGACTTGTACAAATTCTACCTTCAAACGAATGCGTTTCCATTTGTTTTCCAACAGTAAATTAAGTGACTGGTTGGGTTCAATCCATCACCGTGAATAAGTAACAAAACCCCATTTTGCAGAGCAGCATCACAATGGTGTAATTAATCTGTTTTGAAAGGAGCCAGCCAGCTAAGAGCCATGACAAGATTTCTGCCGTCTGAGTCTGTCTCAGATTTTTACATTTTCCTCTGCCAAATAAATCTAAATATTTAACCTCGTAATCTGATTAAAGCTTTGGAAAGTGATGTGCACCTTCTTAAGGTGAGGGGAATAGAGTGAAAGGTAAAAAACAAAACCGTGACTTTTATGGCTCCCCTGTAGAGAAACCAAATACTTCAGGGAGGAGAATATAAAGCATTTGATATAATAAAACTGGCATTTTCTGTATTATATTTTCTGGTTTTGCTGTACTCATTTGTGTTTCCTTCAGGCTCTTGTGTAATCTGATCTCTGTCCCCATGTTTGCCCATATGAGTTCTTGGTCTGTTTGCCTTCCTGCTTTAAAGATTAGTTTCTCTATGTGCCTTATTTTGTTTTCACTTTGGTCCTTTCCCTCTTTTCATGATATTCTTGTTCTCACCTGCATCTTATTTCCCAATCGTCCCTCTCTGACTTTATTGGAGTTTTAAATCCCGTGCCATCCTGATGTAGTGCATTGGATATCTCAGGGAAATAATGGGTGTGTTAGTGGGAGGTGCTTAAGTAACTAAAAGTAACCAAGGATGCCGACTGTGCAATGTGTTCAAGTTAAACAACATTATGCACAATATAAACAAGATATTATAAAAATAAGTATGGGACTTAAATTTTATACTCAACCTTAATTTGAATTTTCTCTTGGTTAAATTTTGTGCTAATATCATAATTACCTAACTGCTCTGCACTTTCACTATAAAGCAAAACAGTTTATTTTGCTGGTGAGGCATAATGGGAGGAAAATACAATAAAATCTTTTTCATACTCCAACTTCATTCAGGGTATTTGTCAAAAGTCTCTGGCATCGCAATAGTCTTTTGGGTGCTTTATCAGAAGCTTTACTTTTATGTGTCTGGTTTGGTGTAAAATAACTTGGTTATGGGAGTGAGAATGGGCTAAGTGACCATGGCGGTAGGACTGTAAGCAGCTCTGGAAAATAATCAGCAGAAGCAGACTCTGCCTCAAGTGCAGATTAAAAAAAAATATATAATTAAACATGTATTCAAATTTCTTTCCACTTTAATAAAAAGCATGAAAAAACTGGAGAAATCTCTCTTTGAGTTTTCCTTTTGGCTGTGCAATGTGAGTTCTTTACACACTCTTTATGCAACAAGTACAAGAACTATATAAACTATAATTTAGTGTTATGTCAGAGTCCCATTGGTATTATAACAACTCTTTTGACAGTGATAATATAAAACAGGAGAGCTGGATTCATTGTAGACAAACAGTTGCATTTAAAAGTCGGAACACCTTTCACTTGTAAATTCTGTATGTGGGGCAGATGTGGCAGAAAGTGGAGTGGAGAGAGAGAGCAGAGTGCCAGGTGCATCCCGAGAGGATAATGAGTCACACCTGTGCTAATTAAGCTCTTTGTGCATCCTTCAGTAAAGGAGACTGATGAGGGCTGATGGCAGAGAGACGTACAATTTACACCTGAAAGCATCCAACATGGTTTCAGCGAAGACTCTTCTGTTGCACTGACAGAGCAGATTTGATGTTGGTTTGTTAATCAACTTGTTTTCAGTCACAGATGCAAACCAGAACAGTTGTTTTAAAAAAAAAATTGTTCAGCTGCTCGTTAAGGTAAATATCTAATCAGCCAATCATGTGGCTGCAACTCAATGTATTTAGGCACACAAAGGCTACGTTCACACTGCAGGCAAAAGCGCATCAAATCCGATTTTTTTGACCCTATGCGACCCATATCCGATCATGGTATGACAGTGTGAACGGCACAAATCCGATATTTTCAAATCCGATCTGGGTCACTTTCGTATGTGGTCCTGAATCCGATACATATCCGATGTTTCAGAAAGCGACTGCTGTGTGAACGGTCAAGTCGCATTAAATCCGTCTTTTACGTCACTGACACAAGACAGACGCCAATTATCAGCACCGGAGAAGCGCCCGATAAGACATCGCGAACGCTTCCTGGCCACCCGGTGAAACTGCTGGGAAGACAACGTTGGAGAAACGTGAACATTTTATTTGTACTGCATAATCTGCAGATTCTGACAGAAATCTGCAACTATCCTTTGAAGCACCGCTCCTCTCTAAAACAGCAATAAGGATAATTATTAGGTTATCTACATTATTATGTAAATAACAAAATAACTTAAAGCAAAAATTGGGAAACGTGAAGTCCGAAGTCTTTATATTAAGGGCCATCAGTCAAACAATATTGTTTGCTCTGTGTCTAAACAGAGCGCGTTGTGTGACATCTTCTTTTGCACATGCGGGCCGCTTTGAGCGTTCACACTAGAGCTCGTTTGCTGTCGCATTTTATTTGTAGTGTGAACGAGCAGACAAAAAATTCGGATTTGATCAAAAAATCGGAATTGAGCATTAAGACCTGCAGTGTGAACGTAGCCAAAATGATCTGCTGAAATTCAACCTGGGCATCAGCGTGGGGAAGAAATGGTGATTTAAGGGATCTGAGCATTTAAGAATGTAGTAGGATTATCCCACAGAACCATTTCTGGGGTTTACAGTGGATGGTCTGCATAAGAGAAAATACCTATCGAGAAGCGGTTCTCAGAAAAATGAGCAGACTACTTTGAGCCAGTAGGAAGGCAACAGAAACGTGTGCAGAAGAGCATCTCTGAATGCACAACACATCAAACCTTGAGGGAGACGAGCTGCAGCAGCAGAAGACTACACAGGGTGCCTTCACGCAAGAATTGGACAACAGAAGATTGGAAAAATGTTGCTGATGAGTCTCGAATTCTGCTGTGACATTTGAATGGGACGAGAGGGTCAGAATCCTGGATAAAAGGCATGGATCTATTCATGCCTTATGAATAGAGAAAAATGTCAGGGGGGATGTCAACAACGTTAAAGATTCCAAGATGGCGCGGCCACGTCCAGACGCCTTCCTGACTGCTCCGCTCCGACTATCCACTTTTCTTGTTTTTTACTTATTTTTTGCTCTGGTTTACATCCCAAAATCCTCTAGTCTTATAGTATACGACAGCGGATCACTTGTAAACATCGGTGCCAAGGTTGCACATCTAATCTTGGACACTTTTAAACCTGACCCTTCCTGGCCGCCAGAGATTCTACGCGGCGCGGAGAACAACAAAGGACGGGCCACTCATCCGAGGCGCAGAACAAAGAAGCGCGCTGGTATTAGGAACAGACTGAGACAGCAGGCGCATCGCGCACCACTGCCCAGTATCCTACTGGCCAATGTACAATCCATGGAGAACAAGCTCGATGACCTAAGAGCAAGGGTCACCTTCCAACGTGACATGAGGGACTGCAACATTCTGTGCTTCACGGAGACATGGCTGTCCCCCACCGTGCCGGACCAGGCCGTAACTCCATCGGATTCATTCTTTGTGCTCCGCGCGGACAGAACGGCAGAGTCAAACAAAACCAAAGGTGGGGGAGTGTGTTTCATGGTAAACAGAAAGTGGTGTGATGCCAGGAGCATTTCTACTCTCTCCAGCGGCTGCTCGCCACATCTGGAGTTCCTGAGCATTAAGTGCCGCCCTTTCTATCTGCCCCGTGAGTTCACCTCGGTCATCGCCACGGTGGTCTACATCCCACCCCAAGCGGACACAGGTATGGCTTTGTCCAAATTACATGATGTGCTGAGCTCGCTTCAAAACAAGGACCCGGGCGCAGCCCTCATTGTAGCAGGAGACTTTAACAAAGCGAACCTCAGACAAGTCATGCCAAACTTTTACCAGCATGTCTCGTGTCCAACGAGAGGGGATCGGATTTTGGACCACTGCTACACGCCATACAAGCAGGGCTACAAAGCTGTCTCACACCCGGCTTTTGGGAAGTCTGACCACAACGCCATCTTCCTCATTCCCCAGTATAAACAAAGCATACGGAGGGAAGACGTGACCACGAAGGAAGTAAAACGGTGGACTGCCCAATCAGAAGCTACGCTACAGGACGCACTCAACGACGTAGACTGGGACATGTTCAGAGCATGCGCAGTCGACATCAACGAGTTTACGGAAGTAGCAGTATGCTTCGTCAATATGCTAGTGGAGGAGATTATCCCCACTGCGAGAGTCACCACATTCCCAAACCAGAAACCGTGGATGGACAGATCGATCCGCACTGCAGTAAACGCCAGGACCGCCTCCTACAACGCGGGTCTCGCCACTGGCGATATGAGCGCCTACAAAGCGGCCTCATACGGCGTGCGGCGCGCGGTGAGAGATGCCAAACGCAGGTACCGGGAACGTGTGGAGTCCCGCTTCCACCAGGGCGACACACGGAGTATGTGGCACGGACTACTCACCATTACGGACTACAAAGCCAGGGACACTGCGCCGATCGACGCAGACTCTGCATTCACCAACGAGCTGAATCGGTTCTACGCCCGTTTCGAGGTTAGCCAGGCGGCTAATGCTATCTACCGCCTGACTACCGAGGACAGTGACGTCATCAGCGAGAGACCGGTGACCAGCATCGCGGAGCATGACGTCCGAGCGGCACTGAGGAGAGTGAACACAAGGAAAGCGGCGGGGCCAGACGGCATCACCGGCCGTCTGCTGCGCTGCTGTGCTGACCAGCTAGCAGGTGTGTTCACTTACATCTTCAACGAGTCCCTGGCGAAGTCTGTGGTCCCCACATGCTTCAAAAGATCCACCATCATCCCTGTGCCCAAGAACAGCAAACCCTCATCCCTGAACGATTACCGGCCAGTTGCGCTGACCTCGGTAGTAATGAAGGTGTTTGAGAGGCTGCTGAAGAACATCATCTCCTCCGCCATCCCAGACACCACAGATCCGCTGCAGTTCGCCTACAGATCCAACAGATCCACAGAGGATGCCATCGCCCACGTCCTACACACCACTCTTAGCCACGTGGACAAGAAACAGGGTAACTATGTGCGAATGCTGTTTGTTGATTACAGTTCAGCGTTTAACATAATAGTGCCCTGCAGACTGTTCACAAAGCTGAGGGATCTGGGACTTAACAGCCGTCTGTGTGCATGGGTGTTGGACTTCCTCACTGGCAGAACTCAGGTGGTGAGGGTGGGCAGGTGCTTCTCCAACAGCATCACCATCAACACAGGGATGTGTCCTCTCGCCACTGCTCTACTCCCTCTACACTTCAGACTGTGTGGCCACCCATGGCTCCAACACCATTGTGAAGTTTGCTGACGACACAGTGGTGTTGGGTGCCATCTCCAACAACAATGAGGCGGCCTACATGGATGAAGTGAAGAATCTGGCATCGTGGTGCCAGGACAACCACCTCCAGCTGAACGTCAGCAAGACCAAGGGGCTGGTGGTGGACTTCAGAAGGGGTCAGCACAGAGACTACAAGCCCATTATCATCAATGGAGCTCCAGTGGAGAGGGTGCAGTCCTTCAAGTATCTTGGTGTCCACATCTCCTCAGACCTGACATGGGCTGCCCACATTCAGGTCCAGACCAAAAAAGCTAGGCAGCGCCTGTATCACCTACGACAACTGAGGAAGTTCAGGGTCTCTCCAAAGATCCTCAGGATTTTCTATACAGGCGCTGTGGAGAGCATCCTCACACAGAACATGACATCGTGGTTTGGGAACAGCTGTGTGAAGGACCAAAAAGCTCTCCAGAGAGTGATCCGTACAGCAGAACGCTGCTGCAGGATTGCTCTCCCCCCACTTCAGGACACCTACACCAGGAGATGCCGGACTAGAGCAGCGCAGATACTGAAGGACCCGTCCCATCCTGGCAACAAACTGTTCCAACTTCTGCAATCTGGTAGAAGGTTCCGCATCTTCCGGGCAAGGACAGAGAGATTCAAGAGGAGCTTCTATCCCCAAGCCATCCGTGCCCTAAACACACACACCCGCCCTCTCACATCATCTATAATTGACTGAGACAGGACTCTTCCAGACACTAAACCAAGGCACAATGTACATTTCAATTCCTTTAATTTTAAATATGTTTATATTGTCTATCCTGTAAAATAGTCAGATATCTATTCATATTAAGGGATGGATGGAAAGCATGCGAGGCTTTTTTGGGGACATTTTAAAATAATTACCACCAACATTTAGCTTCGTCTTGGCACTATAATCTTGTCATATAATTTCAGTTTGATACAGAAGATGAACATCGCACAGAGAAGAAAGGACGGCCAGATGGTGTGGTTTATTTAAAAGATCTCTCCTCTGGTTCTATGAGGTCCTGTATGCTCTAGTAGAAATGAAGCTCTGCTGCCACTTCAATCTGACTTCCTGCTTCTTTGCTCACTTTCCATTTTTTTTATATCAAAACAGTTCTGATGCTGGTGTATTTAGTTCCTCTGAAGTCTTTTCTCATGATTTATGTTGTTTTTTTATTATTATTTTTCAGTTAAATGAAGGTAACAGATGTTCCTCTGATTTGACGCTGAGATGTTCACACATCCACCAGCAGGAATGACACACTTGCACCTATTCTTAAACCATGACGAACAAATCCAGATCTCACGTCCCACACAGCAACACATGGAATCAGTGGGAGGGAAGCGGTGGCCTCCTGACAGCAGGCATTACTCTTACTAATAAGCCCCGTCAAAGTGGAACACACCACGCATCCATCAGCAGCAAAACTGAGCGTCTTGAAAGTCCAAGCGCTCAGATTAATCACCACCGCGATGCAAAATAAATGATCATTCAAGGAATAAAGTTTCTTTAAGTTATTGTTGGTTGACAGGAAGTTGATCTGGAGGTCAAAGGATGATCGATCACTTGTGTTCCTCTGATATTTTAAAGTGGTACACTTGGTTAAGAAGCACTGAGTTGAATTGTCTTTTCATTCCACTCCAAATGTTCAGAATTGACTCATCTTTCAAAATAACACAAATCATCTTGATAAGCCAACATAATCCCCGCCGGGAGCGACAAGTCTGTCATAAGTCCCGTGGTTAAAGCTAGGCTGTGCCAGAACTGATTTATTTACTTGTTCTTATTTTTGCATGTTATTTAAATTTTGTTCATATGACAATGACAGCATGCTATTGGACACCTACTGTGAAATCACGCAGGGGAGGGCAGGGAAGGCCCTCCTAGGGGTATTTTCATTCTCAGACACTTTTTCATATTTATCCAGAAAATACCTGTTTATTCATTTATCAACTCCTGGTATTTAAATTGGGCTGCTCATCCGTACTTTGTGGAGCAAGACTGGGCTGCAGGTCACGAGTTACATCGCTGAGGGTCATGGTGTGAATCACAGGCTGATTCAAAAGGACAAGAACCTGACTGAATCATTTCTTAATTTGAAAGGAACGACACCTGAAAGTATCCAAGTCCAAACACAAAGACATAAAAATATCAAACATAGCTATTAGTCATGAAATCCATCCTATTATGACTTCTGATTTTTCTAAGCCTAAAAGATAAAAACCTACATCTACTGCATACTTTGATATGTTTTAAAGAAGTTTACAAATTCAGCAACATTATAATAAGAAGCAAGTGGTCTAAATGACAATGGTGCTAAAATAACCTTATATTAGGTTACATTATTAAAAAAAAAACCAAAAAACAAACAAACCTGGGGGCAGGGATAGCTCAGTAGGTAGAGTGGTGGCCCCATGATCGGAAGGTCGGGGGTTCAACTCCACTGAATGGCTACCCCGAGGTACCCCTGAGCAAGGTACCGTCCCTACACACTGCTCCCCGGGCGCTGCATTGGTGGCTGCCCACTGCTTCACTGGGTGAATGGGTTAAATGCAGAAGAACTATTTCCCTATGGGGACTAACACATATTATTATTATTATTATTATTATTATTATTATTATTATATTAACCATTTAATGAATGAATTAATGACCTCAATCAGGATTTTTTTTCTTAAGTATTTTTATTCATTTTTAGGCATGAAAAAAAGATTTGAGCTTCATTTTTTTTTTTAAATTGCTTTTCAAAGAGTTTTTTTTTTGTTTGTTTTTTTGTTTTGTTTTTACACGTCCACTTATGTGGATAACTGATGTGTATGGAGTGACACATCAGTGTCCAATGTAGTGGTTTATGTGCAAGTATACCATCAACACTGACACAAATACAAGAAAACACCCTTTGAATAGCTGTCCACTGTAGTGACCACTATGCGTGAAAGAACATGTATCTATACTCTTAAATATTTCATAACAGACTGTGGGGATGTTTATTAATAAACAATTATTTGTAGACATGCTTAGCATATTATAAATTGTAAAAACACAGTAATAGCAGGGTTCAGGTGGACAGCAGGTGTGAAGAGATGCCAGAAGCAAGGAAAGAACCATGCTGAGGAAAACCTCAGCATCCAGGCGTGATGCTGAGAGTGCAAGCAGAGCATCTGTACAGGCTGGGCAGGAGGCTGAAAATGAAAGTAGAGGAAGTGGGAATAAATTTTTGCATGTAAAGCTAGCAAAAGGCTGGGGATCCAACATTACCTAAGTCCAAATACGATGTAGCAAAGAAATACCAGAAGAGAAAATACTGGTGAATCCAAACAATTGGTTCGCAAAGACCAATCGTTGACAAGGAGGACATTCATGAGGAGACAGCAACTAAGACAACAGACAAACTATAAAAAGGACAGAAACAATTAGGTGAATACATACAGATGGTAATTAGGGTGGAGTAGACTATCCGGTTCATTCTCATCCCTTGGGTGTCAATTAGCGCCGTTTTGTCAAAGCTGCTGGCACTCTTCATTTATGCACAAGGTGTCTTTTGGCATTTCTGCCCGGGTGCTCCAGGTTAAAGCTTTAGCGAGTCAGGTGTGTCACTCGCACCTTGTTATTTTCATTGTGCAGCGTTATTTTTGGGAATGGCTCCATGCGATGGCTTTGTGGTCCACAGCAGGCACTATTTAAATATGAGATGAGCCATAGGCATTCATTCAGTTCACAAGGTTTAAATATATATATGGAAAAACAGCACCAAACAAAACAACTTCTTTTATAAAGAAGATTATCCATCCATCCATTCGCTTCCGCTTATCCTTTTCAGGGTCGCGGGGGGCGCTGGAGCCAATCCTAGCTGCTTATAAAGGGGAAAACAACCCAGCCCGATCTAGTTCTAAGACCTCAGTCTCACATCTCAATGCGTCAACATAACCAGTGAGTGAAAAATGACTAATAAGAAAATAAATCAGCAAAAGAAAGAGTTGTAAACCATCAGCTGTGGAAGAAAACGTGTGGACATTTCTTTGTGGCCTAATGGTTCTTTAGGCTAGCCGTAAACCTGAGCCTGAATGAGCCAAGGGACCTGTCATACCCCAAATTTCAGCCTTATGGGTGTTGCTCTATTTAACATGAACGATAATATATATTTTTAATGAACTATCATGGTAATACCACATATCCTAAAACTTTTCATGAAATTTATCATTATTTTTGTGCAGCTTTTGTAGACCTCTGGATAACTGTCTCTCTCAGCTCCGTTCACATTCATTTTGAGTAGCGTTTCTGCGATGGCCGCTGATGCAGGGGATGAAACTTGTAACAGATTTGTTGACACAAAGGTCACAATAGTGAAGTCCAGGTTCCAAACAGATGAGGCGATTCCACAGTTTACCTTCTCCTCAGAATCTGTCTCAGAACACAAAGTCTCTCACTCTCCGATCTCCAGGATGTGTTTGCAAAAACAACAAGTAACTCAGGCTGGGTCGCAAGGCCAAACAAGCAGGGCGGCCAGCTTCACTGGCAGCTGCCAGTTCAACAATCCAGCAAAGACTGAAGGTAAAAAAACACCTTAAGTACTCGCAGGAGAGGAGATGATTGGAAACAGTTGAGCTTGTTACTGGGAATCCAGGACCAGTCCTGATCCTGAAACAGATGGGCTCAAATGCCTGTTTAGGTTCAAGTAGAAACAGCAGATTTGTGCCTCCCCAGACCACCAGTTGTTTGTTTTTTATTATTTTGCAATTGAATTTTGATTCCTTTTGAGAAAAGAACACATGGAGATTTTTATATATACATAATACTTTGGTTCAGGCCTTGAATAATTTATGAGTATAAGCAATATTACACACCATCAACCAGTTCTTATTGCGCCAGACCTTTTGGGGCCAGAGGCTCGCCAACCCACACTTACACCTAATTGGGGTGAAAACCAGCAAGTATCATCGGTTTAATGGTCATCAGACTGACACATAGCCTGCTAATGGGGCTGTATCTCTCATACAGATACATGTCTGACCTTACATGTTCTAAACGAGATGCCTGGGGCAATTAGGACTGTTACCATTTTACCTGGGAAAATGTTTTACCTGGAAATACACTTCAGCAACTAAGCAGTACAGCAACACAATGCGTTTTATAAACCTGTTGTGCTTTACTTATAAAAGTAATGTCTGAAAATAAATAAATGATGGATTTACATCAAATTAGCTTAAAAAAATGAGAGATTATAATTCATATCACTGGAGCTATACTCAAAAAAATATCTCTGGATCGTTCCAAGCATATTTATTTTTTTATTTATTAGAAATGCTGAAAGGAAAAAAAACACGACACAAGGTTTGCAGAACTTGATTAAGCATCACCTAAACTTGCATACCTGTGATAAATTTCATGTTAACCTAGACTGGATGTCCCCATGCAAATGATGCTTTAATGAGGAATAACCATGTGTAGCCTGCAGTCTTCCTTTTGATGAAAATACCGTGGTGATGGAAGATCAGACCAAAGCCAGCCAACACAGAGCCTGCTTTCTGTGGACTAAACGGTGGTGTGGAGTGTTTTCTCACTGCAATAAAACAGAATGGAAATTTGTGTAAACTTCATGAAAGCATGGATCCATCCACCCAACTCTGTGGGCGATATTGTCTCAGTACATTTTATTCCTTTATGACCACAGCCTACTCATCCTCTGATGGCTGCTTCCAACAGAATAACACACCATGTCCCAAAGTTTAAATGAATCTTAAACTGATTTCTTGGACAGGACAATGACTTTGCTTTACTCAAATAGTCACAAACTGGCTCAGAGTAGGCGACAAGAAGGGAGTCCATATCCTGGCTTTCATACTCAACATAGATTATAAATCATATAGTACAAGAACTTAGGACTGACTGATATTGTAGATATGATTATATATTTAAATAAATGCTGTTTGGCTTCATTTGACCATGAAAAAATGTATATGACATATTTGTCAAAAGAACAAAAGTGCACAAATTCAATCATCTGATATGGATATGAATGTGGATATTCAGAATAACAGCAAAAAATAAATCATATGGATCCTTCTATATTAAATCAGTGAGTACCTCCCACCTGACCAATCAGAATCAGTTGATGTTTTCTGTACGGCAACAGTAAATCTAATGAATCCACGCAAAAATCTATGTGCTATGGATAATGGCTGAGTCACAGGCCTTTGAAGGGTTGGGTTGATATTTGTCACCTTATTTCAAGCTTTGAACCCTCATAACTTCTTGTAACGTCTGTATTTTCTTTGCCAGACAACCTGCCTGTTTTCAGCTTGGTTTAATCGACTGGAGCAGAGCTGTTATGGCTGCGGGCTCCTCGGTCTGTTCTGATGGATTCAGAATGTTCCATCAACCTTGCCCCACCGGCGTCAAAATCTCTGAAACACAGACCTGAGTGATTCAGGAGATGTGAGTTAGACCATTCAAAAAATTGTCGTGGAGTCAGGATGTGATTGCTTTTGGTTTGTTGCAAATTGGCACTTGCTGCATAGAGTTTATTTAGTCCATCACATATGCTTTTGTCCATAGCTCTTTCCTGTATCTATGAAGATAACAAGAAGGTTTATGTTTCGGGTTATGTATTGACTCTAAATTATATTCCCATTTGGACTGACTTCATATGCTCATCATGACCAGCTGGGAAAAGCCTATTTCATGCAACAGTTGCAAAACAGACCTTTTTACATGTTGAATACACTGGATAAACAGACAACATTAGCAAAGGACGATCATGCAAAACCCATGTTCAGCAGTGCCCAAGGGCTGACAAACGTTCAAGTACAGGTGTGGCAATGTGCAACGTTTGCAGTGACAGTAGGAGCGATATGGCCTCCCTAAGGGGGCCTCACCTGATTCCAAACAACCCTAATGACAGCAAAGCCACTAAAACCAAAATGAAAGGTTATCCTTCTGGCAGTGGGGAGAAAAAAAGAGCAAGAACGAGGAAGGAGAGAAAAAAATGGGAAGTGGAGCAGATTATAACAAATAAATATAAAGTTAAATAACGTTAACTATCTAGAGGTGACCAGTCGTGTGTGTTTGATGTGTTCCAGAGTAACTGTAATCACATTACATCACACACTTGTTACAATTATGTTGTCACTTGTGTTACAAAGTTTCTCGAATTATCTGCACACAACAGATAGAAAGAAAATAAAAACAAAAATGCTTTCTTCTTTCAGCTTGCACCACAATCAGCTGATTTCGCTCCATGTGGTTTAAGGAGGAAAAGCATGAACCTCAACAGGTAACAGGCAGTGATGACCAGTCAGGCTCTTTAGGCTGGTTTTCGAATTGTGCTGTCGGTCTTGTGCTCATACATAAAAATAAAAATAAAGGTGAGGTTTGCACCCAGAGACACAACTTTCAGCTTTTGCTGAAACTGCGAAAGCAATATTACAACAACAACAATAGAAAAACTGTAACGGATTTTTAACCACAATGTGCTTGTTGAATTTAGCAACAATTAAATGTTTCAATACGGACACATTTGATTACTGTACTGCTACATTTATGGTTTCAATTTTATGAAAATTAAAGTTGTGCACTAGTACGCAACATGGGCAAATGGTGCAAAATGATAACACAACAGCAGAAATCCTGGAAGTTTTTTTTTTTCAGGAAGATCTATTTCATTCTCATTTTAAAAAATGGCTTCAATCAACAACACTAGTTAGCGATGAAGGTGTTTGGTGAAAATGATTTAATACACTTTTTTTATTGGACAGCTAGTACAGCAGGACATTTCCTGGTGGTCTAGTCATTTTGCTCAACTGCTTGTGAATGCAAATATCTGCTCAGTTAATAACAGGGAGCAACATTTAGTCATGTAGACACAGGCGGGATGACCGGCTAAACTGACCATTGGAAAAGGGAAGAAAAGTTATTTAAGTGATTTTTAATGCATCATGGCTTTTGGTGTCTGTGGTGGTGCCACAGCCTACCTGACACCATGTGACAAAGCTCAGATCATCTCAAACATCTCATGACAATGAGCTCAGTGTACTGAAATGACCTCCACAGTCTCCAGATCTCAGTCCAATAAAGCACCTTTGGGAGATTCACATAATGGGTATGTAGCCAACAAGTCTGCAGCAACTGTGTAAGTTTTATTGTTTCAATTTGGAAGTAAATCTCTGAGGAATGTTTTCAGCACTTGTTGACTCTTTGCCACAAAAATAAATGTCCCATTTCTGAAAGCACAAAAAGGTCTGATCCAGAACTAAAGGTGTACTTTACTTGGCACACTGAACACTTTTTAGTCTGTTTGTCTTGTTTGATCATAAGTTGACACATGAAGTCAAATTTGATATGACGACCAGTCATGCAGGCTTCTGTCTTTTTTGCCTCCAGTATACTCTATATTTCCTGGAGTTCTCCCTTGTATTTGTCTTACAAGATCTTTTTTCAGGAATACCTCAGCTAATTCTTACATTATATAGGAGAGTTGGTTTTCAATTCTCACCTAGAGAAGTGTCGGACTAATGGCTGTTCTGTATTCAGAAGAGGATGAGATCATCCAGAACAAATGACCCCAGAATTTACAGAACAAATGCGGTGCACTTACCAACTCGGAGCCTCAGCATTAAAGTCCGCGGCCATTAATATGTTTCTCAATATCCTAAAATTGAACTAACACTGTTTACATTTGTTTACCCTCCTCTATAACCCTCAGTGTGTCACCAGCTGCAGTGTTTCATGCAGCCTGTGCGTGTTGTAACTCTTTAATGTCAGCTACCAACTAATCAAGTAAAGTTCCCTCTGCAGTCTTGGTCTCGGCAAATGAAAGTAAAGCTGCTGCACATTTTATTGTTTCCTGTGTCTGCATGTCTCTGATAGTACTCTATTTATGTTATAACACAAAATCTTGTTCCTGAACAATGTTGGCTGGCTTGAATGCCTCTTGCTGCTGCTCTACAGATAAATATTGTAAATCTGTGACCAAGTTTGTGGAGTACTTTGAGGAGGATTTGTATGCCACCAGAATTTGAAATGTTAGATGTCGAGTTTGCTCCTGTGCAACATTACAAAAGGCCCCTGAAAAAATATCTGGCCCAGGACATAATGCAGAGTTGCTATACCTAAGGGATAGTATTAATCCCACGATCTATTTATTAATTTATCAATTCATTCCTTTGTTTTCTTCACACTTTCCACTGCCTTTCTTCCTTTCGAGGTTGGGCTATCTCTCAGGTCTGCAGCATGAGGCCAGCAACATTCAGACTAAAAAACATTATTCAAGGGCAGAGTCCATATTGGATGAAAATTCAGACTCCAGTTACTGTAGCATCAAACTTAAAAGGCTGCTCAAATTCATCAGAAGAGTGAGATCTTGAAAGAATGAGAGATATGCTATTTATGGAAGTGTGTGTCAAGACTGGCTGTGTGGCAGGCTGAGTAGGACACAAATGCAGGACTCAGGAACAAGGGAGTTAAACTAAAAAACAGCTTTATTAACTTTAAATTGAGTACAAAATAATACAGATGTAAACATCTGAAAAAATAAAATAAAAAACAAGAAAACCAAGTTATATATTCCAGGAAACCGTACTGTGAGAGAGGACACATGACGGTACAGCTGGGGTAAATAAAACACATGTGAGCAGAATCTAACTAACGAGACAAGGACACAAAATTAAACAACACACACACACATAAGATGAGGCACTATCAAAATAAAACAGGAAGTACAAACACTGAGACCAGGAGCCAGACACAGAAACACGAGGGAGGCAGGAATAACCAGGGATTCATAAACCAGACTGAAACCAAGAAATGCTACTGCCAGAAAGTATGAAACCAGAACACAAAACACTCCAAGAAAACCCTTAAGTCATGAAACAAAGATTATGAAAAAACAAAGCTAAAGAAAACTCAAAATCCTGTGTTCGACACCCAGGGACCATGACAATGTGCTGCAGAGTATCAGGTATCCCTTTCAACAAATAGATTTCTAAATCATAACAGATGCCCATTAATTCTCTACAAACAGGACTTAATGCAAATACAGATTTTAGTCATTTGTTTGCCAGAGGAATGATTTGTTGTACATCTGGGAATGGGAATAATCAGACAGTTTAAAGTAATTATCCTATAACATATACCAGCTTTTTCTCAGCTAAAATTAACCTTATAAATCTCACACCTGGCAGTTAATTCAATTCAATTCAATTTTATTTATATAGCGCCAAATCACAACAAAAGTCACCTCAAGGCGCTTCATAGATACAGAGAAAAACCCAACAATCATATGACCCCCTATGAGCAAGCACTTTGGCGACAGTGGGAAGGAAAAACTCCCTTTTAACAGGAAGAAACCTCCGGCAGAACCAGGCTCAGGGAGGGGCGACCATCTGCTGCGACCAGTTGGGGTGAGAGAAGGAAGACAGGATAAAAGACATGCTGTGGAAGAGAGACAGAGGTTAATAACAGATATGATTCACTGCAGAGAGGTCTGTTAATACATAGTGAGTGAGAAAGGTGACTGGAAAGGAAAAACTCAATGCATCATGGGAATCCCCCGGCAGCCTACGTCTATTGCAGCATAACTAAGGGAGGATTCAGGGTCACCTGGTCCAGCCCTAACTATATGCTTTAGCAAAAAGGAAAATTTTGAGCCTAATATTAAAAGTAGAGATAGTGTCTGTCTCCCGAATCCAAACTGGAAGCTGGTTCCACAGAAGAGGGGCCTGAAAACTGAAGGCTCTCCCTCCCATTCTACTTTTAAATACTCTAAGAACAACAAGTAGGCCTGTTAGTGCCTACAGTTAGTGAAATATTAAAAGCTACAAAGAAGTTTAACTTGGTTGCAGGAAAACCTCTGCAGTGGTGTCCAGTTAAAAGTAATCATCTATGCAAAATTAAGTCACTGTAGCATCACAAACTGTAGTATAAAAAATAGCAGCTTTAGGAAACACGGTATTACACTGAGAGGTTAATTAAAGCTGGTTAGGTTAAATATAATGGCAAGTTAATTTTTCATGCGTGGTAGTTTTTTGGTCCTTTCAGCCGGTGTCATGGAGACAGGTAAGTCACCACATTATTCTTCCTGCACCCTCTGCAAGATCATGTGTTCACTTCAACATGCAACTAGTGCTACAGAAGAGGAGGCAGTTGAAACAGAGTGCCTGTTTTAAACTGGCAAGTCATTTTGAATGCAATGTTTCAAACAGGCAAATGTGCCTGCTAAGCTAAAGCTGCAGTTGCTGTATTTTGCAGGGGAATGAAGTGTTAATGTGCGACACTCTCACAGATGCAAAAACGATGTAAGCATGAGAGGACAGACGAGGAAGAGAGATTCTTTCCTCGGGTAAGGACTGCTCACTAAGAGACATTTGATGAACTGGAAATTTCAATTTATAATTTAAAACGTGACGTGTAATGTCCATTTTTGGTTTAGATGTTTGTTTTAAATCAGCTGCAGATCTGTGCATAATGTATCGGCTTAGTTATGTGGTTGTTTGATACTGAGAAATGTTCCATCTTATTCAAAGGTTACACAGAAAGTAGGCGGTTTGCAGCATTGTGGTTCAGTTTGTAGTGATGGAAGCGGCACTGGTACGGTGCAGATTGTGGTATCTGAAGCTTTTTTTCACTAGCACCCACTCAGCTTCACTCAACTGTACTTACTCAGTTTTGGTCATTATCCAATTCAGCACAAAGTCAATTTGTGTGGGAACGTTATGGCAAGGCTGCCTGAAAGTCCTGTGACATCATTAGTATGCAATGCAAATGCAACACAACAATGGAAGACATCAAGGCGACAGTACATCTGCTGCTCAGTCTATGGCTTTTCATCAGATTAAGGTACATCTGATACTCACTGTTGGAGCACTGTGTGGGGTGTTGTGTTCCTTGTTGCTGGGTTTCACACATACAGTGCTTTTGGCAAACATTAACATGCCGATGGATCCATGAGACATGCAGACTAGATGACCCTGGGATCGAACCACGGACCTTCTGATTAGCAGATGACCCGCTCTACCTCCTGAGTGGTGACTGTAGCAGGTTTGATAGAATATTCTCTACATGAAATTTGATGATCCTGTTTACCATTGAAATGATTGGTAAATTAAATAATGCTTCATAATAGCTGTCCATGTGTTAACATGGCAGCTGAGGAACAAGACCTGCTCCTGTTGGTTCTAATTTTAGCTTCTTCTTTTTTTAACATGCGGAAAAAAATGGGTTCAAATGGGTTTGACACAGCTCAACCTCAAGTTACTGTATAATTTAGTAAGTAGGCTATAACTTTGATATTTTTAGGATAGGTTACTAGAATTAATGTCGTAGTTGCACTTGTATGTAATTATTAAGTAATCGTGCCACGTTTCATTTAATGATGTTTGAGCCTCTGATTTTCTGAAGTTCGAGCTTACAAACAGCTCATGCTCGAGACTTAGAGGACTTGTGTTGTCATATAAACCTTTAAAATTACATGAGAATCTTTATTAATTCATTCTTGCACTTTCTCCTGCGAGCTGCAGCAACTCTGTCTTTTACATCACTGTCAGATTTTCTGTTTTTTGAAGTATGGACAGCACAAAGTAAGAAACCTAATTATTCAGATATTCAAAGCCTGAATTATTCAAGGCTGATTCGCTCTCTGCTGGTCTGATTGTAAATGGATCCACCAGACAAAATCAATCAGTAAACAGCGTAAAAAGCATTTATTAGCCTGTGTTGACACAGATGTGTAACCTCCAGTGAAATTGCTTTTTTTGTCTCTGCACGGTGTGCTTTTACCTTTGCTGACATAGAATCTTGTGGCCGGTGTACAGAAAAATCCTATTTTTATGTTTTATGTTTATCTCTTCCAGCATGTTATACCTCAAGGCCAGAGTGTGGTGGGACACTGGCTAGCCTTTTACTCTGCAATTGTTTTCTTCTTTCAGAAAAGAAAAACAATGTGCAGCCAATCTACCAAGAAAAGTTCCTTTGAAAAGTAAAAGCCATTTTTCCACAGTACAAACAGTGAAGAGAGTTCAGATCAGCTCAATAGACACAGCATTTTGGCCTTTCTTCTCCTTTGGTTTAATTATACCCGATACTCTGCTCCGTCTTACGGTCCACAGGATCACAGTCAGCTCATGTCAGTTATGTCATGTCAGCTCATTTGGAAGTGATTGAAGCTGACATCCTAGGTGTGTTAGACCAATTGCCCTTTCCCCTTCCTCAGCTGAGAAGAAACGCAAAGTGGTGGTGCAGTACTGGACGAAAGAGCGACTTTAATAAAAAAAAGATCTGATAGTTGTTGCTGAGGAGCGCCTTCCAGTAGAGCGCTTCCTCCCATCACGCACCAAAAGTGGTTACACAAAGATTAACTAGATGCGCTAATTGCTAATCAACGTTAAACTACCAGCTACATTGTACAGATGGACATAAACTGATGGCCTCTTTCAAAACAAACACTTCAAATGTCTCCCAGGGGCGAATGTGAAATTCAGCTGTGCTTCTCTGCCTCAAAGTTTCAAAAATGATTCCCTCTTGTTGGATCAAATGTCCAAAGTTCTCTCGTAAATGCAATCACACTGGCAGCTCTGGGCTCTCTGGTGTCCCAAAGGTTGATTTCCTTTAGGTGAGACTGATCGCTGCGGTGCTACGAGGTTAACCTGCCGGAGGTAGAGTTCAGTGGATCAAAAATAATATGAAAAAAGGGCTGTCTACTCAAAATTCAGCTTTTTTTAGACAGGGCCTCGATGTAGCAGCAGCTCTATTCCTCCTGATGAAATGAGCTGGATGAGCAACCTAAGCTTCACGAGGGGGGCATTTGGTTCAACTCTCTTTGCTATTTCATTTTTTCAAAAAGTGCATTTATGCAGGTGCAGGTGTACTTGGAGTCACATGTCACAAAATAGAGGTTATAAGCTAAGATGCATGGTTAATTTAAAACAAAAAAGTGAATGTACATTTAAAATAGTACTGCAAGAGGCAATCATGTACTGTATAATTATAACCTATACACTGGGTTACCTTCACGCAGCGGGAAAAAAACCCCTAAAAGAAAACTTAATACAGCTCCAAAGACTGTGCAGGTGGTCACAGATCTTATTATTTTGGATTTGAGATCAGTAGTCGGGCAGTAATCAGTTGGTTTGAACAGTTATAAGTTTCTCTTCTGTTCCTCACAGCCCTCATCAGCTGTCTCCTCTTCTTTGCTTTGGCGAGGAGACTTTATGTCAGTCCTACTGTACACCTGTTCATTTTATCTCAAGCTTCTCTCTTAGCCTGCCTCTACACACCCACATAACTGATCCATGTTGAGACTCCAAAATAAAATTTAAATGAGCTCCCACATGTGTCATCACTGTGTACGAGACTTGACATGTATTTTTAATTTAGTATAAGAATAACACATTTCCTCACAAATCTAGTTTTTGCATTGCGGTGCATTACATGTAGACTGCACGCCGTTACAAGATGCAACAAAGCTGGAGTGGTCTTTGGTCCTGAGCCATGGCTGTCACGTAATTTCCATCCTGTCCATTTACTTTCAAAGATGTAATCCCAACACGGCAGCAATTTTTCTACTTTGATGTAAAATGTCCCAGCCAGCCGATGTGTTGACTGAAAGGCGGCAGTAAGAGTGATTTTAAATAACACAGTATGCTTAAACCAGGTAGATGCTCTGGGAGAGGAAGGGTAATTTTCATGTGACTCACTGTCATGAATTGATGCAGGAAAAAATTCAACCCATCACAGTCAAAAGAGGGGCCTGATATAGCTCATCAGAGCACAGCTCATCAGGTCGATTCAGCTGACGGAAAGGGCTCAGAATCGCAAAGAAAACACAAGATCAAAGACAACCTGATTACAGGTTTATGATACCAGAGATTAGAGAATGATACTGGAGATATTTTTGTGCTGCTAAAACACGTGTTAGATATCAGAAGAAAATTCAAATAGTGATTAACAAAGAGAAGTAAAAATAGGAACACCACAGTATGAAAATCACCTCAAAGTAAAACTGTGTATCAACAGTACAACTACTCATTATGTTGAAAAATCACTTTGACATGCTCTTTGGAGCTGATGTTCACTCTTCATGATCACACATGATGGTGATTTGCAAGAGAAAACTTGCTTGCTGAGATAAATTCCTGGGTAATTTCTTTTTTTATTCATCAGTACTACCTCTGTTTCCACAGCATTGGCACTTGAAGCACTAGAAGCACTTTGAGCAGCAATAACTTTAATTAATTGTTTTCTGTGTGACATTATCACTCCCTCACATCAATGTGAAGGAACACAGCTGTCTTAAGGTCCCACCACTGCATTTCAATCAGGTTGAGGTCTGGACCTTGATTCTTTTCTTTTTCAGCCATTTATTTTAAGATTTGCTGCTGTGCTTGTGATCATTGTTCTGTTGCATGACTCAGTGTCAGGCAACTTTTCGTTATTGAGCAGAAAAATTTGACTCAAGAATATTTTTAATAAACAGAGGAGTTCATGGTCAGTTCAATGACTGCAAGGTGCCCAGGTCCCCTGGCTGCAAAACAAGCCCAAATCATCATCCCTCCACCATCATGTTTGACAGTTTGGCTTCATGTATTCAAATGATATTGTTCCAGAAGTCTTGTAGTTTACTCAGATGCAACTTTGCAAAACTAACCTGTCATGTTATCTTAGCAAAGAAAATACTTTGCGATACAAACCAAAACCAGAGATTGTTCAACTTGAATTCAAAGGACTCAAAGCAATCACAAGGAAGTTGTTGGTATAATACTAATTTATTTCACCCATCAACAGCCAGATTCTTTTTCTCAAGCAACAAGGATTTGCCTTGGGTCACAGACCAGTCCCTCGGCCTAAGAGGTCACCCAAGTTAGGAAATCATCAAAACTCTTTTCAGTTATAAATGTCTTATTCAAAGAAATCTATCTGCTACTTGCCGAGATATCTTATACATTCAGTGTTGAACCAATGACTCCATGGACTCCAGGAGAAATCTATCAATTTAACTTTTAAATTCACTTTTTCCTTATTGGAGTTTATGCACAACACTCTTCAAAAACTAATTACTTTAACTTGGAACAAACTAACCTTCTACTCTGTTGCAATGATCATTATTCATTTTGGCATTGGAGTTTCTTTGCCTTGTCTTGATTGATGTTTTCATATTGTATTTCGGCTAGTGCATATTGGCGAGGGCGTGCATGGAGGTGGTCTTAATGACATTTTCCTTAATAGATGATTAAATATAATATTATTTATGCACACCTTTCTGTGCTCTGGTCTCACTGGGTATCTTGACTGAGACTCATAAAGGGTCATTTTAATTGATACTTCCAATATGAATTATAAACTTTATCATGTTGCTTTGACTCTTTTTTATTTTACGTTTTCAGCATTTTGTTGCTTTTTTCAATTTGCTTTCATAAGTGGAAGAAAATGAAAATGCTAATAGATTATGTTTGTTTTCCGTTTGTTAGCTTTTTTTCAGTCTAACTCACCCAAGTCTACCCACACCATTTCTCCAAGGATGTATGAAACCAGCTTGCCTTTATAGATGAGGCTCATTAAGGTAGATTATACTCCTAATCTTTTTTATAGTTTACAATAAACCAAGAGCAGTAAAAAATCAGTGGGTGGAAACAGTAATTTGACTTCCAACACTAACATCCCTGTTACGTTTCGGTGTGTCAGTGTTTTGTTTTTGCGTGACTGTTATGTATTTCCTGCTTTACTTTGAAAATCTGTGTTATCTTAGTGTGTTCAGTTTACGTTTTCCCTGTCTCGTCAGTTCTAATTTGCCCCAGCTGTGTTTCCCTCCTGTGGTCCATTCCCTGATTGCTCCTTCTATGTATTTAAACCCTGTGTTTCCGTGTGTCATGGTCGCGATCTCCCCCGTGTTGTAAATAGTTTGGTGTTTTTGTTGTAAATAAATAGTCTGTTGTAAATAGTTGTGAATGGGTTTGTTAATATTTTCGTTTGAGACACCTTCGTTTTGGGATTTTGGTGGAGGGCCTTCGTGGTTTTATTTTCCGTATCTTTGTTTTTCTACGTTGCACCCCGGTTGCCTAGGCCGGGGTGTAACATATGGGGGCTCGTCCGATCGCTGGAGGGTCCGTGGGGCCGCTCCAGCCTTCATCCGCCTTCGCTGGAGGGTCCGTGGGACTGCTCCAGCCTTCATCCGCCTTCGCTGGAGGAGCCGAGGGACCGCTCCAGCCTTCGTCGTCTGCTGGAGGGTCAGTGGGACCGCTCCAGCCTTCATCAGCCTTCGTCCGTCTTCGCTGGAGGGTCCGTTGGAGGGACCGCTTCAGCCTTCGTCCGCCTCCGTTGGAGGGACCGCTTCAGCCTTCGTCCGCCTTCGCTGGAGGGTCCGAGGCACCGCTCCAGCCTTCGTCTGCCTTTGCTGGAGGGTCCGAGGCACCGCTTCAGTCTTCGTTTGTCTTCGCTGGAGGGTCCGAGGCACCGCTCCAGCCTTCGTCTGCCTTTGCTGGAGGGTCCGAGGCACCGCTTCAGTCTTCGTTTGTCTTCGCTGGAGGGTCCGAGGCACCGCTCCAGCCTTCGTCTGCCTTCGCTGGAGGGTCCGTGGGACCGCTCCAGACTTCATCAGTCTTCGCTGGAGGGTCCGTGGGACCGCTCCAGCCTCCACCAGCCTTCATCCGGTTTTGATCAAACATTTCACTTGGGGTTACATGTTTGATTTTTGGGTAGGGGGAAATGTTACGTTTCGGTGTGTCAGTGTTTTGTTTTTGCGTGACTGTTATGTATTTCCTGCTTTACTTTGAAAATCTGTGTTATCTTAGTGTGTTCAGTTTACGTTTTCCCTGTCTCGTCAGTTCTAATTTGCCCCAGCTGTGTTTCCCTCCTGTGGTCCATTCCCTGATTGCTCCTTCTATGTATTTAAACCCTGTGTTTCCGTGTGTCATGGTCGCGATCTCCCCCGTGTTGTAAATAGTTTGGTGTTTTTGTTGTAAATAAATAGTCTGTTGTAAATAGTTGTGAATGGGTTTGTTAATATTTTCGTTTGAGACACCTTCGTTTTGGGATTTTGGTGGAGGGCCTTCGTGGTTTTATTTTCCTTATTTTTGTTTTTCTACGTTGCACCCCGGTTGCCTAGGCCGGGGTGTAACAATCCCCGTGGCTTTTGCAGTATTTGCGGACCATGTGCACTCACTCCTGACAGGTGTACAGTAACACAGTGCTCAGATCCACTCTGACAGCTTCTCAGTCTCTGCCAGATGAGTTATTATAGGGAGATTCGACTCATCTCCTTTGTTGCAGCATTTAGAGGATTGCCTAAAAACAGTGATTCTCTGTGACAAACACATTTTCCTTTATAAAAATTATTTCAGGGAGTATGAATGCCAGAGCGAAATGTCATGTCAATTTTTGTTTGCTATCAATTAGAGATGGACCGATTTGATATTACGTATCGGTATCGGTCCGATACTGACGTAAATTACTGGATCGGATATCGGAGAGAAATAAAAAATGTAATCGATCCATTAGATATCAAAAAAGCACCTCACAAAACTTGCGAAACTCTCCTCTTAACCGTAGCACGTTGGAGCAGTATGCTCACGTGATAGAGCGGCTGTGTGTATTTGTAGTTTCGCTACCAAACCAGCATTTCATCTCCGAGGAAGTGATCCCAGAGAGAAGTAAAGCAAGTGTGTAAGTTGATCTCTGAATGTTTGTAAAGCATTCCCACGTTAAGCTTAACAACCGATATATGGAGCGACTGCCTCTTCTCTCCCCCTCCCTCTCCTGCTGCTACTTCAATCATGAAACTGATCAGTGATCAGCTGATCGGCTTTTCTGTCGCGAGTCCGTCTCTCTTGTTTGTTTATCTTTGTTTTATTTATTTAATATTACTTTTTACACCAGGATCCTTTTCTATGTAGCTGACGGCTGGTAACTGTGCAGGGGCGGATCTAGCAAAGTTTAGCCAGGGGGGCCGATAGGGCATGAACAGGGAGAAGGGGGCACAAAGACATACTTTTCTTTCTTATTCTCATTTAAAATGTCTAGCTTTTATTAAATAATTATCTGAATCTTACACCCAAAGTTTTAATCTGATGTAAAATGAATAGAAGTCCATTACTGTATATAGTAACTATTAAGTCTAATATACCCTAGTAAGCTATACTACTTTTTCCTTTGGGAAGGTACCATCTGTGCAGTCTGCCGTTCTGTTGAAGAAAGATGTTGAATCTATTTAATTATTCTTGAAAAATAATTTATTTCTGTGCATTTTTTTTTCACACTGCATCAAATTAAAGTTGATTACGTCGATTAAGCATCATGAGGTGGAGGGTGGTTCCTTATTTTTTCTTTTTTCTTTTTTTTTTTGCTGGGAGTTTTAGAGCCCTATTAGTTAGGTTGCTTACTCTTTAAAATACCAGAATAGGGAGGATGGAGTAGGTTTAAGTTTATTAGATTGATCAGTATTGCTGAACTATGAAATATTTTGGGTGCAATGCATTTTTTGCATACAGGTATAACAGAATAGCTTTAGTTTTTTTTGTTTTGTTTTGTTTTTTTAACTTGAGTATGAACTTATACAAAAAGCAGCAAGATATTAAAAAACAGTTTTATTGATTAAAAAACACACTATATCGGAAGTTTAATTCATATCGGTATCGGCCGATATCCAAATTTATGATATCGGTATCGATATCAGACATAAAAAAGTGGTATAGTGCCATCTCTACTATCAATAGAAAGGCACCACAGAAACACTAGGAAGACTAAGAAAGAAGAAAACAAAAAAAATGTTCTGTTTGCATCTATATAATTGTTACTACTGAACATGTATAATATAGATAAATCCATTATAATATCAATGGACATGTTTTGGTTTAGCAACAGCCAAAGGGCGTCAAGTTTGGCATCTCTGATGTTGTCATCTTGTTTTGTGAAATCAAACAGGACATTTAGGGTGCTAATGCTATTGCTAGCACAGACTAGCTAGCTTGGTTATGAAGAACAGATTGTCCACTCCTGGTGAAGTGTGAATTTCCAAGCTCCCAGTTGGAATTTTCAATTGGAAAATCCACTTGAGTTGGACTTCCAACTCAAGAAGTCAAAGTAGTCCCACGTAAAAATCCAAGATGGCGGCAGTCAATTGTTGTCTATTAGCCATACACAGAGCACTGACCAGGCTCTATTTGTGAATATGTGGTGATGGTATTTTTAAGTGCCAAAAAAAGAGAACTCCCCAAAAAGCAAAGCATTATGCTGTATTGCTGGTGATGCATAATGCTCCGGCTTGCTAAGGAGCAAAACAAATCCTGTTTTTTGTTGCTTTTTCAACTTTGCTACTGAAGCGCCTTTAACTTTACTGAATGCAGAATTACTAAAGAAACTGATCTTAGTTCAACTAAATTGTAGAACAACAAAAAGGACTCCACCTCTTGCTAAAAGTAGCATGCAAAACTTTACACCTTAATGCAATTTAAATTAGTGGGCTGGTTAAAAATTATGTTTTTTGTCTTGTGGGGGAAAATTAGACCAAAAGCCGAAATCCGTTTATTCCAGGCTGTTTATCTCTGCTGTACAGGTGAACATTTCACTGTGGAGGATTTACGGGGATTGAATCACAGTCAGCAGACTGACCACTTTTTCTGTAGCACCAAAAGTTGCCACTTTGTATTTGCACAGTTACTATCTTTGTTTCCAGGTTGCTGTATTATCCCCTATTTCCTCGTGTTTTAGTCTTGAAACTGTAGAACACAGCTGTTGAAGTTTAATCTTCTCGTGGTGTTAACAGAAACTGATTTATTTTTGCCTTAGCGTTCATGGATTTTTCATTGACATCAGTGACTTTTTTTGAAGGCTTTTGCAAATGTGAAAGTACCCAAAGTCTGTGCATGCTTATTATATAGACTTAGTGGTCCAGAATTTAAACAGACAAAAAATCCCATCTTTTTATGTCTTTTAACACTGTTATGTTAATACTACAGCTCTCTCATGTATCTGTTATTAGGGCTGCATGAAAAAGATTTGATCTAACAAGGGGGAAAGTGAAGGGAAAAACACAGTAGTACCTTATTTATGAATATCTACCAACAATTTCTCATTGTTTATATCACACCAAAAGTCAAAATGTGTTTTTGTGACAATATTCTTTTGCTGTGCATGAAATAGAGCCACATCCTAATGAAATGAGAGAAAACAGCTGAAAGATTTTCACTCATGGTGCTTGAGAAATTAGCATTGCGGGGGACACTGTCACTGCATTTTCACTGGTTTAGTCAGAGCGGGCACATTTTTCTTGACAGGGGTGTCGCTTGTTCTTGTGCAAATTATCACAGCTTTATCACACTGTGCATGCTGTAAACACACAAAGAGTTTAAACGGGCAGAAATCGTGACACCTTGGACATAAAAATATTGGCAACATTGTTTGAAAATTACCCAACATTCTTATCTATCTGTGTGTTAACGAAACATAAACTGCATGCTTATTCTCTTCCCGCACATCACAGCTCTGCGTTTCAACAAGAAACTCTGTTTTATCTAACAGAAAACTCTAGAGCTCCTCTCATTTTAACATGTAAGACAGACATGGACCTATAGGGATTCTGCATTATTGCACTAATGAAAGACATAGCTCACAATGGGTCACATTCATCTAGCTGCTTTGAATAGTGGTCATTGAAAGCCAAAGGCCAACATTAGATTAGTGACCCCCTTTACTTTCTATCAAACAAAAAACTATTTGAAGTATCTACTTGAACCACTTCCTCTGGCTCTAAGGCGCATTTATTCCTACCTCTGACTCATCGCCATGTCACAGATTCTCCTTAAATGACTTCAGCATACACCACGCTGCCCAAGCTCTCACTCACAGTAAAATCACAAAGTTATTCATCTAAGCCAGGCAAACAGAGGACAGGAAACTTAAATAAACCTATGGATCATTTCTCCTAACACCTGATATGAGCATGAGGTCATAAGGAAAAGTGCATTGTTTAAAATAATTAAAGATGTACTTTTATTTATGAATCAAGGCTGCAATAATAAAATACAGTTAAAGGCTGAAGCAATGATGGCAACCAATTTAAAGTTGAATGTTTTGTTGACCCATCGTTCCACCTCAATTATTTTCCTTTGTGAGTTTTTCCATTTTCAGTCACTTTCATCATAATAAATTCTGTAACTAGAGAGCTCTGTCACTTGGGCACGAGGAAAGCTTGCTAAGATTTGTACACTTCATATCTTCTCTACAGAAACCTCACAGGGATTAGTTCAGCATTAAGTAACTTTTGGCTGTTAAAATGAAAGAGTGGACCCACTTTGCAGACCTCAGCATCAGTCCGAGGAACTCCTTGAAGTCACGTCACTGAATGTCCTCATTGAAT
Source organism: Maylandia zebra (assembly GCF_041146795.1). Classification (NCBI taxonomy): domain Eukaryota; kingdom Metazoa; phylum Chordata; class Actinopteri; order Cichliformes; family Cichlidae; genus Maylandia; species Maylandia zebra. The sequence goes on from NC_135175.1 coordinate 24,497,484, forward strand.
TAAACTAAATTTGTGTTAAAGAATAATTTTCAACTATCATTTTATTGAATCGAGCAAAGTGAAGAAATGTAACACATATCATCTCAGGCTTTCGTGCCTATTTCTAATTGACTTTAAGCTCAACTGGTCCATCCCCGGGCTTATGACACTGACATCAGGGCCAGAGAAGTGATGGCTGTTTCAGTCAAAAACGTTCAGTTTATCATGTAAAATATGTGTAATGGCTTAATAGAGATATTTATTGTTTTAAAAAACACACTACAGTTTGTGTATGTGGAGACCAGAGACATTGTGTGGCCATCTGTTCACAACTATATTTAAAAAAAAGATTGTAATCTTCCTGACGTGAAGATGTATATTACCTCTTTGTGAACCATCTTTCTTCTCAGAGGGGACGGGCATTTTGAGAGGAAATTTGAGTCTACAAGTCCTTGAATGTCTGCATCCAAAAAAAAACTTGTGCCTTTAGAAATAAGCAGCCAGTTTCACCAGTTAGAGTAAAAAAATTAAAAGGACTGAACATGAATCACTGTGAGTCACTCAAGGATAAAAACAATAACAAATAATTAAGACACTGGGCTGCTGCATGTCACAAAAGTCTAAACACAGACCCTGCATCCATTAGCAGTTTTGAAGTTATTCAGGAAGCCACAGCTCTGGCTTACCATAAAACACTGCAGCAACTTTTTACACGCCATAACTTTCAGCCATTTGCATGTTTTGGTCTTCCAACTCTCTTCAAGTGCAGGTAGGGTTGGACAGATGAGGGGCCGCCTTGGATTCCCGCTGTTCGGCTGACTCCCTTGTTCCGCATCAGTCTCATTTTCAGCCAGTCCTTAGGACCAGCTCCAACACCAAGTTTCCACCACATGCTCTGCTTCATTAGTGGGAATCGGGCTCTTCCATAGATTTGCAAACTTTCAAGTTTAACATCTCTATTTCTCTGTTTCCCAGTGTTACCTCTGTAGCCAAAGAGCAGCTAGCTCTTCAGCGTAAGCTACCTGTTCCCATCAAGCTTGTCCTGTCCCTTTGACATCCCTCATCTGAAAACCTTTCAATTTTATTTTTTTATATACTGCCATATCATTATAACATCTTAGGCACAAAGAAAACCTCTCCCTCCTCCAGACATAAATCAGACTAGCGGTCCCCCCTCTATGCATTCTTCCCAGACAAACCAAGTGAGCCACCTCACCCACGTCAAACATAATCCTCTGGAATATTTCTGTGGAACTCCTCACCTGGACTAACCTCTCCTCTCTCTCAGTCTGCCCTGGGTTTTGCTTCAGTCCACTTTCCTTTATTGCCATCTTGGCATGTGACATTCTGATTAATAATAAAATAACTAAAAAGTTAAGAGTTACAGTTCCTGAACAAAAAGCTCGTAAATATTTTTAAAATGTGCTATTTTTTGTTTCACAGACACCCTTTTTAGATTGTAGAAAATTTGTGTTTGTGTCATTTGAGGCACGCTTCTCTGTTGTGATTTCACTTCATTACTTAAATCACGCTGCTGTTATTGTGTATATGCTGCTGTTATTATTATCCTGGCCGCTGTTTACATCCCGCCAGACGCAGATGCGCAGGCAGCTCAGTGCGCACTCGCGGAGCAGATTCTCCACACGGAGCAGACATTCCCGGACTCTCTCATCATTGCTCTTGGGGACTTTAACAAAGCCAATCTGAGCCATGAGCTTCCAAAATATAAGCAGCATATTAAATGCCCGACCAGAGAGGAGAGAACATTAGACCACTGTTACAGTACGATCAGCGGGGCCTATCGCGCGGTGCCCCGCGCTTCACTCGGACTTTCTGACCACGTCATGATCCACCTAATCCCCGCGTACAGACAGAGGCTGAAGCTCTCCAAACCTGTCGTGAGGACTAAAAAACTGTGGAGCAACGAGGCTGTGGAGGAGCTTCGCACGTGTTTGGAGTCTACAGACTGGGACACAATGAAGGCTGCTTCTAACAGCTTGGACGAGTTTACGGACACTGTCACCTCCTATATCCACTTCTGTGAGGACAGCATTGTGCCATCACGCACCAGGGTGAGTTATAACAATGACAAACCCTGGTTTACTCCTAAACTCAAAAAGCTGTGGCTGGAAAAGAGAAAGGCGTTCAGAAGCGGAGACAGGGACTGCTACAGAGAGGCCAAGTACAGGTTCACTAAAGAAGTGGACATTGCTAAACATCAGCACTCTGAGAAGATGCAGCAGCAGATCTCAGAGAATGACTCGGCCTCTGTGTGGAAAGGTTTTAGGAATATAACAAACTACAAGCCTAAAACCCCCCACTCCACTGATGACTTGCTCTTAGCCAACACCCTTAACAACTTCTACTGCCGTTTTGACGAGCCATCAGGCAGCCTTCACACCTTCAACGACCCCAACAATAGAGGCACTTTGGACACTCATTCCCCCACCTCTCCCCCCTCCATAGAGCCATCACCACCTTCAAACTGTTCACCTACAACACCCCCCTCCTCACCCCACACAAAAGAGGATTTCACACCACCTCCTCCGACCACAACTCTTCATATTCATGAAGCAGATGTGAGGAAGCAGTTTAGGAGTCTGAATGCTCGGAAAGCTCCCGGCCCAGACGGTGTGTCTCCTGCCACCCTCAGACACTGTGCAAACGAGCTGGCCCCAGTGTTTTCTGGCATCTTCAACTCCTCACTGCAGGCATGTCATGTGCCTGCCTGCTTCAAGTCCTCTACCATAATCCCTGTCCCCAAGAAACCTAGGATCACTGGACTAAATGACTACAGACCCGTGGCTCTGACATCTGTGGTCATGAAGTCATTTGAGCGCCTAGTTCTCTCCCATCTCAGGACCCTCACGGCCCCCCTCCTGGACCCCCTGCAGTTTGCATATAGAGCCAACAGGTCTGTAGACGACGCCATCAACATGGCCCTACACTTCATCCTGCAGCATCTGGACTCCCCAGGAACCTACGCCAGGATCCTGTTTGTGGACTTCAGCTCTGCCTTCAACACCATCCTTCCAGACCATCTCCGAGGCAAGCTCGGTGGATCACTGACTTCCTGATGGACAGGAAGCAGCACGTGAGGCTGGGAAAGAATGTCTCGGACTCCCGGACCATCAGCAGGGCTGTGTTCTTTCTCCTCTGCTCTTCTCCCTGTACACCAACTGCTGCACCTCCACCCACCAGTCTGTCAAGCTAATCAAGTTCGCAGACGACACCACCGTCATTGGGCTCATCTCGGATGGGGACGAGTCTGCCTACAGGAGGGAGGTTGAACGTCTGGTGTCTTGGTGCAGCCACAACAACCTGGTGCTGAATGCCCAGAAGACAGTGGAGATTATTGTGGACTTCAGGAAGCACACAGCCCCACTCCCCCCCCATCATCCTTACTGACACCCCCATCACCTCTGTGGACTCATTCCGCTTCCTGGGTACCACCATCACCCAGGACCTGAAGTGGGAGCCCACCATCACCTCCGTCATCAAGAAAGCCCAGCAGAGGATGTACTTCCTGAGGCAGCTGAAGAAATTCAACCTGCCAACACGGACGATGATGCAGTTCTACACTGCAATCATCGAGTCCATCCTCACCTCCTCCATCACCGTGTGGTACGCTGGAGCCACTATCAGGGACAAACAGAGACTGCAGCGTGTTGTGCGCTCTGCTGAGAAGGTGATTGGCTGCAGACTCCCATCTCTGCAGGACCTGTACACCTCCAGGACACTGCGGCGTGCAGCCCGGATCTCAGCTGACCCTTCTCACCCTGGACACAGTCTGTTTGACCTGCTCCCCTCAGGCAGGAGGCTCCGGTCCATTCGCACCAGAACCTCTCGCCATAAGAACAGTTTCTTCCCCTCTGCTGTTGGACACATGAACAATAACCACATGATTGTCCCCGCCACTAACACATGACCCTACGCTGTGTCACTGCATCATTTCATGTTTGGCACTGATCACCACCTGCACTCATGTATATATCTTTCTACGTAGCACTCATAATTCTTATTCTCATGTATATATCTCATGTATATCTCATGCACATATCTTTCTTTCTACATAGCACTTTAATTCTTATTGTCTGCACTGAAGCACCGCAGCAATTTCCTAATGTTGTAAACCTCAACATCTGGCAATAAACCCATTCTGATTCTGATTCTGATTCTGATTGTGTATATATTTATTTATATTTCTTCATACATTCTTATATAGTTCTATATTGTGTATTGTGTATTTTGTTGTACAGTTATTTTATTTTCAACTTTAATTTATATATTTTATCTTATTCTCCCAGTTAAATTTACCCTTCATTCTAATTTGTGTTGTACAGTTATTTCATTTTTAACCTTAATTTATATTTTATTCCTTCCTAGTTAAATTTACCCTTTTTAATTTTTCATATTTATTTCCTATCTTATTCATAGCCTTTTCCTTTTTTGTTTTCTTTAGGTCACGAGCAGTTGTCCAAGCATTTCACTACATATCGTACTGTGTATGACTGTGTACGTGACAAATAAAATTTGAATTTGAATTTGAATAATAAAGGATTATGGGCCGCCAGCCTAGTAAAGGAACTGATGCATGTGAGTGGGCATGTATCTGCCACCCAGAGTCCTCCTGCTACATTTGTCATAAACAGACTGCTGAAAATAACAGGAAAATGCCAATGGTGTTAACTGTGAATTACCTACTGTTTTGTGGGCGCTCATGATGATGCAACAAGGCATTTTTCCAGGCAGTAAAGTAAAATAAGGAAAGATCTGCATCCAGCAATATAGAAGAGATTATATACTGTACTATGATGCAAAATATTAACTAAAACAAATTAAAAAGCAGTAAGTAATAAATTTTAAAAAATGGTTTAATAGGACCATGAACAAATTCATATAAATTCAGTTTTATTTATATAATGCCAAATCACAACAACAGTTACCCTAAGTTGCTTTATAATGTAGGGTAAAGACCCTAACAATCAGATGACCGCCTATGAGCAAACACTTGGCGACAGTGGGAAAGAAACTCCTTTTTAACAGGAAGAAACCTCCAGCAGACTCGGGCTCAGGGATGGGAGGGAGACAGGATAAAAGACACACTGTGGAAGAGACCCAGAGATTAACAATACCTAATGGTTAAATGGAGAGTGGTGTGTTAGTGCACAGAGTGAAACGAGGTGAGTGAAGACGAAACACTCAGACTCAAACACAGAAGCAGAGACTACGTCTGTCATGCAAGAGGAGAACATAACAGAAGTCTTAACAAATAACTTGGAGAGGCTGAGCTACAGTACTGTGCAAAAGTCTTGACTCACTCCTTGTTTCTTTATATTTGTCTTCCAAGGTCTTGAGCAATAGTTCTCCAGGTTTTCTGAAAGACTTTTATGACCATTAACACTGAACATGAATCAGTCAGTGAACTATTGTGTCATAAAGCATAAAGCTCTTATTCAAAAACAAATTTTCTACAAAAAAACCACCAAAGACAACACAGATAGACAAGCATGAAATAATGTTTTTGCACTAACAACATTAATTCCCAAAGAGATATTGGCTTAAAAGTGAGATATAAGAGTCTGACTGGCCACTACTTCATTTTACAGCATGACAATGATCCTAAACACCCAAAACAGTTAAACGATACCTAGATAGAAAAACACACATAGACTGGTAATGGATTGGCCTCCCCAGGACCTAAACTTCAGCAAACACCCAAAGAAGACTTTGAATGTCCTTCAAGAAGCCTGGAGATCTATTCCAGAAGACTACTTAACCTCCTAAGACCCGAACTCTTCCACAGCATGCATTTTTAATTTCTCTTTGATATTTGGGCATATTGGGGCCCGATGAATGTACAAACAAAAATTACCAGATTTTTTTTTTACCTTATTTTTGCTTTTAAGAAAAATAAGAGCCACATATGAGGGTATTCATTTAAAATTTTGATAGAACAGTAGCAGTATGATGTCCTCGTAAGTGGATATCAGGCACATGTAGAGGAAAATTTGGTGTTTTGGTCTAAATAACCCAAAATGTGATGTCCACATATGTGAACGCCAAGTCCTAGGAGGTTAAAGAAACTACAAGAAAGCTTGCCTAAGAGACACCAGGCTATGTTCAAGGATAAAGGTGGTCAAACCAAATATTGACTTTAAAGCTCATTAGATTTGTACAAATTCCATTTTTTTCCCTTATATATGCTGTATTTCCATGTATCTCTGTGTATTTTTCCGATAAATCGCACAGTACTATATATATACACAATAATGAGATATAGGTGCACACAATCATCAACAGATGAAAACAATCAGGGAGTAAGAGGAGGGAGCAAAATTAATGTAAAGCACAAGAAGATCAACCTTCAATATAAATAATGTAAGAATCCAAAAGGCAGTAATCACAGAGACAAGAAGACTCACACTGAACATGAAGACAGAGACAAAGCAAAACTGGAAAATAAACACAAAGTCAGAGAGGAAAGAATTAGTAGGGAAACACTAAACCAAGAGTTTGAAAAACTTCACGAAAAATAGACATGAAACAACAAAATGACAATAACTAAGCATTCCTAGTGTGAGTACAAGAAAATAATTATTATAATATGATGTGTTAAATTTGTTTAGATCAGAGGAATAAGGAAGGATTTGTCTGTGTTTTAAGTTGGCTTAGCTGTAGCCCTGAGAGTGTGTGTAATTGTTTTGAGAGAAAGGAATTTATGGACACTGGGGGTCTGCCTGCCATAGAAGGAGACAGGAAGCTACAGTTGGGGGTTGCTGATGCTGATGCTTGTACTTTTATTAAAACTCATAATTGTTATAAACTTAGAAGTAGGTTTGTAGGAGACTCTCCACCATATCTGTAAATGTAAGACAACAAGAGGCCAATGGCCCAGTGGATGCAGAGTGGGGGTCTCAGTGTTTGTAATATGTTAGCTCTGTTTTGTATGTTGTCTAAAGGAATTTGGTGTAGCTTGGGTGAGGAGATTACTTTTATGACCCCCAGAAAGTCACGTATACAAAGACACATACACACACAGTGCTTTGACTGTTACGACACGCCCACACCTACACGCACACTCACTCACGTGCACTCACATAGACATACGGGTACGCGCAAATACAGGCACTCACATGGTCGTGCATACACACAGACACAGAGTTTGCAGCACACCATGGGGTTTTATGATGGGGTCACTTCTACAAAACTGTGTTTCACAGACAAAGCAGTGAAGATCTGCAGAGGGACACCCGCCTTGCACGTCTTCCCTTCTAGAAGATGCATACTTAAATGAAGATGAATAAAGGTGAATAAAGGTTTTGTGAAATGACTACTGAGTTCCGGTGCCGTCTCTGGATGCTTCGAGGAATAAAAAGAACCGGGGTGAAACTGATTTCGCAACACTAGCCCTAAGGTCCTTTCAAAGTTAGGTGGTGTGTTTTTCCCTGCAAGCTGTTGTCTGTAAATATAAAAGGTAATTTTGTTTAACAGGCTGGATATTCGGCTTGTTATTCTATAAATATGAATGAGGCTTCTGATAAATTTAATCAAAGCAAAGAAAACGCCCTTGCTCACTCACTCACACCCTCATCCATTGTGCACAGTTTGCTACAGAGTGGACTCGGTGCACTGCTCAGTGCAGCGCAGACCACTGATGATGCATTATTAACACTACAGCATGTAACACTGCTCCACAATAATGTGTCGAGTATTCACGATTGTCTTTGTTACATAAACAAACCAAGAACATCTGCACCACATTTGAGTCCATGGACACAACAACAAGGGCTTTTTTGTATAAGAACGTGTCATTTTATTTACACCCCTCCACCTACACAAGTGGCATGTTACTGGAGCTGCAACTACACAATTGTATTCTGTTTGACAGTTTATTAAATGTAACCAGTTTAAATGTGGTGGATACACTTATGAGTTATGCTTTTTTTTTAAATATATGTATGTAAGGTTAAACAACATGCATACATTATGTGACAAAACCTTGAGTGAAAACAACATTTCTGGGACTCTTTACGATTTAATTAAAACGTTTTAACACTCTGAAGAAAGCTTTTTATCAATATGACTTCACATTTTATCACAATAATGCTTTGTTGTTACAGCATTATAGAAACACAATAACTGGAATTGTTCAACAGGAGTAATTGAAGTGAAGGACGAAAATCTATTAGCATATTTAGGTTGACTTTGAAACAGTAACTCTGGAGCTATTAAAGCAATTTTGTGAACTTAATGTGTTTGTACAAATGAAACAGTTTCCATTAATATTTAGCAAAGAGTAACAAATCCATGTCCTGTTAAATTCTTTATTGTCAGCCACAGTTAGTGTTTTTTTTGCCATTTAGACTCCATAGTTTAGGGAAATAGAAATATATGTGTGCTTTTATCACTGTTTGTGCTAATCACTGCTACCACTACTTGGACTGAGCAAGATTAAGAGGCATAGGGTGACAGCGGCTATGATGCAGATGCCTCATTTCTTTAAATTTTGCTAGGAAGAGGAAAAATATGTGGAGCAATTTATTGAAACATGCAGAAACATACATGGAAATACAGCATATATAAGGGAAACAACTGAATTTGAACAAATCTAGTTCTCCAGGTTTCTTGAAGGCCTTTCAAAGTTTTTCCTCGATGCCGGCTGGTTTTTGTTCTTTTCTAATCGCACACTCCTTCAGTAATGTTGAGGTCTGAGATCTAGGGAGCGCAATCCATGGCTGAGAGGGTTTTCGAGTAAAGAAATTTTGATTCAACAAAAGGAAGTGTGATAAATTATGTGTTTTTGCAACAGGTGGAGGAGATAGCAGAGGCTGATTGGCCCAAAGAAGGCAAGCAACAAGATGACTGGACAGTATTAAGATTGTGGGTGATGTAAGGAACAAGAAACATCCTAACACCCAGGAAAGCAGGCAAACGAGTGATTATAGATCTTCCTTATTGAACTTACACATAAACTTAATTTGTCTGATACATGTAGAAACAGTGTTGGTTCATTCCTTAAATCAGGTGACTGAATGACTCATAGATGAATGTTAAGTGACTTAAAAAATTGTCTTTTTTGATCTACTTGAGCATTCAAAGCTCTTTATGTAAATGCCACACTCACCTGTTCACACCCATTCATTCAAGCAGTGTTTTCTGCACCTATCTATCTAACACTCTCACAAATTCATACACTGATGAATGCAATGGAGAGCGACTTGAAGTGTAGTATCTTGCCTAAAAACACGTAGACATGCAGACTGGTGGTTGGATCCCTGGCTGCTCCAGTGTCCAATCTTCTGGCTGGTAGATGACCTGCTCTGCCTCCTGAGCTACAGCCATCCCAAAATAAAGAAATAAGTGGTGGCTCAAGACTTTTCCACAGGATTGTATTGAAGTAAATAAATATATATAAAAATAAATATTTTTTAAAAATTCAGTTCATTTCCATATTCACATTCATCTCGTTTCTTTGTCAAAGCCACAGGGGCCCACAGTGGACACGGGCAAAAGAGCCACAGGTTCAAGACCCCTGAGGCAGACAATCATTTGCACCACCACACCTTCCCAACATTTGAACTTGGTGTCCAGTCCACAGCATGTGTATGGCAGCACCAAAGCAACTCCGAGATGCAAGTGACTGTGACAAAACAGCATATTTGACAACCTGGGAGAGAGAACAGCTGGCTTTTAGTCAAGAAGACGAGGCTTAAAGAGGCACGAACTAAAAAGGCTTTTTTCAGACGGATAATGAACCGAGGGGCTTTTTTGCCATGAATAAAATTACAAAGCTCTTGTGGAGTCTTGGAATATAAATAAAGGGTAGAATTGAGCATAATGAGCCCCCCCTTTAAGTTAACAACTGCTGCCAGTTTTGTTTTTTGGTTTTTTTGGTACCTACTGATTTCCTCTTGCATTTTATGCAGATTGTGTAGAAGTGCCTTGCAATTCCAGGCAAAAAGCTTTCAGGGAATCATTTCTGTGACCCGAAATGCACAAAAATGAACATAGTCAAATTTTACATTAGATAATTTAAAGTCTTGCCTGAAAAACTTCACTTTAATATTTCGTCACTGCTTTCATTTGCAATGATTTTCAGGGGGTAGAGCCAATCATACTGCTGCAGCAGAAATAAGAGTCATTTCTGGAGCCTGTTTTAAATGTACAGTACTATATATAATACATCTATATAGTACTGTGTATATTTTTTTTTTTCATGAGAACAAATACAATGGATCCTCGACAAATCCTACCAACCAAAAAGGTGGAAGCCGAGTTGCTGACTTAATTTTTTTCTATGTCAGTGCAGCAAGCCATCACTTTCTCAGTCCAATTATTTTGGAGGAACATATTCCATTTCTCCCGACCTTCATTTTAACTGAGAGGGATCCCTAATTAGTTGCCATATTTTTCAAGTCGCTGTCCGCAGCAGATGAGGTGAGCCTTGTAATAGAGTAATAGCTGTGGCAGAACATTAAACCTTAACAGGCTTCCAGAAAGATGTTAAAAACAGCCCGAGTCCACATGACTGCCCGACTTTGAAGAAAACACCAAAATGTATGGTGTCACTACAGTCCTCTGCACAAGATGTGTGAGCATAGGAGACAGAGAGCAGGAGGAGAAGGATGGGGGGTGGAGAGGAAGGAGGAGGTATACACTCAGTTTATAATGGAAGCCAGATTAGAAATCAGAGAATGATGCAGTGAATCATTTTAGTTTGCAGAGAAAAAATACACAAAAATACACCAAGGAATCAGCGCCAAACGCAAAAGAGCTGCAGTTTTGGGGGTTCTTTTTGGGAGGGGGGTTGTCTGCTGTTGCCTTTTCATGTGTTTGCCTTCCTCCACCTTCTGCTGGAAACTGTTCCTCTTTGGCAGCGAATGAGGCATGAATATGAAGTACCTTGGTACTTGTCACTCCATTACCTGCTCTCTGTGCTTCTCATTACAACTCCTTCCCCTGGGAATGCATTCTCACTGCAGGGCGAGTGTATTCAAAAGCTTTGTGTTATGCTAGGTGTTCCTGTTGTTCTTTGCCTATGAGTGTATATATAAGCAACAAGCACTTTTAAAGGAGAAAAGAAGCACAAACCAGAGCTTTTACAACTATATTATATAATGTATATTTAACACTGTGGCTGTATTGTGTCATTAGAGGACTAAGGAAAGTGTATTTGTTGGTGTAAGTGCTGAAAAATGTCAAATTCTGTTTGTAACTGTAACTAGACTTGCAAGAAGCAGTGGCAAAAATGCAAATGCAATGGTGTGAAAAAATGTTTGCCCCCTAAACCTAATAACTGGTTGGGCCACCCTTAACAGCAACAAATGCAATCAAGTGTTTGCAGTGACTGGCTGTGAGTCTTTCACAGTGTTGTGGAGATATTTTGAACCAGTCATCTTTGCAGAATTGTTGTAATTCAGCTGCATTGGAGGGTTTTCACCTTTTTAAGGTCATGCCACAGCATCTCGATCAGTTTCAAGTCAGGAGTTTGACTGAGCTACTCCAAAGTCTTCAAGAATTAGTATACTGGGACATTTATACTTGTCTTTAATGTGTGGTTTTATTCAAACTGTGAAGCACTTTGTCACTGTATGTTTTAAAAAGTAAAGTCAGAGTAGCCTTGTGCTGCACAAGTTGAACAACAGGGTATAACAAGAAAAGTGTCCTGTTGAAATTAGAACTTTTTCTAATTAAAACAAGAAGAATATCTCTTTTCATTCTGCACCTTTTTTGTTAATAACAAGGCAGTTTCCCTGATTTATATGTGAGCATCGTATTTTAACCAATGGACATTTCCACCAGCCCAGAACTGGTTCTATTCTGGTTTAATAGCTGAAATCTTGTTTCATGGAGAGTCTACGGTGGCTCTGAGAGGTCAAATGCACTGCACCTTAAGAAATCACCACCAAATAGAAAACCGCTGCAAAATTAATGGAAGCCAAATAAAACACCACAGAAATAAAAAAAACAAACAATGCAAAAGTAAAATGAAAAAATTATTGTCACGTTACTGGACGCAAGAAAATGACAAAACAGCGACAGACGTGACAAAGTAACTGTAAATGGCTCATAACAAGTATTATATCAGTCATGAAATTAAAACTCACATTGCCTGCATCTTCTTCTTATTCACAACACGAGTTAATACGTGTCTCAGTGCAATCATTCGTTTTGGTTTCTGTCACTGCTTTTCTGTCACCTTATTGTTTCCCCAAAAAACATTGTGTTTTGTGAGATTTTCATATTTCTATTTCCACTGTGCTTTATTCCACTTTCTGTTGTGTTTTGCATGCTTTCGCAGCGTGTGTTTGACCTCTCAGGGCCACCGTACAGTACAAGGCTTTGACAGAAGTTACTTAAAAGGAAAGAACAAGACATTTTAGGTATCTGTAATATCAGTTCACCTGACTCAACTAAACCAAACTAAAGGATATATACCAGAAACTTGCAGTCAAACGATACAAACTACCACCTTGCTTGGTTTTCACTGTTTGCTGTAAAAAAAAAAAGTCTCTTATCATGTCGGAACGATGGATCTGCTACGGCTTGGTGGTAATGAGGTGACACCCTGGTTCACTAACTCCAGAAAAGAAAACTTTTTTTCTTTAAGTCTTAACTCTGATAGTAAGCCAGTCCTTATCTCTGAACATCAGTGTCCAGCATCACTAATGCCGGCTAACAGAGCAAATCCCTGCAGCCGAGGCTCCAAAATCTTCTGCAAAGCCTTCACAGAAGAGTGGAAGCTTTTAGAGGAGCAGATCTATGCCCGTGGCTTTAATGTGAGATTTTTACAACTCTCATTTGTGTTTAGTTTTAGTATTCACATATACTTGTCACCACAGTGCTATAGGTGTCATCAGATGTGTCAAAACAAGTCAAGCAAGTCATAATATCACACAGATACAGGAGGAATATAGCACAGTCTTCCACACGGGGATCTGGAAGGTGGATGAAGCATTAATCAGCATGCCTGCACTGTCAGTAAACATACATTTTTAATTCAGGTCCTGAATAAAAAATAAAAGTGTTACGCTCTACTGGAAGCCCTCCAAAGGTAATATTCATCATTATGATTCCACCTCCCTGCTGCAAAGAGTCATATAGCGGATGTTCATTGTGAGCATCTGTCACAGGGTATTGCTTTCCGCAACAACAAAGAAAATGACAGCGGCAACCAAAACTTTAAATATCTATGAAGGGCTCAGAGGGAAAACAAATTAAGACACTTCTGAAGTTTTCATTTCATCGAAATGAAAGTGTCTGCCGACTGATGACGCCCCTCCTTTAAGCTGTATGCAGTCGGAGGTCTTCTGCTCCTTCTGTTCTTCTGATCCCTGTAGTTGCCTGTGGCTGGTTAACATTGTGGCAAACCAATTTCCTCCAGTAAGAACAGTTTGCCGGAAACCAGCTGCAGTTCTCTGACAGAGGGAAATGTGTTTCTATAAATGCACTGAAGTTCAAAGAAGAGAGGAAAAACTTTCACTCATCTGTAAGTGGACTATTTTGTACACTAAAGACCAGATTTATAATGCAGAAGATGTGATGTTAGCCTAAAAGACGTTGTCTCTTTGATGCGAATGGTGAGTTTTTAATGTCCCCAAGTGGCCAAAACATCAGTGTCATCGTATCTTATCCGGCCCACAGTTCAGCACAATTCACAGGTTACTGTAACATGTGAAGTACTGAGAAGTCAAGGAGCTCACAAGCGGTCACACCCCTAAATGAAAGTGTTTGAGTGATATTATGTAATATGAGTAGTGACCTTGGCTGTGAAAGACATAAAATCTTCTAAAACATCACCATATCATGGCACTGACAATATTTATTGATGTCAGTGTAAGGCCCAAGGCACACAGGCCTAAAGACCAACTGGTACCCACCAGTCACTGTGGACAAATTTATAATTCTGACCAGCTGTGAGCGGTTGTTAGAGGTTGCTGGCAGTTCCTGTAAAAATTGATTGCTTGAGCCCCTATTACACAAACCTAGAGACCTCAAGATGTTTAAACATGACGGTTTCAACTGTAAAAAGGTGCAACTTTTACTTCAAAGTCTGATGTTCTCCATTTGCAGTTTGCACTCTTTCAAGTTTCACTACAGTTTGTTGGATAGTTAACAAATGTCAGTCAGTATCTTCCACGCAATCTGTGGGTGACTCTGGCAATGTGGTGGAAACCAAAGATAGCAAGACAGCCACAAAAGATCTCGTTAGTCCTTGGTTACTTATAGTTTAATAATACAATATTAACAATCGATCCGTTCGTTTTCTTCTACTTATCCATGTCAGGGTGACAGGGATGCTAGAGCACGTCCCAGCTGTCATAGAGTGAGTGGTGGAGTAACCAATAGCAACCTGTCCTAGAACTCATGCAGATGCAGAAATTCACACCTATGGCCAATTTAAAATCACCAGCTAACTTAACATGTGCATCTTTGGACTGTGGAAGGAAGCTGGAACACCCGAAGGAAGCCCACATGGGGCCTGAAGAACATGCAAATTACACACAAAGGCCCCTGCTGGCTGGTGGATTGAAACCCAGGAACCTCCTTGCTGTGAGGAAACGGCGCTAACCAGCCTTTCCCTATGCTGCCGAAAAGATTAAATACACGTTTATTATAGATTAAGGCGGGACATTCCTGATCCCAGGGGGAACATTAATGTGCGATAAAGTTAATCAAATTTGCTCAACCTTTAGCAGCTGCAACATTAAAGTTATATATGAGAAAATCCACAAGTAATTCCCATCCAGTAATATATGAGCAAGGCTTTCATGTGCTACTAAGTACTCTGCTTCTGCATGTCTACTTTCACTTAGAGTCCCAGGATTAAGCCACATCCGTCAGCTGTGTGGATGTGATTCACCCGAGGACACATTCAGGTATATTCTTCAAAAAAACATACTGTGCAGCAGTGCCCTGCAGGGGCCTTCGGGATATTTCTGGCTCCCACTCACTCAGATATGCAACAGCCCAACATGGCCAGTCAAGCTGCAGAGCTGATAATAAAAAAAAAGGAAGTGAAGTCATTATAGTGGAAACTTCTGCAACTCTGAGATAAACTCTGGCGAGGAGTTCGCAGTGTGTAACTCTATTTTAAATCACTGAGGAAAAAATGAGAGAAAAACAATTACTTTCAACTCATTTGAAGATTTTTTACTCACTGCCAAAGCAGGAGTAATGACTTTTAATGAAGATGGTGAAATGAGAGACATAATAACGGGAGCGAGTGTAGCTGCACATTTCGTGCGTTCCACTCTGCTGGAAACTGCCTCGACAGACAGCTGGGTGGGTGATTTACTGAATGTCTTTTGGAAGGCTGGATCATTTTGTACAGGGCTGCAAGCTTTGAGACTGATACCATACTGAATTGAAAATGATACCCATATCGGAGAGCCCTATTGGCTGTCAGGTTACAGGCGCTTGCATCCATGTGATAAGATTAAAAGATTCACACATGTGCTTATAACTGCATGTTCCAGCAGTAGATCACAGTAACAGTTATCTCACCGGAGAGCAGGCGGCATTAAAGAGGCAATTCCTCTTAAAGATTACTAGAGCGACGAGATGTTTGATTTATTGCGAACCTTAGGGCGAGAGACTCTGTGTGTGTTGAATATGTTTTATAGCTGCGTCACACATACAAAGTGGAAAGGCATGGGCATTCCCCCTCTGCTGCCAGCCAAGCAGCTAGCATATTTCCACAGCTGCATATGCCAGTTCAGCTGAAGTGCATAATCTCATTTCACAAAATGTGCTGCACAGTGAAAAAATAAGCATATTCAGTGTGATTAGTTTTCCTCCCCTTTGCATGTACCAGGGCATAAACATGGTTGACTCTCATTTACAGTCAGGTATTTTAACATGGCAGTCTATGGAAATTGACTGCCAGCTTCAAGTGGCCATTCAGGGACAGCATTTTTTTTGCACTTGTGGTTTGGCTTCATTTTTGCTGTAGGAGTTGGAGCTGATTTTAACTGTATGCAGTTTGGTCATTTCACCCAATGGTTCACAACTTGAGGGCAATATTCATACAAATGGTCACCATGAGATGATAAATGTGGCAGGAAATGCTATTTCTGAAGTTTGTATTTACCTGTGAAGCTTTAGCTCCAAAATAGTTAATTGCATGTTTGCTCTACATGCAATAGATCCCTGGTTCAAAAGCAAAAGAAGACACAACCCCAAGCTGAAATGGTCATGAGCCAGCATACTACTGGAGTTGGTCCAGACCCTGGATAAATGTGACAGTTGTGTTAAGAAAGACTAGAATGAATGTCTCTATTTGCTAAAACTACTGATAAATAACATACATTTACAGTCCTGATTTCTTCCTGCATATTTTCTATGTACACATAAAACCGTACCAAGACGTCAGACATGGTGGTGGTGGTGTGGTGGTCTGGGGCTGCTTCAGGACATGGGTGATTTGTTGTAATTAATGGAACCATGAATTTTGCTCTCTAATAGAAGCTCTACCTGAAGGCAAAAGTCCAGCCATCATTGTGTGTCACGGTCCCTGGGTCTCATGCCCTTGCAGAGGCGGAGCCAGACATTTGAAACACCCGGGGCTTAGCCCAAAGAGTAGTATGCATGTGGGATTTTTTTTTTTTTTTTGGGGGGGGGGTGTAGAAATGACTGAAAGATTAATAGGCTCTGTTCAAAAAAGAATGACTTCATATAGGGAAAAATATATATCACATGTGCAGGACACCTTAAACTAGTTTTTTAATTAAGCAGCAAGGCAGAACAAGGTCAGGGCTGCATCAAGACACGAGGACTAAACCCCAATTCAACCAGACCCAGAACTGATCCAGAATTAAAAACAGGACTACAACAGTTCAAAATCAGGACTACTGAGGACTTAACCAAGACAGAACCAGAATCAGAACTAGATGATAGCACTAAAAATCATCATAGACCTGCACTACACTTATTTTTTTAATTCTACCAAAGTACACTATTTAGATTGAGAAAAGTTTATATAATTATTCAGCCTTGTTGTGCAAACAAGCCTGCAGAACTTAATAAATACAGAATTTGAAAAATAACAAACCTAAAAAGAAACACTAGGTACGAGATACATGAGGACCTATGATACGGTGATACTTTTGGTAAACAACCATTTGACTAACATGTGTGTCTCACCTGCTCTTGTTCATCTGTTCTGTCCTCGTTCTCCTCTCTCTCCCTCTTTGTGCTGACAATCATCAAATATACAGTTGAAACCAGATATTTACTCTTCAGATAAAAACACTTTTTTAATTGTAACATCAAATCAGACTAAATGTTTATTTTTTTAGATTGATAAATATAAAAACATATTTGTTAACTTTAAGAGTAAAGAGAGAAACTGTCTGTATTTCTTAATTGCAAATGGCACCAAATTGTATTCAAACTTGAGCCACACTTATGGAGCTCCACAGTTCTGTTCCTGGTGTTTTGGTTGACATCTCTTGATTTTCCCATGTCAAAGAAACAGGCTCTGTGTTTTGCCTTATATGCATCCACAGCTGTGCCAGCAATTTACTCACATGGACTCTACTAACCTATCAGAAGCTTCTTCAGCTCAGAATGGAATCGTCTGGAGTTTTCTTATTAATTAACAATAAATTTAGTGTACATGTACTCCTAAATTTGATGAAAGTGATAAAAATAGCTCTGTCTCTCTTTATTCTGACATTTAACTAATTCAAAATATATTTCAATATTTATCTAAAACAAAAATTTACTCTAAATTGATGTTGTACAGTAAAAATGTTTTATGTTTTCTCCCTAAAGTGTATGTAAATATCTGGTTACAAATGTGAATATCCTGCTGTGTACTGAAATCCCTCTTGTTTTGCATAGAAATATACTGAAAAACATACAAAGCATAATATATAAAATAACATTTACCTGAGTTTTTTCTTTGAAAGAACCCTCTAATGTCCATTCTTATGTTTCAGTACATAACTGAAACCGATTTAGTCGGGGAGGGTAAGAACTGAAAATATGAAATAAACACACGTAAGCTAAGACTCTAAAAAAAATAGCATTTGTTCGGCTTTTCATTTTGCCATTTGTTGATTCACTTGAAGAGCAAGTAACGTAATATTGGTCAAGTGATCAGTTTCATATCAATCTTTCGTGATGCACCGTCATATTTACATTATTTGTACAGTACGAATGATTTGCTTTGGTACCTGGTCAAACTTAAGCTCTCCTTAGTATGGCTGGCTCCGTCTCTCCAACAGCGCACTCACGGGCAGCAGCTGCCCCGCCCCCTCGCTCAGTCGCTTAGTGCCTGAGCTTGGATCATACCAATATCAGGGGGGGATTCACGCACAGTCGTAAATTCCCACAGTGTGCACTATGTGCTTCGAATATTGTGTGTACTTTTTGTTTTATACAGTTGTCAGCCAGGCATCTAACTATGAAAAAATTACACTCCAAAATACCCCGGGCTTCTGACAAAACAACCCGGGCTTAAGCCCCGTAAGCCACCCCCACGCTCCGCCCCTGTGCCCTTGGTTTTGCGTTTTCTGTTAGTTCATTATTCCTTTTGAGTTTTGAGAAATAATTTATGTTCATGTTCTGTGTTATTTTATACTTCTTTATTAATGGTGTTATAGATGACTTCAGATGTATTAGTTCCCTTTAGTGTTCCTGTTCTGTTCTTTCAGTCTTGTGTTTGGTTAGTTTTCTACAGCTGTGCGCCTGTTTTCTCTTCCTTCATTACCTTCTGTGTATTTTGTCTGAGTCTCCATGTGTCCTTTGTCAAGTCATCCCTCTAAGCTGGGGGTTTCCTAGTCCCATATTTATATGTTTAATGATTTCTGGAAACCTTGGATTCCCAGGCTTGCTTTGTTTATTACTAACACAGCATAACATGACAGTTTGGCCCCAAAGCTCAAGCACACTTGGGTTATGCAGGAAAGTAATGATCCAATATACACCACCAAGTCCACCTCTGAAAGGCTCGAAAAGTAAAAAGGAAGGTTTTAGAGTGTAATTAAGTCAAAGTCCAGACTTAAACCAGATTGAGATGCTTTGGCGTGACCTAGAACAGGTCGTTCATGCTCAAAAACCCTCCAATGTGGCTGAATTCAAACAATTCTGCAAAGAAGACTGGGACAAAATTCCTCCACAGTGAAGTGAAAGACTCGCTGCCAGCTACCAAAAAGGCTTAATTGCAGTATTTGCTGCTGAGCGTTGCACAATCAGTTATTAGATTTGGGGGACAATTACTTTTTCACACGGCGCCATGTAGGTTTTGGATAACTAAAAAAATCCTTAATACATGAAATCATCCTTTAAAAGCTGCATTTTGGATTTACTCTGGTTATTTTTGTCTAATTTTCTAATTTGTTTGATAACGTGAAATATTTAAATGTGAGAAATATGCAAAAAAAGTCAAATACTTTTTACAGGGCTGTAAAAAATGATTTGAGATGTTCTATATTCTATAGCAATTTATAATCCAGTCACACTATTAAGCATTAGTGAGGTGATGTCATTTAGAAATACACCTATGTTTACCCATCTGTTACTGTGACACCATGTACACCTATCACTGCAGTACATGGTGTTACCACCCGACTCAGAAGCTGCAACAAAAGTATGGAGACTGACACCAGAGTTTCAAAAAAAATAGGTTTGATTTTAAATTATTTTAAATTACGTAGATTTACATGGATTGACGCACAATAAAAAGTAGCATTCATCTAAAAAGCTCCAGCGCATTTTCTTAACTGCAGCATTATATGTGACTCTGTTTTAGTTTTATGCACAAAAGCCTATTGCATATTCTGAAAAGACAAATAACTGAGTGGTTAAATGAACTGTGTAGAATAAATGGTTAATAAAAGCCAGAGATTTTTAGAGATAAAAACTGATCTAAAATCCTGGCTTCAGCCCAGCATGAGGACAGATGGGTTTATGCAGCCTGCTCTCTACATAAAGCAGAATCTTGTCATGGCTGAAGAAGTGCAGTGATTGCTTTTTATCATTTAGATTCAGTTTAGTTAACAGTCACTTAATCGAATTTTACTTCTCCTGATTTGCCCTCCATTGGGCTCAGCATCCCCCGGGGGTCTGCTGCTAGGCCCCGGCGTTTTTAAATAGAGCGCCGCTGCCCTCTGGTGGATTCAAGTGGTGCTGACCACACTGGGAGCACACTAGGTGCAGATGTTGATTTGGATCTTCCAGATGTTTGATTAAATTAGTCAGGGTTGTGACGTCTACAGCGTCTTAATATCTGCCACCACTGACTCCAGAATCCAAAAATGCACCCAGTAAAATAAATGCATTACCAACCAGATTATGAGTGATACAGGCAACGATTTAAGAATATATTACGTTTCTTCATAATTCAATTCAACAGAAATTGACCCAATCGCAGAAACTTTATTGATTATATACCAGCAGCATTTCATTGCCTCCAAAAACAAAACCCCCCATGAATAATAATTTACAAGAATCTCTGTTTATTATCTGTGCCACGCAATAGACTTCCTGCCCCATCTGTCAAGAAGAAGCCATTGCTGTAACAGACAGCGCACATTGTGTTCTGGCAGTTAATGCATGGACGCAGAAAAATCTTTTCACACTTGCAGGAAACGCATGCGCATAGAGGAAACCAACTGGTTTGTGTCAAGCCGAGGCAGACGGACGTGATCGAGCCAAAAATCACCTGTATTCTGGCATTCATGGTGACACAGTGAGTACACATTTATATTTTTATAACAGAGAGGGCGTCTTAAAAACGACTGAAAGCACGACTGGTTGTGCAGTTTTTCTTCTTCTTCTTCTTTTCTTTTTTGGAAAATAAGGCGGGTAGTTACAGGGTCCAGTGAGGCTGAAGCATTCTTATCTGGATGTTCCTCCAGCAACCAGGAATATTAGAATTAATTTCTAGACAATTTGTGCACACTGTCATCCGTGCTAAAATAAAATCATCGATCATTAAACGAACCTAGATATTAGCAGATCTGCTGCTTCTTTTTGCCTCTAAAGGGAGAGAGAATAATGTGAGTGGACGCGAAATTATCAGTATTTCTGATCATAATGATTGCATTATGTTCCTATAAATGGCTGCTTGCTGTAGGGAGACTGTTTTCCTTGTATCGTGTATCCTCCCGAGGATGCGATTGCTGCGGTCCAGGAGTAACGCCTTGTCGCTATCATTACTGCTCATCCCTCACAGACGGAGAGGGGAGATGAGGGAGAGAGGAGGGGGGGGGACAGGGGGGCGGGGGTTGTTGCTCATCACATTGGGTTTTGTTACATTCAGCATAATCCAGCAAACCCTTGATTAAAAAAATCCACTGGCTTCTCGAGCTGTTTGCATTCATATATTTATATATTTCATGTCGATCGCTGTTGCATTGTGCAAAAGTTGATCGTGAAGTGTTCGCGCATTCCGCAAGACACGTTTATTCACCTCAGGTAGTTTCAATTTAGCAAGCACGGATTTCAGCACGAGATTTCCGTATCATTTAGGCTTGAGTCGCTTTTTTTCCTCCTCTCAATCCTCCTTAGAACTGCGCGCCGGCTGTCAGATCTCTAATCTCTTGCGATTTCTTGGACTGTGATGTTTTGCGTGTGATGCTTCCGCTTAATGCGGTAATGATCTTCCAGTGAAACCTCTCCTACCACCATCACCACCACCCTGCTTTCCGTGCAGCTCTCTCACTGTAGTCTTCTGCTTTCAGCCCATGGGCTCAGAGCGGGAGGAGATGCGTAAGACACAGGTGCAGGTTCATCAAGAAGCAGCTGCCAGTGTCCTCCAAGCGCGCACCAGAATGGGAAACACCCCCACCAACGCCTCAAATGCCTGCTGCTTCTGCTGGTGCTGCTGCTGTAGCTGTTCCTGGTAAGGAGAAACACTCCACTGAATCCCACACATCCACACACAGATTTATACACTGATGACTTAAGTCCTCTCATTAATTACATTTCCTTAAATTTCACGGGTTCATGAGTTTTGCATGAGTTGCTAGCTGTTGTTGTGTGGCCGAGATTAATCCTGAACTCACTCAAATTTGGTCCAGCAGGACTGATTGGTGTCAGCTGTAGCTAATTTCACAGCTAATAAGACTGTGGGTCTTAAGCAAGCAGCGGGCATATGGCATGCGTGTGTACAAGGAGCAAGATGTCAAATGGTGTGGCTACGTACAATTCGGGAGGGAGGGTGTCGTTTGCAGCTGGTTGGGGGCTGCATGCAGTGAAAGAAGATAGTGAAGGGGAGGGTAGTTGCCTTCTTCAGCTAGTGTAGGGCTGGGCATAGGAATGCAAGGTGCTGTTGTTGCTCCTGAGTGAGCTGCTGCTTTGAGTGCCATTGTCTCCACGCATTATTCTATGTCTCTGCCACAGCCCCACTCAAGTGGATCTTGTTTTTGAGCAATTTTAGTATCTCTGTTTTGCTTTCATGTCTCCCACTGATCACCAATTGTTATTTTTACTTCCAAAACACGTGTTTAAGGCACCAAAGTGGCCTTAAACTAAATCACTTTAGTTGCCACAGAAAGGAGTGCGCCACGCTCGAAAAACGCTGAACAACCCTGCCCAGTGAACTGCACTAAAGCGTAGCCAGAATGTACAGTGTTGTATTTTATCTACACCTAAGTAAAACTAAAGAAGAAAAAATACAATTAGAAAACTAAAACAGAATGCAAGCACAACTACACAACTATAGCAATGCATAATAGATAGCAATAAGACTAAAAGGACAGTTCTTTTAAAAGCAATGAAATATGCACAGGAAATGAAACCGGTCTTAAAAAGAAATAAAAATATGCAGCAGTTTCCTTGAATTTCCTGTTCAAGTTAAAAACAAGAATATGACAAACAAAATAAAGCACTCATGCTCTATAATAAGATGGCGAGTATGACAAAATGTGTTACATATAGCCTGTCAAGAGGCATGAGAGAAGGGAGAGGTTCAGCTGATAAGCACCTGATGGGGAAAAAAAACACCCAAACCTTAAAGTGTTCTGGTTTTGTGACTTCACAATGCCAATGTTTACGGTTTTTGGCAATGCTATCACATAGATTTCACAGACTATAATAGCATTTTTGTCATTTATGATCGATTAAACAGAAAAATCTACCGATGTAACACTGAGTTTATTGATTGCTGAGTAAGTGGCCCATGAAAACAACCAGTCATTACAATTATCCAGTGTTTTCACAACTCATTTCCCAACAGAGCTGCAGGATTCTCGAAATGTGATTCAGGATCCCTAGAGCTCTGCAACCAATAAGATTGTTGTATTACTAAAATGGGTATATCTACAGATAGGGACAGTACTGTGCAAAGTCTTGAGCCAGCCCTCATGGCTGTATAGCTTCCTCGGAAAATGGGAATTGGGTGCATGTGTTACTGAAATATGTGCAAACATACATGGAAACACAGTATATAAGACAAAAACTGAGTTTGTACAATTTTGATGAGCTTGACAGTTATTATTTGGTATGAACACCTTTATTCTTCAACACAGCCTGAACTATTTAGACAAGCTTCCTTGTAATTTCTTTAAGTAGTCTTCAGAATAGTTCTCCAGGCTTCTTGAAGGCCATTCAAACCCCACCCTGCTTCAGTAATGTTATGGTCCAGGCTACTGGGAGGCCAATCCATGACTCACAGACAACCACTTTGTGTTTTTTGTTTTGTCCAGGTATGCTTTTACTGCATTAGGAGTGTGTTTGTGATCATTTTAATACTGAAAAATCAAGCCATTGCCATTCAAATGTGATTCAGATGGTGGATCAAATCTGATGGTAATGTTTGGTGTTCATATTTCCATCAGCCTCGATGCCAACGCCTGATGTTCTAAAAGAGGACTTTTTGTGCAGTAGCATGAGCTTAATGTTTTTAACTCTGAAGCTATGGAAACTCCCATATGATTTTGAGCCATCACATCACATGTCTGGAGTATTTTGCTTGAAAAGTTTTAGAATGGAAATAGTGCTGAGCATAAGAGTACAAATGGTAGTGAAGGTGTATATTCAGTTTGTTATTAGGACTATTTTGTCCTCTGTAAGTGGTCCCTGCTCCCAAAAAAGCTTCCACAAACAGCAAATCATGAAGAAAGTGGTCATTACAAGTTCCCAGAGCAAAAGTTTACACCGCCAACTGTCTTGGTTTGTCCAAACAATGATTTTTAATTTGCAGAGACATAAACCAGAAAACGTTAAATCAAATAAAAATCTAATAGTTTCCGTCTGGAATAAAATGAGACGTATGTTGTAGTAACAGCTCAACAACAGATGCACCTCCCTTTTGACTCCAACCTCTCATTCATTTACCAGCACCATCCACACAGCAACCCAGAAAAACATAAACTCAGTGGCCCCGTGACCGGCGCCGGCTCTCGTCGGATGGAGGCCTCAGGGGGGGTTAAACCTGTTTTGGAATTATCAGCTATTTGCTTTTGCTTCCTCTGAGGACAGCCGACCTGTTGTATGCAGAACGTGGTCGCGATAATTCACTCCGCTGGGGATGAGTAATACGTTTTTTATTCTACATCTGTATGACTTTAATTTAATTGTTGCACAGCTTCAAACACCACATTCCCAGGTGGGATGGCTCACAATGGACTCTC
Source organism: Maylandia zebra (assembly GCF_041146795.1). Classification (NCBI taxonomy): domain Eukaryota; kingdom Metazoa; phylum Chordata; class Actinopteri; order Cichliformes; family Cichlidae; genus Maylandia; species Maylandia zebra. The sequence continues at coordinate 24,522,050 of NC_135175.1, forward strand.
ACCTGAACCAATTAGCCGACAGCCAGCTGCTACTTCAGGCAGAGAGAAGGTTTTAATTCCACACAGGTGAGACTCACAGGATGAGCTGGACAGTTGACACACTATACTTTTTACAGAAACGTTCCCAGTGGATCAGCCTGAACGTGCTGTAAATGTTCTCTCATTTCAAATGAAGAAGAAACTATAGAATGCATAGTGCTCCTGCTACACTACACTGTAGGAAATCAGTGTTTGCAATAGACTTTTTGACTGAGGATTGCATGAAATTTAAAGTATTTCTGGGTTTTGATATTATCTCAGTCTAGTGTCTACATATAGGGTATGTAGACACCAGCCCATTTTTAATGTGTACCATTTGGGATTGGCTTCTTAGTTTTATTTAAGGGAAGTCATGAGGCTAGACTGTATAATATTAAACCAATGGTTCCTGAGGTTTTTGATTGTTTGCTGCTGGAGAAATTTTAAAGTCCATATAATGCATTTGGGGTATGTCACTTTCCCTATGAATGTAAAGAGTTAGCAGAGTTATAATGTAATATCGAAAGGAGTTATACAAAGAAAAACACTGCTCTTGAGCGCACACCATAAAAACGTGGCCATCACAACCATCACATTGCTTTTGGCCTGTGCATTTTGAGGCCTTAAGGTTAGTGTATTGGTCACCACCATGGTGGCTTTTTGGGAGCCAGAAGTAACTGTATCTGGACAAGAGGGTGGAGTGTTAAGTGATCAGCTAGTTCTAGCAAGCCTGGTTACAAGGCTCTAGCTATATGTGAAAAAGAAGATTTTCACAGGACTACATAGAGTCCTGTTGCTCCTGTGCTTGTGATCGTTGTCCTGTTGGATGAACCAAACGTGGGCCAAGCTTTAGCTGCTCAACAGATGGCCTCACATTTGACTCTAGAATACTTTTGGTATGCAGGGGAGATTGCGGTCAAACCAATGACTGCATAGTGCATAGAGTTGTGTGAAAAGTTTGGATCTACTAATAAGCAGTTTGAATGTCACAGATCCATTGCATACATTGTTTAACTGTCTTCATGATGTGAGAACCTGGCTATCTCAAAACTCTTTAACCTTGAATGACAGTAAAACTGAAGTTATTGTCTTTGACAGCCATATTCCATTGAACCAACTAACTGTTACCCTTTGACCCACTTCCTAGCTACCTCTCCCACGTTGTAAGACTCCCTATTGCCATTCGCTCTTCTGAGACTGTTCAGTCTTTTAAATCTCATTTAAAGACCCATCTTTTTACTCTGGCTTTGATGTAAGATAGTTTGATTATCATTTGGTTGGTTTCTATGTTGTCTTGCGTTGTATTTGTCTTATTTTTATTTCCTAATTTGTGAAGCATTTTGATCAAAACTGTTGTTTTTAAATGTGCTATATAAATACATTTTGATTTGATTTGAAGCCCAAAGTAAAAGGAAAAAAATACTACAGTTTAACTCAGCAAAGCTGAAGCACAAACATCTTGGATGGCTACACCTCACAGACATGACATTAGTGACATTAGTCATCATGACATTAGTCAGATAATCTATTTTCCACAAAAGTACAACCGCAGTGCAGTGCATTGACTTTTGGACAGCTGTGAATCTGCACAGCTAGGCTGCTAATGCCAGTATCCTGAACAATGAGTTTTACATATTAAAAAATACCATATTATAAACGTGCTCTAAATTTGGGCATTTTAACACGGAAGTCTGTGGGTGTTGACTCTATTATGGAGCCAGCCTCAAGTGGCCACTAGAGGAAATGCAGTTTTCGGCTCCAGAGGTTGCTACTTGCATCATCATGTAACATATTTACACAATGTCTGCTTTGAGGCTAGCTGGTACACCTGCAAACAAATTATGAGCAGTCGGCCCTTATTTCTAAATTGTTTAGCCACAAGCAAAATGTTAAAAATGTTCTCTTATTGGCTGTAAGGACAAATACAGTCGTGATGCACGTCACAGCGACTGAGGAACAAATGCATTACTTTTAATCCTGATGGTAATGTCAGCACACTGCATGGCTAATGTAGCTACGGATCCCATTAGTTCTGATCGTAGGCCCAGTGTGACACAAACTCAAACAACAGCAGGTGTTTTCATGTCTCCTTAAGGGCCTCCACATGTATTTTGCCATGCATTGAATTATAACATGTATTTATTCTGTTTGATAACAAATGGTCACATTAGAAGATTTTCCAATTTTGAATGTCTAGCTCAAGCTGCAGGGTGAAAAACTGAAAACCGGGTGACAAACTGCTTTAAAAACATTCATGATCAAAACGTCAAAGCTCTCCGTGTTATTTGTCTTTCAGTTTGACTGTTAGAAACGAAGACGAAACAATACAAAGGTCCACGTTTGAGAGCAGGACGGACAAAACCACTAATTGCGAAGAAAGGTGAGTTCAGCGATACAGAATCTGTGACATTGCTGTGGAAATTCGGTGACATGCCAATGCATCCATTATTCTTTTATTTTCCAGCCCAAAGCCTACTCTGGAAGACACTCGCTCCTGGGCGATGTCATTTGAAAGGGTGATGAAAAGTGCAGCCGGGCGAAGCTGCTTCAGGCAGTTCCTGAGAACAGAGTTCAGCGAGGAGAACATGATGTTCTGGCTCGCCTGCGAGGAGCTCAAAAAGGAGACGAACAAGACTGTGGTGGAGGAGAAAGTCCGCCAGATCTATGAGGACTTCATCTCCATCCTTTCCCCTAAAGAGGTGAGTAAATAATACTTAGAATGATCATATCTAAGTTTATCAACAGAACATCATAAATGTGTTCTCTAGCCTTGATCTTCTCAGATATGTTATGATAAGTTATCATTTTTAAAATATCAAAACATTTTTCATAATCTGCAGATTAGCTTATTGTAAATAAATTTTGGATGAAAGAATAATCAGCTCAGTTTCTTTGTCCCAAGTAGCAACCATATTATCACATATGTTTACTACAGTTCAAATGCTGACAATCAACACATTCTCACTCCTGAGGTGTAATATTGCAGATTGCTTTTGCTGCATTGCAGGCAGCTTTTATGTTCCTTTTTTTTAGCTCTAAGATCGACTTCACCAAAAGTCTCACAGTGGCTGTTTTAGGGTGTAGAGTGTATATAGAGTCAGGGTGTCAAAGTATAACAGCACTGACAACAAGTGGAGTATTATAAATATCATGTTAATGACAGGCTGCAAGAACAGTATTGTTAATAACCCACCAACAGCAAGTGTAGCTACCAGTAACATAAACCAGCCAACAGTCATAAAAAAGGAAAAAAGACTAGCTAGAGACCACTAAACAACATATAAAAGGCATGTGAACTGACAGGTTGAAGTCGCCTTACTAATTTATGGATTATGTCAAAAGAAGGCATGTAAGTAGATATTTTTGAGTCAAAAGTGGTTAAAGCAGTAATTTTACATTTTCAAGCTGGTAGCAGGAAGCCTCGTTGATATATACTCACTGGCTACTCCATTAGTTACATGTTGCTAGTACCAGGCTGGACCCCTTATGCCTTCAGAACTGCCTTCATTCATCATAGCACAGACTCAACAAGGTGCTGGAATCATTCCTCTGAGATTTTTTACATAATGACACAACAGCATCAAACAGTTGCTGTATTGTATTGAGATCTGGTCACCTTGGAATCTATTGCCATGTTCAAAAGACCAGTTTCTAATTTGAACACTGTGGTCATGAAGAGATGGGCGTGGTCAGCATCAATACCCAGGTAGGCTGTGGTGTTTACACGACACTCAGTTGGTATTAAGAGACTGAAAGTGTGCCATGAAAATATCCCACACATTATTAAACCAGAAGCCTGAACTGCTGATAGAAGGCAACAGAAATCTAAATCTTCTTTTGTCCAGTCTTGGTGAGCCTGTGTGAACTGTAGTATCAGTTTCCTGTTCTTAACGGACATCAGATCACTCGGAGTGGTCTTCAGCTGGTGTAGGCCATCTGCTTCAAGATTCAGCATGTTGTTTATTCACTCTTCTGTATATCTTTCTTATAACAAGCAGTTATTTGAGCTTCTGTCGCCTTCTTGCCAGCTTAAAGCAGGCTGACCGTTCTCTGAGCTCTGGCATCAACAAGGCTTTTTCACCCAGAGAACTGAGGCTCACAGGATATTTCCTCTTTTTCTCTCTGCTTAAACTCTAGAGATGGTTGCGTGGAGAAATCTCAGTAGATTGGGGCGATCGTGGCTCAAGAGTTGGGAGTTCGCCTTGTAATCGGAAGGTTGCCGGTTCGAGCCCCGGCTCGGACAGTCTCGGTCGTTGTGTCCTTGGGCAAGACACTTCACCCGTTGCCTACTGGTGGTGGTCAGAGGGCCCGGTGGCGCCAGTGTCCGGCAGCCTCGCCTCTGTCAGTGTGCCCCAGGGTGGCTGTGGCTACAATGTAGCTTGCCATCACCAGTGTGTGAATGGGTGGATGACTGGATATGTAAAGCGCTTTGGGGTCCTTAGGGACTAGTAAAGCGCTATATAAATACAGGCCATTTACCATTTTTAGATCTGCAGTTAAAATATTTAGACCAGTCCAACTGGAACATTCACTTAAATCACATTGTGTTCTGATGCTCAGTTTGAACTTCAGCAGGTCATCTCGACCACGTTGACATGCCTAAATGTATTGAGTTGGTGCCGTGTGATTGGCTAATAAGGCATTTGCAGTAACGAGCAGTTAAACAAGCATCTGAAAGTGTCACGCAGAGTATAAAATCCTCGTGTGGAAGTTGTTTTGTCCTTTTATATGTGCATTTTTTTAAATCCATCATCCGTGCTATTGAACATTCTTCTGTCTCCTCGTCCTCTCCAGGTCAGTCTGGATTCACGCGTCCGAGAAGTGATAAACCGCAATATGCTTGAGCCGACCTCGCACACGTTCGACGATGCTCAGCAGCAGATCTACACGCTGATGCAGAGAGACTCGTACCCCCGCTTTATAAACTCATCTGCGTACGCAGATCTGCTGAAGAGCCTGGAGGAGTCTCAGTCTCCCTCTGAGCCATAGACTCTCCACTGCCACACAATGCTTTCTAGCGCATGCGTCCCACCCGAAGGAGTTTCGTGTTCATGTTGGAGTCCTGCTATTTAAAGAAAGACAGACGTGAAAATGAACACTACTTATCCAGCTGTAACTGCTGTTTATTTACCCACGATTAGCTTACCAAAACCTTTGGAGCAAACAAGAACAAATGCTCGGTTCAGCATCAGTTACTTGTCTAAAACATATCTATATTTTTATATACTCCCTAACGCTTGACATTGCACTTTTCTACCTTGTTTAATGAGGGAACGCATGTATCTGTGAGCACTGCATTTGTATTTAGGTATATTGTGAGCCTTAATGCATATCCAGTTCTTGTAGAAAGTAGTAGTTTTTATTTAACGGTAAAATTAAGAAGAAGGAAAGTGCCTTGGAATAAGATCTTCTACACTAGCACCTTTGGTCTAAAACGAATGGTGCGACAATGACTTCACACGTTGGTGCTTTTAGCTCTTCTCAAAGATCAAAGTTTTTACAACTTGATGAGCTGATACCCAGAAATAGATCTTGTCTTTGTGTTTCAATACTGTGATACTAGTCTATATTTAATTTAAGCAAAACAGGGAAAAACAAACTGAATACATGACCATGACCACTGATATATTTGTGTATTTAAAAATTTGTGTGAAATAACTATATGAATTCTCACATAAATAAAGCACAATCATACGTTGCGTTTCCTGTCATGTGTCATGAACATTCACAGTAGAGTCTATGCTTTCACCTCATTATGTATCGCACATGTAGTACTGTAGTTTTTGCAGTGTGTTAAGAACAGTTTTCAGAAACGACTTACACTTTAGGACAGCCAACAACATATTGGCTGTCCTACTTAATCAGGTAAGAAGGCTGATGAAATCCCAGGTGCTAATATTGTATCTACAATTATGTAAACCCAAATGCAGGAGGAGAGGAATGAAAGAAAGCAGAAGAGAAACTACATGTGTTTAAATGCGAGGGGGGCAGGTGGAAAAGTGAAGGGGGGTGATTTTAAATGCCTGGGATCAACCATCCAAAGCAATAAACAGTGCACGAGAGAAGTGAAAGAGAGTAAAGTCTGGGTGGAACGGGTGGAGACCAGAGTCAGGGGTGATTTGTAAAAGATGGCTAGAGATAAGAGTCAAAGGGAAGGTTTATAATATGCTAGTGCTATGATAGTTTGGAGATTGTGGCTCTGATAAAAAGACGAGAGGCCGAGCTAAAGATTTTCACTGGGAGTGGCCAGAGTGGACAGGAGTAGAAATGAGTATATCAGAGGGAGTTTGGAGACAAAGTCTAGGAGGCAATGCTGAGATGGTTCGGTCATGTGCAGAGGAAGGATAGTGGATATGGTTGACCAAGAATGCTGAATATGCTAGACAGGAGGAAAAGACCTCAGAGAAGATTCATGGATGAGGGGAAAGAGGACATGCAGGGGGTTGGTGTGACAGAGGACGCTGGGATAGGGGGAGATGGAGGCAGATGATTCAATGTGGTGACCACTAAAGGGAGGAAAAAAGAAATCTGAGAAGCTGGCAGCAATAAATATTTGACCTTTTAGCTTGGCGATGTGCCTTAATTAATAATTCATCACCAGACCAGAGCTACATTAATGAAAAAGAAAAACATTTAACAACAGGCCATTTATTGTGAGAGAGTAGGTATTAAACCATGAAATGTAGCCCTAGTTGTTATAATACATACAATTCCTGCAAGAAATGGCTCGTCTCAATGAAAAGTAGCTTCACAATCAAGCAACTACTGTTAGTTACTCTACTGTAACACTGAGGGTTGTGTGTGGCTCCAGGTCAGTATGCAGCATCAGTACAGTCATGCCTCTTGCAGGCTGACAGCCCCGTTCTTATCTATGAGTAGCAGCAGGTTTCTTTTTTTTTTTCCTTTCTTTTATTTTTTAATTAAGTAAGTCAGTGGTCCTCGAGTCCGTGTAGTCTCACGGGAGTCAAGCTCAAAGGACTCTGTTGATGTTGATCAGGTGAGCGGACACACTCGTGTTCATTCGTCGCTGATAGGAGGAAGCTGCTTTTCTATGAATCGCTTGACATCCACCATTTCCTGTAAATACACAAAAAGATGCAAAAAGCATTTCAGACGGAACTCCACGGTCAAATGTGCCTTTTTTTTTTCTTATTCCCACCCTCACCTCTGGACACGCGCTGTGAGGTAGACCACGGTATGACTTGAAGGTAATGTTGGCAGGATTGATGAGACCTTTCATCTTCTCTGCTGTCTGGATGCCGAATGCGTAGGGAACCAGGGGATCGGCATCCCCGTGGCACTGCAGGACATGCATGTCCTTGTTAGCACTGTTGGCAGCCGCCTGAGAATAGAACAGATTAGGATTATTTTTATTATCTGATTATGAGTGAATGTGAGCTGGCTGTGGGATATCCCGGTAGTGTAATCCAATTGAAGGAGTAGTTTGCTAAAAAAATAAATAAATAAATTAAAAATTTGAAGCATTACATGTATATATACAGTGCTTACTAAATGTATTAGACATCAACCCAAAGTAAAATAAAACCCCACTCATATATGTGCTTATTATTAACCGGTCCAAAAGAAAATACTTGCATTCACAACTTTATGAAGTGTCAATTATCAAAAATTTTAAGAACTACAAATTTCAGGTGGATCTGTCTAAAAGCGTAGGTTGCACCCTCAGAAATGTTTCTACCTGAGGGAAGGATTTGTGGAGAGGAAGCCAGCAGCTGAGAGCGACCACACCGGCAAGTTTCTGTTGAGTCGTCAGAGCCGTGTAAAGAGACAACGCTCCACCCTGGGGGAAAAAAAAAACCACACACAAAAAAAACCATCATTCTCACAAAGATACTAAGCCTAACACCAACAGATTACAACTACACATCAACACAACCTCAGCTTGAGGACAGCACTTGATTAATCCACACTTGATTGATTTAAACAGTCCAGTTTTTATAGCAAAACCTAAGTGTGTGTCAGTTTTCATTGGATAAACGACTGAACAGACTTTTAAATCTATGGGATAATTCACAGGTGGGAGCTAACGGCCACATACCCAACTAAATAAAGAATAAACAACTCCCAGTGCAAGTATGACAGCTCCAAGAAAACACAAGTAACTCATCTAAGTCAGAACGTTTGTGACACTACAGGCCTTTCTCACTGTTAGAGGATACAAATACAAAGAATGCGGTTGTAGAGGAAACATGACAAATACACTTCTTCATTAATACACATTTGTCAGTCAAATAAAGGGAATTCACATTTACATACAAGGCTCATTTAGCAGTGTCAAAACATGAGTATGTTTGCATGATTAAAGGCTCTAGTCCTCTTTTGTTCTTTTAAAATAATTTATTTGGAAATAAATTATTTGTATTTTAAGTGCCTAAAGTACATGAAAACAGTGCCTAGTTGTTTTTTCTGCTTTTCTTGCCTAAATTTAAGATGTGCCTGGACACAAAATACATCCATAATTTAAATCAAGTTAATCTTTTCAGTTATCGTGCTGTTTGATATCAAATGAAAGAAACAGATTAGCAAAAAAATAGTCCTGCGCATAAGCATAAGAACAAATTGTTCAATTTTTAGTTCGTTTTTGTATAGATTACACAAACAGTTATTAAGCTTTAGATACGGTACATGTGTTTAACCTATTTTCAGTCTATGTTAGATGGCTGCTGTTGTATTAACTGCTTACAGCATAATAATACACTATATAATAACTGCCTCCTACTATGGCTCCATGGCTTAGTTATGTACACATTCAACTAAAAGGAGACACAAATCCCTTTGGGGTTGCATCAGGAAGGGCATCCGGTGTAAAATATCAGCCAAATCAAACATAAGGAGTGACCCAATGTGGCGACCTTGTGCATGAGGGAGCAACCAAAAGTAGCTTTAATATTTCCTTGATAAGTGCTTACTATTAACGGACCCAAAGACGTGGTTCGTATGATTATACTCACCTTCCTCACTGCACATTTGCAGTTGAAAGAAAACATCACCTAGCATCAAGCGTTTTTTCAAGATTAAAGTTGTACGCAGCGACTGGTGCTGTTACTCCAGGTCGAAGGAGTACATATTTTATTAGAACTGGGTGTAGCTTTTTGTCTGCCTGGATAAATATGACTGAAAAGGAAGTGCTGTTCATATTCTTTTAGTGTTTCTCATGGCTGTGAATTTCTTTCCAACTTAACTTTAAAAATCTGTAAATATCTTGTACTTGAAACAAAAAAAATTAAATGCACAACTTTTCCACGTTTTTTCTCATCAATTTGACACATTTCTCTGGTAAATCTGCTGTTTTCTTCCTATGAAATCACCAGTTTTTCTCTCAATTTTCTCTTATGTAAGTAAACTTAAAAGAAAAATAATTTTCCGCAAGATGTTACCAGCCCTCACCCAGTGATTTTTTTTTTTTTTTTTTTTTTACTTTCAGTGGCAGTAATGCGCCATCATAACACTGCCTGTAAATCACACACAAAAAAAAAACAAGGTTATATAACATATCATTCCTGCACATCCCACACTTACCTGCGAAAATCCGCCCAGGATAATCCTGTGTGAAGGTATCCCATTCTTCACTTCTTGGTCTATCAAAGCTTTAACTGAAATGAAATTAAGGAAACCCCTTATGTTTGAATATGACTAAAGAAAAGGCCTGAAAAGGATCAAAATCCTTCTTTCAACATACTGTTCTCTGACGCTCTCTTAATTCCAGCCTCGTCTTCATTTGCATTCGGGCTCAGCCCATAGATATCAAACCTGTAGAAAGGGAGCAGATACATGTGAGGCTCATCCGACATGCAACAGCCACACTCTCAATTGAAAAATGCTCCTTAACTGCGAGGCTTACCAAGAAGGCATGTTCATCCTCATGTTCAAAGTAACAGGCATGATGGGACTGTAATCAGTGGAAAAGAGTAACATTATGGCTTGCCCTAACTGCCCTACATGTGTCAACAGGTTTATACATTTTCACAGCCTTTAATACAGCATTCAAGTCTACTTAAAGCGCTTACGGACTTTCTGAAACTTTCCCAAAACCTGCTTTTCCTGTTATAACTGCTCTAAATACTTACGCATGTGGACAAATGTATTTCACATGTGGTATCCTGATGCCTGCGAAAGCTTCTGCCCAGCCATGTCTGTCATTTTGGACACAGTTATAGTTAAGGTGAAAGCAAAAGTGTCTTGGGTCCTAATGAACACCAATATTACACACAAGACGTAAACAAATCTCTCTACATACCCAGTGTCGCCAAGGCCATGCAGAAATATAACCTGTCAAAACAAACAACACCTATTCGCACATGCTGGTACAAACTAGGCTCTTTATTGTCTAATAACAGCTGCTTTTTTCACTAACATGTGAATGACCTGTGTCGCCTTGTTAACTCACCGCTGCAGTGGCTTTACGGGCAGCAGGCACAATGGCAGGTAAGGGCGCTGACATGTTATTGCCGCACATGCAGCGCTGAGGCAGCTGTTATGTCGGGAGAAGTTAGCTGTTCTTAGCTAATAACGGTGCCCTCCCCTTTGTTGTCAATCCGTGTCGAGATTTGTCCAACTCTGCCGTTCAAATATAAAACAGCTGAAGGACAAAATACCGACCGACCATGGAGGTCAAAGTATCGCTGCCCCCTGTCCCTGCTGGCAGTCGTCAATTTCTTCTTAGAAGTTGAAATGTGATGTTAAAAACAACCACACCGACGGTTAGGGTTCTACTCGCTAAAGACAGGCACGCTTCGTAGTCCCGCCCCCTCCGCGTTTTGATTGGATGTCGTTAGCGGCCCGATTACAAATGCACATCAGCCATTGGGTGAGCGAAATGTCGATGAGCGACTCTTTGAGGGCTGTTAAATCCTCCACAGCCCACTTCTGTATTTGAAAATTACAGATAATGTGACTGCACAGCTGAAGAAATACAATTCAAAATTTTATAAATAATGCTAATAAAAAAAGAAGAACCTTTACATATTTAAACATAAGCTACTTCCAAGAACAATGATGATCTGCAGAGCTGTGGTAACTAGATTGGATTGTTCCAGAAAACATCCAAAAGAGCCAATACAGATCTGGAAAAAAAATGTTTTTGAGCGATGAAACCGAGGTGAATTTGTACCAGGATGATCACAACACAAAGTGTACCACATTATCTGCCAAGAATGGTGGGGGCAGTGTTATGTGTGGATATGTATGGCTGCCAGTGGAAATGGATCACTAGCGTTTATTGATGATGTAACTGCTGATAGAAGCAGCAGGATGAATTATGAAGTGTACAAATACTCTCTTCGCAGATTCAGCCAAATGCCGCAAAAGTGATTACTGATAACCCAAAGCAAGCTACAAAGGCAACTCAAGAGTTTTGTTTAGGTTTGAGTTTTAAGCAAAGAATACTCTTCGATAGTTAAGTCAGTCAACTGATCTCAACCCAACAGAGCATGCTTTTTGGCTATGAAATGGAACAACTGGATGCAGAAACATCCACAAACAAGTAGCAACTGAAAGTGGCTCTACATGTTTTGACTTGGAAGACTTTTTTTTCACACTGGATGCTATTCCTGATGCAACCCCAAGGTAATTTTTTCCTCCTCCCCAAGTCATTTTTCACTTTTTAGTCGTTGCACATATTGATTGTTTGATTTAAAATCCACAGTGGTGGTGTGCAGAGACAATACTACGGGAAAAGTTGTAAAAAAAAAAATAATGGTGAATGTTGAATATTAGTAAGAATTCTGGCAACGTTTGGCTTTTGCTTGGGACATTTTCAAAATATGTTAATTAATGTTATCGTGAGCCAGACCATTTTGGCTGTTTTCTAAATAATAAAAATTGCATATTAACACGGATTATTTTGGAAAACAGGAGCGCCAAACCTCCCAAATCTTTTATTTTGAAACGTAACAGCGTCAACGAGAAATACTTCCGCTGCCGTCTTTGTCACGTGACCTCTATGCCCTTGGTTTGCTACCTTTGACATGTGAGCGACCGAAACATGTCTTTCCCTAAGAAACCAGGCGGTAAAGCACTGGATGTTTTGCAGAACCTCCCGCGGATAACCTTAGCGAACCTACGGCCTGAACCAGGAGCCCGGCAAACGGTAAGTTTTAATCTCTCGTAAATTTTGTAGCTATCTGTGGCTAACGCAGCTAATGTCAGCTAAAGTAATCCAGCGCAGATAGTTGTTCTCATGAGGTTATGTGCAAGCAAGAGGAGATGGTCCTAAATGCTCCTGTGTCGCAGGAGAAACGCCGGGGCAGAGGGCAGTATGGTGGCAACAGGAGCGGCAGAGGACACAAAGGAGAGCGGCAGAGAGGGAACCGACCTCGGCTGGGCTTCGAGGGGGGGCAGACCCCCTTTTACCTGGCCATACCAAAATACGGATTCAATGAAGGGCACAGGTAAAGGCGTCAAATGCCTTTTATCTGTGAAGCTAATCGATGAGTGCTTGAGGCACGCCGAATTTGCATAAATGACAGATGCACTTGGTTGCCATCAAGCTCGGATCAGAAAACACAAAGCTTTATTTATAACCTGTTTTATCTGTCAGTCAGTACACCTTATCTACACAGCACTACCCACACTGATCTCTTAATACCAGCATTAGAGTCATGCTGTGGTAGGTGGACTGCCATTTGTGAGTGCACACCTGGAGTGACTGGTCTGCCACTGGCACCTTGTTCTGTTCATAGATGAGAGCACAGACTCCACTGAAGAACATCAGGCCCTCATGCCACATTCATGGAGTCTGACAGCCAGAAATGTGCCTGAGCACCCTGCAGGAGGTCATTTTGTAGAGCATGGGCAATGCTGCTCCTCTCCTTCTTGCACAAAAGATCAAATTCTGCCCCATGTAATGTCCCATCCCCTTGTATGTCCTCCACAGTTTTGAAGGGAGGAGATATAAGGAGACTGTGGCGAGTGGCAGAGGAAACCTTCTCGCGATGTCACTTGCATATCTGTCATCTTGGAAGAGCTGGACTACCTGTGCAGCCTGAATGGACTGCAGTTACCATCTCATGCTGCCAGTAGCATTAAACAAAAGTTAGTCATGAGGGATAAGGAGAGAGCAAAGATGCAGGTGCACCTCGAATGAATTCACAGTGGTTTCCACTTCCTAACTAGACAGATTGATATCCCTGAAGTTTAACTCAGTTTGTGTTACGCTGCTATGATCGAGTGTTCCCTTCATTTTTCTGAGCAGTGCATATCGATTTGTACTTCTTCCTCCTCAGTCGCCGTCCGCAGTACCACCCTCTGACGCTAAAACGGCTGCAGTACCTGATCGATCTGGGCCGAGTCGACCCGACTCAGCCTATAGACCTGACCCAGCTCGTCAACGCCAGAGGAGTCACAATCCAGCCCCTGAAGCGCGACTATGGAGTCCAGCTTGTTGACGAGGTTTTTGATCTGTTCATCTGTTTCATAGAGATCAAATTAGGCAAAATTAGGAAGCTTGATTTGTCATCACAGCTGATTTTAAAATCATTTAACAATCATCTGAGGACAAACAGCTACTTCCTGGCGTATTTAGTGTCAACACAGAAACAAGACTTGAGAGACGTGATTATTGATGTTAAATAAATTATAAATGCTATGCTACAAACACCAGAGGATCTCCTTTCCATGGAAATTGAAAGTATAAGGTTTCTTAATGGATAACCTGTTCATTTCCTTTATCTGTTTTATGAGCAGAACATCTTAAATATTGATGAAATGTATTTTCTCTGTCATCAGTAGAGCCTGTGAGCTGAAGACTTTATGCATAGCTGCTGCAAGACAAATAAAACAATTTAAACAGCTTATAGTTTGACCAGCAAAGGTTTTATTCTTTAAGAATGGCTTCAAAATCACTGTGAGGTTATCCAATTGGTTAGAACTGAAGAATTTTAGTAGACATACCAGTAGGTGGCACCACATGACAGTGTTGTCACTGTGACAGTAACAGATTAAGATGCTGGTCTTGACTCCTCAGTATTTTTATTTAGGTTATTATTTTAGCCAGTTCTGACTAAAGCTCACGTGTTTGTCCTGTTCCAGGGCGCTGAGATTTTTGCTGCAAAAATCAACATTGAGGTTCAGAGAGCGACTGAAGGAGCCATAGCTGCTATTGAAAGGAACGGAGGGGTCATCACAACCAGTTTCTACGATCCCATAAGTCTCGGTAACTCATTAATGACTGATCTTATCCACTTGCCCAAGTCGATGTATTTTATTTATTATTTATTTTTAAAAAAAATTTTAAAGTAAAAGGCCTGAAAATGTGCTCTCACTTTTTGCAGATATCCTCATCAAGCCTGTCCCATTTTTTGTCCGTGGGCAGCCGATCCCAAAGCGAATGTTGCCCGGGGAGAATATGCTCCCTTATTACACAAGTGCTGACAACCGGGGTTATTTGGCAGACCCGGACAAAATCCAGCAGGCCCGGCTAGCCCTGGCACAGAAGTATGGTTACATTCTGCCAGATATTTCAAAGGATGAACTGTATCACATGCTGGCCATGAGGAAGGATATACGACAGATCTTCTTTGGCCTTTCTCCAGGCTGGGTTGTTAACATGCCTGAGAAGAAGATCCTGAAACCAACTGATGAAAAACTGATGAAATATTACAGTTCGTAGGTGTTAGGAGAAAAATACTGTTTATTTACAGGGAGCTGGGGGTGTTGAAAGCGTTTTCATTTTGTATGGAAAACTATAGTCTGTGTGTTGCCATTAAACTTTATGTTGAAAAATATATTTTTCACTGTATTATCTTTTATTAATACAGTTAAATGTAGTCGATTTTATGCCACAAACCGTATGAGGAGTACTACTCGGTGGCCAACATCTGACGGCCTCGTGTCCAAGCACGACCGTGGCCCGTGCTGCATGATGGAAGGAACGTGAACTGTAACAGGTGAGGGGGAAATAAGGAAAATAAGATAACTCAAAGAATGAAAACAGGAAACAGATGCCTGGTGATGTGTGTTACTTGTGAAATGGGTTGCCTAGGCCCTAGAAGGGGAGTTTGAAATTAGTCACAGGCAGCTGTATCCTGGTGTGGACGTTCAAAAGATCCCTCCCCCTCCCCCTGTTTTGGAACACAATCACAGGCAAAAAACATACATACAACCTTGCCTCTGTATGCTTTGGAGACATGAAAGCCGAATCAAGACATCATTCATATCTAATAAAACTCAAATGCATCCTGATGAGATTTCTATTTTGCCCCCTGTTCGCACTATAAATTAAGCCTGTGCCGGAGTGTAACCTCACTGGTTACAGCTTCATCGCATCTCTCCTGAGCTCACGATTACGCTCATGTTTATTTTTTTGGAGTCGAAATGGCACACTCCCTATAAATAACTTGGTATTTTGCACAGATATTGTCTTGAGGGAGGCTGCCATAGAATTTTTGCTGTTATAAAAACACTTTATCAAAGGAAGCATATGCCTGTGCGTGTGTGCACCACCACGAGCTTTGTGTTTGTCTTAAACCCACCCCCCACCCCCACTGCCACCTTAGTAAATGCAGGCAGATCTTAATTATGCAAGAATAGAAAAAGGACTGATGCAAAGTTTTCGTTAAGCGTTTAAAAAAAAAAAGATAATTTTTCAGGTGAGCTTCAGTGAAATAGTAAATTTTCACCCCACGAGCCAAAGGTTTCACTTTGATGACTTTCCTTGTGGTTCCCTGAGTGTTTTCCTGAATCCTCAAGTATCCAATACGGCCGGTGGATACATACACAGCCGGCCCTGCCAGGAAAACCTGCCCAAATCCTTAAAGCATAATACTTTAAATAAATCACGCCACAGGAAAGAAACAGCACAATCATTGTTTATGGCAGAACTACAGCTCTTATCTTCAAAGCAGCAGATCCTTTTGAATTTGTATCAGGTCTCAGACGAGCAACAGAGAGAAAAGGAGCGAGCTAAACAATTTTTTTTTGTTATGTGCAAAGAGGCACAAACATCAGCCCTGTGAGCGTGTGGCTGCCTGAAGGTTTGCACAGAAGAATGACAAAGTGGAATCAAGTATTTTCCTCAATCAGCTGGCTAAAAAGATTTGTTTCAGACTGGCGTTTTGTGTCTGGTTTCTGCTCCAAATAATCTAATGTCTGAGTCTAACCATTTCACACTGTTTAATTAAACATTCAGACATTGTTGTCGGTGCTGAGCACGGCAGATCGATTTGATTATCTGCTGCCTTGAATGAGCCGTTTAAGACAGACGCTGTGCATGGCTGTGTCTCGCAAGTCTCAGGCCAGTGTCAGATAATAATCAGGGCTAATTACAGTTAAATGCACGACTCCTTCTCCGCTGTGTGCCGGGCACAGGTGTGAGGCGGAGGTCTGGGATCAAGTTTGGTTTCAAACTGTGGGACCGAGGACATCCAATGTCCAAAGCTCAGCTCTCTGGAAAGTAAAAGATGTCAACTCAGTTGTGCAATTAAGGCTCTTATCAGTGTAGGATACAATTCCTAATTTACAAAGAATGGAGCTGCTTCTGTGACGAGATCATAGCTTCGCCTCATTAGCCAGTCTCAGTCTGAGCAGCTCTGAATGACAGACAAATGAAATGAAGTTAGAAAGCAGTTTAAGGAGGAAGGAGATAGACAGAGGAATTGGAGGCTGTGATTTAATACTGTGAACACAAGAGCACTGTTTAATTTACTCATTAGTGATTTTTTCTTACATTAATTAGTCACTTAGTGCAGAAAATAAAATAAGATTCGAAAATGCCACACACACACACATACACACAAGTCAACTGACAAGCAGAAGGCCTTTAAAAAGGCTTCCTCTAAAACATTAAATAATTTCCTCCTTTGCACTTTTTACAAGACAGTTTGTCCCATAAAAAATTATATTACTGGATTTTTATTCATGCTGTTTGTGCTTTTGCCGTACTCTCAGTTACACGGTGAAGTGCATGTCCTCTTTCATTAAAATCTTCACAATTCTAGATGCTGAAATAGCACTTTTTCTCCTTTTTCGGCACACTTGGGCGACAAAGTCTGCAGTTGCTACTTAAAGTAGTGCAGAAATTCTTCAACTTCCGTGGCCTCGCCTGGACACTCTGAACCACCCGGGCTCCCGAGTTTGTCTGAGCTGTGTTTGAAGTCTGGATGAGCTCTGCTTATTATCTCTGCTCAGAGGTGGGGGCATCATTGTGCTCTGTTAATGAGGCCACATTAAGCCTGTCTACACCAGGGGGCATGTAATCCTCTCAGCTGGCTTGACGTTGGGCCAGCCGGGCAGGGCGCTGTTTACACGGGGAGTGTGGAGGCTGACGCTCGGGACCCTGCAGGCCTCATCTGCTGTTGAATTTGCTCAAACATGCGATTGAGAAGTGAAGCTGGAGGCGGGGGAACCAGACCACTGCATAGAATGGTGTCTGAGACTTGACAGAGTATATCTCAAGCTGGCCTGCTGTGCCCATACAATACTTCAACAATGCAATATAGCTTCTCGCCGCGAAGATCACGGTCACCTGAGACAACACTATCATATCCTCTTCACACCTTCCAGCTATAAAACAATGCAGCTCTTTATGAATGAGGCACTGTAAGGAAAGTCAATGGGATGACAGTGAAGCCGAGGCAGAATACAGTGCTGCAGTGTCAGAGGTCAAGACACGGGCCTCCTGCATTGCACCTCTGTGGCTTTGATCAGATTTCTCCTTTGGACAGAAGCCCGAAGAAAGCGTCTCCATGTCAGCAAACTTAAATCACTTTATATCCATAGTACAAGAAGAGCATGGGTGTTGGAGCACCTTCAGAGACGGAAAACTAGAGCCCACAAGCGGAAAACCACAAAACCAAATGAGTGCATGCTCCACATCTAGTAAATATCCAACCAAGGCATTGTCCAGCGTTTCCAAGAGCCTGCTGGCCTGTCCCTTCATAAGGTAGCCCTCTGGTATTCCTACAGGTCCTGACTGCACAGCTCTACCTGTGCCAGCCTGATCATCACTGATCCAAAGTGGAGAAGGAGAGGAGTGTCCCATATATGAGTTCTGTCCAATACAATGGCACATTGTGATCAGAAAGCCACAGAGAACAATCCCTATTCAGAAAGCATAGTGCCCATTCAGTGGCAGCTCGCTGCTTGTTTGGCTATGATACAATGCACTGATACCCTACTGTCACCTCATAGATTAGGATTCATTAATAAAGCCAAACATAAAGGACTTTTAACACGTTTTCAAACATTTTTCAGCAAAGGAAAGCCCTGCTGGTGGTGGAGTTTGGAGTGGGTTATACAATAAAAGGACACACACACACACAGAGAGGTTGTCTAATATTTAGCCCTCTCAGTTCGCGCTGATAGTCAGCCGAAACTAACATTATTGTATTCACGCTGCGCCATTCAAGGTAATTGATTAAATCCATTAGCGCATTTCACAGCACGTTGGAGCATGCGTCCCGCTCTACCCCGCGGATGTGGATTCAACCTATAATTCTGACAAGCTGTGAAACAAGGACACCCCCACCTCCCCCACCACCAAATCACCAGTTATTCTGACGAGTAATTCGACTTTAAATCTGACATATAACCTCCACATTTGTCATGTTTTTTTTGTTTTTTTTTTAGTTTTTTTATTGGTTTCTTTACCAAAGCTACATACCAGCTTATCAGTTTCGACTCTTAGTTTTATATTTGGTCGCCAATAGTGGGAACACGGTTGAAACAACTCACCTTAATTACGTCTATTATTGAGTTTGCCTGCGTGACACATTATTGATTTTCTTAAAGATCTCCATTTCACCTGATTGACTGCGACGTTAAAACAAAGTCCAAAGCAAAAGCAAATAAAAAACCTCCTATTACGGGCTCATTTCGAGGCTCACTGGAAAGCCCTTTAAAGTGGGGACTTGTGTTTTCAATATGTGTATTCTAGCAGAACTCGCCTTAAGATCAGTGCAAACCCTTGTGTATTAACCCTCTGTACTTTAAACAGCACCGTAGACCATTTACACTTTAAAGTTGCGCGTAAGTGACTCTGCTAAGTAGATAATGCAGAGCAGGTGCAGGTCTCACGGATGCACAGTATATTGCAGACTGGTCAAAGGAGCTTGCAAAGAAAAGCGTCTGGACTTCTTTAAGTTACTTGAAGACGTTTCACCTCTCATCCGAGAAGCTTCTTCAGTTCAAATGGTGGAGAGTCAGGACCGCAGACAGACATATATTGCAGACTCAAAGTTGCAAATGTCTGCATAATGCACCTATTGTCTGTCTAATGCATGCCGTCAGTTGCAAAGACAGACATTCATGGAAACCGTAAAGGGGAAGCTAGCACCTGTAATGGCATCCAATTGCATTACAGAGGGAGCGCGAGCCTCCCGGGTTTCTGGGCTGGTCATTTCTATTCATTTAAAGTCACTTTTATCCCATTGTGTTTGTAAATGACTGCTGCTATCACTATAATGTCATTGCGTGGACTTAATTGGTGGCTATTTCCTTTTTTGTGTGTTATTGTAAAGAAATGCGGTCCTGACAGTTTTCTTCGTTTACAAACTGTATAAAGTGTGAAGGAAAGCTTTAATATTCGCAGCAAATTAAATAAAATCTGTTCGTGTGTGTGTGTTGGAATTAAATTAGGATAAAACTTTGTAAAGAAGGTGGCACAGACAGTTTGAGCTGGAATTGGAGAGCGATGCGCCAACTGCAGTTTCTGTGCGTCTGAATGTCTGAGGATTTCAATCCACTTTTTTTCGGGGAGCCAGTCAGCCTGTCCCACTGTTTATTTCATCTTTTTGCTGAGACCGATAAGGTCGGGCAATTTCTCCTTCTTGCTGTCCCGCATAATGGCTCATCATGGGTCTTTGTGTGGGCCTATCAACGCTTTTCTCTGTGTGCGTGTTCGCAAACATTTGCGAGCAGTAATCGCGTTATAAACGCGCCTTGATCACGTTTGATTCAGTTGTGTAAAATGAACTTTGATAAAGACAGTGGATGGCCGATAAGAGCTGAAAGACACAGTGTAATTAGTAACCAGCCTTGCCTCCTGAAAACTTTTGATGTGGGCTCATCAATTCCTTCCCTGGCCCTCAGGCACTATTGATCAAAAGGCGTGATTTGGTTTTACTAATGGGGGTTTAATAGGTGGGTCAGAGGTAAAAACAACAAGGTGTGTGTGTGTGTGTGTTTGTGTGTCTGTTTTGTCCATTTAAAGAGCGCAAAGCTCACGTGTTTGTATCTGAGTATGTTAACAAGTCTTAAACCTTTTTTGATTATGTAGAAGATATAAAAGTGTCACGTTTTCACCTCACAAACATAAATCCTGTCCCAGTGCAGAACCTCCATTGTGTCATCTACACGTGGATAAAGACACAAATTACGTTGACTTTGAGTTTATTCCGTTTGACAATAAAACGGGTGAAACTTTATTTTTCTAATTAGATTAAAAAAACTGTGGGGTATAGACAGACTCTACACGGACCCCAATCTGAAGTTTCGTAAAATCGTTGATTGGGTCGCCGGGTCACAGACCTGAGAACACACCTGGAATTCACACCTTAAATCCACTCCTCCTGGCCTCCCATTGGAGGAGCGCCCACATATATAACTCTTCATCATCAGGAGGATGACAGCCAGCAACAGAGCCATCTGCAAACATGTACTTCGGTCAGGACCCCGCAGATTTCCAGTTCTGCAGCTCCGTTTCGTGCAGCGAAGAGTTGCCAATCGCAGACGGAGACCAGATGGCCCAGGTGTGTTCCCCGAGTTCAGGGCCTTCCAGCCCGCTTTCGGCGAACTCGGACTCCAGCTGCACCAGCCCCGAACCCAAATCTGCTGCGGCACAGCAGAGGGTCAGGAGGCCCCTGAACGCCTTCATTATCTGGACCAAAGAGGAGCGCCGGCGACTGGCACAGCTCAACCCAGACCTGGAAAACACCGACCTGAGCAAAATACTAGGTAAAATAAGAATCTGTGTCTTTTGTTTCTTAAATAACACAACATGTTTCAGATATGGCCTCAAACCAGGATTTTATTTTATTAGTCAAAGGTCAGTTTTATCAAGCTAGTCAATGTATAGAGCTCTACTGCTGTGTTATTCTGCAGGGAAAGCCTGGAAAGCCATGTCCTTGGCTGAAAAACGTCCCTACATGAAGGAAGCTGAGCGTCTAAGAGTGCAGCACACCATTGACTATCCTAACTACAAGTACAAGCCACGCAGGAGGAAGCAGTTTAAGAAAAGCCCAAAGACTCCAGAAGCATCGACACCTTCATTATGCAGCTCAGGCTTCAGACCTCCCTACAACCTCACCTACCTGCTCCAGAATCACCAGCAGCCTTTCCAAAATGCACACACCTTCCCAAACTCCTCAGCTAACTACACCTCTTGTCACAGCAGCTATGCAAACACCCCTGACTTCCCAGACCAAGGAAAAGAAGCCACAGCCCCAAATAATCCTATCATATACTCAAACCCTCCTGTGTATGCTGCACAGGCTAAAGGGTATTTTGACCCTCAGCAGGGCCACATCCAGGAAGGTTTCTCCAGTCCTGCAGCTCCCATTGGGAATCAGAGGGAGTTCAGGGTCTATGGAGGCCCCCAGTGCCTTCCTGGGCCATCCCTGGAGTTCTACTTAGAAAGGGTTAAGGCTGATATGCTGTATGATCTGGATCGCAGCGAGTTTGAACAGTACCTGGGTCCAAGCCCCCAGAGGCCCGAGTCAGTGGATCCCGGCAGTTACTAAGAGCAAAGCAGCCACATACCCAGACGCTTGCTCTCATGAAACAGTTCAGAATGGCATATTTATTTAAATTATATTATATATCGTAGATCTTGAGTGTGTTGTCCTTCCATGTCATGTCATTAAAAATATAATGGAAATAATAATTAACAAATTCATTTTAATGATCATGTTGTTGTTGAGATCTTAAATTGAAAACGGTGATAGAAAACTATGATTATTTTTAATTAATTTAAACTAAAATAATCAATGTCAGTAACTTGAGGAATGAATCCTGCAGATTTTGTTAAAATCCATGCTGGTAAATAAACTTTGTGCTTTTTGGCATTTTTTAATGTCTTTATTTTATTAAATAAACACAAACATTTTTGGCTTGTACATATTCTCCACTGAGCCTTTTATAATGAAGATCAAATGGTTCAATCAATCAATCTTTATTTATAAAGCACTTTTCATACAAAAATGTAGCACAAAGTGCTTTGCATGGTTAAAAGCAACCCACCCCGCCCTCCAACTCACTCCCCACACTCTCATTAACATAAACGATCATGGATACATACCCCCCACCCACACACACACAAACACACTTAAAGAGTAAAATTGGGCTGGGCACACATGAGCCAGGTGAGGAAACGGTTCAATGATAGTATTATTTGTCCGAGGTTTTAAAGTGGCCACGGTGTTGTTTTGCAACCTTGCAACTTTTTACTGTGAGTTTTCCTCTTTATAATTCTTAATCAGCATTTAAAGGTTAATTAAATGATTAATAATGGTTTATAAAGCACATGTAAGCGTTAGTCACAGCAGAAACTGGTGTACAAGCAGATAACAAACTATTTTAAATATCTGTAACATTAAACTGTGTCAGAGCTATACTGGCCAGCCTCTGGCAGTCTGTTGACACACTGTTTTATCTCTCTCCACATGTCTTTCATGGCTGAGCGAAGGAAGTAGGGTGGGCGGCGGGGCCATAAACTTCCCAACTTCCTGTTTCATTTTAAAACATTTCACAAAGGCTCTAAAAATATGCCCCAAAAATCGACATATCTCCAAACTCATATGACTTTGGCTGCCAAATGTTTACCCATTTAGGAAAATGTTTACTTCCCGTCCCATATTTTGTGTGTCAGAGCCTCGAGGTTGAACTCTGTGCTGGATGAATGTGAGGGGACAGAGGCCTGAAGTCTCCAACAAACAAACAAAAACATGTCCGAGACCACACGATTGAAACCTGAAATCTCCAGAAACGAAAAGTACTTCAATAAGGAGAGCTCTTTAAAAGGAATGGGCCGATAAGGAATGTCTAGACCCCCCAGAGTCTAGACAATGGTGGTGGAGATGAAGATGGAGGCTTAAATGGAGACTGACTGATGAGGGAGAGGCAGAGATGGGGAGGAGGTGGGTTGCATGAAGGCGTCTGCAAGAGAGAATGACAGATGTGCAGTGAGATTTAATGTACGGGAAGTGAAGGCTGATTGCTTTGAAGAAGAAAGATGATACCAGTGATGTCACAATCAGCTTGACAGCATGAGAAAGTGGAAGTGATGTAAAGTTAGATTAGACTTATGCATAAGCTTCATCTGTACGCATGTTACTACTTAGCACTTCTTTTCAGTGTTTCAAAACAATTATCCAACCAAAAATTATGTGTAAACTCTTGTGCTGCACCGCTTTCACATAATAAACATGTAATAGGTCACGAGGCGTCACGTGAGCCTGGTTTGGAGGGAAGAGGGATGAAAATGTTGTGTGGTTGCAGCCGTGGTTCCTCATTAAGCTTGCTACCTGGTCGCTGTAGTTGTTAGACTATTGGATCACTGGCAAAACTTATTATAAGACTTTGACAGATTCTCAAGTGTTAATCATCGTGATTTGACAGGTAACTACTCACTTTGAAGACATTGAAAACATTTATTTACACGTGAAAATAGTCAACTTTTGCAAAATATTATTGCAAAAATAATATAAAGGTATCTATTTATTTTCTGCTGCCTGTAAAGGTCATTGTTGCAGAACGGATTGGAGCCTCTTCCAGCTGTGACAGGAGTGAGACACGTGTAACACGCTGGATGGACTCCCAGTTTATTTATAAAATGCTCCTCGACTCCACTGAAACTGAACTCCAAAGCAAATATATTCTTACCTGCTCCTTGAAAATGTCCTGGCTCTGAAACCTATAGTGTATTTGAGGATGTTTTTGCAGCAAAAAGCTTCAACATAGTACTAAAGGTGGCCCTAACAAGCTAAGTACAACCAATACTTCCTTACTTAAATGTGCCTGGCTAAAAGGGATCTGCATAAGGAAACATCATGAGTCAGTGAAAAGGACAAGAAATCTTAAAAGAGTTGGAAGGAAATGGATGAGCACAGAGGTCGAGGGAAGGACGACCCGTTCTGGAGGAGAGAGCAGAAGAGCTGATTGGGAAAATGAAGATCTAGTGCTAGAGTCCACCCGCCACCTGAATGAGAGGAAGAAATCTGACGTCAGTTCAACTCCCATGACAATATTACAAAACAACACGGCAAGGCGAAATGCAGAAAAACACGGTAGCGCACAAACATTCGGTGCAAGAACGGTCCATTAATGCAACAATAAAATCTACCCTCAGCCCCTATTTTCCCTCTTAAGTTAACTTGAACTTGAAGCTGGTGGTGCAGCTTGTTTTTCTCAAACTTTGGCCCCTCAGCAACAATTAATGAGCAGTTGCAGGAACTTCCTGAAGGAAAAACAACTGGATGATATCAGTGTTTCAGGTGAAAATATCATCAACAATAAACAGCGGTGGAAATGTCAGATGGGCAATTCAGATATCTTTGTTAGTTTTATGAAACTTAAATATTTACAGGCCTCTGTTTTATCAGGTTTCTGATTTATTAGAGTGAAAGTATTTTTTTTTAATCATCTTTAAACCTGAATTAAAGTGAGATCATCACCTACATCGAGCTTTAATTCTCACATGTGGCAAAGACCGCAACGAATATGTGAAGTATTCACAGATTACAAAAGTCTCAGGTCTGAATTTCTGGACCATCTGCAAAATATTTTATGTCATCTTCTTCCCCGGGTATTTTTGCATCTGGATTGCGCCGGTAGGCTTACAGAAGCGTACTGGGAGTTTATCACCGGTGAAAAATGTGAGGAATCTCGAAATGTCAAACATGCTGTAATTCAGCAAAAGCATTCCTCGACCATAAAATAGTATCCGCGTCAGAGATTAAATATGTAATCTCTGCATGTTCAATATTGACACAGAAATAGCTGGGGTTTATATTAAACCTAAAAAGAGATCTGTGTTCACGAACGCGTGGAATTCTTGAGATTTTGTGAGCTATGATTAGCTTTTTTTCTCGTCTCACCTTCTACACGGGGGTCGTCAATAGTTTCCTGCCCTCGGTGCAGTTTGGATTAAGTTGAGGCTGCTTTCTGCAGATAATGCTCATCCGAGTATTATCCTGCAGGGACGTCTGCTCTGTGCGGAGCAGAGTGAGGAAACTCAAACAGGAAGAGCCGTGAAGTGAGACACTCAACAGTTTTTTTTAAATCCTAAAGAAATAATAAAGGCTTCGTCATTTCCCCCCTCTGCAACTGCAACAACATGTAGTCCAATAACATGACATTTCAGGCAGTACAGAAGAGTTTCCAGCTGAATTTAATGTGTTTGTCTGTTCACCTCATTATGGTCCAGTCTAATGAAGCCTAACTGGGCCCATCAGATAACCTCACCAGAGCAGTCCTGATAGAAGGGCTTTTCACCAGCATGTCTAACAGGTTTGCATCCTCAGTAGTTGTGCTCACAGGCAGGATCAAGACCCTGGTCACCTTCAAGTAGACCAGCACACGAGCGGGATTTACTGCAGGCCGGAAGCTGAATGCAAAAATAAAACAATAACGCTACACCTCTAACTATGCCCCTATTGTATTATACTGACAAACGACAAACAACAGAGAGAACATGTTTAAAATATGTCTACATAAAACCAAAACGATCCTCATGAGAGGATATATACTCACCTCCCAGCTTAGTTGGAAGTCCTTTTTCCTACAGAACTAATGGCACAGATTCAGCAAGGTGCTGGAAACACTATTAATGATGATGATAGCGTCGCACAGATGCTGCAGATTTGTCCACTCCACAGTCATGACAATAATCTGCTGTTCTACTGCATTATGCATTGAGATCTGGTGGCTTTGGAGGCTATTTGAGTACGCTGAACTCATTTTCATGTTCAAGAATGAGATCCTTTAAGCTTTGTGACATGGTGTTTTATCCTGCAGGAGGCAGCCATCAGAAGATGGGTACACATTTGTCCAGTTCACTGCTGTCCAGTTTTGGAGAGCCCATGAGTTTTCTGTTCTTGGGCTGACAGGAGTGGCACTCAGTGTGGTCTTCTGCAGCAAGTTGAAATGTGTTATAAACCCATACCTTAATTTTAACAAGTAAATATTTGAGTTACTGTTACCTTCATATCAATTCAAAGTAGTCTGGCCACTTTCTTCTGACATCTGGCATCAAAAAGCAGCTGCAACAAGACATTTTCACCCACAGATCTTCTGCTCACTGGATATTTTCTCTTTTTTGGATCTTTCTCTTTAAACCTTCGAAATGGTTGTGTCTCAAAAACCCCAGTAGATCAGCAGTTTCTGCAATACCAACATGCCACATTCAAAGTGTCTTCAATCATTTTTTTTTCCCATTCTTATGGCTTGTTTCACCTTAAGCGGGTCACCTTGACCGTGTCTATATGACTGAATTTACAAAGCTTCTCCCTTATCTGCCTTTAAATCCCTTGACTGATCCGATATTTGCATTAACACGTGGTTGAACAGGTGTGCTTAATGAAGGGGCTGATGCAAGAAGTAAGTCCGAAGATACCTTTCTGTGGAAAACGGGCCCATATTTGGTTATGATGACCTCCGCCCTGTTTCCAGCCAAGATTCAGACAGCTGACTGGAAAGGCTCAAGCAGACTGAGAAGGGAGCTGCTGGGTGTGGCACTGTAACCTGCTGTGCAGATACAATACACTTAGCAAAGAAACTAATGCCTGTCAACAACACTCAGAGGATGATTAGCACAATCCTCAAACTGACCAGAAGCACGTGTGTTTATTTGTGTCTGGACTGATTTTTATATTTCTGTTAAGGTTTAACACCTCAGATGTGCATCTACTGTTCCTTCCAACTTAAAAACACATCAGATAATGTCATCAGAATGCCATGTACGTCATCTATACCATTTATTTTTTCATGAGAAAATAGCGTCACACCTTCTTCCTCAGTGTCTCCTGATGCTCCATGACTCACTGTGCAAGTATGTCCAGAGGCTTGGTTGCCAAATACACGTGCATGTTTGTGTGCGATGAGAGCGAGACACCAATTAAATGACGCAGAGCTGCCTAATGTCATGCTTTTAATTTTTCTTTTCCTATGCACATTTCATTTTTTGCATTTCCTATTATTTAATACTTTTTTTTCTCTGGAATAATAACAGAGCTGTGAGGAAGAATTACTCTACTTATATTTCCCCTTTTTTTAAGGTCATTTACATTTTGCACATCCATAAACCTTAGTGCTACTACACCAGTCAAACTTCCACAGACCATATATGTAGTTTAGGAGTATGACTGTAACAGGCTTATTGCTGAAACATTAAAGTTTTTGTTTTAAACATGAACATGATGACAAAAATGTGCATTATCAAGGCTGAAATGTAAAGCTGCACATGTCTGCATCCCCTCCTGGAAATGAGCCATTGGAAAATAACATCATTGTTCTTGAGCTATAATTACAGTGCAAACTTTGCTAGCTAGACAAATGTAATATCAGAACGTTAACTGGTTGGATTTATAATTTGCGTTATTGTTTGTTTAAGCATAAAGGAAGTAAAAAAGCATTTTTTTTCATGAGAAGACTTTTATTAGCATTATCCTGCAGAGGTTTTAGCCTTGGAAGTAAAGACTGTTTACTTGTGCACTGTTAGTTAGAAGCCGGTTAGCTGAACATGCTAGGTTGGGGCAGATAAACAGACTTTTCCATTATTTCCACTTTCATTGTTGTTTGTTTATTTTATTTCGCTGATATGGGCATGTCGTGTTTTAGTTGTTTTAAATGTGACATATTTTTCTAACATATGTGCTCCGTGCAAGTGTGTTAAACGTCTAGAAAAATCCTGGTTTGTTCACTTATAGCACTAATATAACACGATTAGCATAATAGATACTAGTGTAGCATTGATCATGTTGTAGTAAAGTAAGATGGCAAATGCTTATGTTTATGTTTTATGCACAAAAAAGCTGCAGAGGGTTGTTGTTTCACATTTACATGTGTTTTGTTTGCAAGCTTTTTTGCACCTGCGTAGTATTTCCACACACTGATAACGCTGTATTGAACCCACTTTAAATCCACCACCTCTGTGCACTTCCTCCACCTCTCTCCAGCTTGTCAAAGGGAACCTGTAAGTTTGTGTTGTGGTGGCGTCTTTAACACCTCCGCTGATTGACTTAGCAGGGTCTAAATCCTAAGAGCTCACCAGGCCCCTCAGCAGGTCGCGGACTGTGTGCACGAGGCAAGTTGGTGGCACCTGACAGCAAAGCATTGTGTGCTAAGCTGCTGCTGTAAAACTGCTTTGGTTATAATGCACTGATATCGCAGTTACAGTGGAGGGAAAGCCTCATTGTCTTCATGGCCAGAACCCCCACAAAGGGTCACAAGGCATATCTGAGAGGTCACGATTAGCAGGAAAGCAAAACATAAACAGTCATTGTAAAAAGAAAGTGCAGTCTCAGTTCTACAGTTTTACATATCAGGACATAATAAAAAGTCTTTACTGCCACATAAAAAAAACTAACCCAAAACGCTGAAGAAGTGTGTGAAAAGCTAAGAACAGCTCATTATTTAATAGCTTGTCGAACCAACTTTAGCAGCAATAAAAAAAAACAAAATTTAGCAGCAATAACACAAAGTAATGGTTTTCTTCATTGGTGTCTCACATCTACTTGGAGGAATTTTAACCCACTTTTCATTGCAACATTGCTTCAGTTCATTGAAGTTAAAGTAGTCATCATTGGGCTGCTCTGTGATCCAGTTTCAGCCACTTGACTCTAGAAATCTTTGGTATTCAGAGGAGTTCATGGTGGATTCGATGACAGCAAGGTTCCCAGGTCTTGCGGTGGCAAAACAAGCCCTAATCATCACCCCTCCACCACTCAGTTTGATAGTTGCTATGAGGTGTTTGTGCTGATATGCTGTGTTTGGTTTTCTCAAAACGTGGTGCTGTGGCTTATGATCAAAGATTTCAACTTTGCTCTTGCTTGTCCAAAGGACTTCTATAAATCACCATTTATAACCCTTCGCAGATTGATGGGTAGCAACAATTAGTTTTCTAAGATCTTTGCTGGTATCTTTCCTCCTTGTCATTGTGTTAACACACACCTGAATGCTCAGGCAATGACCACACTAATACTTTTTCTCTCCGTTTTGGCCGTCAAGGAAAACGCAGCGTTTTGAAAACGCTCTCGGAAAAGCAGATACATTTGAAAACGGCGTTTTCGTGTCGCGGTGTGGACAGCAAACCTGGAACTTTTCGAAAACCATGACACATTTTAGTCATGTGATGCAGTCATGTGACCAATTAAACTAAGCTAGCGGAGGGCATTATACAGCAGTTGTTTGTTTGCTCTCAATTTTGACTCCCTTAAAGATTAATATCAGTCTGTACATGATCAGATAGCTTTTCTTCAAATTCTTTCATTCTCACTTGCTTTTGCAACTTTGTACTTTTGTGTTACTCGCAGCAACAACTCCACCTCATTGTTAGTCCATTTAAAAAACTCGGTGCTTTTCCACGACATTTTGCCGCTTTTGAGCTGGAAAGTAAATAAACGGCAGACAGAAATGAGGCAGGTCGAATCGTCTTGCGTTTCACACATTTGCAGGACTGGAACATAAGCGTTTTTGGACGTTTCAATGTGGACGCACAACTCTATGAAAACAACTGAAAACGCTAGTGTGGACATGGCCTCAGAGACCTGCAAGTGCATCTTATTAACAGCACCTGGCTGCTACACACCCTCTTAAACCAGTAAGGCTGTAATTAGTTTTCAAACGCTGCTTATGAATTTTGGTTTTATTTTGTTGAAAATAAATAACAACAGGGTATAAAATGTCATGTGTTGTTGTTCATCTGAAGTTGTATTTACCTTATTTTAAAAACTGCTAGTGCTAGCTCACTACATCAAGGTATGTAAAACCTTAGACGTGACAGAGGGCGTACTCTCTTTTCAACATGACTGTAGAGTTGATTAGCTTTATAATCTGGTCAGAAACAAAAGGCATGAATCTGGGCTGCAAAATCAGTGTTAATGCTAGTAAATGCAATATTTTCTGCTTTGATCACAACTTTGCTTGACTAATCTGACCACGTAGGTGTCAGAATAACTGCAAAGTGTGGAAAGTTTTCTTTGCAAATATTAGCAGGAAAAAGCTGATTCAACACCCAGAGGCTGGTGAGATGAAGATAAGTCTGAGACAAAATACGTACAAGACAAGCCCAGCATGTCAGAAAAGTGGTCTTGATTCGGGCTTCAGCTCTGGCAGGTAACTCCGAGTAAACAGTTTTCGGTTTGATTGGCAGGTTATTGTTGAGTCTGCGGGGGTGCTGAGGAAGGCCGAGCCTTCTCTCAGGACGTAGCCTCACTTCCCTCGCTCAGAGGCGCTCAGGAGGAGAGCAGCACGCCTTTTAACTTTTTTTTAAATTTGTGCTGTGTTTGTAAAGGCCACATTCCCTGTGCTGGGCTGTGACTTGTGTTATTCTTCCTGTGCTGTTTGCCCTACTCTCAGCTGGAAGGACAGGAAAACCTGATCTGGAAAACTACTTCATGTATGTCATCGGTGATTACAGGACGGCAGCATCCGCCTGTGCCTGGTACTGGCAGCCTCATGCCCAGGTCTTCGGGACTGGGTCAGGCCTGAATAATACCGTCCCATGGGGACGATACTGTGCAACCTTCCTTGCTCAAGGCCTCACTTGTCCTTTCATGCAAGGAACTCTATGTGACCATGCAGCCCTGTTGGCGCTCTTCCTGTGGAGAAACTGGAAAGGAAGCTCCACCAGGCCACCTGAGGTGGCAAGAAACCTCTCCAACTTTCAATTTCTTGCTTTTTTCCGTTTAGTTAAAGCAAGCAGTTACACAAGATAACAGACTCTGCTCAAGCACAAGTCGTGCATTTATAACCTGACTTTGTCAGAGCATTTAACTTCTAAGTAGCAGATCATTTAGGTGCAAATGGCAGCTATGCAAGCAACCAAAACTTAAAAATGACAATTTAATTTCAACAGTAAATTTCATAAAAGCTGATGACTGCAACTAAAAGCAAAGACTGGTTGCTTTACCCCGTTATGCATCATAGCTATCACCATGTGTGCTAATGCTAGCTACCGTGGTTAGCAAAGTGAATCCACACGTGCTACTTCAGTGGTAAAAAAGTCTACAATAGTACTCATTAACTCACTCAAATAAACTAAACCACAGAATTTTCTGGAAAGCGTTAGCACTGTTAGCACAACAAACTGTACAAAAAGCCACTAACTTTGCATACAGCATTAAGAGGTTCCTTTTAGTGACTCACATCAGTCAAAGTTACCATTCCTCTGTTTAATGTCAAAGGGATGACTGTTAAAGAAAAAATAGCCTTCATATAATGAAGAGCTAATAGAGCTCAAAATATTTTTTAAAAATGCACTGTTAAAATAATTAATTTCTACCAGTTTCTAAAAGGTCTTCTTTGCTTATTTTATCCTTCTAGCACGCACTGCCCAAACATACAAGAGTGTTTGCTATCAGATTGGGGCAGTGTCCAAAGCATTTGACACAACTGGTGTATGGATTAATGAGTCAGCTGCAGACAAAAGTGAAGTGAACATAAAAACCCGTGTCGTTCATTGCCTGACAGTGAAACTGCCAACAAGTCATTAGTCAGCAAGTGGAAAATATGTCTGCTAATTCTTTGTCTTGAGACAGCACAACCAAAATGTATAAAATACATTATTTAGTCTAAATGACCCAAAACTCAACAGCAAAGTGTTTACAGAGGTCAGAGGAGAAAGTTTCATATAGATTTCTACAGCACCACAAGTCTTTTTGCACCCAGAGTTATTTCCATCTGGAAAGCTGTCAGACAAACTAATTCTTACTATCACATTGAGAATGTTAACATTGGAGTCTATGGAGTTTGACCCCCTTTGGAGATGGCCTCGACTGGACACTATAATGAAGGTTAACACTTGATTAAACCAAGTGAAATTTATGTGATATTTTTTAGGGTTAACCCTAAAACCTAACCCCCCTAACCTAACCTCTAAAACCATGTTAATGAAAGAGAGGATTGCTTGATAGCTGATAAAATACAATAAAACATGTAACACTCGCTTAAAAAAGTATCAGACGTCAACACCTACCTCAAAACTGTACTTAGGAGCATTGCTTTAGTCAACATGCTTACTTATGTTGCATGAAAAACAACAATAGGATAATGCTTTTAGTTCGTATTACTTTTCACATGAGATCAGGTGGTGTTTCCTTTGATGTTGCAGGGTAAAAAAAAGGAAAAGCACCTTTAGATCAGCCTTATTTCTGGCATGAGACACATATTCTAATGTCTGATCCCCTTTTCATTGCTTCCTCTTTCCTCCGCTGCCGCTTTCCCAGGCAGCGGACCCAGAAGAGCAATGCAGGGGGGATCAGGAATGACAAGGCAGTCCGGCCTCCCATTGTACATGAGCGTTTACTCAGCATGGGAGAGCAAGGACAGTGAGCCTACAGGAATACAATAGCCTCATATTTATTTACTGCTTAGTGGCAGCCTGGGAGACTCCTCCCAACCCCCACAAGTTGCTGATAGCAACTTTACAGTAATAGACCACTAATAAATACATCAGAGGGCAAGTAGAGGCTAGACTCTCTGGCTCTGCCCTGAATGTGGAAGACTTCAGAGTTATAAAATACAGAGTTGTGAAGAAAACTGAGGCATATTTCTCATTGAATTATCTTCTCATTGAATAAATTGTGACTCAAAAAAAGCATGTGTTGGTCTTTGTATTTTTGGAAAGATGATGATGCTGCCGCCTCCACCGCCTTTGTGCGCTTTTTACTGCTGAAAATATGGTAATATAGTCTTAACTTGATTAACCAGTTTATCGTTTGAGGAAGTTTCTTATTTATGCACTTAAACGGACAAAAGGCCTCTGCATGTGCATTTTACTGCAATAGATAGAGAGAGATATAGATAGATGTCTTTTATGTATTTAGTTATGTGCATTTGAAAAAAAGAAGAAAGATTAAAAGGGTTTAAGCTCAATCTAACCTGAAGTGTAATGCATGTGAGTTCCAGGAGAGGGCTCCCCTCTGTTGTGCTGACCTTCCCAATAGGACTCAACAAACCAAATGTAAAACAGAGAAGCAGAGCTGCTGATCTCAGAGAACAAAAAGACATTTTACTTAAATGTGTTTTCCATGAAAACTCTGCATAATTGTGCTGATGTGAATCCAATCCATCATCTTTGGACCGAAGGTGAAAAATCAAAGATCACATTCAGCCGAGCTGCTGTTTTCAAACACAGCCTGACAGATGCTTGACCCTCGCTTACATTTGTCTCTTCCCGTGTTTTAATCTGACTGAAAAATGCCTGTAAATCGACCAAACCAGCTTCCACTATCTGACCTACATGACCGCGACCCGAGCCTAAAAAAAAATTAATTTTGTGAGAGGCATTATGAGAGTGTGATTTATTGGTTGCCTTGTGGGTGTAATTGTGAGAGCAGAGCTGATGCTGAGTGGCTTTGATGCCACGTCCGCTCCCCTCCTCCAATCCCTTAGCTTCAGAGATTAACTCAGTCACTGGATTAAAATCTCAAAATAGAGAAATCCTTTTTAGATGAACAGGTTGATTAAAAATGAGAAAAGATGAGCGCGTGGTTGACCTGTACGGCCGATATTCTCACCTGGGAGTTCTCAAATTAAAGCTTAGCAAGTTTGCTGATTTAAAACCCAAACGTTTCAAGACGCGTCGTTTTTACTTGCAGGTGAAATCCTGTTTGACCTGAAGGCAAATGAAAGGTTTTCTCTTTATCTTTAGGTTAGCCTTATTTATCTCTCACTCAGAGCTGATAATGAATTATGTGCAGAGTTCTGTGGTATCACAACTTTTACTCAAAATAACCGTTTAACCTTTTGAGAAATACACTGGTGAGCTTTCTTTCTAAGAGTAAAATGAACACAAAGCTACATTCACCAGTAGCTTAGCACCAAGGCCAGAAACAAGCAGAAAATTCTTGTCTCTGTCCAAAGGTAGCAAAATGCACCTACGAGCACCTCTAAAGCTCTCGAACAGTGAAAACCATATTTAAAAAAATAGAAGTGAAAGATGAAGTCACGCATTGCTTTGTGAAATCCTGTTTTAATGATATGGCCTTTGAAATTTCACTTTTTCTGGTGCTACAGTGCTGTCTTGAAGTCTTGAACTACCTCTTATGTCTTTATATTTTGCAAAGAAAATGGGAAATAATTGCAATTTATAGAAATATGTGCAAACATTCATGGAAATACAATATAACAGGCAAAAGCTGTGTTTGTACAATTCTAATTAGCTGGAAAGTTAATATGTGGTATGACCAGCTTTATTCTTCAACACAGTCTGAACTCTCTTAGTCAGCTTTCTTGTTATTTATTTAGGTAGTCTTCAGGAATAGTTCTCCAGGCTTTTTAAAGGACATTCAAAGCTCTTCTTTGGATGTTGGCTCCTTTTTGTTCTGTTCTCTGTCAAGATGATTCCAGACTACTGCTTCAATAATGTTGAGGTCTGGAGTCTGAGTCTTTTTTTAATCCAGGTATGCTTTTACTGCAGGGTCAGTTTGTTTGGGATCATTGTCATGCTGAAAAATGACACTGATATTGCATAGCAGATCAAAATCTAACTATTTTCACAAAATCTGCAACACTGCTGGCTTAAATACAGACGTAAACCATGACAGAGCCTCCTCCGTGTTCTGCAGACGGCTGTACAGACTCATGTTGTGCCTCTCTCCTGACCTCCTTCTTGCATTTTAATGATGGTTTAAAACTAACAAAAATTCAAATTTGGATTCATCACGCCATAACCTGCTGCAGCTGATTTTCAGTCCAGTTCTTGTGTAATTTGGCATACCTCAGCCTTTTCTTCCTGTTTCCTTTCTTAAGAATGGGCTTCTTGACAGCCACCCTTCCACTGAAGGGTGTAGAGAAATCCACCAAAGTGCCAGATGCGTCTCACGTGGCCCGCTCTTTTCTGAATTTTTTTCATATTTCTCCAGAGCATGACATTCAGATACTGTTCATATGCTGTAAATAGTTTTTATGCCTACCACTTTTTCCTTCCTTGGTCCTCTTCTTGTCCAGTTTCCACAATTTTCTTAACACCAGACTTGACACCATTCTGAGATATGTCAAGTGTTCGACTCTCAGCTCTTTGAGAATCATTTGTTTGTACAAAAATACAGTTTTATGCCTCTCAAACTGGGTTATCTTTGGCATTTTTCATAGAGTCAACTAAAGAAATTTTTCTTTGCTAAGTTGTGTTAAAATGAAATGAAAAAAAAGAGTGATTACAGTAAAAGGACATGTTCATGCTGCACATATTTTGAAGCATGATCATGCATATAATACAAACTGCATGCCTGCTCAAGCACATTTCAGTTTCAGAAACACTTGAGAGCTCTGATTTTAGGAAAAGCTGCAGGATAACATTGTATGTTTTCATATTGCTGGGTCTGGTGCTAACAGACAAAAGCCTGATGCTTGATATCGTCATCATTGTGTGGCCTGTTTGATTGCGGGAAGCAGGTGTATGTTAACGTGGCCTTTCAGACCAAATTTAGTCATCCACTCACTTCCCCCTGGACCCCAGGTTCCCTTTGCATTTCCTAGCAGAGCACAGCTCAGAGAAACAGTGCAGAGAAAATACACCACATAGCACTGTTTCTTTTTCTTTCTTTACTTTTTCCCCACTGCTCTGCTCCCTTTTCCTACATCTCTCATTGCCCTCATCCTCCATCTCCACAGCTCCCCTCTCTCCTTCCAGACCTAAGCTCTCTTCCTTCCTGCCCTCTCACAGCTTCCTGCTCCGGCTCTTATCACTCCAGAAAACGTGACACAGTCTCAGCCCAGTCAAACCAACGCTAACCTCTGTAATCCCCCTTTTTCCTTGGCCATCACTGCCTTAAATGGAAGTGATCCAGCCCTGGTGGGGACTAGCTGCTTACAAGGGGGTGATAGGATGTCATAGAGGCCCCTTTCACCCACCTGGGCCAAATCTGTTAATGGACTTAATTACTATAAACAATATAGTCCCTACTTCACAGCCTACAGAGGAACAATAAATCTGAAGTGGCCAGGCGTGTTTTTATTTATGTATTTATTTATCTGAGAGGAAGCCGTGGGCACGCAGGGACATTATCAACTCATTCTCCTCCAAGGGGTTTTCCTCTGAGCTGAGGAAATTCTCCGCTTTGATTTACTTTGAGACAAAATCTGGGACGTGGAAGTCAGGGACAGAAGATCTTCCAAGGCCATGGAGTCCACTTTTGGAGGGAAAAATACGAAAAAACATATTTGAGATGACGCATATTTAAATTTGTTTGAAAAACAACATTAATTCGTAGCATTCATCAAAGTAAAAGATTGCACTAACTAACCTATGTATCAGACTAGGTTTGGTATATTTCCTGCATTAAATCTCAGATTCAAGCAGCCTATCCCAGTTTATAGGAGCATCTTGAGTAATCTTATGTGAATTTCTGCATTTGTTATTATTCTGTGACAGTGCTGCCAGATAGGGGCCTGCTAAGGCATGATAGAGTCCTTGTTTTTGTAAGGCCACAAGGCCATCTGATAAGCCTTCATGCTGCACAGCCTGCGACGATAACACATGTTTTGGATGGTATCAGGCCAAAAGAGCTGAACCTGCTGCTGCACAGAATGCAACAATAACTGCAAAGTTCAAAGTCCACTTCATGAGTACTGATCAGAATATGTGGATGCAATTTTTCAACTGCAAATAGAGTCCTCTTGGGTCTCCATTGTTCCACGCGCTGCAGCATGTCAGCGCAGGTAGCAGGCTTTTGTTCGAATGCAGTCAGTGATGATATCAGGGGGGACTTTCCCCGAGTTTCCTGATGCAACTTTTTCCCAGGTTATCTAATCGAAGTATTCACAGGGAGGCTAATCGGCTGACATGCAATGCTAAAATGTGCTTTAGCTTTGTTTTTATGTAACAGCATCTACCACATAGCATCACTGTTAACCTTATGGCGAGTCTTAGCTTACAGATGACGCACATCGGGGCGGTAAATATGACGCTGGTGCATGCAACCGGTTAGCTTAGCTATGCAACTATAAACAAGTGGAACCAGCTAGCCCGATGCTGTATAAAGGTAATAAAATGCATAGTGTGTTTATATGATGTTTCCTTCGCCCACACCAAACCACAGCAAGCTGTGGTTTTAAGTTGACTGGCTGCTGGCTGTGCATGTTACAAATCAATGTGAAGTGTTCACAGGTTGCTCTTCAGTAGGCTACGTAACCCACCGCAAAACCTCGCATTGTGCACACTATCATGTTAAGTTACTGATCTTTAGAGGTCCTAACAGGTGGGTTGTGTTACCTTTGGACCAAGCTAGGGTAGCTGTTTTCTGCCACCAGATGCTGCCAGTGGTTTCATACTCTCTGCACAAGTCTAACCTTTTAACATTCACCAATTTAGGATAGAAAGTGAAGTTTTCAAAGGCTCGCCCAACTGGATGAGTGAACTGGATAGTCAAGGCCAATGTCCACTCCTGTGTTTCCCTCAAATGTTTAAATAAGAGATTAAGAACGTCTGACTCATAGGTTCAAAGTCTAAGATTAAAATGTAGAAAACAGTTTTAGCATCAACTGTTTTTTGGGTTGGTTTTTTTTTTTTACTTGAGAATAACTCCTAATCCTCTGGTTTGGCTGTAAATCCAGTTTGATTTGGGTTTAAGCATTTAAATCAAGTGGTTAGAGTTAGGATAATCCAGTGGCTCATATTTGGGTCTAATTTTGAGTGAATTTTGCTTAAAGATGACATTCGAGTTAAGTGTTTGGCACAAAGACGGCTAGTCCTTTGAAATCATTGGTCGAGAGTAGAACAGTTCACTTGGGGTGAGGTTAAAGTCAGATTTTGATAGTCATTTTAAACTCCAGGTTGTCAGGTTTAGCCATTAAAACATAACTTTAGGTTCAGGTTAACTTTCACCCTTTTACATAATTAGGCATAACCAAATTAAAAAGTTAAGAAAGGGTGTTATCTTTTATTTAAAAGATAAGATCTTGTAATTTCTGAAAACAGTGTTTATTTAGTGTGTGGCTAAAGCTTAACTTAACCTCAAATGGGTCAGAGGGCAAACTGGGGCTGCAGCTCCTCTTTGGTGCCTTATAACCTCAGTGAGCAGATATTGATGATCCAGACCATTGTGTGTAAATGAACAGAGGAGATAATCTTGATCAGGTGATTTCAGACTCTGAGAGGTTTAGTCAAACACCGGAGCTCCTTGAAGTTTAAGATAGGCCAGATATGTGAGATAATGAGCTGGTAAAGTGATCTCATGACGTAGTTTTCACAGTGACGTGCGTGGGTAAAACAGACAGGTTTCACTGTGAAGATGCGTTCCTGGAACATGTTAATATCAGCCCTCTCGATAAGGAACATTTTTAAAAAGGTGAAGGCAAAGTTTTCACACCTGAGGCTGATTTTTATTCCACTGACACCCATCCATCTGCCTCGTGATTGTTAATTAGGAAGACAGGGCATTAATTTGACAGGAGGATTGAGCTTGAGAAGAGAGGGTGGGTGGGTACGCTTTCAACCCGAAGAAACAATTTCACAGAAAATATGTGTGAATCCGATTAAAAGGTGGGCAGACTCTTCCTCTCAGTGACACTTGTTTCTATACAGCGTTAGTGTAAAGGGAACAACGCAGGGAGGAAGCACTCACACACACAGTGCATTTCCTCCATAAAACCACAGCTGTGCAAAAACAACACGAAGCGCATTCCTCTGCCATTTCTGTCGCTTTTGCACAATAAAACACAACAAGGTCTGCACATTATTGTAGCTTCTGGTATGTCTGAAGTAAAGCTGATTGGGAGCTCATTTCTGTGCATAAAATCTGCATCATTGACCGTTCAGCGACAGCATGCTTACATCAGTAACGGACATTTAAAGATCAAAGCTGATGTGGGAAAGCAGTTTCAAGGAGCTCTCAACCGCGGTCCATTAAAGGAGAAGTTGCAAAGTCTGTGAGGAAGTTCCAGGCATGACTTTTGGAGTATTTGTTCTGTAATCTCCAGAAATGTCATTATTATTTCACAGCAAGAGACACACTATGAAAAGTCCCCCATTAAAAAAAAAGTCTTATGATTTTGTTTCCACCACAGCTCAGGATTTTCTCTTATCTTCTGTTTCTGAAGTTCCCTGCGTACCTCTATTGATCCAGATTCCTACTGGCTGCGATGCCACTGATCACACATGCTATTATTGATTGACTTTGGCCACGCTGGACCAACATGGCGTCCTGTTAGCACCTCGGGGGTATCAGCATTGTTGTTCCGCGGTGACGCTTTAGCGCCTCAACAAGGCAAAGGCCACACATGAAAGGATCGGGAGTGTTTGAGCGACTGAGGAATCAATTCACGCTCTGATTGTCATGTACAAAGGCCTCACTGTCTCCTTTCTTCCCTCATTTCCAAAATCTGGAGAGTCTAGAGAGTCCGATCAGTAATTAACTAATCAGCTTTCATTATAAAGACGCTGATTTCAGAGTTTCGATGATATTCTGATTTAGATTTATCGGAGAATGAAAGAGCAGCGTCTTCAAACTGCATCGTCACGTCTCTGCAAAACAGATTAGATGAATTGAGGGACTTCTACTGGCGGTGGGGTCAAATGCAGGTCAAGTTGCAGGGAGTAGTATTTATGTGGCCGGTGGCTGTCAGGAAAACAATAATGTGGCCTGAACATAATCTATCATTTGTTTTTTCACCAATAGTTACAAAGCAGTTCCTTATTTTGCCACACAAAGACTACAGTCAGTGTGGGGTTTATGTAAGTGTTGAAAATGACAAACAGCTCTTTGGGTGTTTGGGTATTGTTGGCACAGGAGTGGACTAGTTATTGTTTCGGAGCATTTCTGGATTCAATTAATCCGGAAAAATTCTTTATTATACAGATAAACTTCTTTTTATCGTGTGGTTCAAGTTTGTAATAAGTGGATGAAAAATAAAGGTTATTTCAGGTACACGGTCATGTGCCAAGGACAAAAAGAAAAGACGGACCCAAAATAGACGAATCTTATCAGTTTGGGAATGGTCATAGCACCAGTGGAAACAATGCAGTGGCAAGATGGGAGCTGAGCTTGACCCTAATAATGCGACTGGTCTGTCATGAAAACCTGGAGAACAGGAAGCCTGCCGTACCCCCTGTCTTCTTGGATAAAGTCATAAAAATGATAAACACTGGTTTCAATTAGACTCGGTCGGGACAATGAGCTGCACCGCTGGTGGGGAGGATTTGGGCTGGGCCAGTAAAAGTGAAGAGATGAAAGCGTCCGCTCTCCCGTGTGGCTGACCCAGCTTTTTCGTCTCAGTGAGGAAACCTGGGTTTTCCCTTTCCCCTCTTGCTAATTGTAATTCATCCATCAATCATGACATTTTATTAATAGATTTTTCTGGGATAACAAAGTGGGAATGCAGTACTTTAAAAATAAGGAAACGTCACCCGGAGAGCAAAGGGTGCCTTGAAGTTAAATGTATGTAAGTACAATAAACTGCTCGCTAGGGCATGCTTAAGTGTCTGGTTTTAATAGAAAATACAGGAGAACTTTATAATAATCAGCTCGCCGGGTTAATGATGTGTCGATCTTCAGATAAAAGTGTTTCTTCAAGAGCTGTAACATCAGTTGCAGCTTTTATATTTGTACTGTTCACATGTTGGAAACCAGTTAGATCGTCATGCTGTGCATTACAGCAATGAATCGCTGTGGCTTCCTAAGATGTCGGCATGGAGATTCATCTTAGCATCCTGACTTTTTGGTGTTAGTAGTGTGGATGAGGTCATCACTGACACGTTCTTGTCTGCAGTTAAGGCTCTGTCCACAAGTACATGGCGCAGGTATTTCTGAAAACTCTGTGTTTTTTGGCCTTTCGTCCACATTTTCAGAAACTCACAGAAAACAAGAGGGTTTTCTCTCACAATGTCAACGGTTTGTGCTATGTTTAAGGAGTTCTCTTTCCAACATGTATTTGTTTCAAGCGATGGATGGATGAACCACGATTAAAACACTATAAATGAACTGCAAGTATTTCTAGATGCAGTTCAACAAGATGTTTTTATTCCTGGGGAGAAGATCAGGTAAGGAGACCAAATATGAAACTAACAATACAATTAACAATATATGTAAGGGTGTGTCTTGGTTAAAAGAGCAATAATTAAGGAAATGTTGTTGATAAATTGTAAGAAAATGGACTGTAGTTTAGCTTAGCTTCTATGTTTGAACAGAGAAGCTAGTTCAGAAGCAAAGGATAACTCCTCTGGTTACAGAAATATTTTTTAGAAGCCAACAGGAAACTGAGTCTTTGGCTTCTTTTACTTGTGTCTTTGGTAAACATTTTCCTGGTGCATTTATGGTCTAAAGTCTTTTGAAACAACGCATGATGTTTATTTTGTCAAATTACAGTTAAACTGAAGATTTAGAAGATAAACCGTCCACTACGTGATTGACAAGTCACTCCATTATGACTGTGCAGTGTCCCTCAGTCCCTTGCTTGTCAAATTTGATGACAGCCAACATGAAACCCATTGATATAAAGTTCATCAACCTTGATGCTAAAGGATATCCAGTGAGTTAAAGTGATGCACGGGTCTGCGTGTGGTAAGAGTTACAGTATTTTTCCCTTTTCTTTGCGTGTAAAGGTACCATGTAGAAAGGTGAATTTTACCACTTTTGCCAGGATGATGCATTCATTTACTAGTCTTCCCACGTTTGCAGCCCCTCCTCCAAAGACTCATAAAATATCCTTGATATTACAGCGTTGCATTGCTGCATCCTCTAAGTGGCCTGAGTGAAACTTCAGCTCTATGGATGTTCTCAGGAAAGAGACTTTGATTATTTTACTTGTTGCTTCCGCTTTATTGTTGGCTGACCCCTGGCAGTGCGCAAACCCAGAGGTCACCTCAACTTGTGGCGAACAGTTTCCAAACATCCTCGTGTTAGCATGACTAAAAGCATATTTAAGATTTGTCTTGGACGCAGACTTCAGTTTTGTAAAACATACAGAGAAAGAGGGCGAGACGAGAAGATAAGGCGGATGTGCTCATCTCCAAACTGAGCGGCAGAGACAAACAAGAAATAGTTTTATCATTAGAGCATCTTCATGAGGCAGGAGGTGGGTGGAGGCAGGGTGGCGAAGATATCAAAATGTCCCCTTTTCTAAACGTGGAATGAACTGGCCAATAAACACAAAAAGGGGCTGAGTAGATTCCCACCTGATTCCCAGCAGATCCCTGACAGATTAACGCCTCCAGAACAATGAGACGAGAGCGTAGACGGCTTCCTCTGTGTCCCCCCTCTTGTCTGGGGCAGACAACATCCCTGCGCTACCCTTTCAGTGTGGTTAGAGTGTGTGCTCACGGGCAAGGAAACTTTCCCAGCAATCCCCAGAGGGAGGGGGAAGACTATACCACCAATAACACACAAAACATCTGTGTGTGCATGTGACAGAGACGCAACATTTAAGACAACGTGATCGTTTTCTCTCTCTCTCTCTCTTTTTTTGCGTCATTTGCCATAATTTCAAGTCCCCAATTTCTGTAACCAACAGTCTTGCTTAGCGGATTCTGGAAAAAACATGAACCAACACAGACTCTCACATCCTTCATGTGCGCATAATTTAACCACCATAGCCTGTGGATGATCTCTCATATCTACTATCTCACATGCGGGGTGATTTTCAGGCTACTACAGAGCAACCAGCAGCACAGCACGAGCTTTGAATAAGTGGAACTGCGCTTTTTATTGACACAGTCCCGTGTCTGGTCCTCAGCAGGCTTCTGTAGTTTGACAGGTGACAAGAGGAAGGACTAAAGTTGAAATGTTCCAGCTTCAGGAAAAAGTGTGATTTCTATTTACAGATTCAATCTCTGACTTTTGTCTCCACCTTTCTCCCTCACACACCTGTTACGTGCTTGCTTCCTTAACCCCCACACTCCCTCTTTAGCTAAAGAGCTCTTCCCCCCCCCCCCATCCTGAAACACCTCCTGCACCCCCGAGCAGGTGTTGGAGGAAGTCATAGCCTAATCAGACAATCTAAACAGTCGCTATCACGCAGCTGATAACAACAGGTGTCTGTACACTAGTGAAGAGGTCCAACGCTGAATGGCTTCCAATTTATTTTCTATCTTTAACAAAGCTTCAATAACCAGACACTAAACATTTACAGCCCGAAAGTGTGATACACGATCGAAACCAACTCTAATTTCAGTATTATTTCTTTCCTGTTACATGATCTATTACATTGTTTAATCA
Organism: Maylandia zebra; assembly: GCF_041146795.1. Lineage (NCBI taxonomy): Eukaryota > Metazoa > Chordata > Actinopteri > Cichliformes > Cichlidae > Maylandia > Maylandia zebra. Next base: position 24,565,390 of record NC_135175.1, read on the forward strand.
CTGGACAGAAATTTAAATTAGAACAACATTTTTAAAGCCGGTCCACAATAATGAAAATAATTTGTTGTTTTGCTGGTGGAGACTAAACTCCTGAGTGTAAAAGACTGCTTTTCCCCTAAACTCACACTTTATTACATCCCAATAAAGTAATGCATAATTCCTGAGACCAAAGAAAATCTAAAAAATTAAAATAAAGAATATAAACAGATTAGAGGCATAGACTGTATATAAAAGATGGCCATATCCACCTACACTACCAGCTGGTTAGTGAAATAATTTCTGTGATTTCTTGAATATTTTGGCCATGACCATCTTTCTCGTTTGTGACACTGTATGGTAGTACTCACATTAAACACACCCTCCATTATCATCTATTTTAGATGGGATTCTAACCCTAACCATAATTTACAACCTCAACATCATGTGGTGATTAATAAGACTTGAAACTAGTGGTTGAAACCATTAGCACATCAGGACAGTGTTTACTGGTGCCCAATTTTTTTCTTTCTTTTGTCTCACCCAACTTAGCCATTAAGCTCAATCCAAGTCCACATGCATAAGGGTATTTTATAAAATACCTTATGATATTTATAAAATATCTTTGTCTAAATGAAAACACAAAACATCATGTTAACTGCCTAGAGCATGCTAACGCAACAGGTGGTGATACATACCTAACAACATAAAAAAAAAAGTCTACACTGTTTTATGCAGTTAGGCCAAAATGTATATAAAACGCTATGACTACCAAAATAGCTGTGTACGTGTGAACAGGGAATCAGTCCCAGAAGCTACTGCCATCTTTTCTATACAGTCTGTGATAAAATACAAACTTCACAAGCAGCATGTCAGTTGTTTGTTTCGTTGTTTTTTTTTTAAGAAAGCACATTCATTATGATAACTTCCATTCATCCATCCGTTGTCTTCCACTCATAAGTGTTGCAGTGGGCTGGACCCTATCCCAGGTACCACAGGGCAAGAGGCAGTGTACACCCTGGACAGGTGGCCAGGTAACTTTAAAAAAGGTAATGATTCCTCCTTCGTACATTCATCCAACACTCTGCGCATGGATGAATGGATTTAAAACTCCCATTTCAGGGATTTTTTTTAGTTATATTATATTCTTATAAACTTTTAGGCGTAAGCTATGAGTTGTGAATATCTCCAGTCCCCGAGCAACAAGACAGCATCCCAGCTTTACAAACCAGCTCGAGTTTCCCACTCTTTCTAAGTACAAAATAGGTAACCAATAATCCCGTCTCCTCTTTGCTTGCTTCTCCCTGTTAATTTAAGTATCATAGCATGCTGCTAATACATATGCTAAACATACAGCTGTGGTGACTCTGAAACAGACCCTGGAGATGTGTGACGTGTGAGACTAGCATATGTCTTAAAGTAAAACATCTGATTCAAAAGAGTTTGCATAATGATCTGAATTGCCTGGTAAAACTGCCCTCTATGTAACTATCTATCTATATAATTGGTTAAGTTAAGTTAAGTTAATTAAGTGGTAATGTGGTTTTATACGGAGGCAATATGTCCTTCTTTTTTTTACAGCTTTTTGCCTTTATTTGCTAAAAATGTTTTTTTGTTTTTTTTTAAGTTAATGCAAGTTTAAGTTTACATATGCAACAATGGATGACAAGCCATATATATATGTCTATGTTCTTAGGCATCATAAATGAATGATTTAATTGTATTCATCCCATTAGTGTAATAGGCAGAACCCGGACAAAGCTGTTTTTTCTTTCTTTATAAACTTTCTTGTAGGCAGACATTTTTCACATTTGAAGAGCTTAAAGTAGTCAATGTTTGGCACATTTTGTGCAATATGTGTGTTAAGCAGGTTTCAAAACCATTGTCAATCAGTTGATGTAGTTTTCCAGTCCACTCACCCATTTATGGCCATATTCTTTATAAGGATAGGGCAGAATATCTAGAACACTTGCTGCTAATTACCAGAGCATTGTTTAAACTTTGTGGCCTGTGCAGCTCCAGCGGCTCAGGGGATCAGCGTGGAGTGCTAACATATATATACCTTCCGTTCCTGTGATTTAAACTAACACTCCTGCCTCGCCGCTCAGCACAAAGGAGCCAGCAAACACATTGTGCAATTCCCAAGAAAGCCACCCACAGACATTTATACAGCAAGACTGGCGACCAGCAGCTCAACTGCGTTTCAGAACTCACTTGGAAGGCGGACAGTTTGTGCTGCTACGCCAAGGACAGGAAGTGCTTGCAGAGGGACAGGAAGTGCTCACCGCTGCAGTAGCCGAGGCTGGAACTGAGATAATGCCATTGTGTAAGCAAGCCAAGTGACCTCTCCCTGAGCGCAGAGTCCAGAGGCTGGCGTCGAGAGCCCTGGCCCCCACCCAGCCCCAGACTCCCCAGGCACGGGGTGGGGGACTTGGTGGAGGGACTGGGGGAGGAATGGAAGGAGGAGGGGGGGGTATGAGGCGTGTCACCTCCACATTCCCCCCCCACCATCCCAACACCGACAACACCACCTCCCCTCCTCTGGGTTGACTCTGAACCTCACCTTGTAGAGGAAATGTGGCTACGACTCCAGACTTTATGACTTCTCCCATCAAAAGCCAGGATTTTTCACTCCCACACAGAGAGAGAGGCCGTCAGGGCACACTCATACCCCACGCCCATATCAACACACGCATTCACAGAGACACACAGGCAACCACCACACACACAGCGTCCCTCTTTCTCTTTTCTCTTAGGAACGGAGGGGGAAAACCCTATCAGGTCATCAGCGGTAAAATAGACGATGACAGTATTATAGTCCAGATCCTGTCCCATGCAGCTCCCAGCTGGACCTCCATCCAAAACACCCTCCTACTAACCCCTAGAGGGTCACCCAGCATGCTCCGGAGTACTACTGGTGTCTGCTCGGGGCATGAAAAGGTTGCATAAGCATCTGTCATATTTCTGTCAGCCCCTTTTGACATGTCAGAGAGGCCGTAGACCACAACAAGATGGGAATGGTCTGAGAAAAGACGGAGCTGACAGTTTGGGGTCTGCTGGCTCTGATAAGAAATCCCGTGGCCTGGGGGTGATGTTTGGATTTCTGACCACAAACATGGGCTTCATTCTCTGAGAGATAAACACACCATGTCTGGATATTTCAGGTGCAACAGGTTGCTTTAACCTTTGCCTCTGCACCATTACCCAGGTCTGAGTCGGTTGCACCAAAAAACAACAAAAAAACATTTTTGCACAATTCAATAGCGTCTGTGTGTGTGTGTGTGTGTGTGTGTGTGTGTGTGTGTGTGTGTGTGTGTGTGTGTGTGTGTGTGTGTGTGTGTGTGTGTGTGTGTGTGTGTGTGTGTGTGTGTGCATGTCATGCGAGTTTATAAAGTTTATATTTGACTACTGGCTGATGTCATCTCCATATCCGAAGAGAAGCTTGCCAAAGGTTTAACCTCCAGCTCAGTATGAGACTTCAAGTCACAAGGAAAGGGCAAATATAGAAAGCAAAAATATTCTTTGCATAGTAAAATCAGGTTTATCTTTAATTTTAAAACTCATACAAAGTATAATAGAGAGCAAAATGACAGGAATGAGCACCTAATGAGATGAAAGTAATTATTAGACGTGATATTTGAGATATTGCAGATTAAAAGTTCCTTGCGATGTTGAAAAGGGTGCAGTATAATCGCTGGGAATGAAATTAAAAAGCCCTTTAATAAGGCTGCCAAGCAAGCACGTTCTCAAGTGGATGGATCGAAGGGATGTGATTAAGAGAGTTTTGAGACCTCAGTTTAATCAATCAGCTGTTTGCTGACATCGAAGCCCAGACCCTCGGTGTGTCTACAGCAGGAGAAACTTGACTTTTTGAACATCGGGGTGCTGAGAGAGAAGCTGCAGCGCTCCAGTATCACAACACTTTGTGGTTTTAATGTTTATTTCACCCCCCCTGTTCATTTCACTCTCAGAAGACTCGAATCTTCAATGGGCGTCTTTTGTCCAGCGCGTCTTATTATGCTGCTCTCAAAGAAAGTTTGCATCGAGACAGCCGCGCGTAAAAGTTGCTAATGACGGAGCCATTAAGTCCATTAGATTGCAAGAGCCTCTAACGCAGTTTGGGAGCCAATACACAGATTGGTGATGAGGTATTGGTGTCTGACGCAAGAGCGAGGTGAGAATAACAACGCGACCGGCGCGCGTGGCTCTGCCTCTCCGTTTATTGTGGATTTAAAAGTTTTTTTGTTTAGTTTCAAGTCTTTTTAATCCAAACGCATAAATCCAAATGCAAAGTCTGACAATGTTGCACTAATGGCAGGATACGTGTTTAAATTCATTGCAGAATTCAACATCTAGCTGCACATGACTTTCTGCACCTATTTGAAATACCGCTGCTTCCCCCCTCCTCCCCCTTTGAAGGATGTCACCACACCAAACAAGGGTCGTGGGCGTGCTCTGAACTTTTTTACACCTTTGTAGTAGTGGGCACTCCCTCCACACGGCGATTGGCTGCTTCTGCGTTTATAGCGCACCGACATTCACGCTCACTGCTGAGTAGTCGGTATCTTTCGGTCCATGCGGCTTCTAAGAGACGCTAATGGATGTGACTAATTATTTTTCATTCCACTCTGAAAGCAAGGCGCATTTGATTTTTCTTTGATTTGTTAAAAAAAACAAAAACTTATTATTAAGAATTTATTACTTGTCGTGTGTTGTCGCCTCTGCGAGCTGTCCGGTGGCTCTCTCCAATCCTCCCAGCTGGACAGAGATGAGTAGTCCCGATGCGGGTTACGCCAGCGACGATCAGACCCAGGGAAGGTGTACGCTGTCAGTCATGATGCCTGGAATGGGACACTGCCAGTGGGCCGACCCTCTCAGTCCTCTTGGGGACACAAAAGTGAAAAACGAGCCGTGCGCGTCCAGCTCCGGCAGCCAGAATCGCGGGAAAAGCGAACCTCGGATCCGACGGCCCATGAATGCGTTTATGGTCTGGGCAAAGGATGAGCGCAAGAGACTGGCGCAGCAAAACCCGGACCTGCACAACGCAGAGCTGAGCAAAATGCTGGGTAAGGGCGTTCATACTTTTCTAAACAACTGTATTTGTCACATCTGTGCAGTCACGCTTTTATTTTCCACTGATTTTCAGTCTTTACGTGATTGCATTTTTACTGTTATGTCAATTTTATTCTCAGATAAATGTAAATAGTCCTTTCCCAGCAGATGACGTGACGTTTTTAAAAGTTACTCTTGTCTGAGTTGGCTGTAGGTGTAACCTCAAAAACCTGTCCCAGTCCCCTAAAATGGCAACAGGCTATTTTTGTGTGCATCACCAGACTGCACACGATATCTGCTGACATATCACTGATGTGTACTCTCTTCTTGACCTGCAGGAAAATCATGGAAATCGCTTCCTATAACAGAAAAGCAGCCTTTTGTGGAAGAGGCAGAGCGGCTGCGGGTCCAGCACATGCAGGACCACCCCAACTACAAGTACCGGCCCCGGCGGCGGAAGCAGGTGAAGAGGATTAAGAGGCTGGACTCTGGCTTTCTGGTCCATGGCGTGTCAGATCACACGGCCTCATTGATGCCCGGGGAGAACAGGGTGGGTGTGGATAGCCTTGGCATTGGCTACCATGAGCACGGCTTCCAGGTTCCTCCACAGCCGCTCAGTCACTACCGTGATGCTCAGGCTCTTGGAGGCCCCTCTTATGAAACCTACAGCCTGCCCACACCTGACACCTCTCCCCTGGACGCTGTGGAGTCAGAGTCCATGTTCTTTCCCCCCCAATCACAAGAGGATTGTCACATGATGCCTGCATACTCTTACCAGTCACAAGCTGCAGAATTTCAGCCCCAGGACCCCCTCTCCAACCACCACAGCAACGCCATCGTGCACCGACACCCAGCCTCGGCTCAAGAGCAGCCCCCTCAGCTCCCCCCTTCGTACATGGGGTGCCCCAACCCTTTAGCCATGTATTACCCTCACCACTGCAATCCCAGTCACACCAAACGGCACCCCGGTGGAGCAGGACAGCTCTCCCCACCTCCTGACGCTCACCCTCACTCAGCAGACAGCGTGGAGCAGATGCACCACTCTGACCTGATCGGTGAGGTAGACCGCAGCGAGTTCGAGCAGTATTTGAGTTCCTCTTCAGCGCGTGCAGACATGACAGGCTTGCCGTACGGGTCACACGAGGCAGGCATGCAAGGACCTGAAAGCCTCATATCATCGGTGCTGTCAGACGCCAGCACAGCTGTGTATTACTGTAGCTACAACAACTCCTAACCTCCTGCCCGGCCTGTTACCCTGCAACAAGGACACATGCTCTGACCTCAAATCTCTGTAGCTAAATCTGAACAAAAAATGTTTGGTTTTTTTACTGAAGCAGGAGGTTTAGGAGATTTAAACCCAGCTTTGTACTGTACAAGAACAGTTAATAAAGCCATTGAGGATTTTAGTAGGAACACTGGCTTGAACTTTTCTCTTCCTCTCTCGCAGGGATATGAAGTCATTTTGTGATGATAAATATTGTACAGTCACTATTTTAAAGTTTATGTATATACTGAATGTTTTTTTTATACTTTTGCACTTTTGAGAAATAAATGTTTGCAAATAGTCTTGTTCTCTCGCGTATTATTTTGTCTATATTCTTAAATTCAGAATGACATTTGATGAAATGCATCGGATTTCATATTTTAATTTTATATTGGGGTATGTTTTATTTCATAAATATGTCAATATTTAGTTATAAAAATATTATAGCACAAATTCACCTTTTTATGCAGCCCAGCCTTATTCCTTATTATCTGGTTGTTTGTTTTTCCGACTTCCACACAGAGCTGAACGCGTTCCCAGCAGAAACGGTTGCTCACCTGGAAGCAGGGCAGCGGAGGGCTGCGACCCGGCTTCCTGGCCCGGACACAGTGGAGGCAATCTCAGTGCCTGTGTTACACATGGCGCCTTGTTTTCGCAGCATGGGAGAGCAGTTTATGCTCCGGATATCCTGTCTGTAAATGATTTAGTCTTTTCTGATTAATGGTAGGGGCCATTAAAATTACGTGTGGACAACTACACGTCTTTTGAACAATGGTGACCATTTATTTTTGCGTGTTTAACAACAGAGCATTAGGTATACGCTTCAATATCCATCCTCCAGCTATGCTTAATAACATGGCAGTGACATCAGGCGTTATTTCTGTGGGTATACCGAACGGCGATGATATATTTATCCACTAATGCCCGTCTGTCGCTTTGACATGAATCAAACTTATCGGGCTAAAATCTTTAAGAGATCAACCCAGACCTTGAGGGTAATTTGATGTATTTATAACACAGCAAGAGTCCCATTTTATAATTAGAGGTTTTTCCTATTTTAAAAGGAAGAGGTTCTTCTCTCAGGGGTCAATCACCCTGACCTCACGAGCCATTTTTAGCACTTCAGAGGAAACATGGTCCTGAGGTGTGTATATGTATTCGTACACTTTGTTCCCTCTGAATGTTCTAAGTATTCTCTTATGCAGAAACAGATGTTGGGCTCAGGGTAAATACTGACGCTCTTCCCACAGTTCGCTACGTGTTTTGCTTTTCCTTCTGTCACCCAAACCCGACGTATCTACCTCCAGGCCGTGCAGGAGAATCCAGCGTAATGGCTCTGAATGTGTTTAAATTCAGTCTGCAGCTGAGTGGCAGGTTTATCCTCCCTGTCGTTACCGCTAATAGGTGCATAACAACAGGCTCAGGCCACGATCCCCGAGGCATCAGCACAGTGGGTGGGGGTCACCTGCGCGGACTTAGGGAGAGGCAGACCCCCCACGTCAACCGTGATATTATCTCATTACGATAATTGACCCGGGCTAATTGACGAGGAAGAGCTCAACAAGGAAATCTGACAATTCAGACAGATGTGGGAGGTGTTGGATAAAATTATGTACATGTTGGAGATATGATGGAAACTTTTAATCAGTTATTTGATTGATTTCTTTTGTTTATATTTCTTTTTCATTTATAATTGAATCAAATTCACTTAAAAACAGCTTGAAAAACATTCTGCTTTTTATATAAAAAAAACAACATTTATAAAAACGTAAAATTTCTCAGCAGTAGAATGTAGATGTTGTAATTTTATTTCTGGTCTTATGTTTTTTGTTTTGTTGGTTTTATTGGATGTGACACAGGTGGTGATTGGTATCCTGAAAAGCACTGTATAAGTACATGTAATTACTTACTAATGTAAAAGACTTAATTATTATTTGCTTTTGTATTTAACAAGCTAGATACAGTTTATGGTGTTAAGAGGCCATTCAGTTCAAATTTATTTATATAGCCCCAAATCACAACAACAGTCACCAAAGGCATTTTATATTGTGAGGTAGACCCCACAATAACACAAACATGCATTTCTTAATATAATATTTTATACTATACAACTGGTTGTTTTCATATTGTCCCACATATAAGAAAGAAGAGCATCTATTTAATGTTTTTCAGCCTATTTATAACAGTGATGTTTGTACCTGAAATGTTTTCAGGTAAAAGCAAGAAATTCTGTCAGAGCAAAGAGAGCACAGCTCAAAGCTCAGGAAATCAGGGCTTTCATGATGTTCCCACTGCAGCAGTAGTGTGCACATGTGTGTGTGTGTGTGTGTGTGTGTGTGTGTGTGTGTGTGTGTGTGTGTGTGTGTGTGTGTGTGTGTGTGTGTGTGTGTGTGTGTGTGTGTGAGGTTTTTTGTGTACCCGTGTGTCCTGGGGCTTCGCTGCCAGGCAGTGCGCAGGGAGCCACTCAGAGATTACAGCAGCACGACGGGCTGCATTAACACAGCAGCACTTAATCATGGCACTGCCCTAATCTCATCTCAGGTAGCTGCCTTTCGCAAACACACAGACAAATACGGCCTCGTGTAGCCGCAAAGGAGACAGCTGCAGTTTGATTCAACAAACCGGCACCGTCGGCTGTATTTGACCTCCGAGAGGTTTTAGCAGATATTATTATGTCACCACAGCAGTGCGTGATTATGCTCAATAAACAGCAAACGCACAGTATAGATAATACAGCTCACCTGAGGAGCTGGCTCCAGGTGCAAGCACTTATCCCTAATTGAGTTCTCGCTCTTAACATTATACCATTCAGTAACAAGGAGAGCAAATAAAAAGCCATGTCACGTGAATGTCCCGAATATGATTTTACTATAAAGAAAAAATAAAAAGCTAATAGTTTATCAACTATTATATAAAAGTATTTTTTCCATAAAGTTATTTTATTAAGGTTATAGTGAGAAATAATCCATTCATTGTATTTATTTTAAAACAATTTCACTGCAGCTTGGTTTGACTTTTTTCAGCAGCTTATAGAATAGACTAGAATACCTTTTATAGTAACTATACAAATATACAATGAGATTTATGCAAAAAGGCTGCAGAAGACCTGGACTTTCTGATATTTTACCAGCATTTGCAGCATAAGCATTGCCCAAGGAGACTTTTCACAACCTGCCAAATTGGTTCTCATTAAGACCTTACAAACCACCTAAAATAAATAAGTATTTGATCTTGATTTGACTGTTGTAATAGGTTTAATTCAGGTGTCAATCATCCCAAACGCTGCGACTCGGTGCTTAACAACTGCATATCCCCCATGTTGGTTTCTTTACACTGGCTACCAGGCAGTTTTAGAATTGATTTTAAGATTTCACTGTTTGCTTTTAGGGCATTGCATAGGTTGGCGCCTCCTTACTTCTCTGATCTCTTAACTTTGTACACTCCCACTAGATCCCTGAAGTCTGCTGAGCCAAAAAACATAAAGGAGATCAGGCCTTTAGGTACACCTGAACTAACTCTTCACATCAGCTTTTAAGCCAGGCACGACTTTACGTGTGTGGTTTTACTGAAGTTTTCTCGTTTTGTGCTTTGATTTTTAAAATCTCTCTCATTGTTTTGTATGAATTTATTGTTTTAGCTGTACAACACCGACAACAATAGATGCTGCTTTTTTTAAAATGCTTGTAAACAATAAAGTAATCAAGTAATTAAAGTTATTATATTCAAGTTGTGTACTAAAATACTGTCCTATTAGGTCTTAATACCATTCATACAGAAAAAAACGAAACTGTGGCTCAAAATAACGTGAGGATCTGCTGTGTTTCGCTGACATTTTTCAATGTTGGTCCAACAAAACAAGGAATTTGATTACATCAATTTGTGCTACAACTCACAATGGTACAGTCTCACTATTTCCTGGCATTTTCTATTCTAAACAGTTAATCGGTCAATTGTATGAAGACTGATCAGCATGAAAATGACGCACAAATAAATAAAATCATATATGCATATGACACGAGGTTAGATTTCAACATGGTTTTACATCTGTAACTGACTTTGAAATGGGTTCAGTTTCAACACAAGTGTGACGCAGTAACGCACATAAATCAAAACTCTGTGTGCAAACTACTGAAAGTCTGGGTTTCAGAGAGAGCGACAGATAGGGGCTGCAAACTGATTAAGTCATTGATAGTAGATTGCAAATACAGCATGCGAGACAGCTGCAGGAGAGGGTGTGTCCTTTGTCTAAAGCAGGGCTGGTTGTTCATAATCCCAGGCATATGCTATCCCTCTCAGGCCTGATCGCTTTTATGGTCTCTGCCTGTCACACCATCGTCCAGTTGTGTTCCCACTATATATAGTTTCACAGATACAGTCAATCTCCACTCAATGCTGTGACCTAAAAAGCTTTCTTTTTTTTCTCTATGACGACAAAGTCAGATGTAAGCAATTTGTTTGTGATTTAATTAATTGAACAGGTATTCTGTGATAAATAATTACTGACTTGAAGTCTTTTTAATTGCATGGTTGCAAGGCAATGTTAACATGTTTCACAGGAAGGTGTTTTGTTTTATATAAATTAGTTAAAAGTTCAACTGCATGATTTTTGCTTCGTGCAAAAAAAGCTGGACATTTAGAGAAATTAAAACAATCACAAAATGTGATGCATAATACATTCATTCATTTTATATTACATACATTATGTAATTTCAAACACCAACAGGCCAATAGAAGGAGTATAGTAATATTTACGAGACATGAAGATGCTGCATGCAGGTATAAAAGTATTGGTGCTCAACCTAGCTTCAAAGCAGAGGTGGCCTACATACGTAAAGTGTTTTGTTTTGGTTCGTTTCTTAAAAAGGTGTTTCAAAAGAGAGTAAAAAATATGCAGAAATGATAAAGTGTTGCAGCAGAAATAAGTAAGATAAGGCCAACAGAAGCTAGGTCTGATAGTGCTGATTATAAAGTTGTGGTTTGGTGCCAGAGAACATTTTTCAAACTGGCTAGCACATTTGTTTCACAGTCAGGAATTGACTCAGGGAGCTGAATCAACTCCAGGCCTCTCCTGATCAGCTCAGCACTCACTGTTCTTTTGTCTGAATCCCCTTGTGGCATTCAGGACAATTTTTAGCTCATGTCCAGGCGGGTAGTGAGTATAAGATGACTACATCAGCAGTCAGTTTCCTCTCGGCTGTGTTTTTTCTTTGGGAGGCTAAAAGGTGTTGGCAGAGTGTTCAGCCACACTTTGCTTTCTTTAAGTTTTGTGTCCTCTTGTTACAGGATTCCCTGCTGGCTCCTTTCTTGAGAAACAAGTAAGGAAAGTGAGCAATGATGAACAAAGAACATTGTGTAATATGATTAGTCATTAATGAGTAACTTCAATTTGATGCCAGCGTTGAGAAGAAGTGAATGCAAAATCCAAATAATGTGGAAAATTACAACATGAATTTCAAATACACTTTAAAAGCAAAGTGAAAAGTTGAAAGGGCAAAAATGTATGAAATGTAGATAAAATACAATGGATATCCTAAAATATCGTCATGGAAAAGCTAAATAGTGTCAGTCTTATTTATATCGTACAGTTCATTAAATGTAAACTCAATGTGCTTACCATAAAAGATAAAAACACTTAAAAAAAACTGTGTAGCTCTACAAGAGCTTAAAGCTTTGAAAACAATAAAATAAAATACAAGTTAACTGACATACGCAAACTTACACTTCTTGGCCATTCGTTTTTGCTTAAAAGCCCAGATAAAAATCATAAAGTTATGTAGCTGAAATGTACTCAGTGAACAATTTACTGAAATCATTTGCTTAATTTAAGTGGTTTAATAGCTAAAAGTATTTAACAGACAAATACTAACAAATTAGATAATTATTTGGTTAGCTTAATTAGCTAGCTACAACTAACATGTTTATGGTAAAACAGATTTTTTTTTAAAACATTTAATGTAATTGCTAGCTTATGGCAATTAACAAGTGACTGAAACAATTAGCAAAAGGTAATCATAAAGTACAACATTTAATGAAATATAATTAAAAGCAGCAGGCTATGTAAATGCAGATTAATAGTTCAGGAAAAGTAACCGAAAAATGAGGACTAAATGTTTGAAACAGAATCTAAAAACTGCTGAAATAAATAATAATTTCTGAAAGAAAAACCTGAAAAAATACAAAAACTTTCAGTTGCAGATGAAATAGCAAACCTAACAGCAGAAATACTTACTTAAATATAAGAAATTAGCCCTTAGCTAAAAACAACAGAAATGGTTTAAAAATAACTTAGCTAAGGATTAATAATAGTTAGGCCTTAGCTAAACAGTTTAAGCAGATAGCTAAAAGACAATGAAGAAGTAAATAAGTAAATAAAGAAAAACTGATGAAATAGGTTAAGTAACTGATTTATAGTTAAAACCAACAGAAGCTAGGTCATGGATTGTGAGTATGAAAAGACACTTGAGTAAAAATTGAGTAAACAGCTAAAAGAAACTGAAATAAACAGTGACATGAATCTTTCAGATCCTACAACAAACTGATTTAATAACATCCAAAATACTGCAGCTCAAGATAAACGTGGGTCATTGTCTGTAGCTCTGTTTTTTTCTTTCTTTCTTTCAATCATTGAATCTTCAGAGAGCACCTGTCCCCACTTCCTCGTTCCGATGACTTCTGTTTGCTCCATCCATGAAAGATTGGCTGGGAACATCCTCTATCCGAGAGGAAACCATGCTCTGTGAAATTCACACCACTGGACCCATTTTGGGAATCACCGGTAGGACTTCCTAAAAAATAAAAATACATAAAAATATAGTCTAAATAAAGGGAGGAGAGGGCAGAGTGTCATGACCCAGGTCACCTGCCTTTGTTGTCGCATTGTTTTTGTGTGTGAATGAGTGTGTCTTTGAGTGTATGTCTGAGCTGCTGAAACTGGGGTGTTGTACAATTTATGAGATGTTTTTGTTGTTTGTGCATTTATCTTAGATTTTACCCACATTCAAGTCAACTTTACCTTCCTAGAAAACTGAAACTTGAGCTCAGTATCTCTTTTAATCAGTTGTTTCAGTTTGATAAGTGATTACAGGACAGTTTTAATGCTAACCTCTCGATATGAAATAAAAATACTGCATTCAGAATAAGGCAGCCTGCTAAATTAGGTAATTATTTTTGATGGCTTTCCAATAGTTTTCATTATAAAGACCTAACGTCTCAAGTGAGGCCTTGGGAAACTTTTGGAAAAAAGTTTTGATATCATATTTTGAGATAAACATTTTAATAAACTGCAGCACAACATTGTCTAGACATTGTTTGGTGTTTTTCTTTCAATAACACTGTGAGTCTGAAGGTTGTCTCTTACACAGGAAGCGTATTTGCGCTAGTGATATTGGATTATGAACTTCAAACAAACATCAAACACATTTCCACTGAAATAGCAAACAGCCCACTTCCAGTTCCTCAGGAGCTCATTCCTCCACCTGAAGGCCCTGTCTCCTCCACAGCAGGCCCCATCTGTTAGTGACGATGTGCTGCGTTCATATATTTTAACATATTTTGGTATTTAAAATCTTTTTTAAAATTCAACAGGTTTTTAATATTTGAATGCTGTTAGAGAGTGGTTGGTGTTTTCTGGAGGCTGTAAAGAAGCCATCTGTGTTGTTGGTTGTAGCCACCAGGGGTCAGCTGAGTGCTGGGCTACGTGAAGCTCACTGTTCAGCCTTTACCAAGTGTGTGTCTTTAAAACACATACTCTTACAATAATGTGGCAAGTTCAATATCCAAGCACAAAAACATCTAAGATAACATTATATGATTAAAGTTTAATATTAATGTTGTGATGTAATTAGGCAGGTATAACACTGTATGTATGTAAACTAAAAATAAATGTAAAACACATTGGCATATTGATTAAAATACTATATAAAGACGCTGTATATATAGTGGGGAAAGTTTTTTTGTTATATACTATATAACAAAATACTTCAAAATACTTATCTTGCATTTATACTGATTGTTACTAAACATATATTATTTTTTTTTAAAAAAACACCATTCCTTCAAAAGACATTTACCCATGTAAGGCCTGAATGATGGTATTGGTCGTCCCATAAGAATGTAACTGGTGATAGTAGATACCAAAGCATATGATTCACATAACTTTTTTATATCCATCAAAACACTCAGTGACCCTCTGTGACTCATGTAAGCGGTCATCCTGGAATAAACCACTCCTATCCGGATAGAAGTGTTTCATAGGATAAAGTTGATCACAATTTCCAAAGCTCTTAACGCTAGGGCTAAATAATGCCGTTTTTCTTTTAATTTATCCTGTCTCTTTAAATGTATCTGATGTACTTTAAACAGTAAGTTTAACTGCACAGTATACCTGATCAAAAATGTTGTAACTCGTGAAAAAATTAAATATTTAGCGATTTCTCTGTTAACATTGTTGTAAATGCAGAACATTGTAAAGCAGGGGTCTCAACTTGTGGCCCGGGGGCCACTTGTGGCCCACGTCACCCCTACTTGGCCTGTGTATTAACGGGAATAAATATAATGCAGTTACTTTTTGTGTTAGGAAGGATTTGTTTGTTGTTGAGTGCAATTTTAAAATAAGTTCTAAAGCATTTAATATAAGGGCAGTATGTGCAGAGAGCACAAACGTGTTGAGGGATTGGCTGTGTTAGTTCAGTCAGTTATTTGTAAAGAAAACAAGTTTCACTAGCAGTCAAAAGCTAATGTGTATAGTTATGTCTGCATTTTTATTTTGTTAAATATGAACAAAATTATAGCAGAAGTGCTGCCACGTGTCTGGCCTGGAAGAGAGAGCACCAGTTTGTTTATTTGGTAGTTCAGTGAAAGGCTTCAGTTAGAAAAAAATTGTGTTCATGTTTGCAGTTTTGCCTTTTCATACAATGTTTTAAATTTTCAAAAAACAAACAAAACACTACAGTTTTGGACATGTTTGTGGGTGTTTTCTTGTTTGTTTGTTTTTGTACTACTTAAAGACTAAAGTGGCCCTCACATAAGATGACAGTGCCAGCAGTGGTCCACAGCACATTTAAGTTTGAGACCCCTGTTGTAAAGTAAAAGGCTGATAATTTAGCCAGTCAGTGTGAGATTACCGCAGAGTGCGTGGGAAAAAGCATAGTGTGTGGTTAGTTGGGAGCACGTGAGCCTGCAGTGGATGCAGGTGAGGTGGGATAGCCGGGTAATCCCGGACAGAAGCCCTGCAGTGATGATGCACGGCCTGGTATGTTAAGCTCCAGCTCTGCTTTTGCTTTCAGCATTTCTTGCAACACACCATTGAAATAACTTATTTTAACACCACGAGTCAAAATAAACGTGACAACAAAAATTATAATTACATAACTACGATATCTAGCATGCACACGATCACACGCTAAAATGTTTTGCTGCACATAAATTTTAAGTTACAGCAAATATTTTAAATTCATGAAGACACAAAGGTTACTTGAATGTTTTGATTATAGTGTAATTTTTAATATACAGATAATGTGCTGATTTTTAAAATAGATTTTTTTATGCATGCTAAACAAACAATAATATAATATAATATAATATAATATAATATAATATAATATAATAAATAATATATTCATAAAAATACATTATTTTAAAATCTTTAAAACACAAGGACCAGAACCTGGACATCTCAGCCTACCTGCCCACCCCATATTTTAAAAAGAAAAAAATAGACTCTGAAAATAAAAATTAAAAAAAGGCAGCATGATGTTAGACAAATGGCTTTAGTGAGTCTGCATATGTGCCCCCCTCCTGATTTCTTTGTTATTTGCATACTTGTCCATATTTTATGTTTCAGATCATCAAGCAAATTTTAACCAAATATAACAAGCGAAAATACAAAATTCAGTTATTAATGGAGAAAAACGCTATCTATAGCTACCTGATCTTATGTGAAAAAGTAAAATCCCAATCATGAATCAAGAAATCACTTAAGTAGACCCTGTCTGACAAAGTGAAGCAGGCTAAAAGATTCAAAAACCAACACATCGTGGCACATCACCGACTCATCCAGGAGGTCCCAAAAGACCTCAGAGCAACATCTAAAGACCTGCAGGCCTCTCTTGCTTCAGTTAAGGTCAGAGTTCATGATTCGACAATCAGAAAGAGACTGGGGGGAAATGGCATGACTCATCTCACATTTACCAGAAAACATCTGGATGATCCGCAAGACTTTTAGGAAAATATTCTGTGACCTGATGAGACAAAAACACATTTTTTTTGGAAGGTTTGAGTCCCGTTACATCTGGTGTAAAACTAACAGAGCATTTCATAAAAAGAACATCAAGCCAACAGTCAGACATAGTGGTGGTAAGGTAATGGTCTGGGACTGCTTTGCTGCTTCATGAATTCTGCTTATTCCCAGAAAATGCTGAAGAAGAAGTTCAGGACTCGAAGCTCAAGCACACTTTGGTTATGAACATACCAGCAAGTCCACTTCTCAATCATACACACGCACACACAAAAAATGTAATAAAAAAAAAAAGGTTTCAGTGTGGCCCAGTCAAAGTCTGGACTTAAATCAGATTGGGATGCTTTGGTACAACCTTAAACAGGCTGTTCATGCTGGAAAACCCTCCAGTGTGGCTGAATTACACGCAAAATTCCCCCACAGTGAAGTGAAAAACAGGGCCAGATAAATTTGGGAATCATTTTCTTCCTTTAATAAATAAAATCACCATTTAAAAACGGCATTTTGTATTTAATTATTTATTCAGTTAGCTGGTCAGTTTGACTGTCTGAAAGGCATGATGAGGACATCTGATAAAATCTTCACATTGTATTGTGTTACATTAAATGCAATGTTGTCTGTTTCCTGTGTTCTGAAAGTATAGATTTAACGACTTGCACAATAAAATTATTCTGCATTAAATATAAAACATTTTAATTTCTGATCATACTAGAGTCAGTAATTATTTGAGAAGTCTTACCTGATTAATCATTATTCATCTTTTTTGTTACAGAGGTCTTATCGAGTGATCATAATTAGCTTTTTATAGCAACTCAGAAACATGCAGCGATGTACGTGTGTGTGTTTGTGTGCACACATGTCCAGGCTGCTTCTATTTACTACCTCATGACATACTGTGCTGGCCGCACCATGTTTTGTACAGCTAAAAGGAGGAATTAATAGGGATCCCTGACTGCATACATGGCATCACACTCTTTATTTAGTGCTACAAACAGCTCGGGCCATCTGGATGTGCTGGTCTGAGCAAATAGTTGATGGAAATGTGGAGCAAAGCCTTTTGAATATTGCATAATTTCTATATCTGACATCACCATTTCCTGGTTTTGTCCTGTTTCCTTGAGCATTGGGAAGATTGTAAAAATCAGATGGGGGGCTGCGGCTGTAAACATATGGAAAAGCAGAGGATTGTTGTATAGTGTATTGTTTCAAGTTTCAAACTGCAGTGATAATCATTTAGAGTTTCCTCTGGCAACTGTTATCTGCCTATTTGTTGTGTGAAAATGTCTGCTGCACGTTCAGATAAAAAAGACCACTGATCATTAAAAAGAAAATCTGTTAGCTCAGATTTATGTGTTTAGATTGACTAAACTCCACAATAAGACAGAGCATTTTAAACTAGCCTGACTGTCAGAGAGGACGAACCGATGGCACGCCTTGTTCTTTTGGAAATTCTGACTATGAGAACAAGCCTGTAATTTCTTTCAGTTCACCATTCAGCAGCTGAAATGAAAAGAGAAGTTGAGTTTCACGCTCAAGCAGAAGTACAGTGTGTGATTTAAATATGAGTTAACCAAATTCTGCTCAACAGCTGCTTATTTACAAGTATTCAGGGTGAAAGGACCCACAACAACCACAACATAGAAAAGGGAAACTGTCAATAGCAATGCAGAACAACCCAACTGTATAGAGGAAGATGGGCCTACTTAAGTTGCTTAGATTTAAAGATATACAGATGAAATAATGTTTCCAATTAGCACCCAATTTACTGCTTTCATACAAGAGCTTAAGAGAGAAAAACCTCATACAAATACAAATATTAAAATAATCCCCAAGTGAAGGCAAGAGCTGATTTCAAGAAACAATGAGTGCATGAAAAAGTATTTTGGGTCATTTTTCTCTCACACGCACACAATAGACACGATCTCGGCTGAAATTGATTGAGGCGGTAACCTGTTTGTGAACCCTGAACATCAGGAGCACTGATCTTTAACAGTCCACAGAGACAAGTCAAACAGTGGGCGACTTGGATTCACCACATCCTTTTGTTGTCAGGTTCAGAGAAAGTCAAGGCCAACTCAATAAGTCTTTATCTTGGCTTTGGTGTGTGTGTGTGGGTTAAAGTGTGTGTAAGTCATGCATAAAAGAGTAGAAATAATGACTACGTGCACATTCCTGTGTATATGCCCGCTGGTAATAATGTGCATAAGTGCACGTGTGTCTATTGTAGGCGTGCAGTACATGTGCCGCTCGCAGCGTCTGGAAACTCCATTTGAGTGGCGGTCAGGATGCCAGTGTCTCAAACAGGGAGGCCGCCTGTCTCGCCCTCTCCACTCAGCCCTGCCGCTCAGTGACTGACCCTTAATCAGAGGAAGGTTGTCCGATGCGAGCACAGACGGATAAATCACTCCTCACCCTGGGCTGCTATCTGGGTCGTGTGTAGCCAGGGTGTCCCGTCAGCGGACTGGCCCTCAGCCCGGGCCCTCCAAAGCTAATAGCCATGCGGCACTGAGCCCTTTGGTGAGGAGGACCCTGCCTGCCACTGTCCTCCGGGGAATAATAGTCCACATTCTGTGCATATCAGTGTTTATATTTCTGTTGAAAGGCTTGGATGCTGATATAGTGTAGCCTCACAATCTGGGGACACTGCAAAGACACTGTCCACTGAACATTTTCTTATCCGCCATTGTATATTGTCTTTATTTCCTTATTTAATACTTTTTCCCTTCACACTGGCTCCCTCTTTGTAATACTGGAAAGAAACTTTGTTTATATAGTTATATTTACACTCTGCTGCTCAGATGAAAGATAAAGTCTGAGCTATTTATGTGCTGAACCAGTGTACGTAAATTTCCCCATTCAAGTAATGTGCACCCACTGGACACTTCATTAGGTACAACTGTTTCATTTATGGAAATAGTCCAATAGATTAATCAGCTGATCACATGGCAGCAACTCAGTGTATTTAGGCATTTAGACATGCTTAAGACGAACTTCTGAAGTTCAAACTGAGCATCAGAATAGGGAAGAAAGATAATTTAGGTGATTTTGAATGTGAAATGGTTGTTGGTGCCAGACAGGCTGGTCTGAGTATCAGCCGAGATGTACCGGGATTTTCTCGCACCACCAGCTTCACGGTTTACAGAGAATGGGTTGAAAACCCAAAAATATCCAGTGAGCGGCAGTTCTCTGGATGAAAATGCCTTGTTGATGTCAGATTAGAGGCGAATGGTTAGACTGCTTTGAGCTCACAGGGAGGCAACAGTAACTCAGATAGCCACTTGTTACAACCAAGCATGCAGAAGGGCATCTTTGGACATGGAGCACATCAAACCTTGAAGCAGCAGAAGACCTCATCACTCCTGTCAGCTAATAACAGGAAACATTTTCTGGTCTGATCTATCTCAGTTTCTACTGCATCATGTGGATGGTCCGAATTGGGTGTAAACAGCAGGATACATCCTGCCTTTTGTCAGTGGTTTAGGCTGGTGGTGGTGATACAATGGTATGGGAGATATTTCTTGGCACACTTTGGGGTCCTTAATGCCAGCCAAGCATCATTTAAATGCCAAAGCCTACCTGAACACTGTTGCTGATCGTGTCCGTCCCTTTATCTCAACAGTGCGCCCATCCTCTGATGGGTGCTTCCAGGTTTCTTGAACATGACAGTGAGTTCACTGCAAAGATGTACCTAATATAGTGTCCAGTGAGCTATAAGGCTAATGCTAATCCAAAGAGCTAATCCCCTAGTTTAACAGTTAACAAGATAGGCTGTTGCATAGCACCAGTACACGCCCATATCAGCCTTATTAACTGTTATTGGCCTTTTGAATAATAAGATGAGGTTTACATGAGAGATAGAGATGCTTTGCATTAAGTCAGTTTTCCACTGGTCATGATTTCAAACCACACTGATGAAAAACTGGAAGATATAACAAGACAAAGATTTCTGCTTTCTTGTCACAATAAAAGGAAAGTAGAATTATGATGAACTGTAATATAAAAATGCACATTTTCAGTTAATAGAAACAACCTGTGCTTTTGATTTCTTACAGAAAAGCAGTATGTTAAAAAAAATGCGTAGTTACCGCTAAATAGGATTTTTGTTTGTTTTTATAATTAAAGGTGATGCTGTTGAAAGGAAAGAAAAAGATTCCAGCCATGAAATTATCGTGCACACCCTGCAAGCTTTTTACTGTAATTACCAAGAATGTTGGTGAGTTTGAGTACAACCTAATTGAATAATGGTGATATCAGTGAACGAGGGGGGTGCGGAGTGATTTACCGCACCGAAGAGTGTGCTTATCTCTCCCTCTGTCCTATGCAGGAAACACTGGGATGTCACCAGGCAGATTAAAAGCTTGGCACAGCTGATAGGGAGTGCTCAAAATGGACGGGGTGGGGACCTCTGACTGCTGTGCGAGGGGTTTCGGAGGGGTCGGGACGGGCGGTGGTGTGACCTTACGAGTCCTGTTTGGCACGGATTCATTCAAAATCTGGGAATTCCACTGGAAGTTGGGAGGGGGAAAATAGATATAACATCATGCGGCTTGAATGGAATTTTGAATAGTAAGCACATTTTTCTGTAAACGTCTGCCAAGCCACATTTTTTTAGTTAAACCAATCGACGCCAAGAGGAGGAAAATGGAATTCATCAACTTTGTCACACATGTTTAAAACTTCTGTAGGAATAGCGCGCCCGCATGGATGCAAGAAAAGTTAAAAGAGGTCATAGTTGCGGGTTCGGTTGCACGACTTTAATTTGGAGCGAATGTTTCTGGTTAGAGTGCAGCTGTATCATTGTTAATTGAATTTCTGACAGCTGCAGTGCCGGCAGGAGTTCCACAACTTACAAAGGCTAAACAGAGAGCATCGCATTTTATTTTAAGTCATAACACAAAGCCCAAATGTGGCTCAACATCAGAGGAAAACTATTATTATTTTCTGTGTAGCAGGGCCTGATGGAGGCTGGCAGAGGCTCTTGAATTGAGGCAATATAGGCAGACTGAAGAGAGGTGTTTGATGGAAACACGGGGAGACAGATCTGGAGGAACAGCTGCACGAGAGACGCTGGGCCAAATATAGAAAGGGGACAAGGGCCAAAACATATCCCACATTTTTTCCCATTAACAGCATAGGTTTGAATCTAACTTGGCGCCAATTAGTTGCAGTATAGGCGCACGGGCTTTAAATATAGAGCATGGCAAAGGGTGGCAATACACCCGGAACGCAGAGACAGATGTCTTCGTCATGGCAGCCTGTGATTTCACGTGAAGGAAAAACAACAGTATTCATGTCACCAGCTGGTTTGTTCTGACTGTGACGTGGAAGGTTATGTGACAAATGGAGCTTCAGAGAACTGTTGCTATTACCTGCCGCGCTCCGTTAAGTGCAGAGCTTCGGCTCAAGACTATTTTCAGTCCGATTCGTGCGTGTTTGGCGGGATCCGCACTGCTCTATCAGTGTAACCAGACTGTTTTTAACCCTCGCTCTCCGTTTCAGCCTATGCTTGTCTCTTATCTCTCTGCAGTGAAGGGCTGGAATGAGGGGCATGCAGGCTTCGGGCCTACCTGTTTACGCTGAGGGCTTCCTCCATTGTTCGCCCCCTGCTTCCTTTGAAGGATTTTTCACATTTTTGTGCTCGTTGTTGTTTTGGGAACAGGTCATGGGCTGAGATCATGGGAGCCTCCTGTGGCATTCCTGAATCCCTGTCTGGTCGGGGCTCGGCAGGAATTCTTTCCTACAGCACATATCGTGTGTTTCGTACACACCTGAGATATTTTTACAGCAGTAAAGTAAACAGTGCGACAGAGTGTCATCACTTTATCCTTTTGTACTAAGCTGAAACCCGATAACTTTTGTGTATTCCTTTGATTCCTTCACTTCAGCCCCAGGTTTACTGTGGAATTAAGTCATCCTTGCACACTAATCCCTTTCACTACAGAAATAGATTCAGTTCAGCCCATTTTTGGTAACTGTTATGCAACTCGTGATCGTTCATGGTTAAGGATATTCGTGACTGGCTAATGCCTGCAGTAATACCTTTTAACCTGATCTACAACTGGAGTCCATTACCCTTCTAAACCTAATTGTATTTCTGGAACAAACACTATTTTTGTTTAGTAAAGTCCTAAAAGTCTGCGAGTGTTTGTCATTGTACTTTTATGTGTCATGTAGTGCATTTGTTCTGCTCAGAAAGGCTCAAAACAAAGACAAAACTAACCTCTATTATAAATTATAAAGCAGTCATGAGATTTCTCAAGGAAAAAAGGTGCATGTTTACCCATTTCATTAAAAACAAGTGATCGTCTCTGTGGGTCCTGAGAATGGAGAGTCCCTTAATCCTTATTACTTAAAGAGGTCTTCAATGAGATTACAACCCTGCACAAATATTGTGGACATCAGTGGACCATCTGTTGCCACTTGTGAAGAAAACCAAACATTTTAACCTGTCTAACCTCATAATTCAACTTCAAATATGAGTACAAACACTCTGAATGTTGAAATGGTGGTGGGGAAAACCAAAGTTTTTCAGATTTTCTTCAGCCGCTTGCAAAATTTTCCCAGGTGAAGACGCACATGCATGACGTGTAATTACATTTCAACTTAAAACACATAGTTAATAAACCTGAGATCTTTCTGACTACTTCTTTAACCTGTTGTGACACCCTCACGTTTCTCTGTGACACACCTTTCTGGAGAGGATTTTCGAGCGCTGCACCTGCACCTGCAGCGCAGATTAACTCTGAGCAAAGATTAAGCAAATTAACTATGATGGAGTCTCCCGAAATACACTGTTACTGTGCAGTCAGTTGAACAGCAGTTGAACAGCAGTCACAATGTAGAGCACGGAATAACATTTCATGGATCCTCTTAAAAACATTTGGGACTTTTGTGATGCCAAAGAAGGTGAGTTCCCACTGAAATCATACAATTGTTTATTTGTTTTTACTTACTGAGCTATTGTTTAACCTATTTACTTACTCAGGTGTAGTGTGTTTATACTTGTAGTGTTTGTAACACCATAAAAATCCTAACAGATTATGTACCGATAGCATATATATACTTTGTCCATTCTGAAAATGCTTTTTTAAAAATCTATTTATAGTCTGCTCCAACTAACTTTACTATCAATAATAAATTAAATAGCTTAAATGGCACCGTAAATTTTTTAAAAAGGAAACTTAAACATTACATGTAACTGTGGCATGTTTACGTATATGCTCAAAGTAAAACTGGTAAGAGGGAATTTATTGTGAAATATTTCTGTCACTTATGCGCCGCTAAGCCAGGTAATCAGAAGCAGACGCCACGCAACTGGCTGGTTTCCCAAAAGTTAGATCATGTTACCTGATGGCAGCAGTTGAGCAAAGTAAACAACATATGCTCAGAAGACGTCATTCAGCTGTTTGCCTCGAACATGGTGTTAAGTTGTTTGTGTCGTTGCAAAAATCCCACGAGGTACAGTCATCTTTAATACAAATTCATGAAGCAGCTTTATAAAATACACCCTGAATGCAGGATAGCTGTATTTAAGATTCAGAGAAGAAAAAGGTCAAGTAGGTGTTCGCAAAGTACGAGAAAACCTGTCTAAATGGACAAAAAGCATTTGATTGTCAACGAACAATAGCTCCCAAAATTAGAGGAAGAATAATTATTAATATACTTAAATGTTAATTTAATGTACATCTGATATAAATAACTGGAAATGGTTAATTCAATGAAAAGAAAAAAAGACATATGAAGTTGATTCACAAAGAAGACCGAGTGTTGTTTGTTTGCGCGAAGATGCTTTTGACACATCAGCAGGAAACTACAGTGGGGCCTCACTCCCAGTGTCTCACATTTAGATGTGTGTTCAGGACGTATTGGAGTCATGGGTACTTAATGGTGTCATTTTTTAATGTGCAGGGTTAACTTTGTAATTGATTGTATATTAACTCTGACTGCAAACAGTCACACAGGCCTAGAGACCAGTTGGAGACCATCTGGTAACCTCCGGTCAGGAGGAGAAAATGTGTATTCACCAAATGGTTGTGAGTTGTAGACAGAGTTCATGGCAGTAAGTGGGAAATCAATTCAGGAAACCCTTTTTTCACATAGGCTTAGAGAACACTCGGTGTCCCTCCAGTAATCACTGGCTACGAGGGAAAACCAGTTGGCAAGTGGTTGCTGGGTGTCATGAAACTGGTTGCAAAGAGTTATAATCTGATTAGCTCAGAGACTAAGAGCGTTTGCAGACAAGTCAGTGTCTTCCATTCAAACTGCCAGCAACTGGGACAATTTTTCACCAACCACTCACTAAATACATATTTTTGTCTAGCACCGTAGATTGTCAGGGGGTCAATGTGGGTCTTGAGGTCTGTGTGACTGAGGTCTAACTTAACCAAGTAGTTCTGGTCCCAAAACCTAAAGAAACAGCAAGCACAAAAAAAAGAAACCAACAAAACAAGTGAAAATTAATTAAATGCAAAAACAAAGACCAGCATCCTGTTGGCTGGCAGTTATATCCCCGCAGCCAATCCTGCTTTCATATATCGACATTGTTGCTGTATGACTATGGCAAGTGTGTCACAGCACCAGCAAAATGAATACCTTATGTCTATCTCAGAAACAGCAGCAGTGCAGTGTTTGACACCACAGAAACCACTTTAAAGAGTCCAATGGATGTTCAACATACATGGACTTTATATAGAAACTCTGAGCGGGGAGAGCCAAGGGAAGAATTCCAGTCACACTCTGCCAACATCAAAATCTAAGGTGTTTCATATTTTCATATTTCATGTGTAGTAAATTTGGGCTGCTTCTGAGCAATAACTCAACACTAGAGGAGCTTTTTGTACCAAAAGGCAACAATCAAAACCAGTCAAACACAACAGTAAAGGAAAATCCGTTGTTCTTGCTGAACTTCTGTTCCTCTCTTTCTCTCCTCTCACAGCCAATCAGCGATGATGAATGAGGCAGGACTTCGGAACGCCCTCCCTGACCAGTCATCGGGGAGTGGGCAAACTTTTGCCACCTCACGCCACCCAAGCGTCATTGACCCTGTCTTATCAAAGAGGGTCTGTTTCTACAAGAGCGGAGATCCTCAGTTCAATGGTTTGCGCCTTGTCATCAACAACCGCACCTTTAAGACCTTTGATGCACTCTTGGACAGTCTCTCCAAGAAGGTGCCCCTGCCGTTTGGGGTGAGGAACATCACCACTCCTCGGGGGATTCATGCAGTCAAATCTTTGGATGAACTTAAGGATGGGAAATCCTACATTTGCTCCGATAGCCGTAAGGTAAAGCCCATCAATCTGGCACTGGCCAGGAAGAAGCTGCCACCCTGGTACCACGCCAGACCGGTTAGCTCTCACCGTCGGACTATTCAGCAGGGTCGGTTTTTCCCAGGCCAGAGCATCCACAAACAGGAGCCAGTGCTTATTCGCACACCCAAGAGCCTACTGGTTTTCCGCAATGGGGACCCCTCTGTAAAACACACTGTGGTGCTTCACAAGAAGACTTCTCCAAGTTACGAGGCTATCCTGGAATATATCTCAGAGCTCATGCAGTTCCATGTGGTGAAATTACACACTCCTGATGGCAGACGTGTGAGTGTTCTCCTCTGTCAGTGCAACACATAGAAAAAGGATTTAAGAATTAATGAATATTCACAAAACATTTCCTCTAATTGGAAACAAATTAGTATCATTGTTGAATAGATTACACTTCCCATAAGAGACTGATTTAACCTTGGCATAAAATACCTGTCGCATGAGGAGAGAAAGTGTTAAGCTTCTTTGGCCACTCACCCTAATACCCAGAAAGGCCTTCTGGGATACTGCACTGTAAGGCTTTAGGTCAAGGAGCTAATACAATCAGAACCTGAGGGTGATTCACAAATAATAATTAGAAAATAATACTTTTTTCTAGTTATGCATGCAATTTGTGTTATTAAAATCAAGATTATTTGAAAGGACTAACTTCTTTATCTCTTGTCTGCTGCAGGTTGACGGTGTTCCAGGCTTGATATTGTGCTCTGGAACTGTGGTAGCTGTGGGCAGGGAGCCATTCAGGCCTGCAAACTACAGTGCACAGAAATCTCCATCTCCAACATGGCGGCGTACCAAGCAAATGAGTCTCAAGAGGCAAAAGGCTTTGAATCGTAAGTTTATATTCCAATAAACATTTTTTAATTAATTTTTTAAAGGTTTTTAAGACTAAATTATCGTATTTACATGAGGAGAATACATTGCAGGCACGATTCGAAGAGTAGCATCAGTTCAGCAGACCTCTTTTCATATGACATAATCAGTGCGTCTGGAGTAATCTACCTGGCCTCATGGGATAAAGTTTGGAGAAGTGCTGAGGCAACGCTATGTACATAATACTGTAGATGACCTACATACACAGTCACTGGGTTGGCTGGCTAGTCTGCTTGATGAGCAGCACTCATATCATCTTTCTAATTTTCCTTTTGCTCTTTCTCTTCTCCCTTCATGCTTCTCGGGTGTCCTCTCGTCTTCAATCCTTGGATATTTCGACTCTTTTTTTTTTTTGCCTGACTCCTTGAAAAGGTAAAAAGAAGTCAAGGAATTTTTCCTCGTCATCTGAGAGGTACATCGTTCATCAGATCCACAACACCATCGCAGAGAGTTCCTGTGATATACGCAGCAACCCCACAAACTCTGTTGAGTTGGAGTCAAATCGCATCCTGGAGTCTGTAGCAGAGACAGATGGCAATGAAGCTGAAGGGCAGGACTACATGCTGCCCAGCGACGACAATATTGAGAAGTCCTTCCAGGTGAATCAGGACGGCAGCATGACGGTGGAGATGAAGGTGAGGTTGACAATTAAGGAAGAGGAAGCCATCCACTGGACCACCACCCTGACACGCTCAAGCGTGACCAGCCAGCATAATGCGAGCTCTTTACCGGAGACTGAGGCAGAGCTGGACATCTGCTCGCCTAAATCAAACTCACTGGATTTACAGAGTCTTGCTGCCACTGTCGACACCAAGTGGAACAAGGACAAAACTCAAGACAACAATGACGATGATCCACCATCGCTCGGTAATGGAGCTTTAAGTGAGAGCGGTAAGGAAGAGGAGATCGTCAAAAACCACTCAGATGCATTGTCCTCTGGGAGAGCTCCAACACCAGGATACAAGAAAATTAGCAAAAAGCAAGCCTCTGTGGAGAGTATCATATCAGTTACAGAAGATGGGATTCAGCAAGGAACTATTGGCTCTTATTCCTACAGTGAGCAGACAGGAAATGGAACAATGACAGAGCAGTATTGCATGGCCAAGCAGAGCAGCACTAGACCGGTGCCCAAACCAAGAAGACTCAGCTCTGTTGATGTCAACAGTAAAAATGTTTCTGGATTTAAATCTGCAGAAATGAGTGAGATCGTGCAGAGTGAATCCAGCGGAGAGGAGGTGACTGAGACAGTCATGCACATATATGAACAGCAAACATGCCAGGACAATTTCCTTGCAAATGTTTGTGCACACACTACTACGACTGTTGGAAGGCCACCTACTTCAGAAACAGGGCAGATGTCATCGAATAATAAATTTGAATCAGAACTCTGCAGACCGTCAACTGCATCCGAGTCCATTAGTATCTGGAAGAGTGAAAGTATGTCAGTAAAGTTGCAGCACAATGGTGGAGGAAAAAATAGACAGCAGCAGTTCCAAAATCCCAGAAAAATCCAAACAAAGACCCATCAAAAAGGCGCCAGCATGGATAAGAGGGCATCCTCAAAGCCCAAGGTGGTTCGGAGGCTCGCAACACCACGAAAAAGACTAAAACAGAATACTGCAGAGGCAACGGAAGCACATAAAAAAGTAAAAGCTTTCTCCAGTGCCGGATACATTAGGAGGATTTATGGAAACAAAATGAAGTCATCGAAAAACCTTAAAAAGAGACCAGCACAAAACAGGGACAGAGGTGTTACAGCAAAGAGCTCAGAAGTGTCAGATGAGACAACAAGAAGCACAGACAAAGATTCAAATGTGCAATCAGTATTAAAAAAATCCATAGAGAGAGTTTCTTTTGATACAAGCCAGATGAATGTTTCTCCCAATGAAGTCAGCCAGATACGGGGAATACTAACACGGCAGACATCGATGCATGTGGAGAAAAGGAGCGAAAACGAGCCCGATGATATTAATGGAAGCGTGTTGCCTGCTTTTAACACCTCCAGCGCTGTTACAAATGAATATGTAGAAAGCTGGCTGCAGAAAGCCCACCTCAACCACCCGTCTCACCTGCATGAGGAACGTCAAAAACTGGAAGCAGAAAATGGCAAGTATAAAGAGCCTAAAAATAAGCATGACCTGATCGATGTGGCAGAAGATGTAAAGTGTTCGGAAATACAAATGTGTCAAACTTCAGAACCTCCACCAGAGAGTTCACTGGCAACATCTGTCAAACTTAGAGTCCAGTCTTTTGAAAACAAATCGAGTCCACCCGTCGAGAAAGCTACAGCCAGGCAGCAACTTCATCATTCTCCAAGCACAAAAAACACAGGAAACCAGAAGAACGAATCCCAAAAAGAAGAAATAAACCATCCTGTGCCACCAAGTGATAAGATCTCAACAGAAACACTGTTAGACAGTGAAGTGGAAAATAAATCAAGCTCAGTCCGGATCTCGTTCCAAAAAGCAACGCCACTTAATACGCTTTCAATGGAGCTACCACCGCCACCTCCTCCTGCTGAAAGCACAGAGCTATCAAACACTGAATACTGCACGGAAGATGCGTTATTAGTGAACAGCAGCCCATTATACAGGCTCTCATCAGTGAGCAGTGAAGGGACAGATAATAATCCATTACCCATCAGTCCTACGTCATTTAAAGATGACACAACAGCATTGCTCTCAAGAACACCCTCTATTAAAAGGGCCCCTTTGGTCAGTAATCTGTCTCTTGAAAGGAAAATGTCAGTGAGAAAGGCTTCTGTTGATAAATATGCTTTAAGCAGTGAGGCCACTCCAGAGAAGACCACATCATTTACTGAGAACAACACTGTGGGAGGTGATGGCATCTGTTCAACACCATCGGAGCGATCAATCGAAGCCCAACTAGAATCGGCACACTGGTCAGGTCTGACGAGCTGCCCGTCGTGTGGTAATTCTGTGTCCCCATCTAGTTTAACATCTGATGAGAGGCTGTCATCGCCCAGTATCTCATCAAATGATGCATCAGTGCCAAGTAATACCCCATTTAAAGTGAGAGAAATGAGTAAAGAAACTCAAAAAGAGACATCAACACCTAAGATCCTGGTGAAAAAAGCAAAAGCAAAAACCAGCCCATCTCCAGAGAGGAAGTTCGAAAACCGCCCCGTGGATAAAACTCTGTCTCCAAACATCAGACCACAAAAACATGCAGCTTCAGATGGCAGCCCCTCCACTGAGAGAAAGCAGACTAATAAACCAAAACTGCAAAAGAGACTCTCTCCATATTCCCAGTCTCTGGACATGGCGTCGCCGCCTGTCAAACACAAGTCAGGTAGAAAGTTGCTCTCCAAAGATCTCTCCTCTGACAACCCATCAGAGCAAACAACTATAAGACAAACGACAACATCAATCCTAAGAAAAAATCACCAAACACCACAGTCACTAAATTCAAAAGCCGAGCTGGATAAAATGCTGACCTCTGTCACTTTCATGCCACTGGAAGCGGACCAGTGTATTGAAAAGAACGAGACAGAAGGTGAAGCAGCAGATCAAGAGAACCCTGTGACAAACATGCAAATAATAAAGCCATCAAACACTGCAAAGCAGCCAAGCATGAAACCAGTCCTTGAAAAGATTTGCTACTCAATCAAGTCAATAAGACAGATGACTCAAAACAAACGTCCATCCTGTCTGGAAAAGTCCAACAGCTTGCCAGACTTC
Source organism: Maylandia zebra (assembly GCF_041146795.1). NCBI lineage: Eukaryota > Metazoa > Chordata > Actinopteri > Cichliformes > Cichlidae > Maylandia > Maylandia zebra. The sequence goes on from NC_135175.1 coordinate 24,595,801, forward strand.
TCCTCCCACGTAGCGTCTACGTTTGGCTCCTCATCTAAAGCTCTCCTCGCTTTCTTGGCTGTCATGACCCTCCAGGAAGGGCTTACAAACTTGAATAGGAATGAGCTGAACGCAAACAGCGTCAGCTGTGCGGAGGCTTTAAAAATGATCGATTCGCTCAGAGAAATTGCCGGAATCGAGGATTCCCACAGATTACAGACGAGTTTGTCAAATTTGCAAAAAACGGCCTCAAAGCAGCTCCTGCAGAGCTGGAAGGGCTTTCAGGAACTCAGTGACAAATGCAAAAGCCGCAGCTCAACGCCAAATGGTTCAGAGGCAGAACTCCTAACTGGAGAGAACCCCGAACAAGAGCGTGTCGCTGAAGAAAACATTATTGACGAGATCATGGATAACCTCGATGTACCGGAGAAGCTGAAGGAGGAACTGGCTTCTCTTTCATTAAGTCCAAAAAGTGAATCTGACATTACAGAGTCGTCACCTAAAGATAGCAGTAAAGAAATTGCTGATCATTTCTTCAAAGAGAAAGCCGCCACTGTTTTGGATTCCACACCAGATGATAAAGTGGATGTGGATGTAAGGTCCATCATTAAGCAAACACAACAATCTGGAGCAGACAAATCTCACCTGATGGCAGAGGAAGCAAAGGACAAACCGACAATCCCAACCACTAAAGACAATGATCCACCAGCTAACCCTACTGTTACTGAAGAAAAGTGGCTTCACAGTAAAGCATCGATGCTACAAGAGAACAAGGAGGACTTGCAGTCATGTCAGGACACATCAAGGGAGAATATCATCAAAGTAGAAGTCGGGAGTAAGAAAAATTTCAAGAAGGACTCAGGTGCAGATGATGAAGGGCAGAAAAAGAACTCAAGTGCCAGTAAAGAATTAGCAGAAAGAGGGAGTTGTAAGCAAAGTGTGATCAGTTCAGATGCAGGTGAGCTGAAGAGCTCAGGGGACGAGTCGGAAACTTCATGTGAGGAGATCAAACACGAGAGTATCGAGGGTGAAGACCTGTCCAAACCTGAAAGTCCCTCTGAAGAGGAAGATAGCAAGCTACCAAGCCCCAGCCAATACGTGGAACTAAATGTAAGAGAGGAGAAAAGCATAACCAGCCAAGACAGAGAAAATCGGACAAAGGTCACATGTACCGAGATGAGCAAAGGTGACTCGTCTGCCCCTGTGTGTCAGCCCAGCTCTGAGAAGGAACACCCGAGCCAAACATACAGCATGGGACTGACGGATGAAAGCACCGGAAACTCAGACATGGATGAGCCATCTTCAGAGGAAGAGCAGCCAGAGGTTGATAGCAAGAAGCTGCAAGTTATTGTTGAAGAAAGCACTGAGGAAGAGCAGGAGGACATGGAGGCGAAACAGCTTTGTGACCTTCCAGATGATCGCGAGCAAAAGAAAAGAGCTTCATCGTCTTTAACAGCTTTGATTGAAGAGCCAAATGAAGACAAGGTTAGCTCAGAAGATGAGGACCCTTACATTGAGGAGACATATATTTATGACAGGACAAACAGTGAGAGCACGCATAGCAATTTAATAGAAAATCAGACTTTAGAAAAAGAGAGTTGTGGGTTTAATGCAGACGATGATAGCGGGAACGATCACAACAGCTTTGAAGAGCACGCAGATGAAGAGGAGCCGAAGGTCCAAGAGGAAAAAATCACCAGCTCAATTGAAGAGTTAAGTTACTATGAAAAAGAGTCCAGCTCAGAGGAGGAAAAAGCTCATGTGGACAGATATAAAGGAGAAACTGTAACCGACCAAGCAGCTCCTGCACTGGCAACACAGTCTGAAGGCACTACCTCTGAAAAGTCTGTGGAGAAGGTCCAGTCTGAAGAAATGATTTCCCAGTCAGTTGCAGAGAGAGTAATTCTTCTAGAAAAGCGAGTTGCTGATGCAGAGAAAAGAAAAAGCACAACAAAAAGTTCTGCAGTCAGATTTTACTCGCAAAAAGAGGCCCCTCAGGACTCAGGCGACGAGGATTCACCCTGTGAATCACCCACATCTCAGGTGACTCTCTGCACCCGATCAGCTCCCCAGTCGTCATTATCCTTCAGCTACGACTCCAGTGGCGTTATAACCACCGAGCCCGAAGGCAGCAGGGTCAGATCCATCAGGGAGATGTTCTTAGCCAGGAGCGCCACCAACATCCAGCAAACTCGTTTCCCAATTCCTCACACATCAGAGCTGGCTGAGCTAAGAGCCGAGACCTCCGTCAGTGGTGGATATCAATCTCAGACTTCAAGCGAACTGTCGAGTGGGGAAGATGATTCGGCGCGGAAATCCATCACTAAAGGCTTCGTGAGGAGGACAATCGAAAGGCTTTACGGCAAGAAGGATGCTAATACTGCTGAGGAAGCAAGTGAAAGGCCCCCATCTGAGCCAAAGCAGGAGAAAAATGGACAGTCGGGCATCCTCGCTTCCTTCCACACAGCCCGATCCAAAGCAATGTCTGAGGTCTCATACTTCTACTCCACAAATGCCCTCGACACCTTAAGCGAAGCGACGAGATGCATCGCTTTTAATGCACAGGTCGGGCCCGGCGACAGCATTCCCATTGATAACGGACGCTGGCTGCTTAGAGACAACACCCTCATCCGAAAGTCTGTTTCAGATCCAATTGGAATCAACAAATCTTTTACAAACACTCCTGAAGGCAAAGGAGCGTTTGAGGACACAGAGGAGAAAAGTCCCTATTCTCTGTTCGCCACAAAACCTGAACCAGAAGAAGACAAGACCAAACTGCTTTCCGGGAAGTGCACCTACTTTTCTTTGCCCCACGGCAGCGAGTCGGACATATATCAGGACGAGCTGAGCACGGTGAGCAAAAGCAGCGCATATGACGACAGCATCACAGAGGAAAAGGACAGCTCAGAAGACACCAAGACGTGGGCCGAGAGGAACGGCATGCTGCCTGCTGACTTTAAGATGATGGACAACAAAGTGCACCCAATGATGGAGCCTCAACCTGAAGGCGAAGTTGTAGTGGTGGTGCAGCCTGGAAAAGCTCAGGGTGTCGTTAATAGAAGGCTCCCGGAGCAGGACGTATTAGATGTACTGTACAATTTTTGTGGACAGCATTGTCCTTTACTGTAAAAGGGGCAGCTTTTTTTCACATAATCACAGAATATGGACGAAACAAGTGTTCATTATTAGGCCACAGTGAGAAATATTTTCTTTGGTGCCTACTTTTTTGCTGTTGCCATAGCTTTGGCATAATACACTATCATATGTCAAGTCTTTTGAGCCAATGCCAAGTGTGTAACAATGCGTCACAGATGCACAAGCTAGCGGATTAACCCTTTTCAACCCTTGCATTTGCCCGTGTGTAACAAGACCTTGTGCTTCGACTTGTCTTTTTATATTGCTTGTTCAGTACACAGAAAAAACAGTTTGATACATCAAGTGTATATTTGCCATTTTACACTCCAGAGCAGCTCTTCTCACCCTATAGGTTGCCTGTCAAAACAAGCACTCAGAGCATTACTGTAATCTCGTTTTAAAACTCTAAACACTTTAAGTCCCAAGCAGATGTCAGGCAACCCCGCAGAGTGAACAGGTCAGTTTGTGGCCTGGAACTCAAATTCTGTACTATACATATTGTATCAGTTGACTACAGTGTAAATAGGACCTTTCCTGGTTTTCGCTTAGTATCCATAGCTTAATGCATATTTGCAATAACCTGGTTTCTATCATTAGGACAAACTGTGTTATGGTTTACGATGTGGCAGCTGTGATGTTTCTGTCTTTTAAAATTGACATTTAAGAATTAAAAGTATGTGTTTCCAAATGTTCGTCTTCTATTTTTCACTTCTTTTACACTAAACTCAGTCCAGATTATTTTTATAGATCCTGGGTGATTAATGTCTTGGAGATTAGCCTTTTTTGGTGAGTAAAAGTGTAAAGGCCGAGGTGGGCGTCGTGTTACAGACACCTCAAGAAGCTCAGCTCGCTTGTTTTCTCTTGCTGATTAGCATCAGCAGATTTCTGAAGAGGAGCGGAGACCTCTGTTTTCTCACTCTGTTTGAGGAAGCATTTGTGTTGTTCTAAGGCTGTTTTGTTTCTCAGAAGTTGCCATCGAGCTGGCCCGTGTTGTGACAGGAGCGTCTAGGAATGCGCTAAGAGGGGAGTGTTTACACGTGCAACTACAAAGAGAAAACACAGCAGCCAGACATTTCCCACAATTTGAGACGATTTAAGACTATCTTTTCTGCTGAAGTTGATTTTTACATCAAAGCAAAGAAGGGTAAAAATCCTTCGACTATCACCGAACACAGATGCACCAGGACGATGATCACTAGATGGCATTACTCATAAAAAAAAACAGGGTCACGGGCAATTAAAGCAGACCTAGTATGCTGATTTACAGCTACGTATATTTATTTTCAATCTTAGTATAGTAGCTTTGCATGATTCACTATTGAAAATAATCCTTGTTTATCTTATACTAAGCTCAGATCACGGTCTGTACCTCCTTAAACTTTATGTTTGAACAGCAAGTGGGTGGGGCTTCTGTGCCTGAGATGACCACATTAGGGACATCCACACTCGCTGACATCGCTGAGAGTCGAGTCAGAAAAAAACGGTCTAAAACTGAGTGATTACGACATTAAGCCTAAACTGTTGGTTCAAAGCGAGTATTTGCACATACAATCAATCAACTTGAACATGCTGTTCAACTGTTTGTTAAGCTAAATGTCTGTTAGAGGTCAGAGGAGAATGGCCAGACTGCTCTGAGCTGACAGGAAGGAAACAATAACTCAAACACTTATTACAAGCAAGTTATGCAGAAGAGCATCTCAGAAGGACTGCAGCGGCAGAAGACCACACTCTGGAAACTGACTATACAAACAGTCTAACCAAAATCAGAAAAAGGGTTTCTGGTCTTAGGAGTTTTCATTAGGATCAGAATTTGACATAAAAATAAAAGCATGGATCCACCCCGCCTTCCAGTAACATTTCAGGCTGCTGATGGTGTGAGGATGTGGGACTTTTAATAGCAACTGGGCATCACCGAATCACCACAGAATTGCTGCTGACCATGTCCATTTGACCACAGTGTTCCCATCTTCTCATGGCTGCTTCCATGTCACAAAATTCAAATGATCACAAACATATTTCTTGAACATGACTCTTAATCAAGAGCTTGCTGAATTAAAATGGACCAAAATCTCTGAGGAATGTCGTTGATTCTAAGCCACAAAGAATTGAGGCAAAAGACTGGTAAGATGTACCCAATAAAATGGCCAGCGAGTGTATACTGACCTCGTTATTTGAAACTCTTTTAATATCAGAAGCCATGACTATAACAGCATTTACATGACAGAAAATTAGGAAAAATCCATACAAGGTCAAAAGCAGCTAATCAGAAACACCAAAAATGTTTTACATTTTACTTTTATTTAAATAAATATTTACATAACAGCTTCGTATAAATCAAATGTCTTTTTCTTACACAACCACATCGTTCTAAAATCAACCGCTTTAACAAGGAGGAAGAAGAAAATAAGAGGTGGATTACGATGATACTGTTAATCTGAAGAGAGGCGGGTTAATCTAAACCCCTCATGTTGATCACTGAGCAAATATCCCTGTTTTCAATCATAAAGGCTGAACCTGGTTGATATTTACCTTCACTCAAACACCATTTAACACGTGACACTTAAGAACTTGCCCATCTTTCATTATAAATCTTGTTATACTATGCATAAATCTACATGATAATTTGATATACATTTTAATTCATTGTTACTAAGGAATAGGAAGATGATAATCTACACTATTGGAATAAAAAAACAAAGCCAGATGCTACTTAAGAAGAACATGTGGCTAAAAAAGTAAAGAAAATAAATCAACAACTTAAGTCACACATGATTCATTCAGGCACAAACAAAGCAAAAGACAGCCTTGGTGAAATTTAAAGACACCACTCATACAGTTTAGGCTATAACGCCTCGCTAAACGGTGTACAGTATATGGCTCGGCTTGAGGGAAAAAAAGTCAGGTAATGTGATCTCAGAAGATCGGAGCACACAAATAATGCCCAAGCTACAGTTCTAACCCACATCTCTCTAATCAAGGTGTCGAAATTGTTTCTGAAATACTACAATAAAAACATGACAGTGAAATCAAAGTGTAGGAAACACAGCTTAACCCCTCAAAAGAAATTGTGCAGTTGTGCCCTTCAGGGATTATCGACGTCGCTTAAACACATCTGGAGACAACGGCAGCTTAACACACTCCACTACAGGAAACGGGTGTAAAAATGACAAAAACCGACTGAGGAACAAACTTGCAAATAACCATTTGTTTAATGCAGCAGGTTGATGGTTACGCTTCACGAGGATTCAAAAGATAAAACGATAAAATGCTCTTTGTTTTCTATTGCTGTCAGGTCATGCATGTAAACTCTATTCTCCTAATAAAACCAATTGTTTACTTAAAAATGTATAAAGAAAATACTCTTTTTCTTCAAAATACTATGCGGGGAAGGATTAAAGGGTGAAATATCATGTTTCAACAACACCTCGTTGTTTTCATCCTGAGATTTGAACCAATGTGTAACCCCTCCGAGGAGGTTTTTCTTTTTAAAACACACGTGAAGATTCAGTGTTTGGTGAGGATGTCCCACTGGTCGGTGAGCGTCTCAGATGAAGCCATCGTTACGGTATCCGAAGACCGTCATACTGCTTGGGTTTTGGGTTGGTGCGAGCGTGTCCCGCTCACAAAGTTATAAACCAAAAACTGGGAAGTGCCAAAATAATGCGTGGCGAAGAGTTTCCCGTCGGGAGTGGGGTCGGAGAAGGCGATCTCATCTTTGCTCAGGTATGAACCGTATATGAAATTATTCCTGTGCAGAAAAACAAACAAATACGAGTTGCATTAATATGACTTTGATTGTGTGTGTGTGTGTGTGTGTGTGATGATGACGATGAAATGACTGGCGGTTTGCAGCCGTACTGACCGGAGGCACTCGAGCATGCGCGAAGCGATGCCCTGACGTCTCATCACGCTGACCACCCAGATGCGACTGATGCCGCAGATGGCAGGCTCTGGCGTTGTGGAGCAGCACCAAGCTCTCTGACGTTCAAACATCAACTTCTCTCCCTCCGAACCCTCTGGCATGGGCTCTTCAATCACCCTGTACCCCTGTGAGCATGCACAATCCTCAGTAAACGTCACAGAATAAACGGACACTTACTGATAGCAGCGGTCGAACATCTGTTTATTGTATTATATCCATTTGGTCTGTCTAAATGCTCAGATACCTTAAAACTGTTACATGAGGAAGAAAGAAAGATTAGAAACACAAAACGCAATATTTTAGTTCATATTTTAAGCTATTTTAAACATCTGTATCAGCCAAGAATTTCATTTAATTTTTACATGATGATCATTCACAAATGTGCTCATCATCATCTCTTACCTCTTGTATGTGCTCAGCTATGAGACACCCAGCCACTTTCTTGTCATTAGAGATAAAGAGGAAGGTTTTGGTCTTTGAGGGACACTTGGTCTCCACCTGCTGGAAGCCGAGGTCATTGTCCACCATCTCCCGGATCTCCTCAACCTGAGGAACAGATTATTGTACATCCAAGAATCAGTATGCTAATGCAGGGATGATAAATATTGGAGCATATCTAAGGATACAGTCCAAGTGAGACTTGAGCACTTTTTTTTTTTTTTTTCAAAGGCAGGGCAGACTTGGAGTATTGGTGTCACATTTACAAATGCAAGCTGAAAAACTGAGATACCCGGTTTTAAATTTCAGGAAAATATAACGAGCTAATCCAGATCCAGGCATTCTTGTGATGTGCTTTTCAGCCTTAGCAGAGGTTATGCAGTCTGTCTGCTCACATTTCAGCTGTTTACAGCTCTTTAAATTATTAAGTGCATAAGGGTGAATTCTCTGCTCAGACTCAGACAAACGCAGCAAAGTTGGCTGCTTACGTCACACAGAGACCCACAAACATGAATGAGCATTTTACTTGCTGAAGACAAAAACTGAGCGATGAAAGACCCTACAACAGTAAATAGCTTCAGTAAAAGCTTTGAGTTTCAGACCTTAGGCCCGAGCCACACAGGCCTAGAGACTGGCAAGGGATTCCCAGGTAACTGCTCGTTGCTAGCGGAAAAAAATTACCCAATCAGTTGGCGAGTTGTTGAAGGCTATTGCTGAATGAAATGCAAACACTCACCAAAAACTCACTAAAAAAGAAAAGAAAACATCCACCTTCAAAGCAAAGCCTTCACCCTTTAAAATATATTGGTTGCACCTCGACCCAACTAGAAAGAATGGCCCAGGACAGAAATCTCTTGAGATCTACCTGTGGCACCCCATACCCTGGGAGGGGTGGCGGGCAATAGTAGTAGTAGTAAATTACGACTTTTACTTTGAAGGGGAACATTCTCTGTTTCTGGTTTGTGTCCCACTTTCTCAAGTTTAACTTCAGCTTAGTGCTCAGTTATCAATTTGCAGGCAAGTCAACGTCTTCCTGTGTGATACTGCAAATGTTGGTATTGAACCAATACTAAGTAAATACAGAGCCAATACTAGCGATACCAATACTGATACTATTAACTTAAAAAAGCAGCTTATGTAAGGAACAGCAATGTGTCGCGATTTATGAGTCGAATCATCACTAATTTATAAATTCTGAACACATTTTAATGGCCACTAAATTGCTGTGATTTTTACTTTCCAAAGTACAAGCCACTTAGTAATACACACCTTTCAGTTTTTCATGCATTTTGAAACAGTTTGGTGTTTTTTTAGAAATGTAGAATTTAAATGCCTTCTGTTCTTTAAATGTGCTATAGGCTAGGGATGGGTATCGAAAACCGGTTCTTGTTGAGAACCGGTTCCACTGTTTCAATTCCTTGCAATTTTTTGCCATTTTTGCAAACGATTCCCTTATCGATTCCAGTCGCCCCAAATGACGTCACCACATTGCGGAGTGTCATTTACCTGGCAGGAAACATGGCGGCTCAAACGCTAAAAAGTTTGGTTATACTTTACGAGAACGGATTACAACAGGGCGCCTTGCAATACTTGCAAAGTAGATATTTCATTTAAGGGAGGAAACACTACGAATATGCAAAAGCATTTGCTCACAAAACACGTGATGACCTTAAATGAATGTCATGTTTTTAATTCCGCTCCGGACTCGTGAATCTCAACCCAGCAGCAGCGGTAACGTTTGCACGTCCTCTCCCTTTAATGCAGCAGGTAAATCATCAACTAACAGTGCATATTATGTTAGCGCGATCTGCCTTATTACAAAACCTGCCATTACTGTGCATTTAGGTGACCATGATGAGAGAGACAGAGTCTGGCTGGCTCAGATGCTGGCAGTTCTCGCTGCAGTCTGCCGGTAGCGTCTCCTTTCAGGCCAGGATAGACGAATGTCACCGAGCAGTGACTAAGTTTGTGGTAAAAGGCTTGCACCCATTTGCCACAGCAGATGCCCCCGATTTTCGGTAAGTGAATGTGTTTAATTGTAGGCAGGGACATTACTGGATATTCTTGTGTAATTGCTACAGAATAATTTATGTTATACTTTGTTATTGCTACAGAAGAATATTTATTTTATTATTTTACATTTACAACTTTTTTTCATGGGGACCCTGTGACACCCCATTGAAGAGCCATAGGCTGGATCTCTTAAGACCTCACTGTTGGGTTTGTAAGGCCATGCTACTCCTAAATTTCTATCTTGTTCAAAGAGAAGATATAAAACAAAGTTCTAAGCTAATCGACCTTAGTCGATTAGCTTAGAACTTTGTCTGAAACTCCTTTTTAAAAAAAAGAATCGATAAAGAATCGAATCGTTAAACAGAATCGAAAATGGAATCGGAATCGTGTAAATCTTGTCAATACCCATCCCTACTATAGGCTATAAATAAAATTTTAGTGCATGCTTGAGGTTTGTGTTTTTTCCATTTCCCCCAAAAATAATTTAACGCAATGCAGTGTGACACATACTGAACTTAGAGAGTGGAAACAAAATATCGATCATATCGTGCTAGTATCGATCTGATACCAATACCAGTGTTGGGATCGACACTATCAACACATTTGGATTGACCTGCCCACCTCTAGTGATCATGGGAATCTACTAGCAAGCAAAGCAATTGCAAGATTTTTGGTGCAGTACCTTCTTTGCAACACAAAGCAACCACTTGGCAACATGTCAGGGAATACACATTTTTCCCTAGTGGAGAAAAGTACCTATTGTTACCTTTTGCTAGGCCCGTGTGACTGCTACCTCAGACAGTCACTCCCTGCAAAGGATTCTCAAAAGAGTATTTTATTTAAATGTATTTATACTTATTATTCTGTTACACTTGAGGAGGTTGTTGCAACCTGTAGAATTACAGCAGTCTGTAATTCAACTGCATGCTGGCTATTTCATGTTAACTCGGTGGCAGTAAAAGACGGAGCCAAAAAATATAAAAACTGGGAACTTCTTGTTTTGGGGACCTAACTATCAATCCAGACATATAAGCCCTGAAGAGTTCACGCTAGCAAACGCTGGTGTAAACATACCTTCTTCAGAGCATATTTGGGATCATCTGGCAGGACGAGAATGATCTTGCCATCTGGAAACTCAGACAAAATCCTCTCCTTTTTCCAACCCTGACAAAAAAAAGGAAAGCAAAAAGAATAGAAAATATTTAATTATGTCATCTAAATGTCCTAAGTAGGTATTAATCCATTTTCTATATGCAGTCACTCCCAATCTTGGACAATTTTGGCAAATAGGCGCAAAACATTCCAGGTAATAAATCTTCTTATAAGCCGACAGAATCATTTGACGTAAACCAAATAAAATTACATTTTCAATTTAACTTTATTTACTGTCTCTTCTGCCACCAGAAAAGTCAGTAAAAATAAATCACACTTGAACTGAATAAACAAAGAGCTGTGCTGACCTACTTTTCTAGAGGTGGGAAGTTAGAAAATGTCCAACGGGCAATCCTAAGGAGGAATCTTATCAAATACCTGCAGTCTTGCTCACTGTAGTGCAGCATAGAGTGGAAGACGAGGGTCAAGACTCCCTTTATCAAGAATCCTCAGTTGTCCCTGCACTGCATTGTATATTTTTTGTAAACCATATCTATAAATTTGTTGGCATTTATTGCTCTGATCCAGGGAGTCAGTTTAACAGGCATAGGCATGTGACTTTCCCTCACCACATATTTGACGGCGCTGATGAACTGGTTGTGAAACAGCAAATGCTGAGATTCATCCTCGGGGTTGGCAGCAGAGTAGAGCATCCCACACACACTGCAGGCCACTGCTCCAAAATGCTTCTGTCCTGCATCCTGCGAGAACAAAGCAAAGCAATAAGCTCACTCTCAAGAATTCAATTTCACTTAGTTTTCCAGAGTGACAGAACACAGAAAGAACCCAACTTATGATCCATGTTTTCCATTGCAAAAGCGCAGGATTTAAAATGAGGTCAGAGGAAACTATCTCGTTCACTCACAATAACTGTTTGGGTGCCATCTTTGTCAGCCTCCTTTAGCTTCTTGACTTCTTTTTGCAGGCAAGCTTCGGAGAGAGGAGCCCCGCCATCCTGTGGCTTCACAGCTTTGCTGCGATTCAAAAACACATCGGGTTACTGAAGGTTTCAACCGCTAAGAGGCAAAAAAACCCAAAATAAAACATGTCAAACAACTTTAGAAAAGCTTCTTACTCTTGACAAGGCTTTCCTGGTGTCTGCTCTGCTTCCTTCAAGCTTTCTGCTTTACTCTCTGGAGAAAGATCAACGTATAAAAGAAAGGATTTTACACAGCAACATAATTATACACACATTTAAGAAGGTTGTTGACAAAATACAATAAAAATAAAAAAAACTTAAAATATAAATTCCTAATTTACTTAAACAACATATTGAGAGTAAAATAAATAAATAAATAACATTTAGCGCTGATCTTGGAAAAGTTAATGCTTTGAAACATTAGTCAAAGATCCAAGACTGGACTTATATGACAACATGTGCTGCACTCGCGGTTAACTGATGAAAGAAGCTGAAATCTGAGGTGGACATAGTTTTATTGCCGTTTTTACCCTTTAAAGGAACGTGACCTTGTGGGTAACCTGTTCAGGTCCAGTGTTCGGCGACGTGAGACATAACACTACCAGCACAAAGCTGCAGACGCAACTAAGTGCACGCTGACAGGGGTGCTTACCTTAATGTAATCAGTATTTAGAGGCCTGAATTTCAACCTAACAGCTATCCAAACACTGCATGTTGTGTTTGCTGTCCTATAAGCAGGCAGATAAGAACCACGTTTATGCAACAGTGTCGGCCTGCCAGGAAGAATAAGCTGGTTAAAGATGAGAGATGTGAATTTCACTTTTTTAAAACATTTCTATGCATTTATTTTGATTAAGGTGAAGTAAGAAACAACCTAAAAGAGCAGGATTTAAAATGTGTGTTGCTTGCCTCATTATTTTGATAAATTATTCTAGTCTATGGCCTAATTCAAATCTGAATGATAAAAATTAACTTTTTTTTCTCATAAAAAATTGTGGATCGTACACTGGTAGTGCAGCCCTCTACCATAACTGAAAATACAGACTCTCTGGATGCTTGATCCAGATTAACTGGAGGTATTTTCAAGAAACCAAGATGATGCCTCCCAACTTTTCTTTTTTCCATTTCACATGTATTTGTGAAGCTTATGTTTTCTATTTTTCCTCAAAATAATAAAGAGTCTGAATCTGAATTAATCACGTCTACGTTGGGACACTTCTGGTAGCACTTTCAGGCAAACCTCTCCATGACTTTTTGAGTAATCCTGCTAGCAGACACTGGCACAGACAGGTAGACAATCTGGACGAGCTGATGGAGGTAAATCTGAGTCAGGATTGCAATTAATATACACAGATACCTGTAAGCTTGTCAGACACTTTGGCGCTCTCTTCAGGTGGAGCTGATGAAAGTGGATGAGCTGCATTCTGTGTATGAAAGAAAAAAGGTAAGTAACATGTACAGCGCCTGTGACACTGATCATAGAATAATTTATTTCTGACTTACCTTGCACTTGTCGTTTTCTTTACATGCGGGATCTGTGGGTCTCTGAGGCACTGAAATTGCACCAGCCTTAGAGGCAGCAGGCTTCATCCCAGATGTGGCTGCAACAGCAGGCCGAGCTGCAGGTGAAGCAGATGGTTTCAGCTGTGTTAGATTTGCATCGGCACCTGCAGTCTTCAGCTGAGGTGAAACAGAAGCTGCAGGCTTGGACTGAGCTGGAGCTGAAACAACTTTAGACTGAGTTGCAGTCGGGACTGGAGACTTTAACGGAGCATTCGCTGAAGAAGCAAGTTTGGATGAAGCTGCAGTTGCAGCTGTGGCCTTAGACTGTGTTGCTGGTGCAACAGCTGGGTTTAACTGTGCGGGCTTTAACTGAGCTGGAGCTGCAACAGAGGGCTTTGACTGACCTGAGATCTGCCCAGCAGGCTTGGTCTGAGCTTTGAGTTTTGCCTGGTTGGCAAGTTGCGCTGTGAGCGTGGGCTTTGATAGTAGAGTGGGTTTAGGCTGAGCCGAAGGGTTTGACTGGAGGCCGGGTGGTTTCGGCTTTGCTGGTAATGGGTCATCATCCAGCTCAAAATCGTCAGGAGAATATTTCGGCCTGGGTCTGTATGGCTTGTACTCAACTTCCATTTTCAGTTTCTGAGCATTAAGTCCGTTGGGCATGGGAGGTGGTATTGCTGGGAGGGTTCTCTTGGTTCCTGATCTTGTGACTTTTGGCGCGGGCTCTGGAGTAGCTGCTGCTTTAGTAGTCTGAGCCTTGCTTTGCCGTGTAGTTCTACGGTTTTCAGTACTAGGAGGCTCCGTTTTAGAGGCTTCAGGTTTGCCAGTTTCAGTTTTAGGGGGTTCAGTTTTAGGAGTTTCAGTTATCGTTGGTTGTTTTTTGGAGGTTTCAGCTTTAGTGGGTTCAGTTTTAGTGGGTTCAGTTTTAGATGGTTCAGTTTTAGCCAGCTCAGCCTTAGGCTCATTCTTGGGAGCTTCTGCCTTCGGTGTAGCAGGTTTGCTAGATGCAGAAGGACTCAGTTGGGAGGTTGCTGGACTGGCTGCAGGTTGAGGAGGAGGTGTGGTAACAGGGCTCACTGGAAAAAGAGAGGCAGCAGAAAAAGGTGCCTGCCAATCCATGTCTGAGAACATCTGATTTGCTTGGTCAGACTTTAGTTTCTTCACACGTGCCCACGACATTTTCTCTCTCTGCAGCTCGACCTGTCTGAGTCTTTGATATCGAGTCAGCTTCTTTTTCTCGTGGACTTTCAGCGGCACTGAAATCTGCGTGATGAAGAAACGTCTCTTTGGAGGCTCGGCGGAAGGCTGAGTTTCAGCTGAATCAGCCGTTGAGGGCTGGGCTGGGGGGGCCTCAGGAGCAGGGGTCACCGAAGGAGGGGCGCATCCCTCTGGTCCAGCAGGAGTTGGGACATTAACCGTGTTGGCATCTTGCGTGTTAACAGGCGGGCGTTCCTTCTTGCTGGCTTCACTCTTGGCTGCTGCTGCTGCCGCTTGTTTTTCTTCTTCTATCCTCTTCAGCAGCATGCTGTCTGTGGCAATGTCCTCTGCGATCTCCTGACACAGGGCTAAGAGATTCAGCTGCTGCCTATTTGCACTTCTCTTAGCTGCCGCAGCCTTCTGCTCAGCCAGAGCTGCGAGGCGAGCTTTGGTTCTCGCTTGCGTGTTCATTTCTTGTTTCTTGGGTTTTTCTGGCTCTTGAGCTTTCTTTTCCTCTTCGGTCTTTTCAGCTGTGCTGTTTTGCTTCATGTCAGGCCCACTAGTGTTACATATGTACTTCTCATTCACCTTTTCCTCAGGCAGGCCTGCCTCGGCTGTTTCTTGTGGCTTTTCTACTACTGCAATGTCACTGTCTTCATCATTCTCTTCCTCCACCACTATAATCTCATGTCCGATCTCGATGTCCTCTAGAATCTGCACTTCTTGTATGTCCAGGTTATCTTGAGCATCCTCTATCACCACTACATTAATGTCTTCAATCAGGCTTTGGGGTTCAGAGTCATGGGAGGTATTCATGTCCACCATGTGAGATGACTGGTGGTCAGAAGGCTGAATAACCTGAACGTCTTCCTCCACAGGTGAAATGTTTGTCTCCTGCTCTGCTACCTCCCCTGAACTAGCCGCCGCTTCAGTAAACACAGTTTGCTCGGAACCATTTAAAGTCCTCTCACTCTCCACCTTCTCCTCCATCGACTCACTTTCTGGATTCACCTGCTCTGAAAGAGAGGCCGCCAGACCTGATTCGGTTGCAGCTTGAGTGACGATATCAAAGTGAATTTCACTCTGTGGGACTGGCTCTAAAATCACATATTCCTCAGATGCACCACCTGGTACCTCAAATTCAGTGGAGGATGTAGTCGTTGTTGGTGGAGTTGTTGTTGTTACCGTGACGCCCGCAGCTTCCTGAACGCCAGCATCGTGCTGCACCTGCTCAGAAAACTCAGTGGCTCTGATGCACTCTGAAATGCCATTTCCTTCACTTTTCACTGTCATTTCACTCTTCACTTCTGCAGCATCTCCTGAACCTCCATCTGCCACGCTCATGTCACTGCCAGAACTGATCGGTGCAACTTCTTTCACATCCACGGTAGCGTTAATCTGCTCCAACTGTGCTGGCTGCGCTTGTACTTCCATTTCAACCCCTGCCTGGCTGTCTGGGACACAAATTTCCTCCTTAGCAACTTCATTTACCAGCTGCATGCCACCAATTTCTCTGTTGTCTTCATTACTGGAAAAGTTTGTTTCCATCTGTTGAGCCTCTGTGCATTGTATATCTAATATAGAAACGGCATCGTGCTTCTCTGCTGCCGCTGCAGACACATCACGATCATCATTACTCTCTGGGCTACTAATGGGCTCGTACACTATCTGGTTTTCATGGGGCCCGACCGCTGACTGATTAACCATCTCAATCTGCTCCTCAGAAGGCTGAATTACGACATTGTTGTTGTCGGTTTGCCCACAAACAAAAAGCATTACTTCGCTGCTATCCGCTCCTCCTCCTTCAATGTTACCAACAGATCCGTCAGCCTTGACCTCATTAAACATTTGGCTCCCCGTTTCCTCTTCTAACACTGAAGCTTCCCTTTCTGTTGATTCACTTGTTATATCCACGTCAGCACGAGGCCCTCTCTGTTTCTGAATTTCTAATAAGGCTGTAGTGTCTTCATTTATTTCCTCAGTAACATTACTTTGCTGTTTTGTTAGATAAGGACTCCCTTCTGCAGTAGTTTCTAAAATGTTAACACATTCAGAAGCAGGCTCTTCCTCATTTCTAGTCTCACAGCGTGCAGACATAAGATCTTCCTGAACGTCACCGACCTCCTGATTTCCATCGTTGTGTACTTCAACGTCAGATCTTTCTTCTCCTGATTCTGTTGTCTGCACTTCCATTTCTCCTTGATTCTCAACAGCGCTTAAGTTTTCCTCGTTAACCTCGACATCCTTTTCCTCGCACTCTGTCCCGGTCAAATCTTTTTCCACTTCAGTGTCTGTAGTGAGTTCGCTGACCTCTTGACCTCTCTGATTTTGTTTATTTGTCAGATAAGTAATCTTCTCTGGTGCTTCTACTGTCTGTATTTCCATTTCTCCTGGACTCTCAGTAACACTGACACATTCAGCATCGACCTTGTCATCCTTTTCTTCAGTATTAATGAAATCTTTACCTGCCTCAGTGTCTGTTTTGAGCTCAGTGGTCTCCCGATCTTTCTTACTTTGTGTTTCTGGCACATTCTTTAGATCAGAAACCTCCTCCAGTGTTTCTGTTGTCTGCACTTCCACTTTTCTTTGACTCTCAGCAGCAATGACACAGTCGGCCTTAACCTTATCATCCTCCTCTTCACTCAGAGCATTAATAAAGTCTTTCTCTACTGTAGTGTTTATAGTCAGTTCACTGACCTCCTGACCTTTCTGGCTTGGGTTATTTGTTGGCTCAGATGTCTCCTTTGGTGCTTCTGTTGCCTCCATTTCCACCTGACTCTCAGCAGCAGTGACACAATGTGCTTTGTTGGGGTGATTTGTGGGATTCCTTAATCCTTTGTGGACTTCTTTAGATATGTCTCCCGTAGGTTCAGCGGCTTCCTGTATCTCCTGGCTGTGTGCTGAAATAGAAATATCTGCTATTAATGTATCCTGCTTTTTGTTTTCATTCTCTGCACCAGTAACAGGCTCTGTATGTACGTCTGTGCTCCGTTCACAGACATCTTTGCTCGTCTGATTTTGTATTTCCGCTGCAGGTGTGCTAGAAATCTCCTCTGATGCAGCTGCAGACTCCATGTCGACTTCATTTAGGCTGTTCTCACTTTGTATTTCCACTGAAATCTCTTGTGTCGATTTAGCCTGCTCTTCCATTTCAATTTCTCTCTCTGGGACAGCGACGGGCTGCGTATATGAATCTTCTGTGTGTTCACTGACATCCTGACTCTTCTGCTTATGCGTTTCTGCTGCTGGTGGGCTACAAAGCTCTTCTGATGTTGTTGTGGTCTCCATCTCCACTTCAGATAGACTTTTGCCGCATTGTACTTCCACTGAAATCTCTGCCTCTGATATCGATGGAGCCTGTTTTTCCATTTCATTTTCATTCTCCGAGACACTGATGGGCTGCATGAGTATGTCTGTGTTATGTTCAATGACATCCTGGCCCTTTATTTCCAATGCAGGTATGCTAGCAACCTCCTCTGGTGTTTTCTGCTCCGCATCCACTTCATTTTGACTTTGCACCAGCTGGATTTCCACTGAGGTGGATTCTTTAGGGGAGTCTGGTGTTGATGTCACTGACTGTGTATGTACATCTGTGCTATATTCTGTGATAACCTTGCTTATCTGACTTTGGATTTCCACTGCAGGTATCTTAGAAACCTCCTCTGAAGGTGCTGCAGACTCCATACCCACTTCACTCTGAATTTTCTCACTTTGTGCTTCCACTGAAGGGACCACTTCGGAAATCTCTGGTGTGGTTTTAGCCTTTTCTTCTTTTTTGTTTTCATTTTCTGCAACAGTCACAGAGTCGATCTGCATGCCTGCACCATCTTCACAGACATCCTGACTCGTCTGGGTTTCTGTTTCCACTGCAGATGTGTCAGAAACCTCCTCTGATGTTGTTGCAGTTTCCATCTCAACTTCATTTTGACTTTTCTCACTCTGTAATTCCATCATAGAGGCATGTCCGGTAAATTCTATTGGCGATTTAGGCTGATCTTCTGTTTTGTTTTCGTTCTTAGGGACAGTCACAGACTCTGTATAAACTGTGTCTGTAATATGTGCACCAACATCCTGATTCTCCTGGTTTTGTATTTGCGCTGCAGGTATGTTAGAAACCTCCTCTGATGTTGCTGCAGACTCCATCTCCACTACTTCTGGACTTTTCTCACTGTGCACTTCCACTGAATGAGCTGCTTCAGAAATCTCTGGAGTTAGTGTCACACATTTATCTTCATTCTGCACAGTTTGGAAATTTTCAATCATTGAGTCTTCTGTAATCTCTTTAGGGATGTCGTCTGTATTGCATTCATTGATTTCATGATTTTTGTGACTTTGTATTCCTGCTCCAGGTGCAATGTCAGAACTCGTCCCCAATGTGGTCTGTAGCTCCACTTCTGTTTGACTTCTCTGGATTTCCACTGAAGCGGATGGATATGAAACCTCCATTGTTAATTTTGTCTGCATTTCGACAGATTGCACATTTTCAACAATTTGATCCATGTGTGATTCAGCTGTGGTAGATTCACTGTCCACCTGGCTCATCTGATGCGTTTGCTCAATGTTACAGATCTCCACTGATGTGGTTTCAGCCTCTACATCGTCTGGTGTTTCCATTCGTTTTTCCATAGCAGCAACACATTCAGCTTCTTTGCTGCTCTCATAGTTTGCAGTCCTCAGATCTTCCTGAACTTTGTCACTCGTGGCTTCGCCGTCTGGCCTCTCCTGGTTTTGTACTTCCACTTTAGCTGCTGGATTACTAACCTCCAAAGCTGATAAGCTCTGTGTTTGTATTTTCTCTTGGCTCTCAGACCCATCAGCACATTCAAAGGTTTTAATGTTGTCAGATTTATCATCCATAACATGAACCTCTGTGGATTCGGCTGTAGTAGCGTTGCAGATTTCCTGGGTCTCAAGAATTTGCACTTCTGTATTAGAAACTTCTGAAATCACTATGTTCTGTGTTTCTATTTTAGTTTCAGTCTCAGCTCCACTACTATGTCCAAAGCTCACAGAGTGTTTGTCTTCCATAATTCTACAGTTTTCTCCCACATGATCCTCATGAAAGTTTGTAGATATGTCTGCAATAGGTTCAGGAGCATCCTGTTTTTCCTGTCTTTGTATTTCCACTACAGAAATCTCCTCTGATGCTGCTGCAGTCAGTATATCCATGTTGATCTGGCTGCTTGCTGCAGTGACACAAATCATGCTCGTGTCTCCTTCTGTGCTCTCAGAATCTTCTTTAACTCCATCATCAGGCTTTTCTGCAGTGTTGTCAAAAAGTCTGTGGTTCTCCTGATTTTGCAGATCTACGCTAGGTGCTATCTGACCGTCTGGAACTGTAAAACATTCGGAAATCACTTCTCTTTGAACAGCCTCGCAATCAGGAGTCAATATTTCAGTGCAGCTGTCAGTCATCACACAGTCATGGCTCAGTTGTCTCTCAACCAAACCTCCAGGACAAGAGACAACCTGAGTCAACTGGAAGTCAGCTTCTTTTCCATCGCTTTCTTGAAGATCTTCCTCAGACCTTATGACCATTGTTTCCACATCAACACACGTGTCGGTAACTGCAATTGGCACGTCATCCTGCGTGTCTACAAGATTTGATTCCCCGTCGGAAGTAGCGAGAGCTCTGACAATGTCTGCTTGAGTCTCATTCTCTGGAATACCACTTTCCACAAGCAGCTGTTCTGATGCAGAGTTGAATTCGTTACTAAGGGCTGCAGATATGGTGGCAGATTCAGTTGATCCCTTAGCTGTACACTGAACACTCAATTTATTCTCTCCAGAAACAAACTGTGTGGTTTCATTTGTTTTAGTTTCAGTTCTCAGACTCTCTGACATGCAAGACTGTTTTTCATCTTTACACTTTGGATCCACCTCTCCAGCAGCCAAACTTAGTGTTTCCATTGATGATGGTAGTGTTTTATCATCTAAATCCTTTTGAACGAACTCTTCCTCATCCTTCTTTTCAGCCTCGGATATGAGATGGTCTGAAATGTCTCTTGATGATGCTGGTGTTTCATTATCTACACCCTTTTGGCTTTCTACATTTTGTAATTCTTTATGTTTACTTTCATTAGCTGAAGACTCAAATTTGGTGTCTGTTACAGAGACCGTAGTTTCCTTTGACACCTCCTGTGGTGCAATAGCTGATATTTGTGGTCTCTCTTGCTCAGTAAAAGATTCTGCAGATTCTTTTTTAATGTTCTCATTTGCCTCATCTGTAGTTTCAAGACATGGTGAATCTGTGAATATACCATAATTGTGGTCCATCTGTATGGGGTCCTTAGGTGGAGAAGATAAACCTTGACTCGTATCCTCGGAGACAGAAGGAGACTCTTCCGTCTTTCGCTTGGCTTTGACTCGATTTGAGTATTTTCTGATGCAGCGGGCCTTGTCTTCATCATCCCTTTCTCTGAAGAAGTCAGCCTTACTACCATCACTACTCAACTCGTCAGAGTCCATGGAGGCAGTTCGCTTCAGGGAGGTTTTGGAGTTCGCTTTCGGTGAGGGAGCTTCTCCACAGGAGGCACTTGTGGCTTTCTGGAGCTTGGCTTTTTTGACAGGTGGGTCAGGGGAAGTTTTGCTGGAATCCTTCAGAGGCGAGCTCTGTTTGGGGGACTTGGCTAGTTTATGTCCCCCTTCCGGTGAAGCACAGAGTTTTTTCTTAGTCCGTGGGGCTGCTGTCTTTTCTTTCATATTTCCTGTGTTGTTATGTGACTGATTATTGGCGGCTGGTACAGTTTTGGATGGCGCAGCCTCTCCGTCCTCATCCAACTTCCTTATCTTGGACTGCGAGTCTGGAGGAGCCGATCCTCTCTTTGAGGCCGGCATTCTGCAAAATATTTCACAAAAACATGATAAAGCTGAGGCGAGGACTTACAAGGAAAATAATCCTGTAGTTACAAAGTAATTCACTTTTTTTCCAGCATCATGGATTTTCTCAGTAAAATGGGAACACCTCCTTTCTTGGAAATGATAAGCAATGATAAGGTAATTATAAGCAAATCCATCAACTATTACCTATTTCTTCCACAAGCAACAAAGCTGGCTAACGTTTGACATAAACAGTGATAAATCGTAAACTAGGAGGCTAACGAGTCACACAATGTACGATCTACTTTCACGCACTAATTCCCCATCTACGCGCCTTATTTCATTAGCTGTCTGGCAGCCAGCAGGTTTTACTGTCACTCGGAGTTCATCAGACACTCAGAAATGGTCAGTTAGCTAGCTGAGCGTGGCTAGCGTGCTAGCTGGAAGTCCACAGTGATGGAAGCTAACAGCTAACAGCTAACAGCTAGCAGCAGCAGCAGCCAACTCGCAACAAATGAGCGAACCGAGCCTCGCTGCTCCAAATCAGCCTAAAGAGCGGCGGGACACACCGAACACAGCCCCCACACAGTAGTCCTCACGATACTAAAGTCAGCGAACAGGTAAAGCACGGCATTCGTCCATGAAACTCACTTTGATGTTTTCTTTTTCAACAACAGCTGTTTTTTTCTTTTTTTTTCCGTGAATAAAAATTAACTGTACTTCCGGAGGGAAACGGCGGATATGACGTAGAAGCACTCATTGCGCCCGCAAAATCGAGATTTGTAGTTTTTGAAGAGGAAAATTTAATCACCCAATTCAGTCACAGCTTTAAAACGGTTTCTACTGATACTGATAATTACAGTCTAATTATTATTATTATTATTATTATTATTATTATTATTTACCGAACGTACACACAACATAAATAATGACTCAAGTGCACACATATATATTTACATATATATATTTATACTGTTTACACTGTATTTGAAACTCTATTTTTGTGTTTTGCGAATATTCTTTTCGTTGGACTGAACGGGAGAGCATAATGGGAGAGCATATTCTGATGCTTGTTCAGAAATTCTTATAATGAATGATGATTTAAAAAATCTCTACTGTGGCATATAATTTCTTGAAATACGTATTTAATTCTAATGATCATTTAAATGAGACTGGATACTAAGGAAGAAGAAAGGGACTTGTATCAATTCGAAAGGATGTGCAGCATGTTCGTGTTATTAAGGACAGAAATGGAAATATACAAACATATGAAGAAAGTGTGCAGAGAAGTAGGAAGTATTACTTTGAGGAGCTAATGAAGGAAGAAAATCAAAGAGAGAGAAGAATGGCTTGAGGACAGTTTGTGAAACAGGAAGTGCAGAAGATTAGTAGGGAGGAAGTTAGGACAGCTGAGAGGATGAAAAGTGGAAAGGCAGTTGGTCCAGATGACAAACCTGTGGCGGTATCGAGATGTCTGGGAGATAGCCCGGTGCATTTTTAATTCAGTTGTTTAATGCAATCTTGAAGAGTGAGATGAGAATTGAGAACACCTTTAGTGTGCTGGTACTGGTTTTTAAGAACAAAAGTGAAGTGCTGAAGTTTGCTAAAGTTTATGAGCCGATAACATTTTAAACTCTACTTTTCAATTCAACTCTATTTATATAGTGCCAAATCACAAAAGCACTCAGCTCAAGGCCTTTCAGCAAGCACTTGGTGACAGTGGGAAATAAAAACTCCCTTTTAATAGGAAGAAACCTCCTGTAGAATCAGGCTCGGGGAGTGGCAGCCATCTTCTACCTTTGAATACATTTCTACCCAATTAGCTTGAAGTGGATTTTAACAAAGATGTGTATAATTATCAGACACAAACCACAAACTGCTTTAATTCCATTTTAATTTTCATACAGGTTATCACACACACAACAGAAGCAAGCAGACGTAAATGTACAGAGACAGTCAAACATAAATATTTATGATTTTTGCAAGTTTAGAGTAGAGTGACTGAAGGGAAGTAATATTTATTGACCAATGCGCTGAGTTGACATGAGAGTTCAGTAATAAGACTCTAAGTACACCGTTTATTACTTTTTCATCTCAAGTATTCCGCTTCCCGGCCCTCGTCTCTTCGCACTGCAGATGTTACAAAACTGCAACCCGGGAATCTGAGACAGGAAAGAGCGAAAAGTTACAGGAAGTCATATTTGAGCTTCTCAGATAAAATACCCCAGAACCAATGTGTAAAGAGTGATACAGCATATAGAGATGTCACTTACTGTTCCTGAAGATGGCAAACACTCCTTATGAAACATGTGCCTGCAGTGGAACACCACCACGTTGAAGGTTTTGGCCATGTCTGAAACACACGTTGCAAAAATTGGCAAAGAAGAGTTTTCAAATGCAATACAACATTAAAAACAGATGAATACACCTACATTACATGACTCACCTGAGGGTAAAATTGTAGCATGACATGACTCACAAATGTTCTCCTCTGAAAAGAAAAGCAGCAACGTTCTTAAGAGTCCAGTTTAATATAGCTAATCTCAAAAGGAGCTGCACGAACACCAAAGCGCACCCACCATCAACCCTGACGCCTCTCATCTGTGTTCGATGCATCTTCTGGAGCAGGGAGAGGGAGTCGGCCACCAGGATCTTTTTGCAGCCTTCCCTTAAAAGAATCTTAGAAACAAGAAATCAAACGAGCTGTCAACAAACAGGATAAGAGGTACAGAAATCGGTGAATTGAGCAATTTAAAACCACTCTCGAATGAGGTCAAATTAAATTCTAACAGTATAGTCATATGAAAAAGAACATACATCTTTACTGAATTAAGAAGATGAGAGAGCAGCCAGGTGCTGTTAATCAAACTCACTTGATTAACTGATCATCAGTGAGTGTGAGCATATCTATAGAAGCAGAAGTTTGAGCAGTTTGCCGGTCTGGAGCATTCAGGTGTGTTAATGCTTAATGTAAGTTAATGCCAAGGAGGAAAGACATCAACAATCATGACCTTAAAGTTCAGTGTTGGAAGGTTTATAAACCAATTTCCAAAAGATTTGAGATTCATCATTCTACTGTTAGTGGAAAACATTCATCACAGCTGCTAATCTCCCCAGGACTGGACGTCCCAGCAAATTCGCTCCACAGAGCACATAGAAATAGCAAAAAACCCAATATCTACATCTTAGACTCTACGGGCCTCTGTTAGCGTGTTAAATGGGCACGCCACATGGGCACGCCACATGGGCACCTTGCAGTCATTGTTTGACCATGAACTAATCTGTAAACCAAAGTATTCCAGAGTCAAATGTGAGGCCAACTGTCTGACAGCTGAAGCTCAACTGGAACTGGGTCATGCAACACGACAATGAACCCAAGCACAGCAGCAAATCTACAAGAGAATGGCTGAAAAAGAAGAGGATCAAGGTGTTGCATTGGCCCACTCAAAGCCCAGACCTCAAGCTGACTGACATGCTGCAGTGAGTCCCTAAAAGAGCTCTGCATAAACAAATGCCCACAAAATTTAATGAACTGAACAGCGCTGTAAAGAAGAGTGGGTCAAAATTCAAGCACAATGATGTGAGAGACTGGTAAAGTTAAACAGAAAACAATTACTTCAACTTATTGATGTTAAAGGTGGTTCTACAGGCTGTACTTATTCACAGCACTGCAGTCAGACAGTTTATTAAAACCTCCAATGACTACGCCTGCAACTTAACTCAAACATATTTAAAATGTCTCTCTGGTTTTATATCTCTTTATACTCTGTATATGTCCCTTGATCTTAGAACCAACTATATTATTGAAAAGAACTGTCTTTTAAGCTTTAAATGATCGATAGGATCTTAAATCACGATTGCCCTACCAAGGGGTCTAATCCGGACTAGTGATTGGCTTTTGCAGAGTTTAAAGTTGAGGAGGACATACTGTAGTTTGCACCAAGAAGCATTGTGATGCGAGTTGTCAAGAATAGATTGCATTCTTTTCAGAACTACTTTCAGCTTTCCATACCACACCAAAGTAAGATGGTTAAGCCAAGGAGTTGTGGCAATGTATTTCTTTGAGAAAGCAGACTGACAAAATGTGGACAAACAGAAGAACTGTTGAAATTTCCTTCACTTATTTCTTAAGATATTAAAGCATATGTCCTTTATCTTATAAACGGCCCAGTAAATTTGAAATGGGCTGAAGGGTGTGGAAAAAATTTCAAGATAATCTCCGGGACGCATGTCTGACCTGTAGATTGTAGTCATGAAGGATTTTCACGAGGGAATCTCTGAGGTTTGGGATCTCCATGCCTTCCTTTATGCGTCGGATGAGCAGAATAGGATCAACATGAGTGCCGATATTATTGAGGAGACCGGTGATGAATGCTGGAGTAAATAAAGTAAAAAGCAAGAGATAACTAAAGTTCAGATTTATTGATGCACAGGTTTACCATGACTGACTCGATAGGAGATTTGGTGACATACGTGGTTTGTCAATAGAGTAAGAGATGAGATCATCCCACAGCTCTGCGTCATCCTGGTCTTTAGCAAACTCTATGGCTTTGTCAACATCTGCCAGCTCCTCCATGATCATCTGCAAGGCTCGTCTACAGTTTCCCATCCTGCCTGAGAGAAACATGTCTGATTAGCTTCTTCCTTATCTTTTCAAATGAGAGTACGAATCTTAATCCTTAATCAACACTTACTGAGCAGGAAAACTGTCTCCTCCACAAAGTTTCTCTGCTGGCAAATCTCAAGAGCCTAAGGAGGTCAACAAAATGACTTATGTTACCCAACTTCACTTCTAAAGACGAGAATTTATGATTGGATGACATGTACCTTTTCAAGAGGGCAGTGGGTGCTATCTCTCAGGAAAGGTAGCAGATTTGGCCGGTCGTATTCGGCATATAGGCCTATCTGTCTCTCGTGGTACTTCTGGCCTTTGTGGTGGTCCCGTTTGAACAGTTTGTGGAGGTACTGTGGGCAAAAGGCTGGTCAAACTCCCTGCATTATAACATCTGTTTTGAATTCAGTAACCTAAGGTGCTCAAATATAACTCACCACATGCAGAAGTTCAGGTCTGTCTGCTAGTTCTTCCACCACCTTGTCTATCTGTTGGAGTCAAAACAAAATCCATCACTTAGAATCATTTGTTTAAATCAGGAAGATAAAGAAGATTCAAAGAATTCAGGGGTACTTACTGATATCTTGTCTTCATTATCGAGAAGCATGTCAACAGCTTTCTGACAACATGAAGTCATACAGTTTAAATGGTTTAAATGTATAAGAACAACATCTATAAGTAACAAATGAAGGGGAAATCAGTCGGTGATGACTTTTTACCTCTTTGTCAAAGTCCATGAGGAGTACGATCTTGTCCTCGATGGAAGAGAAAAGGTTGTGTTTGTGGATCAGCTGGTAAACATCTTTGTGCCTCAGTCTCAGGTAGATTTCTAAGGCTCTGTCGTATCGCTGGTCGTAGGTGTACCTGAAACAGCATCGAACACCAGCAACTCACAACAAATTTAACATGATATTTAAAATCCCCATATACCAGTATCATTTCCTAAATGTTGCCAATATAAACAAAGGCAGTCGAAATTTAAGCAAAGTGTTAAAGATGAAAGACATTTTTTTAAAATTTCACCTTATTTGACCTTGAAGAAGAGGTCAGAGGTCCAAATATATCATTCTATATACTATATGTTATTAATACAAAAAGTAAGAAATATAGAATATAGTTTTAAATAGCTCTGTATAGCCTTATGATCACTTTGACCTTCAGATCAACCTTGAAGAACAGGTCAGAGGTCAAAAGTGATGTTTTAAAGACGTTTTTAAGATTTAAAATATCATGTCATGTCAAATCTTCATATGGTACTTTGTATATGTTGAGAAAACACAGCACAGGTGTAACCATAGCAGTTTCTAAGTTATATTAATGGATTGTTGACATTACCGCAATCTACACCCTTACAAAGTTTTATGAGAATTCATTGTGTTTACAGACTGAATGACACGCATGGAATTGCTCCTAAAAACTTAGCCTCCGTGCCGTAATATTCAATATTCAATATTCAAGTTAAGACCACTCACAACTCAGCCAACGTGGTGAGCAGCGTGCTGTTGGTGGGATCCCTCTTCAGGTGATCGGTGACAGCCTGAACGATGGCCATGTTATTATAAAGATCTCCCGGCCATTCCCGGATCAGGGTGGCAAAACCCTTTACAGAAAAAAGCAGCACGCACTATCAGCCGTCGTACGTTCATCACGCCAAGACTGCACACGGGTGGGGGTGTAACTTACCTCATAGTCAGTTTTCAGGAATTCATGAAGGATCATTTCATAAATGGCCGGCCTGAGACGCAGATCTCCTCTTGGCAAATACTGACTGATGGCCTGAAACATGACAGAAGTGGCACCACATACAGCATAAGAGACACAACTTTCCACAGGGCAAGCGTCGCACTTCATTGCAACGTTATAACCACTTTAGTGATGCCTTCAAAGCACAGCCGTTAAAACCTACCTTGAGCTGTCCAATGGTCTTGAACCTGTACACTTCATTCTCCCACAGTTCCATGTTTTTCCCCAGGACCTTTTGACACTTTCTGAATAAAAGTAAATAAATAAATACATTTAAATTAAAAACAAAACACTTGAATCATTTAAATGATAAAAAGAAGATTCTGATTTTTACATTTGGTCTTTTGAAGAGAAAGCATAAGTGGTCCAATTATATGAATAAAGATACAACATTTTAGTTTGTAATACTTCAAGCTCTAAGTCAAAGGTCAGGGTCACACAAATTAGGAAAAAGCGTTATGTTCTATGGGATCACCTCCAAATTTTAGAGCAGTCACTGAGGGACTTAAGCACTTTCTTTGGTTGAGCTCCTAAAACATTATCTTGTTCTTTACATATCTCATGCCAACACTGCTCACCTGCAAACATGCAGGACTTACCTCGCAGCGCTGTCATAGTCTCTCGTGTTCACCAAGTGGTTGATGTATTCCATTCCAATCTTCTGAACGTCGTGCCTCTTAATGTTTTTGAAGCTAATCTCCGCGGCCATCAGTGCCTCCTGATGTCATGGTTAAAAGCGCAGTAACAGGACACAAAATCAAACTCTGACCTTGCAGCCGTTAACCTTTAGCAACCCTCATGAAATTCAACAACACAAACCTCGTATTTCTTCTTTTGGACCAGCCAATCAATATGGTCGTCCTGGTCTCGCTCCTTTGCCACAACGATGTCTTTGGGACTGATGATATAGAAGAGTGACTCTCCCTCTGAATGCTCTGTTGATGAAAATACATTTATTCCTCTGCGTACTCCCACATTACAGCTGACATTTGATAATCGATGCATAATGAAATCAGGCTGCAGTAAAAGGCAGCGTGACATTTCTCTGGGAGCAGATTTTACAGTCTCACCGAGGCGGTAGTCTCTGCACTCATTGTCCTGGAAGTTGCGCACCGTCAGCGCGTCTGAAGAGATCTCCTCACAGCTCTCGGGGAGAGGCTGGATGATGTCGAGACGAGGCCGCGCACATAACTCCTCATCCTGCGAACATATGTAATGATTTTATATCTGACTTAGGTTTTTGAACACCTACACATTTGTTGTGCACACTTTTGCAGACTTTCAGCTTTAATTTAAGGGTTTAACAAAAACTTTTGCATTAATTGTTTAGAAATTACAGCTATTCTTATACAATCAACAGTAATTGTAAAACAAAAATTATAATTTTAAAAATTTGGATTGTTTTTAACACCTGGGTAAAAATCCTTTGTAGTCAAAGACTAAAAAAAAAAAGAAGGGTTACTTTTGCAGTTTGCTTTGGACCGCTGTCCATTTTCAATATGAAGTTCTCTCCAATCAGTTTTGCAGCATTTGAATGAATCTGAGTATAGAGTGTTGTCCTGCACACCTCACAATTCATCCTGCTACTTCTATCAGCAGTCACATCATCAATAAACACTAGTGCCCTGGTTCCACTGGCAGTCATACATGCCTATGCCATAACACCGCCTCCACCGTGTTGGACAGATGATCTGGTATGCTTCAGATCATGAGTTGTTTCTCTTCCCATCATTCTGGTAAAAGTTCATTTTGATTTCATACCTCCATTTCTTTTTTATGACTCTTTTAGATATTTTCCAAAAAGTCTAATCTGGCCTTCTTCTTGAGTGTAACCAGTGGTTTGCACCTTGTTGTAAACACACTATATTTACATTCATGAAGGCATCTCTTGATGGTAGACCATGACAACGACACATTCATTGCCTTGAGAGTGTTTCCGACATGGTTACATGTCGCAAAGTTCTTTTTCATAACCATAGAAATAACTTATCATCAACGTCTTCTTTGGTCTCTCAGCCTTTTGGTGCTGCTCAGCCGGGCAGTGGATTCCTTCTTTTTAAGAATGAACCAGATTGAATTTAGTTATTCCTAAGGTTTTTGCTTTTTAGCCTAATGATGACCACTTTGGCACATCTTTGGACTTCATATTGAGAATTCCACTAAAAAGATACCACATAAAAGTTCAACGCTTGGAATCAACTACAGATCTTTTATCTGCTTAATTTCTCATGGAGTGATGAGGGGTACAGGCCTCACCTGGCAATGAAACTCGCTGTCACTCTGAAAATTAGGTACTATGAATAAAACAGTAATACAACCTTTCTGGAAAACCCACTGATTTAAAGCTTAAAGTATGCACTTCCATCTTGACTGTTGAATTTACAATCCAGTGTCATAGACAGATGCAAAGATGCACAAAAAATGCCTAACACCTTATTGACTTTCTTGTATGTTAAAAGAAAAAATATTGTTACCATTTGATCAGAGTTTTCCTTCACAAAGAACAGAGTGACCAGCTGATCTGCCAGTGGTGCCAACCCACAGATGAAAAACTCGGTCTCAAAAGCAGAAACTAAAAGAAACAAAATATCAACAATCCACATTTAAAGAAAGTGAGTGAGAACAAGGTGAAATATTTCTTCCCTTTAATGCCTCACATTTTTGTGTAGTTATACGCAAGTGTCCTTCTGTTTTCATACATCGATTGAACTTAAAAGGATACGTGCATAACGCAGCCTTTAGCTTTACAACTACTAAAGTAAGCAACTATTAAACTTTTTTGTTTCTCAGTTAAAGACTTTAGAAAGCAGAAAAAGGAGATGAAATGCATTTATTTCATTTAATTGTTTTTCCATCTTAAAAGTATGCACAGACTGAACCTGAGCGCCATTTCAATTTATCTAAAGCCATCTGAACAACAGGACCCTTTCTTCTTGCAGCACTGCCTTCTTCTGCAGTTGACGTGGTAGAAATTTCCCATAATATCATATTTACATCTATACTTTGTGCCCCGATCAGCCCCAAGCTTTAAAACCAAGCCACTCCCAAAAAGTTTTTGCAGTGTGAGCCTTTGTCTTGCCAGAGGAGCATGAACTGCAATTTAAGTTTTCAGGCCTTGGGAAACAACGTCATTCACATTCCCTGAATTTTTACAATCATCACTATATAAACTGAAACAAAAAGCCCCACAGAAGTACCTAAAATTCCATTTTCAATTCAATTAAGTTTAATTTATATAACGCTAATTCACTGCAGTCATCTCAAGGCGCTTAACATTACCAAGGACGCCAAGAGAGGGCTCTTTAATTCAGCATTTGGGCCATGTTAATAAAAAAAATTGATTTACAAAGAGATGACAAAAGAACCGAGAAGATAAAACTGAAGAGAGGCTGCTGCCATCGGAGAAGTATTGCCATGAGAGTGTTTTTGGTCTGCAACAACGCTGAGCTGAGAGGTATGTGTTAAAGTACGATGCACGTAAATGCCAGAAGTTTTCCTCAGAAGCACAATCAATAATATAGGATTAACTAGGATGATCAATATCGTAACCACACGATTTCAACGATATGTAAAATTAGAGCTAAATTACGAGGCACAGAGGACGTTTGCAATCTCTAACTTATGTAAAAATATTACTCAGTGCACAGATTTCATTAACTCTGTGACTCAGAGTGTGCACATTTTTCAGTGGTCTCATATGTGGAAGACGAAATGGGGTGCTCTGTACCTATTTCCACATAGCGGCTGGGCAGGTCTCTCATTTCAGTTGGATTTCGCTCTTTCACAACACAAATCTGAAGAGAAATAAGAAGATTAGACTGAACGCACGCCACAGCCGGCGCCTGTGATTAATATTAACACGAGCAGGAAACAAAGCAAACCTTAATGGAAGAACCCCAGCCGACAATGAGAGTGGTGTTGTCCTTCCAGCACAGGCTGCACGGGTACATGTCGGGCCTCAAACTCACATTATCCCTCAACACATTGGTGATCCTCTGCTTTGTGCTGATGTCATATATTTTTACTCCCTGAAGGTAAACAAGCAGCATTTTTACATACGAAGCTGTGCATACAGAAGGATCGGGGTTTGCTTAACTGTCGCGGAGATCTCACCACATTGTTGGCCCATGCAATCAGGTTAGCTCTCCATTTGATATTAGTGATTGTTCCCTCGCCCTCATGTAGAACTGAAGTCTTCCAGCGATTCAGCCAGTTTCTCTCATACAGAAGGAGCTTGAAGGGGGGAAAAAAGTAAGGACATTTAATTCAAGGGTGCAATATTACACCCCAGCCTACAGAGGGCAGTAGATGAACAGTGTATTATACTGGAACAAGCAGTTAGGAAGCTATGTCTGATAAAATCATGAAGTAAA
Source organism: Maylandia zebra (assembly GCF_041146795.1). Taxonomy (NCBI): domain Eukaryota; kingdom Metazoa; phylum Chordata; class Actinopteri; order Cichliformes; family Cichlidae; genus Maylandia; species Maylandia zebra. Next base: position 24,627,603 of record NC_135175.1, read on the forward strand.
GCCCTATTTTCCTCCACATGTGCAGACTTAATCCCACTTTGGAGCATTTAAGCACAAAGAAAATAAAGATGGATGGCTCAACGTGAGTCAACCTGAGGGAGAAGCTTCACCAGCTCCACTGGTGGACGAAAACATTAAACATCCACATGGCCGAGATCATTTGTGAAGATGGTGTTGAAAATATGAGGCATTACAGTTTTGATTTAATACATAAGTTTTCTTCGTCCCACTCCTTTTTCAGGCAATTTTTGTTTTTTGTTTTGTACATTTTATGTTCAATATAGGTATTTGTTGTGCCTGAAAATGAACAAATAACCAAATGAATGAATGAATCCTTCTCATCATAACATGGATACACGGCATTAACATAAGGTGCCGTGGATAACAATTTAAGATACACGAATAAGTAAGTTCATTACTTTTTGCGTGCACCATCTTTACTCTTGTGCCGTCTCGAAAAAGCTGTGAAAGCTCCGAGAGAGCTTTGAGTGATGTGCGTGGCTTGTGTGCTTTTAACCACAATGCAATGTGGCATTGACAGCCCTGAGAGCTATTTCATGAATTAAAGCTTAAGTTAAGTTTTCAGGCCTTGCACCGCACCTTCTGTGGAGGACAAAGTCGTTCACATTCCCTGCATTGTTGCGGTTCTCACTATATAAAGTGATACAAAAAGCCCCCCAAAAGTGCATATTATTACCAAGGCGGCCGGGAGAAATTTGTATAGGCTCTTTAATTCAACATTTGGCCTATGTTAATAAACAGTTTGCTCGACAAAAAGATGATATGACAAAAGAACTGGGGAAACAAAATTGAATTTCCTTTGACAGAATGTGGCTCCCGTTGAGGGGTATTGATTTTCATCACAGGCAACTTGTGGAGGCCTTCACAACTTGGAACTGAGAGAAATCAGTGCCAATTGAAAGAAAATAGCAAAGTAACAATAACAATGGAGTTTTGTGGTAAAAGTTTTTCCTCGCCCCTGTTGTATAAATGTCAGCACACTTTATTTATAGGTGGTTTGTGCAATGGCGCCACATCGGTGCAGCTTGTAGTAGTGTAATAGGCAAGCGCTAGTAGGTAGCTGTTTTTACCTCAAAGATGAAGAAAAAAAACAGAAAATGACAAATCTAATGTCTAATATGCTTTTCACCTTCCGCGATGACATACCCAGCGGAGGCAACTTCCAGAGAGAGATCACCATATGTGCCTGGAAATCCTAAGACTATGTACCCTCTTGATAATGACATCTATTTGCTGTGCTTGTGAAGCATTGCCTTTCAAACACTGTTGAGCGAACAGCACTTTGTGAAAATGGGCAGCTCTCCCGAGAGCACTCCAGCGAAAAGACAGAAAAGTAAGAGCCTTTCACACCAGACAAAGGCCTGCGCGTCGCCCTCAGCCGAGCCAAAGCGAGACAGTGTGCAGGATTCGGTTTCACCCGGACACAATCAGGACGCATTATTGCGGCAGGAAATGTCTTGAAAATGGCGGTTTTAAAAAAATAAAACCCCAAAAAAACAAAACAAAAGTGGGTGTAACAAGCGCACAAGTAAAAAGTACTACTCAAACCTACCTTGTTGCCCCCGGTGACAAACTGCTTATAGTTGGATCTGGTGAACTGAGGGTGTAATGCGACCACCTGTGAAGAACGTTTAACAGTTTAGAAGAGCGAAATCTATTCATTCTATTTTCCATCCTATAACACTGCAAGTCTGCAGAAAAACTTACTTTGATGGGACAGTCAAAGTTCTCGTGGAAGCCCTCTCTTGTGTAGAGGCCGAATACTTGAACCTGGAACAGAGACGGTGCAGCAGAACAGCAAGCAAAGGTGAATAACTCAAAATTTCTCCTTTAATTGCTGCCTCTGCAACTATCTGAGGCCAGCGGGGGAAAGTGTGGTCAGAAAAGACTTTTGATTGGCTCCCTACTTCTCCGCTGGGTCACCAATTAGTGGGGCCAGTTGATTCTTCGAACCCTGCAGGGTTTACAGCAGAAATCCTAATCGTGGACTGACCACAGCCTCAGTTGGCTACAGTAGCCTTTAATGTACCATTAGAGTACATGACGCCCACTTTTCCTCTACCTGAAGCCCCCCCACCACCACCAAAAAAAGATGGGGAAATAATATAAAACTCTGACGCTATCTCATCTCTTGAACCGCAGCAGTGGTTAAGGATTAAGTTAGATTTCAAAGGATTATCAGCCAGCTGAATTGGTGAGGGCAAACAATTGCTATAGCATTGATTTTAATTGTCTGCTCCACTTTTTTTGCGCGACAAGATCTTGTTTTTGCCACCAGAGTGCTGGAAGCAGGGGGAGGGCGATATCAGAAAGCATATCTTGACTGCAAAATCCATGAAGGATGGTGGTAATGATGAGAAGAGACAAGATAACAGCAAGGTGGAGAACATGGAGAGGGTATCCATAGATGGGCTGATGGCTGACTGACAGCTCAACGGATCTGAGTGCAATCCTTCCCTCCCACCCCTCCCCACGCTTCAAAATTGTTACAAGCTTTTTATAAATTCCCGCATCATGAAAAAAATATGGGGCTTATGTGTAGATATGGAGAAGATAAAACTCCAGGTTAATGCACCGAGTGCGGAGGAAGTGCCGTCTAAAAATTCGCTGCTAGTTCCAAATCATTATGATAAAGTTTCAGGCTGATAAGGCGAGTTTATATGAATCAGAGGATGAATTATGAAAGATGAGAAGCACTGATTGGTGATTTCATTTTTTGCTGCAGGCCCAGAGATCACTAGCCAGCGGTGATGAGTGGAGAGATCTCACCTTCCCATCCTCGGAGCAGATGCCCACATGCTCTCCACTTTCATCCAGACTGATCTGGTTGATCTTCACTGAACTCTGCGGAGACACAATATCACGGCATCGTTTTTTTAAAGAGGTGGGCGAGTATCATAGTGGATGGCCAAATGTTGCTAGCTGACATTTTACCCCAACTAAGTGAAATGCCAGGAAAAAGAAAAAAAAGGCAATGGATGCATGGTCCCATATGTGTCAATGCATAGAGAGTGCATTAATACTGAAAATGTTAGGGGTCCCTCTGCTGCAGATGCTTTTAAATTTAGGGCTCTTAAGATAAAAGGATCAACTAAATGGCATAAATTACAGCAAATGTTACTTTAAAAACGTCCCTAAAGTGAGGACGGTGCCTCAGTGTAGACTTGAAGAGGAAAGAAGTTGTTTTGCTTATCATAGATTTCCAATTTTTCCAAAGCAGTTGCTTCAGCTATTTGGTAATCATATTAAATCCAACAGCTAGAGCACAGCTGTGTCTCTCCTGTTCTGTGAAACAACCTCACTGTTTCGGGTTATGATTTTTTTTAAAAACTGGCAGTAAGTTTCTCTGGTAAGTAGCACTTGAATCAACATGCTCAGCAGGCGCACGACATTTGGAAACACGAGTGCAGGTACAGTAATGTAAACCCACTCCTCCCTGCCTACCAAATCAGCCCTGATTACTGAGTTTTTGTTTTTTGTTTTGTTTGGGGGGGTTTTTTGGTTTTGTTTTTTTGACTTGTAAATTAAATTATTGTTCAGAGTTCATTCCCTCCAGATCAGTGGAAGTAATGTAGTAAAATAGTAGGAGTAAATTAGAGAGAGGCAAGCTCATTTCTGGGTGTGAAATCTTCCTTCAGGGTACTACGTGAAATCTCAAAATATCTCCTTTTGCTTCCACATGGGATCTAAACTGTATTATTTTGTCTGCAGGGCCCGAGTTAACACTGTTGACTGTTAGGTATTTTTTTCAGGAATATAAAAGTTTCATCAGCCAGGAGGAGAATTGCATTTTTACAATGAAAAAAAAAACCCAAAAACACCTCTTTGGGTATCTGATCAGCCAGTTGTGGTTTTCGACTCAGTGTTTACCTTTATTATGATTCCATACATACTCCACTTAGACCTTTAATGATTTAACAGCAGTATCAGTCTTGACCACAGCACTGTCTGTCTCACTACTAAAGCTTTCTGCGTCATTCATATAACAAAATACAGTTTCTGAAGACAGCAGAACTAAAAACAATGGCTAAAAATGGGGTTGCAAAAATCTATGTTATCCAGTCGTAAGCTTCCTCGAGCTGTGACCTCAGTAAACACTTTCTTGATGAGTTTGTGGTCTAATTTGTCAGTTTCCTATCTTATTTGTGTAGCTTGCCATCACCAGTGTGTGAATGTGTGTGTGAGTGGGTGGATGACTGGTTGTGTAAAGCGCTTTGGGGTCCTTAGGGACTAGTAAAGCGCTATACAAATACAGGCCATTTACCATTTATTTATTAGCTAATGATGTTCTTTGGTAAACTCTGGCTCCTTTTAGAGTCAAGAATGATAACAAAGCATGACGTGCTTATTTTGTTATTAACAAGTGTGCAGGGTACTTGATTGCTCTGGAATATCCATGTTTCTTTCATGTTTTAAAAAGCTAAAGGAAAATTTATAGTGCTGCTTTGAATTACTAATGCTGATGTCTCTTACATATTGATGTGTGCTGGTGTGCATGACTCAGGAGTGAAACTGAACTGAGCATGTTGGAGCTAATACATCTTAAACAGCAGCTACTAAAATGTTGGAGCTCCAACAGGTTAGGAAATGCATGGAGGAATGAAGACTTCAGTCTAAACACATACTCTCAGAGCTCGTAATAAAACAACTGTCTACACTGGCAGGAAAGTAGCTATTTTATTAATAATAATAATGATAATAATGGATTGGATTTATATAGCACTTTTCAAGGCACCTTACAATGCCACTATTCATTCACTCTCACATTCACACACTGGTGGAGGCAGCTACAGTTGTAGCCACAGCTGCCCTGGGGCAGACTGACAGAAGCGAGGCTGCCATTTTGCGCCATCGGCCCCTCTGGCCAACACCAGTAGGCGGTAGGGTAAAGTGTCTTGCCCAAGGACACAACGACCAGGACAGAGAGCCCGGGAATCGAACCGGCGACCTTCCGGTTACAGATACGCTTCCCAACCCCCTGAGCCACGGTCGCCCCTAGTTTTTTTTAACTTTATTTTAACATGTTTGTTTTTTGGCTCAATTCTTTATTTCATGTGTTTAATATGTCTTGGAGTAAAAGTAGAATTGAATTCCAAGTACAGCAGATGAGTATCACTTTGATTTTACAGGTATTTAGTTACACAAGAAAGTAAATTCAGATTTCTAACTGATGACATCACTGGATGAAAGGTTAAAGTTACAGAAATCTCAGCGTTATTAAAACGTTTCCTCTCGGGACCATGACTGCCAACTGATAAACAAATAGAACAACAATATAATGTAGTTAGTAACATAAACAGCAGACTCTCATTGCATCCACTGAGCTAACAAGGCTAAAAAGTGTTTTAAATTAAAGTAATTGGTTAATGTAACCCAAAGCATTTTAATGTACTCACAATCTCAAACTTCTGAGTAATATTTCCTTGGATGTCCAACAGGAAGACCTTTCCAAAATGAGTACCTAAGGCAAGAAACTGAAAGGAGACAAATGTAATGTAAATTAAACCAGAAGACACCTGAAATCAATTCCAGATTTTCCAGAAAAAAAAAAATCTTGTGTTTATGACGGCTGTGGGAGAGGATAAAAAAAATATTTCCTGGATCTGCAGTGGCATGGGCAAAGTGGGGATTGGGTGGGCTTGGAGGCAAAACTGTGAAATTGCAGGGGGTGGAAAAGCCCTATTTATTAAAGCAGACAGTGTGAAATGGCATTTTTTTCCCCTCAAATTAAAATGCTTAAGCATAATAAATGCACTGTACATCTGACTTCTTCCCATGCAACCCAATCACCTCCCTGCCCAGCACAAGGCTATTATTTCTACTGAGCAGCAACTGGTTTCCGTGTCTTGTGCTTCGGCAGAAGCGCACGTGTGCATATGTATGTGTGCGTGCGAGTGTGTACACGAGTCCACTGGGACAAAAAAATTATAGAAACCGGGGGCTTTGGCATTAGATTAAGTGTGTGTTCTTCCACCCCAGCCCCTGCTCCATGCCCTCCTCCTAATCCCCCTCCCTTCTAGACCAGCATGTGGATGTGCGGCGAGGCCAGCATGCTTCAGTGCAGTCTATAATGAAATGCTTATATTTACAGGCACAGCTGAGCATGTCAGACAGAGCCCCTGCAATCTCCCCAAATAAAATAACCAAAAATAAATAAATAAAGGGTTCAACCTTGTGAGGCGGAGCGACTTTTAAAGGGATTTATCAGAATGGAATTGTTCAAATGAAATTCCGATTCAGACACTTAAAATATGAGGCAACATAAGGCAGTATGTGCTGTCGGTGGCTTTTAGGGTTGTGGGAGTTTGCCACAGAAGAGGAGGGTGGGGGAGGGTAGTGGTGGTGTGACCACACAGGTAGCTGGATGGCAAAAAGTACATAAGCATAGAAATCCCAAGAAGAAAGACAAGTCAGATCAAATTTTAATTTTCAGCAAAGCAGTCTCTCTCTCTGTGGCACAGTTGCTGTTTTTAGGTTAAAAGAAGGAAAAAAGGGGGAACAGAATCCTCAAAGTACAAACAAATACACGAACATCAATAGTGGTTAATAAAACATCAGGTGAGGAGACATAACTGGGTATGACTTTTGCTCTGCTCAGGCGTGCAAGTGTGCCGCTGGTGCCACGATGATTAACCATCTCGCCGAGAGTGGCCCTCTTAAAAAACAAAGGGAGACGAGGAGCAAAAAATATGTAAGAGTGGGAATAAAAAGAGGAGAAGACAATGGTGCCTGATGCCTTCTGATTCACCTCCCTGAGAGGGAAAAGCAGGGGAAGGTGAGAAAATAATGGGTCTGCCTTTACAGATTCAACAGAAGGGAAGAAATCCACCTTTGAAGCTGACGTCTCTCAAATGTGTACCTAAACAATGTGAAATGTCTGCGCGAGATGGGTGAACCTGACACGGAAATGCCCCTGCGGGTGGTGGATCATAACCTCTACCTTGTCATGGACGGTCATACAGCTGGCTGCATCGTTCTGGAGAATTTCTGTCATCCCGTTGGAGAGCCTCTCATACTTCAGCTTGGGCTCCTCCTCACTGTCCTCCTCCTGGTGAAGAAAGCAGTCTCTTAATGATATTTTCCAACCGCTATTCTTGTTCCCTAAAACCCCCCAAATCATCACTGCAGTGAAAAGAAATATGCAAAATCTCCACCCAACCTGATGTTGTATATTAAAATCAGATTTTTATGAAACACGTGCTACAAAATATGACAAAAATCCCTATTTGTCCAACGTTACATCTTAAAGGTGCCTTATTTAGTTTTTGACCACTAGGGGCTCTATGGAGCAACATTTTTACACGCGAGTCCCTGATTTGCATCTTTTTTTATGCAAGCACACAAAAGGGTATAAAAAGATGTGCACCACAATACCAACAGACATAAAGACCATTTTACACCATTTTTATCCTTTTTGACAGAAAACAAATGCAGAGATGTGTGAACTAAGATAACAGAGGAGAAACACATCATTACTCTAGAAGACAAATTGAGCTTGTTTTTATGAGAAACAGTGAATGTCACTGTTACAAAAACAATCAAGAGGGCACCAAAAATGGTTAAATACTTGTTTTGGTTATAGTGATATGACTAATGTAAGCAAAATCACTTGAAGGTCAGTGAATTTACCTGTGCTTCTCAGAAGATACAAATAAAATAATAGATATCATAGTCTGTACATAGGCTGCAAGTCACCTGCCAACACAATTTGAAATGAATTTTATAAAGCAGTTTATGTTTAAGTAAATGAAATAATAATTTTGTTTTTATTTTCACCACGGTATTTAAATGGGCATTGAGAATCATTTAATACATTTGGTATTGGAACTACTCAATTTCTGGTATTGTGACATCCCTGCTTAATGTTTTTCTAAACTGATTAGAATTGGAGTTTATCACTTATCACACTTATCATAATGAAGTACTAACAGCCGATCAACAAATTGCTGCAAATTATTAGTTTTTGCATGAATTCCTAATAGCTGAACGAGACGATGATTACGTGGAAACACATTCATCTTCATTCAATTTGAAAATAATAAAATATTCATTTAAAATAGAGATGCACCGATATTCTTTCCCACACATCATTATCTCACTATAATCACATAATCATCTTATTATCATTATATGCCACTTCAAGCCAAATAGGGTTATATTAACCTAACCCTTAAAAGACACTGAGATAAAGAGTTGAATGATGTTTTTTTTAGTTATTATAAAGAGCATTTCCTTTTATTCCTTTTCCCTTGGTACAATTGGAGGAATAAATAACAACAAAATGACACAAACACCCAAAATTTCTATTGTAGCCCAATCAGGTTTTTTTTTTTACTTTGAATTATTATTCTGTTCATCAAAAGTGAGAAAACAGTTAAAAATATGACAACACTATAACAACAGCTATTTCAATCACTGAATTACATTATACTTAATGATGAAATGATGAATAAGATCCTCACATTGGAGAACCTAAAAGCAGACAAAATTGTCAAATGTTTGGCAGTTTTGCTTTAACCGATCTAATTTAATTCACTGCTATTTATCCATTTCTAATATGCAGGTAATGCACAAATTTACTGTATAAGCATAACTGGGATTCCTTTCAGCAGCATTTATTGCAGCTTTCAGTCTCCAATAACTGTGATTAATCCATTTTTGAAGCCTGTGTACATGAACATATGTGTATAGAGGGATGTATGCACAAAGACAAAATTTCCATCACCTTGCATGAAATGCTTGATAAAACAATAAAAGCAACATCTTTTCATGACACTGTTCATCCCCAGTGAAATACATGAATTTATAGTCTTTTCATAAAGCAAACTTAAGGTATTATACTGTGTTACACTTTCCAGCCTGAGTCAACATTTGCGGCCAGTCACAGCCTGAATATTACTCATAATTCAGTTTATAACCAATGCTGCACAGTCTGTGGCTGCCCAGAGGGTGCATCAACTCAAAACATTGTCTGCCATTATGTGCTACTGGGTTGGAGGTGGGGGACAATAGCGTGGAAAAAATGTTATTTTCAAAAACAATCCTTTCCCACTCAACAACGCCATATCTAGGCTATTTCCTGTGTATTCTGGTTGTGAGATTTCTGATGCGAGGGCATTTGTCACGGGTTTCAAAGGCGTATCAAACAACAAAGGCAAACTTCATCCCCACAGAGAAACTACCCATTTTAAAACTTTTGCCATCTCTTGTAAGTTGCTCTTTGTTTTGTCAACTACTCAGCTGGCCTTGATGTTGTAACCATTTTTGCCATTTTCTTTTAGTATTGGCTGTTAAAATAGAGCATGAAGGAAAACATTCAGCTTTAAATATACTGCACAGCGAGGACCACACTAGTTGGAGAAACGAAGGCGTGTACCCAGTATTATTAAGACAAACAACAAATCATCATGTGTCATAAACACAGTTTACACACAGGTGGCAAAGTAAGGGAAAGATCAACACATAGTATATATAAAAATTATATTAATCACATGCTGCAGCCTTTAAAGTCAACTCAACACAGCAGGCCATACACAGTGCTCTCCACCAAGATTGTCAAACCACCTCACTGAGTATTTCTGCTTCTAGGCATTGTGCTTGATCATAAATTATGATAGAAAAGACGCACTGCTACAGGTTTTTCGTTATCATTTTTTGCATGTTAACAACAATAAATAATTAATAACAGTAATCAACTGGGTATATTAAAAGATTACGTAACATATCGCTCACTTCCCACATTTCTTATTGCGAGGACTGACCTTTAATACAAAACAAATTCAATCCATTATTACAGAAAACAGCCACATGCATTATTAACACGGCTGGTTATTAGGTTCACACTGATCCACTGAATGATTCAGTTTATTTAAAATAATGCAAACAATATTCAAACCGAAGTCACTCATTTGCTGTTTGTTTTGTTTCTTTCCGGTTGATTAAGAAGGGAACGAATATCACTAAAAGAAGATTTTTGACCAAACAGTTTCAGGACAAGGTGCTTATGACACACTGTTACACAGTAATAACAGTTTTACAACTGTCATATATAAACTATCAATTTACATTTAAAAATATGATCTTCGATGAATTATGGCATTCAGAAACGTAGCATTTAGACACAAACTAATGAGCTATACATGTCACACCTGGGCATGTACAGGATAAAATACACAAAGTTAACATTATCATGTACCCTAGTTAAGCACACCTTGTATGTTTCAGTGCTTGCGTGGGTTCCTGCCTATATCAAACAAAATCAAGAGTCTGGTAATAATTTTTTTCCATCATTATATTTGCTTGTTTCAGTCCACTTGGGTGGATTAAAGCCATTTCTTTACAGCTCTGAAACCAATGTTTTCTAACTTTGCCCATTTGTTTGCAGGACTGTTCTTGTTTTTAAATAACTGGAGATCATACCTTTATCCTGATCATAACATCAGTGGCAGCTTTATACTGCCCACGATCCCAAATTCAGTAATAGACTTGTCAAATTCATACATCATCATTTCCTGTCAGTCTCGCAACCTGCAGTATATTAACAGTGGCTGTCTTGATGTCATTATCAACATCTATATTGAACTTAACTGCATTTATGAATTTCAATCCTAGCACGCATGCTGGTGGCACTCCCACCAAACTCCTGATTTGCATGGGTCGTGTCCAAAGACCTACGTTTATGAAACCAGCATATAACATGCTATAAAAACTTTGCTTAAACTGTTTTCCCAGCTGACATCAGCTTGGTCCTTTGTCCATAAAATGAAAGTGTGTTCATAATGCTGTTTAACAAATTAGCTTTTAGATTTTGGTACTCAAAGTGAACTTCTAGTGTTGAGGTTAAATTATTGAAAATTGCTAAAATGAATTTAATTAATTTGCTTTTTCTTTTCCAACAGTAGCACAAAGACATCATCAATTATTGACACTTGAGGGTGTGAATGATTATGTTGTTCCCATTTATTCTTTCTGGAAATAAAAGATCGCAGTCTAGGCTTACAGAAGCGTTGCTTCTGCCTGATTCTGTTCAGTCACTACATGGTGCAGAGATCCTGATTTATTGTGTGCTGTTTACACTGTCTGTGCAATATGTGATGACTGAATAAAACTAAACTAAGCTAAAATATGCATTAAACCATTTCATTTGCTTCTAAAGGAGTGGCAGAATCATGTAGAGCACTTAGAGCCTTATAGTGGTCCAGCAAGTTGCTAAAAATACAATGCATGATGTCTTTTCTTCCATTTATTACCCTTCATTCTCTACCTTTTATGTGCTTTCGGGACCACAAAAGTACATTTTTTGACAGGCTTTTATGGAACTCACCCTGGGGTTTCTTTTGATTTGTAACCATTTTTGCCATATTCTCCATCTACTGACAGCTGAGCTAAATGAGACTCCTCGTGTCATCATCTAGCTTAATGTTCAAGGTTCAAGCAAGACTCGCCCATTTGTCTGCTTTTAAGGGGAACGCTGTAGCTGTTAAATCTAACCATGTTAGTTTGTTTGAGGCAGAAAGAGGGGGAAATTGGTGCAATCAGTCAACTAATATGTTGCTTAAATCTATCGTTTTAAGGGTTTGATCCGCTGAGCATACTAAAAAGCACTTACAAATCAGGCTTATTATTGTATTATGTTATTACAAATTAGACTAATCTAACCAAATCATGACGTTGATGAAGAGAATGCCTCTGACTTTCCAGAGCCACTGCTCAGACAGATTGTTACCCTGCTCATCTCTTCTGTTAGTAGAGTGTAGAGCAAACAGCCCCTCGCTGCCTTCATCTAGCGAGGCTGCTGTCAAGCTGGTAACAACAGCAGCCAGCTACAGTATATTGCAATATTGTAAGCAAATAATCACCTGTTTGCAGCAGCCACTCAGAGGAGACTTGCAATCCCACAGTCCAGTGAGTGTTTGTCCATGACTACTGAACACATGGTGCACAGACAGACCACTATTTACAAGTCTGGTTTATTTTCTTGAGAAAAAAAAGTAGTAGCTTGAGAAAGGTGCAGGTGTCCAAAATGCAGCATATATCTTATATATGATTCCATCCTCTGCTACCGATGAAGAAAAATTCTCCTTCCTGTCAGCGTGATGTGTAATGTTATATTTTATTCAGCCCATGTGAGATCCTCCGAAGCACAGGTGTACTGTAACATGCCAGAGTTCAGTCATAATATTGATGGATCTGGAAAGCTATATGTAATTCATGAGTGTTTGACACCTCTCAGAACCTGACAAAGATCCTTTAGGGATCAAGCTGTGCTGATAAAGGCTATGTTATGTATTACAGCCCCTTCAGTAGGCAGAGATTTCAAAAAGCATCCAAACCTGACAGAAATATGAACACTTCTGTCACTGACAGTATATTATTGGTGATGCATGTCTACACTGACATACTGGTGCAACTGCATGACACATTCAAGTCCATTTTTTCCAGTTATTATTTTTTTAAATATATATCAAGATTTCTTAAAATAAATTCATCTTAGATGAGCTAAAATGATGAGGTATTTTTGATTCTTACCTCAGACTCATCTGTGGTTTCCTCACTTGGATGTCTGACCTAAAAGCAGAAAAATGTTGGGTTGCTTTAAAAAAATATATTAATGTTAAAGCTTGGTTTCAAAGGCCATGACTATTTATTTAGAGATTAAATATATACCAAACAACTGCAAAGCTAAATTAGCACCTAAAATGTTAGCTTTCCAAGCAGAGAATGGCTTGATGAGAAGCTAAATCAAATGAAACCACAGCAGACAGCTCTCACAGGCACACTTTGAATGCATTTTTGATGTAAGTGCGTTTAAAACAGAAACATTTAGCTAGCTAGCTTTAGCATTTTGAGCTTACCTGCTCCTCCACTTCCGCCATTGTGATATTATTTAGCGATATATCCAAAGGTAACAGCTATAATACTTTAACAAATATTTTTTAAAATATCCGTTAAATCTCCGCTAAAGGTTCGTTTCGTCTCAGAAACACCCGCTGTTACGTGACAGCAAAGTGATGTTTGTTGTCGAAACCTGCTTCCAGTCATAAGCTAAATCACATGACTTGAATTCGAGTATCAAGGCGTTATGGGTAATGAAGTCATTCAGATAGAGAAACGACAACGCGGATACTCCGACAGAATAAAAGGAGACGATTATTTAAAAAACGATGCCAGGTGACAGTTCATATGTTTTTCGTGGCAAATACTTGTAGCAAGTTTTATTGGGTTTTAACAATCCAAGTGTCTCTTTTCTTAAGTGTCAGACGGCAAACTTGTGAAGAAAATGTCTTTTTTTTCAGTTGAAGCTAACAGTCTTGAAACTGCAGCCAAATAACCCGCAGTAAAGCTAGGTATAACCATAAAGCACATCTTCACTGACAACATTAATAGACCAACCTTAAAAATTTGAACGGTCGCCAGATACAATAAATTAACCTGGACTAAAAGTCCTCCAAACTTTCCCCAAGGGGGATGATAAAAAGGCTGATTTCTGCTGTCATTAAAAGGTATTCAAATAAGAGGCTAAAAGGAGCCAGCTAAATCCACCCCCTTGTATACAGCTGAGTATTTTAATTTGTTGTATTAATTGTCTGAAACATATCAGTGGCAAATAGTGTAGTTTACTGCCACTAGCCAGATATACAGAAGAATGTGAGGTAAAATACACAAAATGTTCTTCTAATAATTGAGCACTAAATGAAGCAATAATCTCAAAATGATAACTTACAAGACTTTAAATTCATTCACAATCTCTCTTTGTCTTAATTAAGACAATTTGAATAAAACAGGACAAACAACACTAACTGAAATGATTAAGACTATTCGATTTAAGTATGTCCAGATTTGTCTGAACGTAGTGGCTAAATTAACCCTTCAGCTATTGTTTGAGTCCCCTGGTTTCAGAAGAATATTAAATTATAATTATATATATTTTGATACTTTAAATATGCATTTTACTGCCAAGACTGCATTGAAGATTCAAGACACTTTATTATCATTAAGCAAACATAACGAAATCAGGTAATACTTGCTAAGATGGTGAAAAAAAGCTTAGATAAAATAAACATTTTACATAAATACATAATATAAATATTATAAATATAAAATACAACATTTACTGACAAGCATTAAAGAGTAAAAAGTATTGGGACTTAATATTGCATGGTTGGACTGAACATGAGTTATTTATTTACAGGCTGTGCATCTGTCTGTGTAATGTATATGCCTTAGGGTTGTAATTGTGTGAAGCTGAGCAGTACAAAAGTGCACTTTACATGAGTTATTTTACATATTATAAAATGTACACAGTGAGGTATGTCCCGAGTTATGGGATGTGGAATTGGGTAGTGGAATATTGCACATGAGGGTTGTACATAATTACTGTCACATGGTGTTTAGCAGTGTTACAGTTGTAGGAAGGAAGCTAAATATGTATATGGGTGCATCTTTACTCTTGATGGTAAAGAATATGAATACTTTGTCCACTTGGTAATAAGCAGTAATTGCATCCAGATTGTGCGTTATTATGATGAGAAATAGCAGCTGAAAGTATTTATTGTGCCTCTTTTTGAAGTAAAATCTGTGGTAGATTTATATACAATTAAAAGTACAGTACTTTTCTGAGGTTGTTTCCTATGCCTGCCTTAATAAAGGAATGTGCATTCACTAATAAAGCAAACACAGTCAGCAAGACTTCCAGTAATAATTAGGCTATTTGTTTTATATATTTGCAGACTTCTCTGAACATGGTGGCTTCGGATATTGGTCGACTCGCCCGGTCCTCCGTCACTCTGCTGACAGCTGCTTGCCTGAGTCCAGATGAATGCCAAAGGTATGATTTGCCTCTTCTTTATTGAGATTGTCTCACACCCCTGTCTTGCCTCATCCATCCTCAGGAGAATCCTAATGCACTGATACCAAGGGGGAATAATTTTTTTTTCTTTACAATCTGCTTAGCAATGATTTATTGATTGCGGCTTCCACCCTCACAGAGAATTACCGATCCTTTTTGGGAAATCAGATTTTCACACCTTTCATGAGTGTGTATGTGGCGCAGGTCTCCAGAGACAGTGTGAGGGGAAACTGACTTTGAGGAGCAGCAGTGTGTGAATCTCTGCGGTGTCGCTCCTCTGCTGCTGCCAGTGGTACGCCCAATGGATGGCCCTGTGATTCTCTGTTTCTCTCTCCATCTCTCTCTCTATAGTTTTGCATTATTTATCACTCGATAAATACAGTATCCAAGCTTGATTTGTTTTCATTCCCTTTCAAACCTCCAAAACATATGCTTTGCCCGCTCTCCCATCATGCAACATGCAAGAGCCCCATCTAAAGTTTAAGCACCTCATGGACAAAAAAGTAAAATAGTAAAAACAACCCTCGCCCTCATAGGAGGAGTCAGATTAGTGCACCGAAAGCTTTGATGCTCCAGAATGTCAGCTCGGTGGATCGATCCAGCAGAAAACACACACACACACACACACACACACCTGACCAATCAGAGGCGTCTATCTGTTGTGGACCTGCTGGGCACTGTGGTTTACAAGCTTCAAAGAGCTCCTTTTAATACACTGCTTTGATAGTCCTCAGCCTTCACTGACCCGCCGACCGTCCGCTGGGGAGCGTTTTAGCTTTAGTGGAGGAGAGAGGGATAACTGTTGATCATATTAACGAGCGCGAAAAGAAAAATCATCTCAAGTCTCAGATATTTACACCCCTGACCCCACGAGTCCCGATAACAGTCTGTTAGATCAGCTGCAGATAAAATAATACAAATTGGCTGCATTTTTCCGAGAGTAATTTAACACTATTAACAGCACTTGTTGAGATTTAGATGCACAAAGGCATGAAGTGAAAGCATAGACAGAAGAACAGTTTGGTTAATAACCCTAAGGGGGAGACAAATCATCACCTAACAAACCACATTACACATCTCCATATGCTCGGCCATCACAGCACATCCACATATTCATAAAATATATAATGATCGCTTCAAAAAGTGTCGATACATTATTTCAGTGTAGACATTATATGTTTCATTTAAGGTGGAAAATAAAATGATTTACAAAATGTTAAAGAAACCTTATTTTAATCTTAAAGCAGATGAATACTCGCCGATATCAGGCGTTATTAATCTGAGCGTATGTGTCTGTTTGCATTACACAGGTCCAAAGAAAAATCAGATACTTAAAGTATTTACGTGCCTTTTACGTCACTCATAGCAGCAAATGAAGCTGTTGTGTGTGATTTCTCAGAGATTGGAGAACATTTGTCACCTCGGAAAGTCGTGTTAACTTACAGAGCGAGCTGATGGTTTGACGTTACATTAATGTTTAAGGACAAAGAAAGCATGAAAGAGAATTTTGTCTTTCGGGTGGATTATAAACCTCATTCTGTCGTGCGTTTTTCAGAGCAGGCTGGTGTCCTGCAGCCTGTCCCAGGTTGAAATCACCCTGCATATGCCTCCAGTATGTTGGAGATCATTTGAAGCTATTGAACTGTGCTTTAATTCCACACCTAATAATTACTCTAAACATGTTTTAACCTCTTGAATATTCTTCGTAATGCTGCTCAATAAAGTGTTTTGTAATTTTTTAAGTAGCGTGTGCCCATTGTTCAAACATAATATTTAGATTTTATACTTTTCTGGTTCAACTAATCCCAAATAGCTAGGAGAAATTAAAAATGCATCCCAAACAAGAGCTCGGGTCTCAGGAGGTTAAATATTTATATATGTACAAAATTAACCATAGTTGTTAAAGTTTCAACAGACTGTGTGGTTCTTTTGCACTTTTCTTCCACAATGCAACTTTTAAAAAAACAAAGAAGCTTCAGAAGATTACAGAATATTTAATCTCCAGGGTTTTTTCAGTCTCACTTCATAAGGCTGGTTTTGTGAGAGAAAAGTTTGTTTTGAGACATGTGGCTGCCACTAATGATCATTTTCATCATCAGTTTATCTCTAATATCTCTAACTTATTTCCTTTAATATTAAAATAATCACTAATTGCAAGGAAATACTGAGTGGTCCCACAGTGGGGTATATTACACGTTCACCTAATAAGTGAAAGAGACCCAGTTTAATCCCAGGAGGAG
Source organism: Maylandia zebra (assembly GCF_041146795.1). NCBI lineage: Eukaryota > Metazoa > Chordata > Actinopteri > Cichliformes > Cichlidae > Maylandia > Maylandia zebra. Next base: position 24,644,712 of record NC_135175.1, read on the forward strand.
ACACAAACCTCTTTGGTGTTGTGACTGGAAGAGCATCCGGCGTAAAAAGGAGCTACCTGCTGTGGCGACCCCTAGCTTTTTAAATACATGCACATGTTGAACATTTGAAATGTCTCAGAATCTGTGTATAGCAAACAAAAGGATACAATTCTTACATTTAAAAATTCTGATCAGCAAATTTTTGCTGAACTAATCAAACTAATCTACCATCAGACAGCTGCTTTTCAAATGGACTTTCTACCTTTGTTTATGTCATTACACAGTAACTATGTAACATCTTTTTTGTTCAGTTTTAATTTGACACTATTCCTGTTTCTGAAACATCTTCATTTGTTGCTTTTTTCCGCTGTTGATAAGAAAATAATGCGGTTTTGGAGTCACATATAATTTGGTATACTTTAAAACTACCGGAGATCATTTATTAATATAAAATGATGCCATGACAGTTACACAGGGTGTTATTTATTTATCTTTTCTTTCTTTGTGAACCAGGAGTGTTCACCTTGAGTGTTCGATCACATGCTGAAGACCGCCACCCAGTGACGTCTCACACTGGAACGGCACTGGTAAAACCACCAGCTCTAAGCTTGGATATCTGATGACACTCGGGACGCTCTGCTAACCACCGATTCTCCACCCACTGAGGGCTTTTGGTGAGCGTGAGGCGAAGAGCAGGGCATCAAGTGCTTTTTCTTGTTTCTGCGACCTGTTCCCGAGCCGAGGCCAGACTGGGTGAGGAGACAAACCTTCTCCAGTCTGTCCATGTCTGCTCTTGCCATCAGTAGCTCACGTTATTGCTAATCACAGGTCTCAGAGCTACTTATAATAATGAAGATAATCCGTTACATCCTTAGAAGCAGCAATGCAATTTCTGATGTCAACTTTTTAAATATCCCTTTTTTTAGTACGTATTATTGTAACAAGATTAGCGTTATCTCATTACTCACTCAGCTTAAACGAGTCAAAAACATGCACTTTGGTTGGAGTGACTGCAATAAAGCAAAGCTGGCTGTTTTGAAGTAATTAACAGCTGTGTGAGATGGTGAGAGATGTGTTGCCCCCTTATCCTGGAGCCTCAGAGGCCAGGGGAAGATTAGAGCTCTGATCTCATTCCCAGCACTTGTTTGGAGTCTGTCAGGAAGAGAAATGCCAGCATTAGAGAGGTAGCGCCACACTCCTGATATGATGAAATAAGGAGAAAAAGGGAAAGGGAAAAAGATGGAGGGATGGACAGAAAGGACCCTGCCCTTCTCTGAAGTGTCAGTAGCTTGTTTATTCTATTTTTCATCGTAGCTGCTGGGGCAAAGATTCCCATTTTTCCTTTTATTTCCCCCCCCCCCCCCCCCCCCCCCCCCCACCTCCTAACAAAAACCACTGCTCTCATTTTTTATAGGTCTTGCAAACTCTCATGCCCCAGTGAAAATTACATTGTGAAACGGTAGAAATTTCAGGGCTGCCTGTGCTCTCCGCTGTCCCTCTGAGCTTTCAAACAGTCAACAGACTGTGAAGAATAAATAATAAAAAACTATTGATTATTTTGATGACTGCAAGATTCAATTAGGTATTAATTTTGCCCTCCAGTGGACCTATCAAGCAACTCAAAGGAGAGGAGCTAGGAGGTGGAGGTTGGGGGGGTGGACCCACATGCATGCAGAGTGCGGCCAAGCTCAGACAGAGGGGAAAATGTGTTTACCTCGGCGGGCCGAGAGGTGCATTGATGCGCAGTGTCCCACATTTAAGTGCTGCACAAATGAAGCCCTGATGACTAGTGACATTGTTACCGGGGATATGAGTATTGACCAGTCGGCTCACGTTTTTTTAACGACAGCCTAAACTACCCCTATTGATTAACATTTTCATAGATTATCATGTGTCATATCAAAGAGGGCAGATTCTCGTGATGAGCACATTAAAAAGGCCCCTCTGGGTAGGAATTCATTGACCACCCTAATAGACGTTGTGGGGGTTGCTGATGGGTGCAGGGGGCGAGATAAGGCTCACCCTTCTTTTTCTTTTTTTCCTTTTCTGCGCCTGTATGAGCCGCATGGTCACCTGTCCTTTGCTCAGACGTATTTAGGTTGTACTCGATTCATAAATAAGAAAGAAGGCCGTAGTCCTGCTGCTCCGTGTCTGCGCCTCAGAGCCTGAGGTGGGATGAACGCTGTCTGAGGAGCTTTCCAGTGCGAAGACACAAGGAGGAAGGGACAGAGAGGGAGGGAGAGTGTGTGTGTGTGTGTGTGAACAAGAGAGGGAGAGAGAGGGAGGGAGGAGGTGACATCTCCAGGGTTTGTCTTAGGAAGCTACCTCAGGCTTGAACCTGTGGTGGCCATTCAAATGCAGGAAGGTTGAGGAGGCTGCTTCTGGTTCAGTAGAAAGCATGCAATAGCCAGTCCCTGTGCTGTGGTGGTTTTAGCAGGTTTTAGCTGCTGCTTTGACTCTTTTCAACATTTGGACTTTCATTAAACACTTTTTCCCATCTTTTCTGCTGGAGCTTTGTCTTGGTAAGAGAAGTTTTTCCTTTTTAAGAAAGTTTTCCATAAAATGAAAACAAAAAACAGACTTAAATAGGCGCAAGTGCTGCTGCTAAATTATGTATTTTTAGCACACTGTGTATTTTCCTCAGTTTAGGCTAATACTTTAATCGCGTCACGTTGATGCTTCTCATTTTTGTTTTGAAGTGTTGACAAAAGAAAAAGAAAAGATAATAATTGGGATAAAAATTTGGGAACATCGGCGACTTCATCTCTTGTTTAGATCAGGCCTTAAGTTCACGTTGTCCCACTCTGCTGCGCGGTGTCACCCTTAATCTCATCTGTTGTCGCAAACTATGTGAAAATTGATATAATCAGCGGTGTGTACTGTCGCTCATATGTTCCTTTTAGATGTAGAATTAGATTTATTTCATTTATTTATCAGCGCACAGTCCATGGACCTCTTTGTAGACTGCTGTCAGCTTAGTGTTTGCTGAAGATGAGGCACATGTCAGGTAGTAATGAGCCCTTGGAGATGGATGTATCACTGTTTTAGGACTGCAGGGTATAATGGCAAAGCCACGCGATCCGTAACAGTTCTTCACCAGGCAGCAGCCGGCAGTATCAGCGGGGTAGCACCAGCCTCAGATAAAAGAGAGAGCTGGAGAGGGAGGGAGCAGGAGAGAGAGGGAGAGTGATGAGTGAGCCATAGAAAGGAGAAGCTGGGTAGAGAGAGAGTGAGTAGAGGCATAGAGAAGGAGCCGGTGAGGGTGAGACCACGAAGCACATCTAACCAGGGGCATTTTCTCTTTTTTTCCCCCCCCCTCTCCTCCCTGTTTCCCACCTGGGCTTTCAGCTCCCTCTAGGATCCGATGATTACAGGGCAGCTGAGCAAGCCGCTGCTCTCCCTGCGCAGCGACATGAGCGTGGCAGAACTCCGGGCGGACGACAAAGCGGCCACCCCAGACAGCGATCTGAACGACGAGCCCCTGCTCCTGCCCTCCGAGGCCACGGACAGAGAGGGCACTCCCAACAAGCTTTACGGTAAGTCAACTTACACCTCACGTCCGTCCGTTCTCCTCCACAAAGCTGCTGGATGAGGTCTGGGTGAGAACTGGTACAAGCAGAGGGCTTCCAGTGCTGGGACAGGTGTCAGCAGCGGCAAACTAAGTGCAGCAACGAGCAAGTGCTTAGATTTGTTAATGGTTAAATTAGTGTTAATAGAATTCATTCACCTACAGACTTCAGAAAATGTGCACAAGTATTTAAGCTGCAGTATATTTTTATTTTATTGCATGTTAGTCCTGAATAAGTTATGATTGGAGGGAAAAAGTATTTAATATTGTTGTGTATTTTATGAAAGCAGCATTTTATGGGTCTCTTCTATTATAAAGTCAATTAAAAAGTTGATCTCAAACTGACTAATTTTTTCCAGTTAGAATATTTTTTGCTTTCACTCCAACTTCACATCTCTGAGAGTGTCTGATAATGTAATACAGTTCATCTTTAATCTAAATGGAGAAACTCTTGATTATTTATAATTTAAACAATGATGAATTTTATGCAACTGATCCTAATTATAACATGCATTCTTCCCAAAATTATTGTATTAATTCTTAGCACATCACATATAAAATCTAGCATCTGCATAATTGCTGAGACCTCTATTTTTTTTAATGCTGCTTGTTTTTAGTCTAGAAGTTGGGAATTGTGTTCAAAATTAGACAATTTCTCAGTCAGCATGCTCATTATTTCTGCAGTTATCTCATTAATTGAGTGTTGAGACTGTTTGGGCTGTGTTTAGATAAGTGTGTGCTTTTAAAAAAAAAAACTCAATCACCAAGCCTCGTCATAAATCAATAAGCATAATGACAGAAATAATCATTTTAGCTAGTTTTCTAATTATAATTTGTAATGAAAAAATGAAAATTAGCTCTAAACGTTTGTTTTTCATCATTGCTTTTATTATCTGAATATTTGAAGATCTATTATTATTTTTTCTGTCACACAGAGGCAAATTGAGATTACAGAATTCAATGAGAATTATGTACTTTTATCCATATTTGTGAGTTTTATCCATCTTCACATATTAAATTATTATATTATGGAGTTTATTTATTCTGCTTGATTCTTTTTTTGCAAAAGACCTTTTAAAATGTTCTAGAAAGACATCTGAAGGATTTAAAAAGCTGATTATGTCATCATCTTAGCATTTGACCTTTTTATCTTTATTTTAATATTAGTTTATTATATTCTTTCTTTTTCCTTTTTCTTGATGTGGAAGAAAGCAAGTGACAAAATTCTCCTCTAATGGCTTCAGATGTTGGCACTGAATATGTATTCAAACTTCTCCTCAGCTTTTGATGGTCTGGAAGTTAGGCTGTCTCTGTATTTGTGGAAGTGGGTTTTGTGTGTGAGTGATTTTGATATGTAATTGCTTTTTCTGGTGCAGTAAACAGTGCAACTTTTTTTAATAAGAGGCGTTAATATGTTGAATATGTGCGTCTCTATCTGAATGTGTGTGTGTGAGTGTTGGAGGGGGGTGTGGAAGAAAGTATAACAGCATGCCTATAGAGTGATGTTGCCAAATATTTGTGAATGAAGCAAAATATGAATTTAGAGGAGGGCGAGCCAAATTTTACTCTCAGACCCAATCTGAGAGAGTTCGGTTGTCTTTTAAATCCTTATTTCAAGAATAACCCGAGGCTAGTCTTCTAAACAAGGACTGCGTTCTGCAGGATTTGTCTCAAAAGTGTTGCAATTTGGTTTAATAAGCATCAAGTTTCTCCTTTTTTCTTCCTTTCTGATCAGTTCTGAGTCCTCTCACTGCTTTTTATTTGTCTTTTTCTCTCACGTGTGTACACCAAAATATAAGCAGATGCATTGCTAGTTTTTTTTTTTTTTATATTTATTTGATGCTATTAATTTGCTTTGTTAATGGAGCAAATGCTTAGAAAAACATGCATAGATCCAGTAATTCCTGGAGCACTGCTTGATGTTTGCTGACGGTCTGTCATCATCGGACATGTGTCTAGTCGGAGCCGCTCTTCTTTAACTTGTGAATTTCGAGGAGACGTTTCCTCTCTGCCCGGTGGCAGAGCCCTGGGCTGTGCCAGCAGCAGGTTGAGTTTGGGAACCGCTGCCCACACGACCTGTCAGGGAATGGCGAGGAGAAGTGGCATAGTCATGTCCTCTGCTGTGAGGAAGAAAGTGGAAAGAGTGGGGGTGAGGGTAGGGGTGAGGGGTTGGAGAGGAAGAAGAGAATCAGCATCTTTCTTTCTTGAAACGCTTCAGGACTGAAAAGGAAAGGCATGGTGTGGTGGTAATTTATGCTCCTGCAAATGTAACTTTTTGGTATTTTTTAGTTTTTAAGTAATTCTTTTTTGGTATTTGCCATTAAGATTCATAACAACATCTCTGATGCTTCTCCCAAGTCATCTTAGTCTAACACGTGTGCCCAGAAAGGTTTAAATAAACTAGACTGTTTAACTTAATTCCTTAAAAGGTGACAAATTTGACCAATTTTGAGTGGATGAATAGTTTAAAGAGAGAAAGATCTTCACCAGTAATTAACAACTACAGCTTTTGTTGTCATTATGAGCTACATTTGCTTATACCCGTGTTTGCAGGGAACTCTCGTGGCTGCAGAGAGATTGTATTATGTATTATGTATTATGATTATAAATGCTCCAACCTTGAGACAGGCCTTTAAACTCAGCCTTATATTTTCCAATGCTTTTCTTTATGTGTTTCAACTCTGTGTGGCGAGGAAGCGAGATAATGGCATACTTTCATTCCTCACATTCACAAGAAGAAAATACGACTTTGTTCTGTTTTACGCCTCTTATTTTGAAAAAATCCCTGACAGAATTGCTCCAGTTTTTTGATTGACAGACGTGCACGAATAGACGGCGCACTAATAGTTTCAAGGGAATGTAAATCATGTTGAGACTTCATTTGTTCCCCTGTAATTTAACCGAGTCTTTCGATTCATGATTCAAACAGTTTGAAATATAGTGACAGACTCCAGGTTATACAAGATGTTTTTTTTGTTTGTTTGCTGTTTTTTGGGGGGGGTGGGGGTGGGGGGAGGACTGTTGATAGCAAACAGCTTTTGCTGAGTATCAATATTAATGAGCGTCTGCACTGAGATGTGGTTACATGTGCCATTTATGTGTTTTTATATTTGTAAGGACGACAAAAAGCTAACTTTTCTTTCCCGTAGGCCTCGTGTATGACTTTTTCATTGTAGCCTTAATAGTGTTTAAAAGAGTTTGTGCCAGAAGAAGTCAGGGGGAGACAATGACAGTAGCGGTCATGTTTGTCTACAGTAAATTGTCCATCTTCTACACCCACCACATGCTTACTGCAGTTGTGAAAGGGTCGTTCTCCTCCTAAAAGCTTGCCTGTGCAAATAGTCTTCCACTTCAGGTAACAGGGGCTACGAGGCACCACAAACATCCTGCTGCCTTGTATTTATTCCAAGTAGAAGTGGACATTAGGTGGGAAAGCTGTGGTTAGTAGGGCAAGCAATCTTTTTTTTTTTTCCAGAGGACGAGATGGTGTTGGATGCGTACAGTTTCTGTCTTCTCTTCTCAAGCAAATCTCCCCCTTTCAGACATCAACAGACAAGATAATAAGACACTCAGAGCACAATTCGGTATTATATTCAGCAACCAAAGGCTCATCTCTTGTCAGTTTGCATTTACTCTCCCAAGGATGTGACGCTTCTATCATCATGCTGTCAAAGAGAGCCAGGCTGGAACGACAGGAGCACTCATTTCATACACTTACTGTCTACATGAAATGGTCTGCACTTATACGGATTCTGGCAAAATGGTGGAACATTTTCACAAAGGTCACCTAGAGGCACGCCCCCCTCCCCAAAAGAACAAAACGAATCTTCATTGATTCCCAGCGCTGGAGGTCATTCGGAACAGAAAGTCCAACCCGAACGGTACGTCTGCTGTAACGCTCCAGCGTGCTGTTGGGTGTTTTCGTTCCCATCTATAATCAGATTGGACTCTGGATTACTGATGCTAATTTCATCTGGACTAAAGTCCGACCACTAGTGGACTTTTGAAAAATGTGATTTTCATAGAAACATTTCTTTAAATGTATATTGAGAAAGGAAAATCATAGTATACTTCAGTATACTTTAGTTAGACAGTGGCATTGTTGGATAACTAGAATCAGCAAATCTGTGATAAATCACTTGGGCTCTATTCTGTACAGTTTAACACTTATACTCAAAAACATCAACCAAAACAAAACAGTCTCAGCTAACTGAAAGAGGTCCAATCTGCTCGATTAACAACACTGGCCATCATAACTGAGGGTAACCTTCTTATGTTAAAAAAGACTTTAATAAGGTCAGTGTGAAGCAGCCTATAGTCAAGTGTTGATCCCAGCAAGGGATGATTTAGGAATAATCCCAAACTAGAGTAGGGAATTCACATCCAGCTTGGTTATGGTTGCAGCTGTTGCTGCTACTTGCAGACACAGGAAACACAGGAAGTTGTTACTTTGTCTTATAAAACATACTGAACGGTGCCATTTCTGATATGTTCACTTTTAAAGTAAAAAGGAAGAACATCGTAATTTCTCCTTGAGATGTTTTCCCATTCTAGTCGCTGAGCTGTAATTTGGACGCCTATTTCCAAAAATAACATTTACACTTTAAAAAAAAATGAAGCCACACTCGAAGCTTCTTTGACAGGGCGTCAAGTCAGGTAGGAGGCAAATATGAGTAAACATTTAGTAAATGCAATGAAATTAAATTAAGCATGAAAATATTTTAAAAAGGATGTTTTTCTTCCGGAACACTTTTTCTGCTTATTTACAGCATCACAGGTAAACATATCGATTTGATGTAATTTCATTTTAACTACTTTTTAAAGAATTTTAATGTATCTGTTATCTCCAAGAAACTCAAAGAAAGCATCTCACAGTTCTCTGATTCATGTTTTCCATCCATAGAGCCCCTCAGACAAATCTAATTTGAATCCAGGAAAGAAATCATATCCACTGATTATTGATTTGTGTCATTACAGATATTGTAGTACTCCTATTTTAATCACATTTTGCAAACCAAAGGTTTCATCAGATTTTCTCTTTAACCTTTTCATGATGTTAGCTTCACATATTTTGAGTTTGACGATATTTTACCCCAAATTCATAATTTTACTTGATTGTTAAATGCTTGTAATTGTCACTGAAATTGAAGTTGGCATTTTGAAATGTATTTTAGGTCCTTTTGATGGAAAAGTGTTTCTCAGTGTAGTGGACATGTGAAAATATGACAATTAAAACGAATAAATAGCGAGCAGAGGTGAATCCTCTTCAAGAATTCTTAGAAAACAACCCAGAATAATGTTTTCAACTGGATTTGTAGATTGGACCTTGTTTCTCTGAATGCTTCCATACTTGGTGATAGATATATTTTGCAGCTATGAGACAAAACAACTGTGTTGTGTAAAAAAATCTCTTTCATGCACACATATAATCACACAAAGGGGCGTGCACAAGCGCACACTGCTCGAGGCACGGGTTCTTATTATTTTTGTGTAATCAGCTTAGCGAGCGGGATGCATGGTGTGAAAGGCAGCTTGCTGATGCAGAGAGCCTCGTAACGTTGTGTGGTGAGGTTAAGTAATAAAGTGGCGCAAACCCGCCGTTGAATGGGCCACGCTGAGTAAATAAGAGTGGATAAAGGAGGCCGACAGGGAACAAGTCTCTCCCCGGGAGGTGGATCTCATTATGGGGATTTCAGCTGTCTGCGCAAACTCTAAAACAAGCTTAATGCATGCCTGTAAAGCAGGTGTAATACATTGGCCAATGTGCCCGCAGAGCCCGTGGCTAGCGCAACACAATCAGTGCATGGCGAGGAGGACAGGGAGGGAGGATGAGCGCAAGGCGGACTTCTTGTTTTTGCTACGAGCAGCAGCAAAGGTCATCACGTTTCTGATGCTTGTTTATGCAGAAATGACTTTGAGCAAAATGTAGAACTTCAAAATATCTGCCAGTTTAATTCTTCCCCATTCTTTGTTGGCTTAAAGTTGAGAAGATTGACTAGATTACAAGATCTATAGGTGGGCATCTGGGGAGAAAACAAATTGAATTTGAGTATGCATTTATTTTAGTTATCCACGTTCTTTAAGTTGGCAAATAATTTTCAAAAAAACAAAACAAACCATGCATGTGTTGCATCCACTCCATAACCAATATCTCTAAGCCTTTCATGTAGAGCTAACAAAGAGGCATCACATCTCCTGGCACGGACACGGTTTGTGTTGTTGAGATGTAATTGAAGCTGCAAGGGTCACATTTTCGGAATAGAAATTACAGTCTTGTCTTTGACTTGTGTGGCGTGAACTAGAGATGCATCCCAGAGCCCCTGTGTCCTTCACAAGCCTTTATTATTTATAACGCTCGCTCTTTGAGCAATGACCAGTACTAATGCATAACCTTCTGTCCTTCTGGCTGATTCGCTTCCTTTGAAACCAAAGATTGAGGCAGGAGAAGTGGGTGTATGGTGGATGAGGCAGGGGTGTGGGCGGGCGACGGGGGAGAGCTAGTATAGGGCAGTGGAGATCCAGGCTATCGAGAAGTTATTATGTTTTTTTTCCTTTATATCTGAGGATGAGGAATAACACTGTGATGCTTCTTTCCTCCAGAACAGAGTTATGGACTTCAAAGCAATACTATTTCCTGACGTCCCTCCTTCCACTATTTGTCTGCTCCACCAGAATAATGTGCTGGGAGTGGTGGGCTGGGGTGGGGTGCCTTTTAGCTGTATGATTATTTGCTTGTTTCCACCTGTACCCACTCAGCTCTGTAAATATGGCCACAACAGGGCAATACAGTAAGAACTAATACTTTGGCCAGATAAACTCATTTCTAGATAAACTCCGTTTAGCTCAGGTTCAGTGGAGGTAAGATATACTTTTGTGCAGCCCGTATCACCTGATGTTATCCTGTGGTGATTGAGCCTGTGCTGCAGCGCTGCTGTGATCCATTGTTATTATACCTCTATGACAGAAGAAACGGGTGAGGAGTGGGGGAGGAGGAGAGGAGGCATTGAGGGGCAAGGGGTAGAAAGTGGGACATAGGCAGCATTAGCGCCAGATAGCCTGGGGGGCCGAGGCTGATGTGTCAGGCATGACATGTGGGTGTCTAGCCCCCCACACGTGCACACACAACTCATACACACCACGCTGGATTGGGCTCGCACCCCACCGGCTACTTCTATATGTCCTGCAGTTTACCAGATGCAGGTTTAAAAAAACAAAAGCCTCCTCTTAACCCGATCGTAGTGTGAAGATACAAGTTTGAAGCTCTTTAAGTGGGATGCATCAAAGTTTTTGTTATTTACTGCCCTCAGTTTACTTTAAAGTCAAAGACAAGGCTGCAGCTAAAAGTTGCTTCCAGTTGCTAATTTATTGGTGTAAAATCATCAGCAAATAGTAAAAAAGGAGTCATCACAGAAATTAAGGTTTAAATCTCTTGTTTTGTTCAACCAGTGACTTAAAATCCAGATTTATTCGTTTCACATGATAAAAAAAACAAAGAGAAGCTGAAATAGTTCGCAATAAACAGCTCAAGTCTCTATTTATTTATTGCAATTTTTTTGCTTTAAAATGTTTTTAGCTTTACTTTAAGAGCTGTAGGTTTACTATGTGGGTTTGTCTATAAAAACAAAGTAGAGTGGTATGATACTGAGTGCAAGGAAGGCCTTTTTTCATCACTGGCTTGCAGGCTGCAGGCGGGAGAATCCTATTTACAGCAAATATCATTTAAGTAATTTAAGAGGAGGAGCAATAGTGAAGCAGGCATCTCCTAAAAGGCTTACAGCTCTCTAAGACTAGTCTTCATCGCAGCGTCCCTCCTTTACTGATGGCCTTAAAAGGATGAAGAATAATTTAGATTGTTATTTGCCTCTTTCAACCCTGAGCTAATCAGGTTGACATTGCTTTGGGAATGAGGAGGACGCTCCATAACAGATGTGCTCATGTGCAAAGTGTCCCAAGTCCCCTGTGAGGATGCAACACAAAAGCCCTCTTTTCCCCTTCTTTTTCTTCTCCTCCTCCTCCTCCTCTTCCCTTCTCCTGCTTCCTCTCGTCATCACACCATCTCTCCTTCTTGACCTTTGAAATGGGCATTGCCTCTTCTCACCAATTTACCTCCCTCTGGTCCCTCTTGTGCTTGTGCCGCTTCCATCCCCACTCCAGCATCAAGGAAGAGACAGGTAAGAGCCGAAGCAGAGCACTCTCATGTCAGAGAGCCTTTTGGTGAAGACCTGTGGCCATGAGTGAGAGCGTAAGTGTTGGCGCACATGACCCTCGCTGCTTTAAGCATTGTTTACATGCATATTCCTCACCCGTTCATCACAAACTGCAGGCTTTCTTCTACAAACTGAAGTGCACTGTTTTCTGTTGTTTTCATACATAACCTGTCGCCTTCGTTTTTCATCCACTTCCTCTTTGTCTGTCCTTTGAGATCTTCCTCATCTGCTTCTGGCTTAAACATGGCCTCAGAACAAGTCGCAGAACTGCTGAGGTGTAAAATCCTTTCTGTTTGGCACCACCTCCGACGTAATTCCCTAACTCCATAATTCCACTTTGTGCCAGAATAACGAATGAGGTAGATTTTTTTTCTCCCCTGTAAGGTCTCCGCCCTTGCGCGATGAGGAATCAGGCTTTAATGCGGGAGGCCCGGAGAGATTGCCGTGGCCTCTTCTCCCTCTTGCCCCTCGCTGTGCTCTTAATTAAGGAAATGACAGCTCTCCTAGCGGCAGCAGTAGCCATAATGTAGCTAATAGTGTTACCGGCAGACACTCAAAAGTCAGTCCCTGGTGATTTTCTATCCCCAGAAACACTATTGACCTATCCCTTGCAGCTTCTCCACCCCAGCCTCTAAACAGAGTATTACTTCCCTGCAGGTCCAGAGGGAGCCATCTGACTAAGAGCACCTGGAGTTATTGGCAGAAGATTATGCCCTGTGTTATTGTTGAGGGCTTTGGTGGGAGTAATGAAACACTGAGCTAAATCACTGGTGATTTTGGCTCTCTTGCATTCTACAAGGAGTTAAGTAAATCACTATAAAGCTCGCACTGCATATTACAGGCTGCTCTCTTCTATAAAGCACTGTGCCTTGGGTGTAACATTACTTTTTAGACTTTATTCCACGCTGCTTGAGATAGAAAAATGAAAGTGAAATGGTCTGTCTCTCTCGGCTCTCAGCGCAATGCCACATCAACTTTCCAAGTGGTATTAACAAAATCAATGGTCAAACAATCTGGGACAATTGGTTGTGTATTGATGGAATTAAACCTTGTGTATGATGTGGCTTGTTGTCTATTCGCGCTCATCCTTTACGCTCCGACAGCCCGCATATCCCCGTCCAACATAAATGCTCCAAGTCAGCAGCGCAACACACTTTTGATGATGAAAACCGTATTATAGTGTCGCGTGTTGTCGCAGCGCCGCAGCAGCTCCGCTCAGCAAACAATTAAGGACATAATTAACTTTTAATCTTCACTCTTTTTTTTTTTTTTTTTTTTTAAATGTGAAATTATTTTCCATGGATTAGATTTCAGTGGAAAAATGATTGACAACATCTTAATAGCAAACACACGCACTCAGCCAGACATTTTCAAAAGGACCATTATAAAAATGGGGGCCGGCTATTCATTCTGAAGAGCCTGAATCGTTACCGGGCCTCTCGTACATTTGACAACTTACATAATGCATTTCCACTAAAATAGCTTAAGTGTTAAAGCTTCTTTTATGGGCAAAAATTGATTCATAAATGCACTGAGGCGAAAGCTAACGTGAACACAAAGCTTTCAATAACACCCACTTTATACAGACTGTCAATGTGTGAAGCGGTTGCATTAGACAAGGTGGCGTGCTGATTGCTTTATGAAATCCAGGCTAATTGTTTTGTGGTGCAGTCCTTGGGGCTCGCTGCATTAAGACAGGCCGAATGAAGTCAAATAAATATAGCTCTTTGCCCCCCTGCCACCCTCCCTCCCTCAGCACCCACGTAGCCCTGAGAGGCCTTCTGCCTTGTGTGGCATTGAAAGTCACTCTCCAGTGGCCACTTTGGTGATCAATGAGAGAGAATTTATATAGTGGTGGATATTGGCAATATTTCCATGGCATAACTCACATCCAGCTGCACTCAGTGCTCTGTAAGAAACATAATTATTCCGCTTACATTTTTTTAAAAGAGCGAATTTGCTCTGATGTTCCCGTCATGTCACCGTCAGAAAGAGTTTGAATTTAATAAAGACTGCTTCGTGTAAGCAGTCAAGGCCACGAAGCCATGCATGTATGTACATTTGTGGGCTAAAGGGTGCTTTTGTTTCTCCAGATGAAGCTGTATTTTAAAGGCACTTTGCGCAGTTACAACGGCAATTAAAGCTGCTTAGGAATTCATAAAGTAAAAAAGGAGATGTACCCTGAATGTCCTAGATAAATGTAAAGCTATGCTGAATGCACGACGCTTGTTCTTTCATCCGTTTGGCCTCTTCTTTCATCTCTCCTCACATCAATACATCCATTCATTCCATTTTATCCATTGTGTGACCTGTGTATAATCACGGCATCAAAGGCGTTTCTTTTCAGTAAAGGTTTGTTCGAGATATACTCTATTTTTCCTCTTCTGTATGCAGCATTAGTCTCCATCTGGAAATACATTTAAGAATCATTCACGTTGGACAAGAAGATTTTTTAAATTTATTTATTTATTTATTTTAGGGAAAGAAAAGCCAAACGTGTACGTGAGATTTTAGTAATAAAGAAGAATTGAAGATTGACTCCCCGGGTATTTCTTCTGTCAGCTATTTAATTTAGTTAAAGAAATTACACAAATCCTTTGGGGGGAGATGTGCATGTGTATTTATTTATTATCGATTTCTTCCCCAGCGATAAACATGTTAACGTTACAGATATTTGCAAGGGGGATGAAGCTCTCTAAGTTATTGTGAAATGATGCAATGAAAGGCATCAACGAATCGTTATTCATTAAGTCTCCCGCACTGTTTATCAGATAGAATCTATTATTCACAACCAGTATCTTAACTACAGTCATCAGCCCCACTCTCTGGAGCTTATAGGTGATTTTATAAAGTGTTGTTCTTTCATTATTAGATGAATATCCTCATTTTGCTAATTGACTTTGTTATGATGGTAATTGGATAATTCACTGGCGGAGAAGTTGCTCAGTAGCACTACTGGGTGTGTTATTGTTATCACAGCGTGGCAGCTGCATTTAGAGAATTGCTTTGAGATGCTTGGAAAGTTTGAGTTGCAGTAAATGAAAATAAGGCCGTTTCAAGTCTAGAGGAAGGAAAATTGCTTTCATTTGATAAGGTTCAAACTGAGAATTAACTGCTTGGAGACAATACGGCTAATGACATCCAGTGCAACAATTTATGGTCCTGTAATATTTATTCTCTGCTTTTCCAAATAAATAACAGCAGATTATGACGGCTTTTGTAGTATCTCTGCTTTTTATTGACTGTAATACAGCCACAAAGTATTTCCTGTATGTTCAGACTGATCTTAATTCCAGATACTGAGTGCACAGGGTGGGGCCGGGCACGGCATGATCTGTAATGGGTGAAATAATTGGTGAAAAGAGACTGGCTTGTCAAAAAAGCCACTGCGTCGCGAGGTTGATAAGCGAGAGGATGTGGACCTTTATCGGGAAGCAGGGCCAGCCAGCCAGAGGTAGAAACCAGCTAGAAAAGCAGGCTCCCCCTTGGGCTTTCACATCAACCATCAAATGCTTGAGGTTCATTTGTTGGGTCATGCCATTCACCAATTATTTGGATTTTATGCAAAGATGAAATGATTTTAGTTGGCGGAGGAGAGTTTTAAAATGTACTGCATAAATATACTTGACAGGCAATAAGATCTTGCTGGCAAGGCTATTGAATAGTACGTTTTGTATGAGGCTTTTATAAAAGTACTAGAAACCACTGCATGCCCAGTATATTTAACAAAAAACGAAAGGCCGTGAATAAAAAGACACAATGCATCAGGGATGTATTCTTTATTTAAAAGCTGTGATATTCCATTGAAGAAAATCAATTTTTGGAGTGGAAATGTGATTAATTTTTTTTTTTTCAATTCATTGCCGACATTGTGCAGTTTAGCAAGGTTTTGTGGCCTTCAAAACCATTTCCACATGATTGGTTTGATTTCATCTACCATTATATTCAGGGGAAGACTTGTTTTATGAGGAATAAAGTGCATTTAAAGAGATGTGTTAACTTTTTGGGAGGCCTTTTGTATCTTACATTCAAAACATGGTCGGGTTTATTAAATTCCACATGACATGTAACCTCTTTTTGTGTACATCTGAAATAAGTAAGTCAGTTTTATTGTGCCTGTAAATTTACTTGGTAACTATGAGTAATAGAAGTATGAAAACCTTTCAATTTTAAAGCTCATCAAAAAAACAGGAACATTTTAGTCTATTGAGAGTCTACAAAAAAAAGTATTTTTCTTTCTTTCCACCACAGGTTGTCCAGTCCAGTAGCATTGCAACATATTCAACACATAGTTCAGCTTTCAGATGTTGGTTAAATTATGCAGACACACAGCTCTTAAGTCTGTTTAAGGATCAGCAGAATAGCAAGACTCATTCAGTTTTCTCATAACAAACAACAGCTGCTAGCAGGGCAATATCAGAATATCAGATTTTCTCTTGTAGCCAAAAGACTGCATGAAAACAACATTTTCCTCAGATGAGTCACCTTTAATGTTGTTTATTGTCTATTTGCTTTCATTTCTGCAAGTGATTCACACTCATAATACGAGTGTAGGGAGAGATTCTGTGAGTATAACAGTGCATAAGAGCAATAATTATCATAACTGTATTGTTAACATCAAATCACCATTTAATTTTCTAATATCATGGTTATTGTCACTTCTGGTATAACACAAGCCCGCTGACTGATGCCTGTCCAGAGAAATATGACACATTTGTGGACAAATTGACAAAGTGTCTACGACCCTCAAAGTTAAACGGTCTCTTTTGGGGTGGAGATACAAGTTTTATATTGTCTAGCCAATAAAAAGAGGCAAAACTGGAAGTGACAGATTTTAAAATGTTTAGATTTTCTTTGGGAGAGGATTAGATGCTCAGGTTAAGTGTTTTGGAGACAAAGTTAGAGACAGAGGATTCATGGATGTAGGGAAGGAGTACATGCAGAGAGTTGATGTGACCGAAGGCGATGCTTGGGATATAGAGAGATGGAGGCAAAGGGAAAGGGAGCAGCCAAATGAAGAAGAAGATCCAATGAGATGTCAAGATGAAGAAAAATATCATTTTCACAGGAAACATGAAGCAGGTGGTCAATGTTTGGTTTGCGGGGCTCTAAATGACCTTCAAACCAGCCAGCTAGCAAAACCTGGTTGCTTTGGAAGCATGGTAGCTGTCTCTCATGGTACCATGGCTGCTGGCTCGGTCCAGGATTTGTTCAAAAAACAGCAGTTTACCCGCAACATCCTGAGTGCAAATGAAATATATAAAATCAAAAGTTTATTTATTCAAAAGATTATTCTTTAAGAAAAATATACTTCCATATACTTCCAGATTCCATATTTTTGGCATAAATATGTTTTTGAGTGTAGAAAAATAAAGTACTGCTTATACAAAGTAAATATTTTCTTCATGCTCAGCATATAATTGTAAGCACAAGACTGGATTTTATTATGAATTAGCCACAAAACTTAAAATGCATAGCGTTAGCGAGCACTTACACCTAAGTTCATCCAAAAAGAAAACATCAAACATAACATCAACATTATCTTTTTTTGTATTTCTCCACTGTGGACAATGTGAAATATTGCAGGAAGTGACACAGCCACAGTGCAACAAAGGGCAATTATTGCCACACGTCTTTATTTTTAAAAAAAAGACACCGTCTTTGACATAATGTGACATATTTGTGACTAAAAATAAGCAGCTGTCAGTTCATGGTGAAGCTTTTTCAGGCCTTTATTTAGAAAAATCAGACTTGAAAAGAAGTGAGCCATTTCGCCTCATTGAGATAGGGTGGGTACAGTTGTTCAGATCTAATGAGAAACCTAAGCAGACATCAGTTTTGAATCAAATATTGCTGAACCCTAACTGATGCATGATAGCATGAGGCATCTAGTTTGTCCCAAAAGTGTCTGCTTCAACTCAAAAAGATGAGCAGAAAAAAATAATATGAATACAGAAATCTCTCAGGTGAAATCCACAGAGCTGATTTAACTTTGGCAGAGAAAGGAAGTTCTCACATACACTCCAACCCGTAAGTTGCAAAATAAGAAAATTCATGACATGGTTTTCATGACCTGTAGACTAATTTATAAGACACTTTTAATTTTAAAAAATCATGTATTAATTATCTGCACACATGGTACTCAGAGGAAGCGCGCACATTTTCCATAGTTTTTAGAAACTACTAAACTAAACTTTGTAAAAAGAGACAAAAAAAAATGTCCTTTACATACAAATCAATCAGAGCTGAAAAGGAAAGGACAGGATGTCACGCTGATGACATTTTTTTCTTCAAATTATTATACAATGTATAAAAGAAAAAGAAAAATCCTCTAAGAAACCATCACTTGATAAAGATGTCTCCAAATAGAACTCGCAAATACCTCGAATAAGAGCTTGAAGGTCAATCAGAGGCAGCTTTGTTCACTCAGGTTAAGGTTAATATAATAAAACGTGCCATCAATAAGATTAATCTATGAGTAGAAATCTACTGTATTGACAGGAAGACTGTAAGAAAGTGAGGGACCTTGTTTGTAATAGTTTTGCAAGATTACGTTTCTGCAGCGCTACACGTTCACTTTAACCAACTTATTCAAAACACATTAATCCTCTGAACCATGAAACTGCTTCTTTTCAACTCTCATATTTGAAGTCTTCTCATGAAAATCAATAGAAGGTTACTGTGTGTGTTGGGCCTTGTTTATCAGGTGTTTGTCAGCTTCTTTGATGTTGTTTTTAAGATCGTGTAATTGTAAAATCCGCACTTCTTGCTGCACTTTATCCTGATTTTTACTGCAGAGTCTTTCGTTTGTTTGTTTTTCTTTTTAAATCACCAGAGTCGGATAGTAAATATTTAGGATCATTTAAGATTTTTCAAGAAGTGCCCTTAAGTCTTTGTGTCAATATTAAGGCATCACATGATCTCCATATCATCAGGGTCAAAGGGTGAGGGTCAAATCAGCCTTTTGGACCTTTTAGAGCAGTCCACACTCAGAGGACTGCTGGGAGATTCTCTCAGATAGGGATTGCTTTGATAACCAATCATCGGTGCCTTTTATTTTCCCTGCAGCCATCAGCAAGCTTATTATCATGTCCCTGTCTGCTCCGCTCCACTCTGCCCTCATAGCAAACAGGTCTAATTGTGTCTCATGGCTGCAGGCCCAGAGCAGGGGGGGTGGTGGTGGGTTTAGATGAGTGATACTCAGTGATGTAAATGGCTGAATAATGTGGCCCCTGCATTTGTGGTGGAGCTCTATCTCTCAGCGGTAATCTAGGCCATCGGGGACCCGCCAGTATGCATCATCCCCCATCAATGAGCCTCTCCGCTGGTTGGTAATTTATTCAGTGCTACAGCGGTTATTGATAAAGCACTTAAATACAAATTCCACCCCCCCTCTTTCCCCAGCTGCCCTCTTCTGTTCTGTACGAGACTCTATGTTGTAACATCGCAGTGCACCGTGTGCTGTGCATTTATCTACTTATCCAGCCTGCCTCTATCTCAGGTGGATTTCATTTTTGTTTCTTTGTTTTGTTCCCTTTTTCTTTGGACTCTGCTACATGGCTCTCTCTGCCTGTTGCTCTTTCAGGAGCTCGTGACGGATCGGTTCAATCTGACGCCAGCAGCAGTCCCTCCGAGCAGAGTCAGCTGGGCCAGACTCACCCAGCATACCCAATGGGTCCACAGGTGAGTGAGAAGATACACAAAAATCTGAACACAGGCTTGATGAAAACCTTTATTATCTTAAAAGTTAAAGACATTTACACAGTGCAAGCTGGGATACTCAGCTAAAAAAGTTGGATTTCTCATAAAGCTGACAGACTGTAGGTAAGATTTAATTAAAGGAAAACTAATAAGATATTAGACAAATAAAAGTAAAGGCATTTGCACTTTTCTGGCATTTGGTGAAGTAGTATCAGGAAATACGCTGACAAAAATAAAGGTAAACGAGGCTCTTCAAATGCACAAAGAACATATAACCCCCCCCCCCGAGAACCTTCCTTCAAATGTTAATTGTTCTTGAAATCATCCAGTTTAATTAAATAATCCAGACACAATGCCTTAAAAAAATAGAGATCTTTAGTTATTGTTTGCTAAGAATTAAACGCTCAAATGTCTCCCCCATCTTGACTGTTTCATTAGTTTTCACTGACTGACTGCACTTTAATTAAATATTATAAAGAATTAGGCATGAAGCATATGTATGGTACCTTAGATAACTTACAGAAGTACAGAAAAAAAACTCCCCATTTCTTCTAGTTAGATGCTGAAGGCTTTATTTTTGCTGTATTTACAACTGCGGTGCCAAATTTCCAACCAGTTCTATACATTTCCACTCATTTTTTTTTTGCCACTGGTGCTGATGATGTCAGAGGCTGTAGGAGGAGCTGCTGCAAGAAATTCATTAACAGTTTGAAAGATGAAGCCTAAAACTTCTGCTACATAATGCTGTGTACTGTTCAGTTCTCAAGCCTGTTCTCAAAAGGAACCATCTCAGTGGATAAGAGATAACTCTACGTCCTTGACAGCTTTAATTAGACTCAGAGTCTCTAAAAATGATCCTTTTTTAAATTAATTGATCTATTTTCTTTGTATTTTTAGTAAGCGGGACAATTTCCGTGGCCAATAATGTCTTTCTATCTATTTTATAAGGCACGCTTTTATTTTCTTAAGTATACCAACTTTCATCAGAGTCACGGGTCTTCTAGTTATGTGTACTCGGATTACACACCCAGATTGAGATTGAGTCTTAGGCTACGTTCACACTGCAGGTCTTAATGCTCAATTCCGATTTTTTGATCAAATCCGATTTTTTTGTCTGCTCGTTCACACTACAAATAAAATGCGACAGCAAACGCGCTCCAGTGTGAACGCTCAAAGCGGCCCGCATGCGCAAAAGAAGATGTCACACACAACGCGCTCTGTTTAGACCCAGAGCAAACTATATTGTTTGATAGATGGCCCTTAATATAAAGACTTTGGACTTTATGTTTCCCAATTTTTGCTTTAAGTTATTTTGTTATCTACATAATAATGTAGATAACCTAATAATTATCCTTATTGCTGTTTTAGAGAGGAGCGGTGCTTCAAAGGATAGTTGCAGATTTCTGTAAGAGTCTGCAGATTATGCAGTACAAATAAAATGTTCACGTTTCTCCAACGTTGTCTTCCCAACAGTTTCACTGACATCTACACGGGATGGCCAGGAAGCGTTCGCGATGTCTTCTCAGGCGCTTCTCCAGCGCTGATAATTGACGTCTGTCTTGTATCAGTGACGTAAAAGACGGATTTAATGCGACTTGACCATTCACACAGCAGTCGCTTTCTGAAACATCGGATATATATCGGATTCAGTACCACATACAAAAGTGACCCAGATCGGATTTGAAAATATCGAATTTGTGCCGTTCACACTGTCATAGCATGATCGGATATGGGTCGCATAGGGTCAAAAAAATCGGATTTGATGCGCTTTCGCCTGCAGTGTGAACGTAGCCTTATTATCTCAATGCATGTGATGACTGAAACACGCCTGAGCTGAATCCTCTGAATTCTTTTCAGCAAAATTATGAAATTGTGAAGTATTTAATCAGCACACATCATCTTCAAATGTTATTGAGTTGTGGCACTAATGAGCTGACAATACAGGGCCTGTCAAAACAACGTTGGGAGCAAAGAGCCTGAGCCTGCAGCCTTGTTAATAGCTCAATCAGGCATTGTCCTATTTGATTGGATTTATTGGCCTGGTGGCTCTGCGATGTTTAATGAACATCTATCTCATTAGCGTTGCTCAATGTCACCGCTCAACACACATGCACACTCGCAGAGTGTCAGGTTTCCTCCACCAGCTTTAATAAGGCCATTCTCCCTGCACTCAGTGTTAGTCAATGACAGTCAGTCCTCATCAGGAGAGACAAAAGAGGAAACATGAGACGTTGGGAGAGCAATTCAGGTCTGTTGGGAAGGTTTGCAGGGTGAGGAATCTCGAGTGAAAGACTCAGTCTGCGTAAGTGGCGATAAAAAATGTCCTTAATTAAAAGCGCTGTTCTGATAACATACCCTCCCTGGTCAAATCTGCTGTTTTACTATTAGATAAGAAATAAACAGAAGAATAAACAGTGGAAAGAAAGCTTCTCAAGCAGGCAGCAGTTACAGTCTGAGCCTCAGCAGGCGGCTCTCAACAGTCACCATCTAATATATTAATGCTGTCAGTACAGTCTCTGTGAAGCTAACACTTTTCAGAAACAAAGGCGCTCCGCATGCCATACCCAATTCTCTTGTTCCAGGATCAATATGTTTTGATAGATTCTCGCTCCAGAGCCGGATATTGTTCGAACAACCATTATCCGATGGTAGTTTACCCAACATGAATCTACCTTCCTTCTGTTTCCCACTCGCAGTTAGGATGACAAAAGTCTGCTATCTGGGTGATTATGGGCAATTTCTCAGTGCCAGAGCTGCCAAGCAGATAGAAGGGCCTATTCTCCCCTGATGGGCAGAGAGGCTGGGTACCACATCGAGTCCTGAGTGGGGCTGCTTCCCCTTCCAGAGCCGAACACACACACCCGGTCCGTGCGCCTGTGCGGCCCCTGGGAGACCACTTCTCAACACTCAGCTGTCAGGTCTGCCAAGCACTGTACAGCAGCTTTCCAGCAGCACCTATGGAGAAGACGAGTGAGAGGATCAGGTGAAAAGGCAGAGGGTGAACTGCCTGTAAAATCCGGATAAGCGACGCAGGGGATTCGCTCGCTGCGTGGCTGCAAAGCTGAGCTAATTATGTTCTCGCTAACTTCTTTCTCATCTCAGATTTTGACACGCACATATGCAGCCCTCGCACGGCAGATGAAGATCATAATCAGGCTTAAACTGGCGCAACAAACAGCCTAAACACCCAGAGCTCACTCGTGCTTTAAAGAATCTCCACAGTGCTTTCTCTTCAGCGCTGCCTCTGTGCCTAACAGCTGTCTGCTTCTCCAGAGCTGCCGGTAATGATAAATAAATCAGGGCTACATCTGATAATTGCAGAATTGTCTTTTAATGTTATTCCCTTCCATGTGAGGCTGTCTTTACTGTCAAGCCTGGCAATCTCATTTTGTTTGATTCAGAGATGAAATGTTCAAAGAGCGTCTTTGATTATGCGCCGCTTCGATTTGAGATTAAATTGAGTTAAAAAACTGAGATTAAACACGTGTCACTTGCAGCTAACAAACGCGTCGCCTTTGTTAGTGTCCTTTGAGGATTCTTTGAGCTCCCGAATTATTAATTCATTTTTTAAAGTTAATGGCAAATGTCATTTCGAATGCTGTCAGAAGCGTCAGTTTGTCATATGCTATGCACTGTTGCTGCGTATCAAAGCAAATGTTGAGAAAGAGGAATCCTTTACAGCGTGCGTGTGAAAACTCCTGCCAGCAGCGTTCACCTCTACAAGCTTTTCTCTTTTTTTTTTATCCTTTTAACGGCTCAGAAACACAAACTGGTGTTCATTTGTCTCTTAGTGCGGATATTTTAGCCATGCTTTTTGGCTTTAAACCAACGTGACCTTGTACCTCTTAAACTGCGATCACATGTACGTCGGAGTGGGAGCGGGCGTTATGCACCACACAAGGTTATCACAGTGACACGCCTGTCACCTATGAGCACCAGGCTCGAGAGCAGGGTGGGCCCGCTTCACACCAGTCAGCTCGTTCTGCATCCTGTGCAAGCTGCAGACACACCATGCAAAACACAAGCAGATAGCTGACAATTGGAGTTAAAGCTTTGTGAACTTAAAGTCGCACCACAGCGCGCCCAGACTCACCTACTAATGTCCAAAGCAGCCTGCTTTGTTGGGGACACAACACAAAGTGACAACGCGCTTTTATTATTTGACTCCCAAACAACTCAAATTCCACGTTTAAATGTTCTCAGTCCAATTTTAATCAATGATTAATGACAATAAATGCAAATTAATGTGTAATTTTGTGTGTATTCGTAGAGCCATGGCACAAACCTTCCTACTTTGGGCTCAAAACTCTCAACGATAAATGTGTAGGTGTATTTTTCCCAGCCCCACTTCCTCGGAAAATACATGAAGAGAGCTTCAAGTGTGCAAAATATCTCAGAGCGATACTTGTGATAACTTATCTTTTCTTCTATGGGTATGACTGCAGCGATTCCACTTTAACTAATATGAATGAATGGATACATGAAGAGACGAGAGTGATGTGTTATAGCACTCATCAAAAGGGCAAAGTACTGCTACGTTATAAAAAAAAAAGACTGTGTATTTCAAGCACATTATTCCGTGGTACCAGGGATTTGTTCAGTGGGATGAAACATGAATCACTGCATTTCTGTGAAAGGAAAAAAATCACAGCTCTTTCACAAAGATGGGGTTTGATTTCTGTCAGTACCAACAGCAGTGTGTTTTGACTGTCAGTCTGTGACACAGCAGAGCAGCACAGCTTTCAGCTGCAAAACAGCTGCATTCATCAGAACACACTGATTGGTTATGAAGTCAAGAAACATCTGCTGCACTTGTCTCCATTAAGCATGTCAGGATTTTAAAATAGCCCGTATGTTCAGCACTTAATATGCAGAGTCTTTATTTTCTGGGAAATAGGTGCAGTAATATATTGAAACACCTTCAAATATACATGGAAAAGTCGCATATAAGGTAAAAACAGAGTCAAGCTTAAAACTGCATATTTGGTGTGACCAACACAGTCTGAACTCTCTTAGGCAGCTGTTATTGTAATTTCTAAATAGGCTTCAAAGCTCTACTTGGGATTTTAGCTCCAGTTTGTTCTCTGTAAAGATCCCACGCTGCTTCAATAACCTTAAAGTCCGAGCTCTGGGGAGGCCGGTCCATGACTCTTTGGGGTCATTGTCGTGCTGAAAAACAAATTTGTTGCCAATCAGATGCTTTCCAGATAGTACTGGATAGTATATCAAAATGAGATGATACTTTTCATTGTTCATAATTCTATCGGTTTAGACAAGATCTCCAACACCACCGCAGCCTCAAACCATGACAGAGCCTCCACCATGTTTTACAGATAGCTATAGACACTCTGTGCTTTTCTCCTGACATCCTTTCATTGATTTCAAAGGATGACATGATGACATGGAAGTCTGACACCTTGAAAGCGAAATCTAAAGAAACAAGGGCCTCAAGATTTTAGCACAGTCCTGTGTCTTAACAATACGTTTAACCATATCACACTAAATGTTTTACTGTTTGCTTTATGAAATCATTTTTGGCATTAGTGTCTTCTAAAGTGGGTCTAAATAAAAAACTATAGCTTAAAGTTGCAACTTTAATCAAAATACTGATGTAAATTTATAATATTCATGCAGACTTTGATTGGTGTGTGTGTGTGTGTGTGTCGGTGTGTGTGTGTGTGTGTAAAATCTGAAATAACTGCAAGTAATAAGATCATAAACACAATTTATTTCGCACAAACATAGAAATATATCGAATGATGTATTAAACCTTACTTTTATAACATTTTAAAGAAAAGCATCTGCGATTATCTGACCTATGATGTTATGCGTGTGTGTGTGTGTGTGTTTTTATGTGTGCCCTCTTCAGTCTCTCCTGGTGGCGCAGCAACTGGCTAACGCGGTAGGTGGCGTGATGTCCGGGGCGGCGCCAGGCCTGAACCAGCCCATCCTCATTCCTTTCAACGCAGGCGGGCACCTGGGCGGGCAGCAGGGCCTGGTGCTCTCCCTGCCCACCGCCAACATCCAGAGCCTGGTGGCTGCTGCTGCTGCGGGGGGCATCATGACGCTCCCCCTCCAGAACCTGCAAGGTGAGAAAAAGGGAGCTGTAGACAAGAAGCTGCAGAAAAATGACCCAGCTACTCTCAGGAATTGTTATTGCCTCGTATTCGTGTAGAGCAGACGATTCGGGAATTATTAGTAATACATAAAACAAGTAAGAGTTTTGTGCGCATTCATTTTAAGCCACTGAACAATGTTTTTTCCCCAACAAAATGCTTTAGAGGTCTCGGCCAGGTAATAGTCCTTGAGGGGTTTAGATCCCAAAAAGCAGCTATCCTCGACTTGCCCAGAGGAACCAACCATATTAATTACAGGTCAGCGTTTTGCAGTGCAGCACAGAAGCACTTTATGCCTCTTTCCTGTGCATAAGAGTGCACTGTACTTCACTTTTTTATCTCTTTTCCACCTCATCTGTCCATCCACATGGCTGTACTTATCCTTGCCTTTTAAACTTTAATGCCCAAGTGTTCTCTTTTGATCATAGTTGTAAATGGTTTTCATTTTAATGTTTAAAACATTGTCTCTTTTATACCATTAGATTGAGGGATGGATGGGGAAACCGTCAGCCATAAATCTTAGATGAGAGAGCCGCACTAATGTAAAAAGATGCCAGGCTACATGTAAAGCAGTGTGTTTTTAGGAGGGAGATTACAATAATGCCAGTGCAGCACAAAGTGCAGGGAAGTCTCCCTTCATGTGGGGGAAATGGATGGACAGATGCCCTGAGTGAGGAAATGTGGAGGTAGAGGCCTAATGGACACAAACATGCATAAATAACAGCAGCCATCGCTGTGGGCAGAGCTTTTAATAAACCCGCATCTATCCAGCGAGCCCTTCAATGTATCCGTCAGTAGTGGACGATAATGGGCCCAGCAGGCCCGTCTGACTCACACTTCAACACATCTTCCTCGTGGTGTGTGAGGGACAACCCAGAGGCTTCAGCGATCCGATGAACTGATCGACAAACACATTGTCAGGGTGTCAGAACACCAAAACAAACACCTCTCAGTCATCCATATTGTCCACTGCCAAACAAACCAACAAAGAATCTGAGTCCAATGTCCTGATAAAATTCTACAGCCATCAGAGACACAAAGAGAGAGACAGAGGGGAAAAAAACTGTTGTGGAGAAATGCCTCTGTGGCAGATCTTTTTTTAAGCGTGCAGACTGACAGACTGCCTGTTCGCACGTCCTCTTATCTGAAGGGGATTCATTGAAGGGACCTCCGTGGAGAGAAAGTGACACAAGTCACGAGTGAAGCTAAATGTCTTGACTGTGTCCGGGCCCCTCTAGCCACGCTGCGCTCCTCCACTCTCCCCTGTCTGAGTTCATCACAGCTCCGCTGAATGAGGCCTGCTGGCACAGCACCTCTGTCAGACAACTGCAGCTCTGGCCTCTGCCCCCGTGTCCCCCTCGCTCCCCCTCCCAGACCCTCCAGGCCTGATTAATCACACATATAATACGATGCCGCACTGTCGCCAGGGAGCAGTCAGCTCATTTCACGACTTTGGGAGCGAGTGTAGTTTACAGCGTTCACACTGCTCGCTAATTAGTGTCAGATCAGACAGAAGACAACAGTGAGGCACAGTAATGAGACTCTGGGAGGAGCCCAGCCAATGGCTGTATTTAAATGTAATGAGGCAGCTAATGACCAACTAATAAGGCTGTTTGTCTTGTGGAGTGGGCGGTGTAGGACAGAGGATATTAGATACATTAAATCTCTGTACATTGTCAGGATGTCATGTTTCACTAGCTATATTAGATGAAATGAGGGATTTCAGTGCATGCACTTTTTGCATTTTTATATTAACCTTTAATGAGGGAAATGAAGTAAAAAGAGAAACAGTAACCGCAGCGTTTTTGATCAGGCTAATCAAAGCTGGCTCTGTGAGAATAAATGTTGACAGAAGGGAACCGACTGGACTTGTACTAGCTTTAGGAGGGCAGCTCTCTCAGACTGTGATGAATAACTATCACTGTAATGGGGTTGTGCTATAAAGTTGGAGCAGTTGCTTAAATAAAACTGAGCAGCATCTTGTGGCAGACTCAGTAAACACAAGCACCAGTGTAACTGGTTATTTGTCAGAATGATTTATGCCTGCAAACATGCAGTAAAAACAAATCCCCAATGAAACTAAACAAGGGAGAAAGTTATCTTTTGTGACAGAGTGCACACAATTCTAGCTGACTTCACAGAGGCAAAAACTAGGTTGGGTCATGCTAGAGGTCTGTAAATATGACGGCTGATAGGAATAAAAATAAAAGAAAATCATACATGATTTTCACAATTTCAGATCTAAGTATGCACGACTGATGCAGACATCTGCAGATTTCTGGTCTTGAATATGACGCTACCTTTCTGCTGCATTTTTAATAGGCCTTTACTTCATAACAAGCAAAGCATGATTACCATACTTGTAAAACTAGTTGTTTCAAAGCTCTATACATGTAATGCTCATTGGGAGGAAGCAGAACAAAGTCTCATCTGTCTACTCCTCTCCTCTACGACTCACTCAAAGGTAATGCAAGAAGCTAGTTTACCGGAGCGCTTTCATATTAATAAGCATATCCCATCTTATTTGCTCTCAGCAGAAAGCCAGGGAGCACATCACATCAGAGAGCCGAGTTCTAATGGTGAGGTGAGAGCATTGTTCCTCTGTACTCGTCCGCAGGAAACACAAAACAGCACTCAAGCTTCCTGATAAAGGTCGGCATCCCACTCACCTGCAGTAATGAGACCCCGTGTCAGTGCCAATCAAAGGCATGTCTGCCGTTTTGATGAAAACGCTCAGCGGTGTCGTTCGCAGGTTGTGGGTTTTGCCGTGATACAAATTAGGGAAATCACTCTGCTCATTACACCACCAAAGGGTGGGCTCCTGGGGGGGAAGAGCCAAATGTTTCCACACTAGTTAGACATGTCAGATTGCATCTCTTCTGCCTCAGCTGACTGCTGCTCCTTTAAGAGGTTAGCTCACCGGGCCAGGCCGCTGACTACCTCTGCCTCCTCTGTCCTCTGTGGGAATGCCTCCGTGTCCCTTTAGCCATTACATTAGCAGAGCCGGAGAGTTTCAGATATTCTTTTTGGGCTTGTTACAAACACAGCAGCCGTTCATTGTGCGGCTGCTTTTCTCTTGTGTATGTTTCAAATCATTTTGGGGGGTAGAAGAGAAAAGAAACGAGCCGCTGCTGTTTGTGGGCACATTCAGCCAGTAGAAGAGTGCATTAGGAAGCGCCACGCGCAAGCGGTTCACACTTCCTCACCCGCATCTGCCATCTTAACACAATAGAGGCTAAACCCATCCCTTCTCCCTTATCACTGTTTAATTTGAAGTGTTCTCGAGCAGTATGTATTCCACGTCGTCCTTTAATGATTTAACTTTGCTGTGGTTGTAAGATGACTCGCAGGGGAGAGAGCCGCATTAAATAAATAACAGTGATAAAATGTAGACCTCATACATTTCAAAGCTAATGCAACTAGCGGTGCAATAGGAGCAGCTGCACACAGTCCTGGAGCGGTAATTTGATTGATTTGTTGTGACAGCAGCCAAATAATTGAGAGTGAGAGGTGCTGCTGGAGATGAAGCGCAGGCAGAGGTAGGTTCGCCAGCCAGTCCCAGCAGATATGGCACCCGAGTTCTCATCTCTGCCATTGATATCTGCCAGTGGTTTATTGTTTGTCTTCAATAAGAAGCTCCGAAACGTGCCGGGTTAGTGCCTTCGTGACAGTTTGGCGACAGAAAGGAGAAAAGAGGGGGAAAAATCGCCAATCAGAACAAACAGCAGAGCATTAAGAGGGTTAGGATCAACCACACGGGTTTGATGCACATATAAACACACACACTCGCTCTCTCCCATGAGGCTCATTTATACTCTGATGTCTGTTTTCAAGCTGAGATGTAAGTAAATTTCACCTCCTGCTGCTTCACTTGTTGCAGCCATGCTAATCATTTGTTCTGTATTCAAGTTACATATTTTCCATAATTGCTTAAAAAAACAACGATCCTCTGTGTTTCTTGAATATACAGTATGATTTTTTTTTATGTATGCATCCCCAGACATTTCTGTGTTTTGTGTCTGGTAAGAAACCGTTGTTTTGTGTGTGTGTGTGTGTGTGTGTGTGTGTGTGTGTGTGTGTGTGTGTGTGTGTGTGTGTGTGTGTGTGTGTGTGTGTGTGTGTGTGTGTGTGTCTGTTAACCTTCTGGCTCTTGGCTCGTTTTTTGTTTCTATGGATGGTGGCGGTGTCACTCTGGTTCAGCCATGCCACAGGACAGCACGCTGCCAGAGCCCGAAATAGAAAGAAAGGAAAGAAAAAAGGGGGAGGCTTGGAGAGGAGGGGAGAGGGGAGGGGATGAGTCTTTATGGCGGTGTGGAGGAGGACAATAATATTGTTAATCAGATGTGGCTGTGTCTGCTCCTCCACAGCAAACCCTGACATCTGCCCTCACTGGTAAACACTGAGGGAGGCTCTTTGCAAAACCACCTGCCATAAACACACAGTCTACAAGGCGGTCGCTCACCATCGCACAGTGTCCGTCTGCGCTGTGTGTGCAGGCAGTGTGATGCATTCATTTTAATGGATTTTACTCAGGGTGGCAATAAAGCAGCATGGATTAGGAGAGGATCGTTTTCCGAATTAGGAGGCGGAATTTCTAGATGGCAAATTCTGAAATTAGCTTCCAGTTATGTGAATAATCAAAAACACGTGGAGCAATCCGGCTATACGCTATTCCCCGAGCTCCGGAGCTAAAAGAGATTACCCTCTAGCTGCTGTAATTAAGTGTCTAAATGTGAAACAGCCACACTGCTGGCTTCATTTAGCCAAATTAACCGTTTTTGAATAAAATCTCAATTATCTAATCCTAACACTCTCAATGAAATCATCTTACACCATGATAGCTGTGCATGTTGATTAATATTCTAAACAATTATGCACAATCAATAGAGTTCATCTGTTTTAATCGTTCCCGTCGAGTGGACCAGTTAAATGAGGGAATATTGAATGGGGTATAAATTACAATACATTGTTTTCGTGGCATTTCAGCACTTGTAAAGTCTTTCCAGTAAATGCCTTGACCACTCGGCCCCAGAGTTGTTTGTGGAAATTACATCTTACTTTTAGCCTCCCTCCTCTGACCACACCGCTTCCGAAAGATTTGCTAAAGGTCTGCCATATTGCTGAGGCGCAATTCAGGAGCTTTCAGCAACAATCTGTAGTCAAGCATTTTAAATGAAAATTGATTTGTGATTTACATGGTCAGTGAGGGGAAAATGAACTTATGAAATGTTGTAAATGAAATATTAGACAAGGTGCAGTGGGAGAGAGCAGACAAAGATGGTAATCTTGTGGAACTGGAAGTCCTGCCTGGCAGAACTGGGTGACATTTTACATTTATCTGTGTTCTGCATGAGTTGTAATGTTAATGGTAATTTTATGGGACTGAACTGGAATGAAAATGGTGTTATCACCGATTGCTTCAAATGTGGAATTGTGTAAAGCAGCACAGCGGCATCCTTTATTTCCCATTCCCCAATAATGTGAGTTATTGCGTGATGTGTCCTCTGAGGTTGAACTTGTGTGTTCAGCCTGTTTTTTATCAGTCAGGGTGCCTTATATCACATACCTGTGCCACCGGATGAAGCGTGCACGCTGCTGTGTTTTGATATTAGTAGAAAGGGCACAAATGTTTCTCCCAGATTTATTCAGCAGGTCTATTCTGCTTTTTCTTAATGATTTCCAAAGGTATTTGTGTTGTCACTGTTATGTTTTATACCTATCTGCATAATTGACTCACAGTAAGTACATATGTACATAACATTATAATATAAAGTAAAATGTTATCAAAACAGATCTATAATGGACTTAATAATACTAGCAAATCAATGTAGCATTACGCGCTGATCAATACTCCTTACACTGGGCCCAGACGTTTTAATTTTGTTCAATAACTTGTGCAGTGAACGTTTCCTGTTCCCGCTCTGACCGTGTACAACATGTATGGATTTTCATAGAGCTCGCTCTTTCGTGTTTGAAAGAGAAAAGAAGCAAAAAACCTGAGAGAAGAACAAACAAAGTGATCCTGCAGCAGCGGCGGCGGCAGTAGAGGAGCTGTGGGAGTCTGGATCACACAGAGGTCACTTTTAAACACAGCTCTCCGGTTCCCCGCGTGTGAAACCAAAGAGTCCGTGGTGACATTTGTCAGCAGATGGTGTGGAACCAAACCCCTCACCAGCTAAAAGCTATCTGTGGTTACTAATTGCTGACCAGGGCCTAATTACCTTAATTAATGGCTGAGGTATCTTGGGGCCAGATTTGTGGGGGCTTTTATCAGTATCAATGCAGCTTAAAAGGTCCCGCAGGAGGCCTGAGGAGTGCGCAAGTCCCGCGGGTGCTATTCCTGGACTAACTGCAGACACATCACAGATGGATCCCATGGCATCAGTACAGGACGGCATGTTTGGAGAGAGGTATCTGATACTTACAGATCATAAGAAAGACTCACTAAGTACATGTGAGGGTATAGAGGGGAGGGGAAAAAAAGGCTTTTCTTGCATTTTTTTTCTCTTTTTCCTCTGGACATTTTTTCCTACTCTTGTCTGTCATACACAAGGCTGTTTCCTGAATTACACTGCCGTAATTCACAATGACAAAGTAGACTTAGCACCTTTTGCCACAGACCGTGGGGGGTTTTGTTCAGTGAGCTCTCACTGTGAAATTAGCCCTGGTACTTTCATTTTCCAGCTGCAGTGAAATGGTTAAAAGACACAGATCAGCCAGTATGGAAATAGAACTGATTCAACAAAATCTGCTGCTGCTGCTTCCCATTGCTTTGCTCTTCACCCATCCAGGAAAAAAAGAAGAAGGAAAAAAAAAGGAAAACCCTCCCCTCTTTTCTCTCCAGCCACCCCCCTCTCTTTTTCTCCTTACTATCCCCTCCGCCTCTCCCTTCCCCCAACCCCGTCAGGCACCTTGTCCGCATCCGAAGAAGGCTTGTAAGTTTCGGGTGCATACATTTCTTTTGATGATATATTGTCCTGGTGCGGAATTTCATTTACTGCCGCTGCCCTTTGCTGAACCTGTTGCTAGTCAGTGAGCACGATAAGCGTATAAGTAGCATGCTACTTCATTCATCATACATCGTTCTGGGCTCTCAAATATCTCATATGCGATTCAGGAAGAAACTACTAAACCGGCACAAAGGATCCCACCAGGATCAGCTGTGGTTCCATTAAATGCTGTGTGCAAAAATAAAGCACACTGGGCCGCTTGTTATCGTTGCATCTACAAAACATTAGCCTTCATTTTGCGGTGTACACATTGTTTATGTAGCAAGGAAAAGACAAAAAAAGGGGGGGGGGGGGGGGGGGGTGTATCTCAAGTGCTCAGTGCTCATGTAGTACATAATTCCATTCACATTGCATTTTGAATGCATGCATTTTGAAATCTGTTTTTTCCCTCAGTCATAGTGGCTGCTCTGTGTTGTATTAAACAGCATTAATAATCACAAGAGGCTCAGTGTCACTCAGAAGTCTCCACATCACTAAGGCAGACAGTGTTGTGCTGCTGGGCATGTTGTGCTGTGTGAAAGTGCTTACACGCTCCCTCAGACAACCAAAGGGAATAATTAAAGACAGAAGATGGAGGCAGAAGAATGGAAAGCAAATCCCATTGTTTGGGGTTATTTCATCCCACTGAATTTCTTTTTCTCACTTTCTTTTCGCTCTCTTCTCACATTCCTCCCCAAATGCACTGTGGGTATGTGGCACGTTATCAAAAGCATATGTAAGCGAAGCAGCGCAGAACAAAAGCCCTGTGATGTCCTCCTCATACCCACATTGTCTTTTGATTATTCTACAATCATTTTTATATCTGTGTAAGTTGGGAAGGAAGGGAAGGCTTAATAACCCCGTAATATACAATACTGTAGCTGCTCAGAAGTCACAATGCAAGATGTGCTCGAGACGATTTGGAAACAATCCTGCTTAGTCCTCTTTTTAATCTAATGGAGTAATTCTTCAACCCCTCAGTATTCAAGTTGTTACCAAAATAATCCACAATGAAATTCAAATTTAAGGTGAACTAGACTATTAGAGCGACTCTACTCCACTCCATTTCTGGAGCAGTAAATGCAGCCCCTCAATCTCTCTCAGCTTTTACTGTCAGTCAGAGAGCACTCAGTCATCTCCGTGCATCAGGCCCGCAATATTGATTTTTCCACCCACTGAAACAGCCGCATGAACATAAATTTTGCATGAGGCTTTTACTCGCGGCCTCCGCTTTGGTCTGACGACACATGATGGGACCATGAACACGCTGTAATAACCCGGTCTGTCCTGCCAGGCAGACAGGCTCTTTTCAGGAAGGGGGAGCGCGGGTGGGGGGGGGGGCTCAACACCTTCTGGACTTTGAAGGACAAAAGCAGGAGACCCCATACTGGGTTTCACTGCATTACATACTGTTTATGTGGAGTGTGTTTGAATGGAGCCTGAAAATATCTCAGAATGTGAAGGTTTGGTCATAAATGAAGCCGTTGTAGTTGCTTTAGACAAAATAAAGTATTTCTTTTATTTATTCAAAGAGATTTTAATGAGACAGCTATAAAAAATGTTTGAAACCAGGATTAGTGCAGAAAGTTTGCCACTTAATTTAAGAAACTTTCAAGCAAAGCGAGATAAACTAATTAGTCGCTTTGGTTTAATCTTTAAAAACCCTCACCTGTAAGATCACTGCACAAAAATGAAAAAATAAAAATCTTAAGGATTGAAATCAGAGGGAAAATAAACTCGGTCTCTCTCTTTTTGCTTGGGACCTCCTGGAACTTTATCGGGACCCCCCCCCCCTCCCCAGAGGTTCCCGGACCACACTTTGGAAATCAATAACAAAGCGTAAGCAACACCAAAAGGGCAACATTATCGAGCACACGGGGATTTTCTTGTATGTGTAACAACTCCATGGAGAGGATTTGATTCTTTGAAATGCTTCCCCCAGAGTGAGAATCCTGCAACACTGCTTGATATTGCCTTGCATCACAAAGTGAAAGCATTATCTCTGGATCCCTACAAGCGATGTGGTTTACTCTCCAAAATCCTGTAACTGCGACTCCGCTCAAATCTTAACTACCTATATTTTTTTTCTCTCTCTTTCTTTTTTGTAGTCGCTGAGTTCCTCCTGCAGCTGAAATGCTGATATTGACTGCTGTGGCTCTCTGAGTAATGTTTTTATTCAGTAGTTCTCCAGCTCCTTTAACGTTTCATTTTCCACGTGTTCATTCCAGCCATTGCCAACGCAGGTATCTATTCTCCATCCCCTTAACGTGATTACCAGCTGTATGCACTCGCCGGTGAAGGAATGTAACACAAATATGTTGCAAGCTGTAAAAAAAAGAAGCTCTGAGTGAGAACGTGTGTTTGTTTTTCTAAGCCTTTTTCTTTCTAACTCTAGCTAAACTTTTATTTCAGGGATTTAGGCACAAATATGAGATACTTCACTTGATTATTTGCATTTTTTTGCCAAAATACCAAACTAGATTGTTGCGTTTCATGGCCTTTAAGACTAAATGGGCCACTCGATGATTCGTAATTTCTTTACTCAAGGAAAGAGACGTTATTAATGCCAGCTGGTTGCTGCATGGAAAAATCGTAGTGTTTTCTGAAAGAAAAACCTTCACTTTAGCAGCAACATGTACAAACGCACTGAACAACTTTGACAAGCAGTTTGCAGCAAATAGATCAAACTAAATAGAAGCAAGCCTGAACAGGTGGGTCTAAAGTTTATTATTAAAGGTATCAACGGTGTCCACCGGGATCCGCAAACTCAAAAGCACCATCACCTTTGTCTTTAAGTTGGATCTAATTACAGCCAACAAGTATTGATCAGCAGACATTAGAGATGTAGACAACAACAATGAATTAATATATAAAACTTTAATTAGCATTGTTATCATAGTTTCCACTGTATGAGGTGTAAACTATGAAGTATTAAGTATTTCATACTTTTACTTTTTAATACAGAGCTAGTATTGAAGTATTTTCAGTATTGCTGCCTTTATTTGACAGTCTAAATCAAGGGTATCAAACATAAAGTCCAGGGGCCAGAACTGGCCTTCCTAAGACTCTAATTCGGCCCACTGGATGTGCTTTAGAACAAGTGAAGGAAGGTACTGAATGAATTTTTGAAGTTTTAACTGTATTTTCATAAGTTTTACAGCTTTTCCCACCAATAAAGACCTTCCCAATGGTCGTTCATACTAAACCAAAGCAATTAAATGATTGATAAATAATTCAATGACATAAAAATTCATTTTCACTATTTACTATATACATTTCATATTTTTACAATGAGACTACAGTGGGAAAAAGAAATAGGAGGTTTTATGGCTAATGAACTCTTCCTGTAATTTTACATGTGGATTTCTAACTATTTAAGTCCAAAGAGTCATGCTGGCAGATTTCTTTCTTTACTACAGCAGCATTTCTTGATCATGTAGAAAAACGGAGACACACTGCTGAAAGTGCACTGCTAAACTAAACGTTTACCTAAACATCTATACACAAAGGGGAGTTTAGCTGGTTCGGCACATTTAAGATCAGAGTTTATGGGTGTATGTGGCCCACGGTTTAAACACTGACACTCCTGGTCTAAGTGTTTCTACCAAAACTGAACCAGATATGCTGCAAACCACACACGGGCAAAATACAGCCTGCGGGCCATCTCAGTCCAGCCTGCAGTGTCTTAAAAAACTGATTAAAACCAACCATTGTGTTAATAAATTTTAAGGTGAATGATTGTAATGAGTCTGTGCTACTTATTAAAAAAGGAAGCAATGATCCTCAGAAATGATCCATTATTCCTTTATTCATAAATAGTAAATGTAAGTCTAATTTCTACTTGATTCAGCGATGCAGGTCTGTATATTAAAGCTCAAGTCAGAGTAAAACAGTTGACGCAATATTTATAATGTATCGTGTTTCATGCAAGCAGTGGTCCATTGTCAGAAAATTAGATAGATGTAGGTGAATTTAAATGTTAGCATGATAGTTATGATAAGTGGATTGTTTTATGCAAGTCAGATTTTCATTTTGAACTCAGTGGGCACCAAATGAATGCTTTATGAAACATAAAGTATTTCCAGACTCTGAAAAAGCTATAAAATATTCTAGCATTTGTATTAAATGCAGGAAGTTTAAGATAACTGACCTCTATTGTTTGCTTATCTCACCAGTATGGCCTTTAGGAAACAAAAATAAATGTTTCCTGTGCTAAACTGTGTCAATTTACACAAATTCATGCCTTTTGTCATTTATCAGGTTAATACTAAATGCTCCACCTCTGATGCCACTTTCTTTTCATCTTTCTGTGTTTTAATAAATCACTTTTGAATTAAAAAAAAGACAGACAGAATGACCAGTGATAGAAATAATTACCTTGACGCGTAATCAGTGTTATGAAAGTGAACTAAAAGTTAACATTTCACAAAGGAAATGAGAGCAGAAACAGTGATGTTATCCCCTTCATCAGTGTGCGAGCGCGCCGATCTAATCCACAGAGTAAAAAATGACCTTCCCTTGACCACCTTCATAATTACCAGATCTCATAGAGTCTAAATCTCCTTACCTCCAGTGGAGTAATTATCAGTGTGACTCACTGAAAAGGCAATTGAGACAGTGGTTTATGGACTCCCATAGAGGAACGTGAGGCAGAGCAGTAATGGGGAGCTTGTTTGTCCCCCCCTCACCTCTCTCGTCGGAGAATGACAGCCGTGTTTAGAGACGAGAGCAGTTCCTAAAGATACAGGGTGGGTCACATAGGACAATTTCATCAACCTGGAAAGGCTCCTCTGTAGCTTCTGATTAGCTCTTAATTTACTGCACTCCTCTCCTAAGTGAGGCTAAAGACATCCAGATAGTGCAGCAGTGTATAAGCAGCTAGATGAAAAACTTTTTCTTGGCTTTAAAGGAAGAGATGCATATGAAAGCCAGTGTGCATGCATGAATATACAAAAGGTACCATTAGATTTTATTCAGTCCTGAAACTCAGTACATTCTGTCCAAGCTTTGTGAACTATCGTTTCCTTTTTAACGGCTAGAAATACTGAATGCCTCCAACATGAGATCATCGTCTCCGACTCCTGTCCATACTTTATGCAACACAGATCACGTGCGGTTTGATAGAACGAATGATAGTCAAAGTCCCTTTGTGTAGATGTGATTGCTATGACCCTGCAATCACTCTTCATGCTGGCCTTGCCCGGGTCTTTTCTAAGCGCTATAACATGACGACCACCTATTTTTTGCTTTTCAGAAAGGCTAAATGCATCAACAGATGTTTTCATATTTCATTTAACTCGAAAAATGCACTGTGGATGTTAGGATGACACGATACCAACAGGTAGCCAGACTCATTTACATAT
Organism: Maylandia zebra; assembly: GCF_041146795.1. Lineage (NCBI taxonomy): Eukaryota > Metazoa > Chordata > Actinopteri > Cichliformes > Cichlidae > Maylandia > Maylandia zebra. The sequence goes on from NC_135175.1 coordinate 24,682,635, forward strand.
GCACAAACAAGCACACAGGCAAAGGGTGTATAAGGCAATTCAAGGGAAATAGTTACAAAGGCAGGTGTTGTACATTGGGAGGAAAACAAGGAGCTTGAATCAGCCCCAGAGAGAAAAGTGCTGTAATAGGTGGGTTGGCAGTGACTACTGAGATAGCGCTGGTAATGAGAGAGCAGACTGCCCGCCCTCCCACCCCACTACTCAACCGCACAGGAAACAAAAATAGCATTTTGTCTGACGAACGAGCCGGCTTTGACCTAGCCTTTCGACCTCTGACAATCAGTCTCGCTTCGTCCTCCACTACTTCACAAGCCTGGGCCAGGACAGTCAGAGATAACAGTTGATTTCTACTGTGGCACTAAAGCGAAAAAAAAGAAAAAGAAGAAGAAGCTCTGAAAGAGAGATGGCAGACAGTTTCTCAAAGCGCTGAGGTTGAAGGCCTGAGACTTCTCAGCGCTGGTGTCTCGGAGTCCCAAATGATTGTTGTTAAAAGTTTAAAATTGAGTTTCGTTTGCATCTGATCATTGCGCCGCATGATCTGGCTCATTCCTCATTAGAAACATTAACATAGGCAAGTTGTGACAACACTGAAAGTGAGACCCTTGCTCTTCCACCCCTCAGGCGCGATGACTAAGTGGGAGCGCTGACTGCATCGCAGCAGACGAGAACTAGTGAATATGAAACACAACAAAGAGACAGTGGGAGATATAATGAGCTCTATAGGATCCCGGCACCCTTTTGCCCTCTCTCCATCACAAGTGAAGCTCCCGCTCTCATCCTCGGCCCTGTGTCTGCTGGAGGAAGGAGCACAAACAATTAGTTGAGACAAGCTGTTTGGATTATGTGCTCAACCAAAGCAATCAGACAGCTGTGGTTAAAAGAATGAGCTTCAAAATGCCAGTTGCCCAGTTAGAGAGGAAGGGAGGGTCAGTGGTCCTGACAGTCTTAACAAGATGACAGAATTTATAAAGCACTGCTGTTAAAGAATATAGTTACCTGCAGTGTAGCCCTTATAATAAGGCCACATGGGGCTTCTTCCATATTCCCTCTGTATTTGTTTTCTTCTGCTTCATATTCTTTTGTTGTGCCTCGTGTTCCTTGGCGTAATGGTTGGCGCTGGAGGAAATTCTTCAATCGTCTTTGATCTTCGCCTGGTTTCGATAATTTTTTGACAGAAATCTCATTTTGCCCCCCTTTTGTTTTCTCCGTCTTTGTTCCCTTTTATTCCATCTTTAAATGGGGCTCAACATTTTGTCGTTGTGAAGTTGCAAAGGAAAAGAGCCGGTCCTGTCAGGGGCTCAGCGCTTGCTAGACAACTTGCCCCAACATTTCAAGTGCGAATTGGACTCTTGCCGTTTGCACAGATGATATATAATTCATGGTGGGGGTGTGAGAGAGGTGTCAATGTGTCAGGAGGTAGAAGAAATGTAAAAGTGTGCTGTTTACTGGCCGAGAGATGCCGGCTCTCTTTGGCTGGGCTTCTGCAGAGTGAGGAAAGAGGAGGATGATCTGATCTTCATCAAATGTTCATCTGTGCCTGTCCTGGAGACGAAGTGACCATGCTAATCAAAGACTTGTCTGCCCTGATGTTTTATTCATCTTTTATGAGACAAGCATACTTAAATAATTTAAGTGCATTGATTCGGTGTGTGTACAAGCTTGTCTACGATGTGTTCACAATTGCTGGGCCGTATTATCAATAGATGTTCACAAGTCATTTTCCAGTGTTTGTTATCAGGGCCTTTGTGTTATAGACACTGTAAATATTTAGCTTAGCTTAGTTCGGCCGTGTATGTTAATATAGTATAAATACATTATCTGCGACACTTTATATGTTTTTCAGAATGACATCACAGTTTACACCCTAGTTTGTGGATTTTTAGTTTTAAAGCATGAACATTTGACTTAAAAGAGGCAAACGTAGTTAATTTAGTTATTAATAGAAGTTTAATTGAAGTATTTATTTAGTCTTTATTTTCCTAATTCTAAAAACAGGAAGTGTATTTTTCGCAAAACTTGTTAATTTAGCTTGTTTAGACAGCATATGCTTTACTCAGCATAATTACCTTGCTTTTTAGTATATGAGATTTTAAAGACCGATACCGATATTTGGTGATTTAAAAATCCGAAATTTTTTAAATTCAGACACACAACGCAGAATTATATGGAGTAATTTAATAGTGTAGTCTAAGATAACGAAAGTGATGTTTAAAAAGTAATTTTGCTGTTACAACAACTCGTGGATTATTCGTTTACCACCGCCCGATAGTTCTTGAATCAACTGCCTGTTGTGGTTGTTGCAACCCAGAGACATATTGTAGAGTGCCCTCTGGTGGGCAAACTATGCAACATCAACACTCATAGCATGATTGAAGGGTGTTTTTCTGTGTTTACATTTTCATTTTTCTGATGTTTTAAGCACTTTGAGGCGACTGTTGATGGGATTTGTAAATAAACTGAATTGAATGGAATTGAAATGCTAGTACTGAAAGATCAGAGTCTACTTTCCATCCAAAGAAGTTGTAGGTTTTAAGATTATTTTTTGACTTTTTTTAAGAACTGAAGCGGCTCTATAGTGCAGTAGTTTACACCTTTGCCTAACAAGCAAATGAGGCTGAATTCAATTTTGGGAGGAGAAACAAACTCTTTTGTGGGTTGTGTTAAGAAGGGCAAATCAAACATGCAGAGCTACCTGCTGTGGTCACCCTCTTCTGAATAAGTGAGCAGCTGAAAGTAACTTTAACTGTGGAAACAATTACATAGGGCAGAAATGTCTTTTTATTGTGCACTACACTGTAAAAAGCTAGATGAAATATCTCCATACAGATCAGTCCTGTCTCCACTAAACCCAAATTATCTTTTGCAGCACAGAAACAGTCAAATGTTGATTTCACTCTTTTCTTTTCTGTCTAAGGCTGTGTAGCATCACCGAGCAGTCCACAGCAGTCTGCTGGAAGTCAAGCGTAGCAATGATATGTTCTGATATGTAAAGTTGTTTTTAAGCGGTTGAACTGTCAACATGTTAAGACATACACCGGTTTTAAAAAGTCTCTTCTATCCATCACATCTGTGTGTAAACTCAGTTTGTCCTTTCTTCTGTTTAGGGTGTGAAGGTCAGCTTAGATGTTGTTGTTTTTAGCCCATTTCGCACATATGGTGTTACGGTTGATTCCTTTAGTAGAAATCATTCGTTGTCTGTGTTGTGCTGTGGCTTTCGTCTGACATTCAAACATAAAGTGTGTGTTTGTGTGTGTGAAATGACAGAAGATCCACCAAGTTGTGTATTCGGGTGTTTGGAGTGAACTGCACAGCGGTCACACCAACATGTTTTTACATTTGTTTTATGTCAGGTGTGCTCTCTGGGTACTTGGTAGTATCTGCATGTCTGGTGTGGCTGCAGCTTGAGTGTTAACTGATTTTTTTTTTAAACAGCATAAAAATTTATAAGCATTTAAATGTTGGAATTACTTTCTAATGGCACGCTATTATTGGATCCAATTAGTTAATGGGTTTATTTCTGAACTCTTACAGAGAAGATGGATGTCTCTTTCTTATGAGATTTTGAGCCATTAAACCAAAGATTCTTTCTTTCTCCGAGTGACAATGACGACTTTTGGCTCCGGAGAGCAATTATATCAGTCAGGCTTGATAGCTTTGTCCTCCAACTAGCTAAATTGAATTCAGTGACTCCATCATGCAGGCTAAAAACCCAGGAGGACCTTGTTGTGGCTCCATGCAATTTACATCTGTCTTTCACTGTTTACCCTATGCATCCCACACTCTATGTGTGCATGTGTTTCTGTCTTTGGTGTGAAAATATTCTTCAGATAATGAAGGCCTCTTGTTTATGTGCTGAAACACTTCTGCAGCGTGTGGCTCAGACACTACGAAGAATCAAACTCCTGTCCTTTCATCAACAGCTACCTCATCACTGAACTCCCAGCTCCAGCACCTGCAGCAGCTCCAACAGATGCAGCAGCACCACCACCAGCAGCAGCAACAACAGCAGCAGCAGCAACAGCAACATCAGCAGCAGCAACAGCAGCACCACCATCACCAACAGTCTCACTCCCATAACCAGAACCAGCTGTCATCCCAGCATCACATGACCCCACCCAGCCAGCAGCAGCAGCAGACCTCCGTCCCGTCTCCAGCCTCCACCTGCTCCTCCACCTCCGGGCAGCCGCAGCAGTCCCCGCCGCACCGACCCAACCAGTCTCCAGCCCGCAGCCTCCCGTCACCCGTCACTCCACCCATGCCTTTGCCCGTGAGTCCACAAACTAACATGTATTTGTAGATAAGCACAGGTCCAGCTTCTCCTCTCTCTAAAACAACTTCTAATTCAGCACACTCTATTTGGATTTTTGGCTGGAGGTTGCTGGAAAATTAATTGCTAAGCCCCAGATACGTAAAAAATGTGTACTCCCTGACAAGTTAATGAGTGATTGGTGGAGGCCACTTGGTGTCACTAGGCAAAATCGGTCTTAAAGACATATGCAGTGTCAAAGACATAGGCGAGTGATTGGTGTCGTTAGATTAAATAAATCGCAAAGAAGGTGCAGCACCAAAATCCTCCTTGTGATTGCTTTGGCTGCTAGCAGATTCACATGTAAGATGATGACTTGTCTGCAAAGTCTCTCTAACAAACTGGAAATGGAAAACCACTTAAACTAGCATGTTTTAAAAAACCGAGCTTTTACTTTGAAGGCGAAGTTGGCAAGTTGGCATCTTCCTTGCAAACTACATCAATCTTCTAGTAACCAAAACAATCATGAGGTTTTTGGTGCCGCACACTTTGAGATCTATCTATTCCAGCAACAGCAACCACTTGCCAACCATTCAGGGAATATACATTTGTCCTTGTCTCTAGAGGTTGCCAGGGGGTTGCCAACTGGTATGAGTGAGGGTAGATCTAAAGAGGATTTGGCACTTCTGATTGGTTTTAATCCAACCTGTTCACCTACATCAGTACTCTTATATTTACGTGGATTGAGGTTTCATTTTTGGTCTTTATTAGTTCTGTTTTGGTTTAGAATGTAAATATTTAAAGGCTATTTTAAATTACATCAGAACAGAGTTAAAACGTATTTATCATCATGTCACTGCCGTTGCCCATTAATTTGTTCTTTTTATTAATACAGATTATCTACGTCAACCATAGTAACAATAGCTCTGCTCACTGATCTTGCAGTAAGGCCAAGAAGTGTTTCTTTTTAAAAAGAAAAGTGCTTCATGAGCTGACATGTGGATGGGAATCGCATCATTGTGGCCTTTACCAGCAGCTGTATACTCTGCGCTCGATTGTTTGTCTGCAGATGATCTTTATCAAGTGGTGTCCATGTGGACCTATTAGAATATGCATGTTTTTATTGAAGCCTTGACGCACTTGAGCACATCCAACCTCACAGCCAGGCGAGACGCATTAATCGTATCCTGCTGCTGCAGATCGAGGAGGGATTCTGAGGTTATCTATCCTTAGGCTTTCCAGTCGTAATCAGTCCTTTAATCTTTGCTGCTCTTCCCACTCAACCTCCTTTTTAGTCATTTTGTCTGTCCATCCATCTCTGCCCTTCTGTCCGTCTGCCTGTCACTGTGTGACGATAATAACCTATTTTATATCCCTGTGGTTTCATTTCTGGTGGAGACTGGCCAGGGTCGCCTTTCTGTCCCTGGTCACATTCATCAGCGTCAGACCCTTATTGGGTTGTGGTGCAAGCTTCTTTATGGCCAGGATGAGTTGGGCTATTTGTTTCCCCTCGCAGCCCTCTCCGGCCCTGTCACGGCCTAGTGAGACTCAGCAGGAAAAACAGCCTCTGGATTTAATGGGCTCCAAAGGCTGGCCGCTACATCGCGCCAAACAGGCTGTCCGGTCTGACTGTGGATACAAGAGCTCCTGACCAACATACAGATCCACACATTAAGCTTGCATCAGACAGTGTGTAAACACCTTAAGTAACAGATACTCTCTTAAGCTTTAATATGCTAGGAAACCACCACTTGGTTAAATTTCCAAGAATCTAAACAAAAGCAGCAGAACCATTGTTATTTCGAAACAAGCTCACTGCGTGTCTGAGTTCCCGAGCTTTATCGAGGTGGTGTTTCTGTGAAGGAAGCAGGGTTGCTGATTACGATGGCTGAGGACAGACCTTCTTTGAGGGGGCCAGAGGGGCCACATCGGGTATCATTAAGATATTGCCTCATCAAATAGGATTATAGTGTGTGTGTGTGTGTGTGTGTGTGTGTGTGTGTGTGTGTGTGTGTGTGTGTGTGTGTGTGTGTGTGTGTGTGTGGAAGAAGAAGAAGCAAAATGGCCATAAAAGGTTTAGTTTCTCTGGGTCATTGCTGGGATTTTCAAGGGGTGAGTTACACAGGGAGGGGCTCTCTGAAGGACAGGCCGCGGCCTCAGCACCCTCTCATGGCTGCAATAGGATTTAAACAGCAGCTCCGCCTCCCTCCGCCGCTTGGGTCAGTGATTGGATTTTCAGTCCCACGTCTCTGGTTCATTTACAGAAGTTTTTAAATTCAAAGCACTTCCCCGAGTGGAGACTTTCTCGTGCGCACGTGAGCACCGTCACCCCGATCGTGCTTTTGTATGTTTTAATGAACAGCACAGAAGGGCATTTCTGGTGTTTCTGTGTTTTACCCAGAGGAACCAGTGTGTGCAGTAAAGTGGAGTCATAATTACCATAATACAATGAGCATTTTGCAGATAACACCCCTATTTCCTACCGTCATTATTCAAACAAGTAGAATCACTCAGCCATTCAACTATTTGCAGAAAAGACTGCACAGCGCCGCAGAGAGACAAACACTCATTATGTTCCAATTAATGTCCCATTGTAATTCTCTTCTCATGGGAGGTGTGTGATATTCTTTGTAAACTCACAGAGAAGAAATCCTAAGCCTTCATTACATCCCTGGTGTTTTTGAGGGTTTGGCATTTTTTAATTTGTGAGTCAAATTTCATTAATTAGCTCATTAATACTCGTATTAGACTACAAATCGTACGGCAGCAGACCGAACCCCCTCGAGTCGGTGTTTTAAACTTATATTAGTGAAGCTAATGTGGTTAAATGAAGGGAGAATTTACCTTCCTACACCTTTCACACACTCTGTCTGCAGCTCCCCAACATGCAGAGTGCAGTCAGAGGCAGCCTGGAGCTGCCTGAAATAGCCACCACAGTGATGACAAATAGACAGAGGAAGATTATGAAATTTGCTTAAGTGCGTTAATGGGCTGATTGTGGGAGCCCGCTGGATTTTGCTGGAAGTTGATTGATTAGAGCTGCGGGTTTTCTCCACGCCCGGAGAGCTCAGGGATTTGACGGGGTAAAGGCGCGCCAAGTCTGTTACACCGGAATTGATCTTAATTAGATCTGAAAGACCTGCCACAGCAGAATGGTCTCGGCGATTAAAATGAAAAACAGGAGAAATTACTGATCAAATTAATCATAATGTCGGGCTACAGCTGTAGGTCTGGTGTAATTTGCCACTCCAGTGAGTTACATCAGCCCAGGCAGGGGAAAGGAGAGGCAGTACATACTGATCCATGGCAGCGGGAAGCTTAGGCCAGCCTATCAAATGTCTTATTCCTCCTGACCCTGCTGCGCCATCCAGCGGAGGCCCGGCATCCGTCTCTTTGTGCCTCTAATCTAATTAGTTTCTTTTTATTGCCCCTTTTTTCCCCCTTCTACATTATGTCTTCCTCCATCCAGAAACTGCACCCTTTACAGTGCTGCTGTTCTTGTCATGGCTGTCTTGTCACCAGCGTGTTGTGTGTTCACTAATAGCTTCTGACCTTGGTCCAGTGTCTGGCTGGCTGGTTTTCGGGGGGCCTGGCGGAGGTGGAGGCGTCCTGTCTTCCTCCTCCGTCAGACTCCCGCCGTCTGTCTCTCTCCCCTTCGTAGTCGTCTCCTTGATCGCTGTCAGAGCCCCACACTGGGCCTGTCCACTCTCCATCCACACACTCATAGGGGTAATTACAGCCTAGGGGCCTGCCTCCTATCCCTGTGCTCCACAATTTACCACCAAAGCGTCCACAGACATCTCTCTTCTTCCCCACTGCACCCCGACATCACAAGACTGCAGGGCCTCAACCCACAAGTGCTGCAATTACCTGAGTCTCTCCTCAATCCTTTTCTCTCTCCCTCTCCTCTCTCTCTCCCCCCTCCACGCTCTCCTCTCCACCCCTTTGGCTCCCTCACTATTCCCTGGCAATCAGCCTTCATTAGAAGCCTCTGGTGAAAACCCATCGTCACCAAGGTCAGCCGCTGCCAACCACAACGGCCTTTCAGAGGCCTGGCTGTCTGCACTCTCCATCTTTCCTCACCTCCTTGCCATCCTCCCATTCCTCCTCCTCCTCCTTTTCCTCCCCATTCCTGCTCACTCCACCATCCTCCTCAAATCTCGGGCCCATCACTGCTGCTTTTGTCTCCAGCTGAGGCCCCTTCAGACACTCATGTCACTGTTTTCCGCTGCAGTGCACTTTTACTTATGTCAACCACTGTTAAAATCACCACTGTCCAATTTGCTCCAAATGTCTCCCTTTTTTTTTTGTAGGGGGGGGGACATTTTTCCCATTATATTATCATGTGTATTAAATGAGTCTTGCACATCGATTAATTGATTTTCCAGATCAGCTCCGTGCTCATTGAATTTAGCAAAGAGGGAGCCGCCGTCATTCTGCAGGATATTAACTCAAAATTAAAATGACATGCTTAAATGTGGGCCCAGTGGCGCACGCTGGGCAGCGTTTACGTTAAAAGGGAAAAGTCGCTCTTAAATGTTGAAATAAAAAGAATTACAAAAACACATTATTTGAAATGATTTCTTCCAGTAAAAAGTGTTTTGAGTGTCTTTTTTCTGCCAGTTTTGGCGAGGAAGATACAATTAATGGAAATGACAATTAAAAAGACCATTTAAAAATATTTATGCATGAGAATAAAAGTTGGGCGTTCTTCTCTTATAATTTTACTTTCATGTAGAAGCTTTAAAGTGTCCTCACGTCCTGGCATTATCCGCAATAACACCTGCTTTAAATCCCCAGATTTCAAATAAAACTTTTAAATATATACTCGCGGTATATGATGGCAGGCTGTGTGTTTAAATGGCTGCTGGTAGCTGCGTGGTTTTAGAGCATGAGCGGGCCCTCGGCTCTCCAGCAGCTCAGCCTAGCCTCTTATTAATGCACAGGAGATCCGGCTCTTAAGAAGGCAGAAAATTGCCTTACATAACAAGCGCTCCACAATTTAGAAATACAAATGTGCACTGTTGACTGAAGCAGAAAATAAGACTGTTGCCCATCAACAGCACCACATTTCATATGAATAATTATAAAGCATGGGAGCTAGATGAGGAAAACAACCTGACCATGACAGCTCTACTACTTTTATTTACTTCAAATGAGGGATTAGGCAGGGAGAAAATCTAGAGACTTAAGGAGCGACGATGAGCCTTGAATTTCTAAATAAGGCGAAAGTTAAATTTATCATATTTCGCAAGGATCCTCTGGAAAACTGTGAGGGCACTTTCACTTTTAAAACTGCACCCACATTGCACCTTGCACTTACTTTTTGGCTTTTCTGGTTTTGTTGAGTTTTCAGAGCTCGCCAAGTTGATATTTCCGTCACTTTTTCTTTTTTTTCTTTTTTTAAATCTGCAATCCTTCTAAGCCTGGCCCCATTACTCTCGAGGTGGGCAGAGGGCTTGCAGCTCAGACACCCAGCAGAAAGGCACAGCTCCCTGATCAGCCCACATGGACACTGGGGGCAACACGCATTAGACGCCCACAGGGGAGCCCTCAGATGGAGCACTGAGCTAGGGCTCACCTAACAGTGGAAAAGGAATAGGGTTTCTTTAATTATGAGGCAGGGCTGTGACATTGAGTTCCCCCCTTTCTCCTCCAGCAGCCTCCCAGACACCGTCTAAGTGCTCCGCTCTGCTGAGGAGGCCAGTCCCCCCGCGGGGCGCGATTCCACTGCCTGTAATTTCTGATGCCCATTAGTGACCGCAAACAGAGCACCGGGCTCGCACGAGGAATACAGCTGCGCGGCTCTGCCACGCTGTAAAAAGGCCCTTTTAATGCAATGTTATTGCATTATACCCTCCTCATAGAGCAAGTCAAAAGTCCCATTTGTGGTCTCTGCAGAATATTATCAGAAATTCTTCTCTGCAGTGTTTCCAGTCGTAGTAAGCCGAGGCTGGATTTGGTGTATATTTTTGTAATATGAAGTGGGCTGTGTGGGTTTAAATTCCTTTCATTTGCACCTGCACTCTCTGAGGAGCTTTTTTGCATTTTCTCCCAACCCCAACCCCCACCTCCTCTGTCTACCTGCCCTTTTTCATTATTAGCGGGAATGTACAATTGATGGGTTTTGTAAATAGACTCAACTGGAATCCAAGAAAAGTGCACTTCCTTGAGTCAACTCCTCAAAGGTGGGGGGAAACCTTTGAAGTCGAAACTGAGATAATCAATACAAATACGGCGGCATATTTCATCAATTCACTTCTCCACTTATGCTGATTTAGCTCATGCCAACAACTCTGTATTTGTTTCTTTTTCTTTTTTTTCTTTTTTGGGGGGGAGGGATGCGGGGGGGGGGGGGGGGGGAGCGAAGGAGACATGGACGGAGGGGAGGGAGGGTGGTGGATTTATTGATCAAGAGTGACCACATCTCAGCCACAGAGCCCCTCTCTCGTGATTAATCTTAGGGCTCAGAGTTGGCCAATGACACATGACAGGCCTCCTCCTCAAACTCCTCCATTTCTCTTCATTACTGGCCGTATTTTTGGACACCACTGTGGAGAGTAATCATTTACCTTTATTGTGTTTATAAAGCTGCGGCATGGATGACCCTTCCTATATTGAATTGAGGACATCAAAAGATCACTGGACATTGATTAGGAAGATATTAAAGTCATTCAAATGCTATATTTATATGTCAAACAACAGCAGAGTGAAAAGAGATGCCATTTCCACCTAAACGAAAAGCAATGGGATGTAATCAGTCCAGTGGAAATACAACTCAAGAATCAAGAAATATGGTTTATTAAACATTGAATATTTGAGGTAATGCTCATCTAAAGGCTGCAAAGAGTCTTTGTTGATTCTCCACAGTCGGTCGCCTAATGATTTGATTTTTCATTTTCTCCCGTGGCCAGGTACCCACTTTAAGAAATCATAGCCGGAGCAGCAGTATATTTTCCCGCAACGCTGGTCGCGGCTGTAATTTCCAGCCCAGCGCTAGTATGGTACAGAAATAACTGCACCAAATATGTCACATCATGAGCTGAAATGGTCAGCACTTTCCTGTAGATACTTAATCACCAAGTAGTTTCAAATTTAATACATCTGGAAACAGCTAAATATTATAGATCATTCTCCAGGAAGAGGAATAGTGTTGGAGGACTGTAGTATAACTTATATTTTTACTCTCCGAGTGTCCCCTAACCAGTGGAAATATACTGCTGCGGTGATTAATGACAAGGAACCCGCTCTGAACCGCCGTGCCTCACAATTATCAACAAATGGGCTGGAGCAGATTTTATGTAATGATTAAAGCTGCTGTTAATTTCACATGAAGGTAATGAGCGGGGAGATTGACGGCCACTGTCCGACACTCCATCATCCCTTTATAGTTAGTTTAAACGTTTTCACGACTCTTTTCCTCCCTCATTTGCATTTCGCCTCATTAGATATGGCCATTTCTGAGACCGCCTGCGATATCCATTTCCTGGAGTTAATGCATTTTATTTGATCAGCCAAACCGCCTCAGTTAACTAGCTGTCATTCTGGTCTTCCATATGACATCACTCCATTAGCACCCGCCGTGCCACCTCGGCCACCTCCACGTCCACACCCGCTGCCACCACCATCCCTACGCTGCCTTAAGCAATTACAATGCCCGACTGTCACCGGATGCAGCGTTATTGTATTTTGCCGGGTGTTATCTGCCCCAGTTGTTCTATCTGTCTTTCACGTTCCAATATTTCTCCTCAAAAATGGCTCTTTTTGGGGTTTATTTTTCACAACGGCTGGAGCTGAGGCCCAGTGGTGAGCAATATTTGGCGCTGGGAGGGCTCAGAGTGCACAACCACGGTGCGAGGCCCCCGCCAACCAAGGGACTAGAGGTGTTTTGGAGGGCCTAATGGCATTTTGATGTTCATAAGCACAGCAGATGTGAGGAAGGGGAGACAGGGAGGTGGGCGAGAGGCTTTTTTGGGGGAGGAGGGGAGTCAGCAGAGGACTGTCAGCGGAAGACTTGCAGAGTCCTGACAGACACAGAACGTGTTTTCTCATGTCACAGCTGATTACATTCACTCCGGAGTGGGAAAAGAGCAGGGAGGAGACAGAGATGTGGGGCGAGGACGGACGAGGGAAGCTTCTATGTTGCTCCAGATAAAGGACATTCTCCTCATACAGAAACAATAGTGGTATTGACTGATGATTTACCCTGCTGGGTCCACTTTGATTCAGCTGTGGCTGGATGATTGAGGGTAAAACTTTCCGATATTTTTGTAGATGATTGTTTCTACCTGTAAAAAGTTTGTATGTAACCACTTTCAGCATCGGGTCAATTCTCTTTGAAATTTCCCTGTTAGGTTAAACGCACGTTTGATTCTTTTCTTGACTCACAGATGAGCAGAAAATACGCTTCGCACAAATCCCCGAGCCCGAGCGTAGACAAATCTGCCCCCCCTTCTTGCTTGCACCTCCACCACTTGTCCATTTATCTTTGCTCTTTTTTTGTCTAGTGCAGGCCCCGAAAAGGGGGGGGAAAAGCAATTAAGTTTAAAACGGCCACATGAAAAGAGCAAAAACCAAGAATAAACTCCAGTTGTTCGTGTCAGACGATTTTATTTTCAGGGGTCTCTCCACGGTTTGCGGGGACACTATTTTTCCCTCTATTCCTGAGATTACACGGGTTGCTGCACCAGGTGACCCTCATGGTCAAACAAGGCGACGGAGAGCCCGGCGGAGTTTAAAGACTCCCCCCTTCATACCGAAAAAGATGCATTTTTAACAATTTGCAGGCTTTTTTTTTCCTCCCCGCCAGACACATTTATTTTGTGTGTGTTTATCCCCGTGTATCCTTGCAAGTTTGCCTATATTAAACCAGGAGAGCGAAGCAGCTAGAGGGGGCTAAAGGTGACAAAATGTTGTCACATGATATAATGGAGGCTTTGAATTTGCTGGCTTGAATTTTACCTTAAAACTGTTAGTTGTTTTTTTTTTTAAATAAACACACCGACGTGAGCTTATTTCAACACTTGCGTTAAACCGGAGCATCCCGATCTGCCAAAAATCTTCTCAGACGCCCTTTTTCGTAGCGAATGAAAAGAATAAACCACAATGGTTAACATGCAGGCTCTACAAACTGGATGATCACTGTTTATCTCTTCCAACACATGCAATCAGTACAAATGCTAGGCCAGCTCTGTCATTTTGTGCCTCCCGCCGAGGTGTTGAGAGGAGTCACCGTGGCGGAAAATCACCTGTTTAGGTGTTGAACACAGCCTCGCCTCTCCTTATTCCTTGCTCTCCTTCCAACTGCTATCCATATTATCCCGTGCCAGAGACGCGGCAATAAAGCCTGCTCTCTTTTCACCTAGATTTACCCGAATAACATAGCATCTGAAAGGCCTATCATCGAATGAGGCTCAATGATAATATTTCAGATAAATCTGAAAGCTTCTCCAACAACCCATCACTCACACAATGACGCCGAGCGCAGCAGATTTTCAGGCAGACTCTGGGCGTGCTCGCCTGAGCAGATCACATTATCTGTGTGTTGATCTGTAGCCTCTGTTTAACTCTGTTTAACTGACCGTGTTGGCTCTTCTCTGTGTCCCCATTCACAATCGCAGCACCCTCAGTGCTGTGTTTTCACCCAAACGGCTCAAAGAACTCTCAAGTCAGCATTTTACATTCACAGCCTGTCTCACCTGGGCTACCACAGCGGCCGGAGCAGCTTTTATTTCTTCTTCAGGTAGACGAGGGGAGGAGATCGTCTGCCTCTCAGTTTCTCAGTCTCGCTACAAGTCGCTTCATACTTGTGGTATTTTTCAGGATTAGCAGTTTTTAGGCTTTGCTGCTGATGATAACGTGGGCGATAATGCTGCTTTATGTGCGTTCTGTGTGAAAGACAAAGCTGGTCAAATAGATCACGCCCTGTGATCTCCATTTCTTTTCTTTTTTTTTTTTGCTTTTCTTTTTTTGTTTTTGTTTTTGAAAAGACATTTTAAAAGCCAAGAAAGCACTACTGGGAGCAGCATGCCAGAGGAGGATGTGGAGCCGTTTCAGCTTTCATGTGTCACCGACTTTTCAAAACATTCTCGACTGATTCTCAAAGTTTTTCCACAACAATCATCAATTCACATTCGCCTTTGAGCGTATACGAAGTCAGCGGTGATGACTCCTTTTTATCCCTCTTCCAGGAAAGCATTACTGCTGTTATTTTTTCATCACAATAAAGGTACTTTTGCTACGAATCTCTCTACAATTTTTGCTTTTGTATAATGATAGTAATAAAGGTAAAAGTATAATCAAAGCTTTTCCAGACACAAAATTGGGCTCCATACGGCACAGTTATTTTTTTGGCTATATAATTAATAAAATTTCATCTTATCCTATCGAGACTCTTCATCCTCTTATGGGAACATTACATTTTGGCTTTTCTGCCTCTTATACTTCCTTCTAATCAATAAATACAGTTTTTAAACAACGGTGACAGAGCTGTGCTATGCTGTAAAATAAACCCACTGTCCCCATCTGTGTCTGTTTAAATTTGATGCTCAGTTTTTATCTTTATAAGGTCCAACTAATGTCAAATAGCTAGAGGAAATTATAAATGCACCCCAAACAAGAGCTCAGGCCTCCGGAGGATAAGCTTGAGTAAATTAAACCCCACTTAAAAGTTGCATCTGGAAAGCCAAAACCTGTTTAGTGGGAGCCAAAGTTTTCTGTACATAGAAAAAAATCCATGTGTAATATAACCACTTACACTTTTATCAGGATATGCCATTTGTCAGTACAGTCACCGTTATAAATCAGGTTTTTCCTGGGTTATGTAGGAGCCTCTGGGGGGCTACTTTGTACCTAAGCACAATCGGTGTGTATGCAGTAAAGGCAGTGAGTCTGTGTTACTTGAAAGAAAACTGTGTTTCCCTGTTATTTATGACTGTCTGACAAAATGAAACCCAATTAACAAAGCTGGTTAAATAACAATAATGTTGGTTTTATTTAAAACCGCTGCAAAAAATTAAACATTTTTGCATGAAAAATCCTTTAAATATGTCACTGATAAGTAGTCACGTATAAAACCTAATTAATTGCTTACAGTGCCAAATGCTTCTAGCCCCTTGAGATTATTAATGTGCACATGAAATTTGAATTATAATTTATCAGTGTTTAGCAAGGATGTGGGTCAAAGGGCAGTTTAGTAAAAGCAAATGCATCTTTTAGAGAAAATATAAGAGTAAAGTCTTACTCTTGTTTTTTATCTTCTAATGGGGACATAATGGAGATTCAAACATACTAAAAATGACACATTGTGTAAGAAATACTGGCTGCCATATGATACGTACATGCATCTCCCATTGTTGCTTCTGTACATTGATGCTCTTTAATGTAGCAGCACTGTAAACTCAGATAATCCTGCCTGTAGTCGATGTGCTGTAGCTGTGCTGCTTAGGTTAGTCTTTATTTCAGCTTGAATTCTCTTATGCTACATATATACAGCTAAAAGTAGGCGCGCAGTTTTTCAGCGTTTTGAGATGTTCAGATATCCAAAGGACAACTGCTGGACACATAAAAGACAATCTTGCGATTATCGAGGAAAAACTGGATGACTTTCAGACGAGAGGAGGCAATATCAATCACGGCCAATTTGAGGCCACCAACATGAAATATGATTTCATAAGACAAATGCAGTGTCATTCTTAATGTGCTTAACCTTTACTGTCAATGAAAAAGTATCGATCGCTCGGTGGCATTTTTTCATCATTTGATTTCGAAAAGTGTAATAATATATATATGGTGGTGGGGTACGGTAAAAGATGAATGGCGACTGGGTGATCTCAGATGAACAGAGCTGAATTCCCTGCAGAGAAAGTGTGGAAAAGTTGATGTTTCTGGGGAGACTTTTTGTCGCAGCATGCTGTATTTTAAATCTTGTAAATAAACCCTGCTTTTAATTTAAGCATGTACCCGACCAGCATTAGCAGCGGGGAGCGGGCAGCCTGCTTCTTAAGCAGTGTTTCTATTATTTCTCTATTCTGTTGAGTAATTGGGAGGTCTCCTATCTCTTCTTGGTCTTTGATCTACTTACTCAACCTAATAAGACTTTGCTCTGCTGCACTACAACCAAATCAGCAGTGCATTTTCAGCCCCCTAATAAGTGGTTAGCTTGATTTATATGGGTAATCTCAGCAATGTGGCAGAGCTCTACAACCTCTCCCTGATGCACCGAGCCTCTTTTCACAACCACAGGCCAGACCAGATGACTCCATTACAGCGAGGGCAAAGGCGGTCATTTTAACCCTCCTTTGCTTCAGCTGTAACAGTGAGTCAGAGGATTTCTGAGTCGAAGCATATTGAAGCGGTTTTACGATACAGTGATGCATGGCCACGCCGCCTGGCTCTATTGTGAGAGCGGGAAGCTGTTGGGTCATTGCTGCGGGTGGAAAGACTCGGCTCGGCCCGTGGGGAGCCCCGGGGGCCAGAGAAAGCACTTAGAGTGGTAAAATGGCCACTTATTCACAGCCGCCCTCCTGTTTTCGCTGCTCCTCCCTACCCTCGAGCCTCCCACTGGGTCCAGGAGCACAGACCTCTGGGAACTATATGATGGACTGTGCAGCCCTCACTGCAGTTGGCCTATTCTGGCCCCACAAACAATAAACAAAAGTGTGACGCCTGTAAACCTGCATCTGTAGGAATCTGTATTGTGCTGTAAACATCTGCACTGGTGCCATCAAACAATGTCTTCGCCCTCTCCAGATGAATCCTCTGGCCAGCCAGGCGGCGGTAGCGGCAGCAGCAGCCATGGGATCCATCGCCGGCTCACAGGTGTTTGGCAACGCCCTGTCAAACCTGCAAGGGGCCACCGGGCAGCTGGTCACCAACGCACAAGGACAGGTGAGTGCAACGAGCTTAAATATAGGGCTGAATAAAAACTCCAGAGAGCTCTAGAAGATGCTGGGAGTTCATCTATCACGTATAAAAAAGTGCAGCTCAGAATAAACAGTCTGATCTTTCCACGCAGACTTCTAGTAGCTAGTCTTAAAGTTGTTTGTCTACAATCCAGTAGCCGCCCCACATCATGTTAAGCATTTTGGGAATAAACAAAGCCCTTCCTTCTTTTATCCTCACGCGCAGCAAAACGCTGACCTTGTCATATTCACAGGGTGGCTGCAGAATTGTTCCATCAGTAGCCAGAGGCTTGAACGATGATGCTTGTCATTGCAGGGCCTTATCTAATGAATCATCTTATCTCAGGTGCACACAGCACATATTAAAGGAAGATTGTATGGACCGCGTGCCCTTTCGTGCCACATCGTGTTATTTACTTTAACCCCTGTTTCATCGCTGTTTCACACTTGCACTGTATGCTGATGTTGAAGCATTTCTTAGCACAAAAACATGCTGGATTTTAAAATTAACCGACTGCAGGAGCATTTCAGAGCCACCAGTTCGACCGCGCTTCACTGCGTATAGTAAAGTGTGTCCGAACTCTTGATGCTAAACGTTGCTAATGAGACAGTATGGACTTCCCTGGCTCACAAGGTGCCTGGAGCACTGGGAACAGATCACTGTGGATATGGACTTGACGGGATGCTCTGTGCTTTTGTAGTGTCTTGGTGGCTGACACTCCCTGACATAATCAGGTCACAGAGACGGTCAAAGCCTTAGGCTACATCCTTTGCTCCCCACCTCATTATTCCTCAGCATTATTCAGACGGAGGGCTCTGAAACATGCACTGCCCTATCAGAAGGTCCTGCCCCTCCTCCCCCCAACCACAGAAAATATTATACAGGCTAATGCGTACCTCAAACAAGGCTGGAGGTCTAACAAACACACACAGCGGCTTTATTTTGTCTTTACTAGAGAGCAGCTATTATCTTTAAGATGTGTCTTAAACTGAATTTAGGGACAAGTTATGTGTCATGTCTGTAATACATGAGTAAAAAGTTACCTTTCCTTGAATTTAAATTGTGCCTCTGTGCCGCTTCCTCTGCCAACTCTCCCAAAAGACCTTTTCATAAGCAAGCGTTCTGAGAACCTTGAGAAGTGTCAGACCTGGTGGATGTTTGGAGTTCAGTATGTTTTTAAATCTTAATTATATTGGCCCAAGCTTTTTTTTATTCTCCAAGGGAAATCAATGAGGCTCTTTTATCCTCACTGCCTCTGCAACAGTGATTAACAGTTGCGGATAAAAGGCACAATTATTAAGTCACTGTCACTCCTGAGATCTTTTTTTTCTTTTTAAACAAATCTCTGGCCGTTTTTGAACCTCTTCTCTTCGGTGCAAATTCTTTTCTCACTGTTTTAAAATGCAGTTAAAACTGCATTGAGCACTGGGGACATTAAGGGCTGTTTCCTGACTTAAATCCCTGAAACGATCCTGGTATGGTTAGGACAGATTCCTTGGCTTTGTGCATGAACATCACATCTCTCCCAGCATCTTCTACCTTTCACGACATGTGCTGACGCAACAGGTAAGAGTTGCACTTGCTGTTAACCTGAAAAGTTAGTTAAAACAGGTGAAGCTGAGCCACAATACCATATAGGGTTAATTGTATATGAATACAGGAAATAGTGATAGAATAGAGGCAGATAGGAAACAGGAAATATCTTCTGTGGTGCACCATTATTAGTCTGCTGTTTGAAGCTTTAATTTGCTGTAAGCGCTAGCTTTCTTTAGACTTGTATGTTGACACAAGTCCAAACTTCCCAAACATTTTCCTTCCCGAGTTTCAATTCACTGCATGAACAGTGGTGGAGAGAAAATGGGCAGAGATATTGCCTGGCCACCATGGCTAAAGACACAGATTGCCCTGGCCGGAGAGATGAGATGGCATTTCTGCGGAAACAAGAGCAGCATAATCTTAATGAGTTCTGCTGGGTGGATAGAGGCACGTTTCTCACATGTCATTCCACGAACTGGAAAGGGAAGCAAACATGGGAAGCCAAATAAAGGCGAGAAAACGGAAAGGCATGCGAGGAGAGGGAGTTAGCAGTGAATGGGAGGAGTACCTGAAGGCTGCGTATTTATGTCTGTGAAGGTTCTCAGTCATCCAGGTCATCATAGTCAAAGGAGCTTGCAAAGAAAAGCGTCTGGACTTCTTTAAGTTGCTTGAAGACGTTTCACCTCTCATCCGAGAAGCTTCTTCAGTTCTAAGGTCAAATGGTGGAGAGTCCCAGATATAAACCTAGTGGGAGAGACCCCCCACAGGCGATTAGAGGATCATCAGGGGGTCCTTTTGTCCCTCTGTGGGGGGTCACTCCCACTAGGTTTATATCTGGGACTCTCCACCATTTGACCTTAGAACTGAAGAAGCTTCTCGGATGAGAGGTGAAACGTCTTCAAGCAACTTAAAGAAGTCCAGACGCTTTTCTTTGCAAGCTCCTTTGGCTGCGTATTTATGAAATGGTTGTGTGATGAAAGAAACCGACAGCTGGACATTTTCAAATAGGAAATGAGTTTATTTATCCATGAAATTCAGGCTAGCTGTAGAGTAAGAGAATTCACTTCTGGTTGCTTCAGGGGACTGCAGGTTTGGAAGTACACAGTCAGAAAACATGAGCAGAGTAGCTTCATATATAAATATATTATCATAATAGCTTTAGCAATTGCTAAAAAAAGACTCAAAAACAGGACTTTAACTGTGCTGTTAACTAGATAAATTAGTTTGTCACATAAAAACATTTTCTAGCTTCACTACTAGAGTACCTTTGGTTGAATCATAGTTCAGCTCCCTCCCCCTGCTCTTTAAGCCGCCTTTCTTCTGATTGGCTGTCCCTTACAAACAGAAGATCTGAAGTGCTGGTGGGTGGGGCTTCTATGCTCACTGCCAGAGATAACGTCATTCACTCATTCACTAACTCGTGTGTAGAAGTATGTTTTGGAAAAATGTAGCTTTCAATTTGTAAAACGTGCACCACTCAGTTTTGTTCACAACCAATTAACTTATGCTTGCTACCTGCAGTCTGCACGATGCCATCCCCACATTTTGTTATATATGGAAAAAGTTGTTCCAATAACCAAGCCTAAGGCAAAAACGCAGGAGAACTGAAGAAACGAAAACAACTGTGTCTGAGGAGAAAGACAGAAAAGGTGCATATTTTCCAGGTGTTTCCTGAGGAGTGATAATGATTAGAAGGAAAAAAGTTGCTTTGACTGACAGAGATCACTCACACATAAACTGACCTAATTGTTTGGGACTCTTGTTTTTTAAGGTAAATAAGGAAAAAGAGAGGTTCCTTTTCCTCTACTACAACAAAGTGTCTCTTGCATTACGGTTAAATGATGGCCTTTGACCAAAGCGTTCTGCTCAACACTCACTGCTAAAAGATTAATTGTGGTCATAAAAAAATCATTGAGGCTCAGTGCTCAGAAATGAAAAATAAATAGGATTAGTTGATTCAGGACTTCCCATAAGCTTATACAACAAAGCCCTCCCTCCTGACCATAAGTTAACACCGAGGTACTTCACTACACTGTCACATCCCTGCCCTGCCCTTCCAGCCTGAGTGAAGAGTTGTGACAGCGCCACGAAACATCTGCCTGAGATATGCAGATGGTGAAGGATGGCATAGCGGGACGGGGATGAGAGCTAAGCTGTCAGTCGCCTGCTCTTTTATTATGCTTATAGAACAACCACTTAGTCCAATGACGATGAATAATTGAGCGGAACAAGTTCCCTGCCACCGTGGCATGCAAAGCGGGATCAGTGGGACTCAGGAGACACAAGCGTCAGGCAGGGCAATAAAATATGCTAAGTGGCAGAAGAGCATTGCAGAGAATTTGTAAAGCCAGCGCAGAGAGAGAGATAAATTATCTCTCCCCTAATGCGAAGCAACGTAAGCAAATGAGCCGTGGCAGGGATGAATTACAGATTGTCGGCCCACCTTTCTCTCGCTGATCCCTCCCTATTATGTCAAAGAGACGGGGGTAGGGGGAAGGGGGAGGCGGACCGTGCGCTAAAACACATTAGCGGTGGTGGAAACAGGAGCTAGGGACCAGAGAAGCCTGTGCCTCTGCTTTGCTCTGGGCTGAGGTGCAGAAGCTCGGACTGAAATATAAACATAAAAAGAAAGCGTCCAAGACAGTGCAATCTTAGCAAAAGTAGCTCTTTGCCCGGTTGCCAAATAACAGAATTTAGAATGATGGGCGTCTCATCCGTGTTGAGCTGCTCTCTGGTGTAATGAGGCTTGGTGGAGGAGGGCGGCCAGCGGGGGGGCCAGGGCGACTGCTGCTCAGGAGCTGCCCAGAACCAGTCCCCAGATGACATTAACCTTCATCATGGTGAAGAGGCGCTAAGTCCCCCCTAAAGCGCCACTCTTGGCCACACTCTGGCAGCTCTGAGAGCTAAAATGTTGCAGTGACACTCTGCTGCCCCCTTTGATCTGCCCTTCCTGATTACAGCCACAGAGGAGAGGAGAGCAGGGGATGGAGGGAGGGAGGAGGAGGGGTGAAGTACCCCTGGGACCCTGAGAGTTGAATTAGAGACACGGGGTCCTGTCTCACTCTCTGCTGCTCCTCTTCTCTCCTCTTATTGTTTCTTTTCTTACTTGTTCTCTCCACTTCTTCCTCCCTGGCCTGGTGTGTGTGTGAGTGGGTGAAATGGGGGTCTCTGTCTCTCAGCAGCCTCACTGCTTCTCACCAGAGACAGACAAAGACACTTAAGCACAAACACACACACACACACACACACACACTCACAATCATCCCAGTCTTGGCCTGGTGATGGATAATACACTCAGTGGTGTGCACCATCACACACACAGGTATTCAGCGCTGACCTTTGCAGTGCGCTCCCAGCAGTCTGCTTTGGCTTCACTTGCTCTAGGCTGTAAAACCACCTCAGTGACAGATGATCAGTGGACACTTCTGCATGTTTTTTCCTCCCCGAATCACAAACAGACCAGCTCAAAAGCAGAGCGCTCTCATTAACCACAGAACATGAGATATGACCAGTTTAAACTTCATTTCCAATCAGAAACACATAAAAAAAAAGCCTAAAGACTCACAGCAGTAGATATCATTACAACTGATACCTCCAGTAGCATTTAGCCTCTCCGCTCTTTCTACTTTTTAAAACCACCCAGCTGATTTTGTCTCCTCTCTTACCCCCTTTGTAGATAATTGGAACAATCCCACTGATGCCCAACTCTGCAGGGCCCTCCAGCCAATCAGGGGGTGGCAACCCAGCACTGCAGGTACAGCCAATTACACCTCAGCTTCTGACCAACGCTCAAGGCCAGATCATCGCCACAGTGATCGGCAATCAGATCCTGCCTGTCATCAACACCCAGGGAATCACGCTGTCACCAATCAAGCCTGGACAGCAGGTAACATATATGCTCATGTACAAACACACTCTCACACACACGTATAAAAAGGAGGAAGGCTTGCAGAGCAGCTTATTACATTCTTAAACTCGTACTCCTCAAGTGATCACGAGCTGTGTTTTAAAAACTGTCGAATGAGCAACACCTAGTGGAGTCAAACTAGAGTTAGCCTGTTTATTCATGAAAGCAAAAGCCAAGGCAGCTCTGTTTTATGATAAACACCTCATATTTTTCCCACTTCAACACTCATAATGCTCATTTGCATCACTCCACTTGGAAAATTGTAGCTCCTGGTACAATTTTCACAATGCATGCATGTGTGTGTGTGTGTGTGTGCTTGTCAACCAACCTTTCAGCTTCAGTCTCAGCGAGACTGCTAAACCCCTGCAGAGCCCAACATAAGAAAAAAAAACACACCACTTTTCATCACCCCACTTAAAACTGAAACACTCCTCGCTCTGTTTTCCACCTGCTTTCCGTTTCACTCACCCTCCTCCTCCTGCCTCAGTCACACTCTCCATCCTTACGATTTGTCCTTTCTGACCTGAACATGAAACATTTTGTTTTATTTAAAGAGAGACACACAAAAAACCCCAGCTCTGTTTTTTCCTTTTTGTTTGAGTTCACACTGTAAGTAGGAACACTCGAGCAAACACCTCCTCCCAATTTCGGCGAACGCGTGCAGCACCAGATGCATTCACGCCGACAGTGAAAAGTTATTGACTTGATAATGATGATGTCAGGGCTGAATTATAGGGTAAAAGTTCACATTGAAGGCCTCTACAGTCCAGGATGGATGAACTCTTAGCGGGCGGACACCTAATTGTGGGTCCCTCCCCCCCCCCCGAGAACGGCAGATCATACTCTTGAATGAATTAATGCATTTGTAATAATGTTTATGCTTTTGTCTCCACTTCAAAGCCCCGCATGTACACATTGTTCCGCGGGCATAATTTACGGTTGTCACAGCCTGCAGTCTCGAATATTTCCAGTGAAGCTAGATAATTCTCTGAGCCTGTCAACAGTCCTGACAGTGTGTGCATTGCTGTTGACACCCCCCACCATCCAAACAAACACATGCCACAGAGAAAATAATTAATAGCACAGAAGGAGAAGAAGAAGCCTGCCCAGTTTATGGCGGAGACAGCTTTTAAGAGTGGAGACACACCATCTTGATCTTGTAAAAGCAATTCAAATGTGCATAAAACATGAAAATACACTGTTTCTTTTTTTTTTTTCATCAGAGCACGTAGCCTGCAGATCATGAATTATGTTTGATATGGGGACTGCTGTGTCCACATGTTTTTATTTAGGATTCAGGCTGCCGTTATTAGTATCAAGATACAGAGCAGAAGAAGATTCTTAATTGTTTTTCTGCAGATAGGCGATTATAAAGCTCACAGAGACAGTGGAGTGCCTGAGCTGAACAAGCTTCCTTTTAGACCCTCACTGCCAAATACAGTGGTAAACTACTGCTCTAGTCTATTGAGCAGACTATTGGCACTATTGTCTGCTCTGTCAGTGCAAATACTGCAGGCAGTAATCATCAGGTACAAGGTAAATCTAATTATATTCACCTTCTAAGTGGCTAATTTAATAGCTGCTGATTAATTGATTAGATTTGATATTGTGGCCCAATCACCATAATGACATGATTACTGTAAATTCTGATTATTGTGACGATGTGCACAGAGAGTAAAACATGCTGTCAGTATATCGTGTCAGCTCTCTCTCTCTCTGTGTGTTTGTGTCCAGCTGCCTCAGGCTCAGCAGGGTCAGACAGGCCCCGCATCATCTCAGCCCAACCTGCTCCACATGCCCCACAGACAGAGTCCTCTCCACCAGGCCTCTTCTTCCTCCTCCACCTCCTCCTCTTCCTCGGCTCTCAGCGTGGGGCAGCTGGTCAGCAGTAAGTGTCCAACACAGCTCAGCTCACAGCATTTTATAATGTGATTTATAACGAGAGGAATTACACAACTAGCGGAACGTAGCCATGGAAATATTTTTCTGTCATTCAATACAACCGAGGTGGAAGGTTGTCGATCGCTGAAAGAGCAATGTGTTGTCATTATCCCCGGTGTTTCATGCCACATAACACTGCGGATTTCTCCAATTGTCAGAGATGTTTTTATTTCAAGTTGAGGCATGCTCTTATTTTCTTAAAGAATAAAAGTAACAACATTCCGTGTGTTAGTTCACATCTCAGCACTTTGTGACAAAGGTCTCTACAAAGGTCTATATCAAATGCTTTGTGTGGTTGCATTACATTATTGCATCGTTCTATACCTACAATCTTTATTTATTATATGTTTATTTAACTTTTTTGCTCAATATAAGTCCATTTATAAGGAAATAAAAGTAGAAATAATATATTTAGATGTCGACAGAATTTAGTGAAACTGAGAGAAGATAAGCACGTCACAATGATAAAATGAAATAAAGAAAAACAGAAAATGAAGTCAGCATCTAAGCGAAGGCAAGAACTAAAAAACAACCTTAAATATGCATAAATATGATTAAAAACAGGGAATAGTGCCATTATTGAACTATATATAAAAAAGTTAACCATAAGAGTTTGACTATGCTCTGAACTTGCAGTTTAAGAAATACCAACCATAACGTACTGTAATACACAAAATCTCTGTCTGCAAACTAAGCAACCTGATGTGGTAAACAGGTACATCTGAAGGTTCTCATCTATACTATACATCAATACTATGGCAGTACATTGCCTAGCAACACAGCCTATGAACTACCTAACAACAGGCTAACATGACTCATTTTTAGCATTTATGCACATATAACACCTATAAACATTGTAGAGTTTTCATTTTGTTACAGTAAAATCAAAAACAACTACCTAACAATAGGCTAAAAACACAGGGCAAACAAAACCATAAAGTGGGCGTGTACCAGTCGCAATAACACACAACTACTGAAAACTGATCTAAAGCAGCATTTTTAAACAATCAAAACCAAACCAAAACAAGGAAATCCAATACAGAAACCAAAATTGAGGACCAAATTTAAAGCTGCGGATTAAAACATTTGGTGTTCTAGTTGGAATTTAAAGCAGCTGGATTTATATATGAATAACCAATAATAAAAAGATTTAACGATCAGGAGTTAACATAAGCTGACACAAACTCAAACTTGTAAACTGTTGCAATCTAATATGAACAGAATAAATATATATAATAGAAAACTATTTAACAAATAGTCCCTTTCAAATAAATAGAATCACTGAAAGAGATGTTAATTTAAATTTTTTGCCCAATACTGCAACATCAATGACAGAAATCTCAGAAACAAATATATTAAAACCAGAGAAAATAAAAACAAAATCTGCGTTGCTGCATTAACTACATGTTTCTCCTTTTTTTCTAATTCTAATAAACAAACCTTTAGCATCGCTACTTCACATCTTCATTACTCTCAGTGTAGACAGCTTTTGACTGATCCCTGCCTGCTAGGATTGTTTTATTTTTTCCTTTACTGTCATTTCTTTGGTTTATTAGACAATCTAAACTGGCGTCTGTTATGTAAAATGAGCATAAGTTTCATTCTGCCAGCGCGTGGGCTTTGGCAGGGCCTTATAAATCACTGGTCCACAGCCTGTCAGCGTGCAGCTATTGCCTTTAAAAACTCTGTTTTATTCAGATAAATTTCATTTGTCAGAGTCGATTCTCTTAAGCTCCATGTAAAATCATTTCAAAGGCAGCTACAATGCCACTGAATCTAATTTAAAAAAAAGTCGCCATTGATCAACTTGTTGTGGACTTTGTGTTTAGTTTATGTTTACTTGCAGCTCAGAAAATATCTTATGAGGACAAAAATCATAGCGGGCCACTTGTATGGTAAATGAAATTAATGTTTTATGCTGAGTGCGAGCCATATCACTTCCTCTCAATATCACTTACAGCATTCATAGGCAAAGCAAAATCCCGTGACAGAATCAGAGCGACAGAAGCATTCGCTGGCCAAAAACAAAGTGCCAGAAACAGATTGAAAACCTCAGGATTTCTGTTAATAGAAGGACTAACGCCAGCAATATTTTTTATTGAGTTTGTTTTAATTTTTTTTATTTGGAGTGGAGAAGGACAGCTAAGCTATTGAAGCAGAAAAAAGTGCTCTCCTTAATATAATCTGGAAGAGTGTTAGGATTCATTTAAGCTAATGCAGGTGTGGATGCATATATTGCGATCAGACAGCTATTTGGAGGAGTAATGATCATTGATCACCTTCCTAATTTGAAGTAGACATTATTGGGTTTTGTGAACAAGAAACAGTTAATCAGAGTACTATTAAGCAGATACTGTAGATTCATCATCGTAAGCAACAACAATAACATTGTTTTTACATCATATCCATACAGCTGCTTCCAGAACAAAGATGCTTAAATAGCTTAAACCTTTTTGCGATTGCAGAGGCCCGTGGGATCAAATCACGTGTTCGGATAAATAGGATGTCTGATCATCAGGTTTGCCTGGTGTTTGCACTTTTCTGAGTCATGTTTTCCAAATTTCTACACTACAAACTTCATCATCAGTTATTAGCACTTCAAGTAAAAATAAAAGCATAAAAGAAGTATTTTTCTGCTAAACTGAAAGAAAAACATTGGCACATAATAGCACAAGTCTAGCCTGTAATTTATGGAGGCAGCATTTTCTTCCTAATTTTCCTTTCAAGCAGATACATTGATTGCTTCACTTGTTTTTGTCCTGTCGTAATTATTAAGAGTAAAAAGTGTATTACTGTTGTAAAGAAAAGTCAGCCTCCTTTTCTTTGTTTCAGTGCTTTTAAAACTGAGCCTTTTGTCCACTAATCTGTCTGTTTTTGTGAGGCCTCTCATTATTGCGAGGTAAATGAGAAGGTCTTTAATCTTAAATCGTGTTTGGGTAAAGAAAAATATGGATCCGGCTGCCGCTAGTCTTTCAAACCGCTACGCAAATAGGCTCCAGTGGGAATGATGGGAGGATGCTCATCACTGTGAAGATGATAGGAAGCTGCGAGTCCTCTGTGTGTTCACACGTATGGAGCACGGCGCATACGCTACACGTCACTTATGAGGCACAGCGAGATGGCAGGCCCATAGATTTTTGCTTAAATACGCTTGGAGGATTCCTTTAATAATTCATTGATAATGACCAGGATGAATAATTCAGAGGCACAAACTTTGCTTTAGTAAGCAGGATGCCAGGGCACCTGACATTGATGTACAACGTGAAATCACTTTTTATTAGCGGAGAAATTCTTCAGTGAAGTTTTCAAATGTGGAGCTTCGCAAACAGCCTCTCTTTGTGTAAAAGCAGGGTATCGTTTGTGAGCGAGGCTCGCCGCTGCTTTGTAGGCTTGAACTGTGTTGACTTGGGGGGTCAGATGGGTGAAATAATTTCTTTATACATTCTTTAATGTTTTTCTGAGAAAGCCAGCTTCAAAATATATGTGTATTCATACAGAGAGCTATAGTAGCACAGCACCTATCTGTCTTTCCTTTGAATTAACAAGCCATGTGTCGTCTGTTTTTTGTCCATATGCTTTTATACGTGAGATTAAAGATTTACACTTGCCAAAGCCGAAGCCACAACACGCCTGTATTCAAACCTCAGATGAGTTTATTCTTCAAAACATTTCTCAGATATGTGTAGAGAGAAATAATAAGTTCTGACCCAGAGCAGGACTATTTTTTTTAAAGTTGTTTAGAGGCATCATGATCGCATATGGTTGGATGTTTGCCTCATTCACTCTGAAAAATAAGGTGAGCAGAGGGCTAATAAAATGAGATGTGTGTGTTGTATTGTAGACCCGCAAACCGCCCCCAGCGAGGTGGACGGGGTCAACCTGGAGGAGATTCGTGAATTTGCCAAAGCATTCAAGATCCGCCGGCTGTCCCTGGGCCTGACACAGACTCAGGTGGGCCAGGCGCTCAGCGCAGCCGAGGGGCCAGCTTACAGCCAGTCTGCCATCTGCAGGTAAGGACAAACGCAGGGGGAAAAAATAAAAACAACTCGACTACTATTGTCTACCTGTATTTCTAATCAGTGAAAGCAGCGCAGCTGCAATGAGCTGTCGGGTGCTCTCATCCGTGTTTTAACAGGCATCGTTAACATATTAAAATATATAATTGGCTGACAAACGAAGCTCTCATGTCTCTACTTAAACTCCTTCCCCTGACATGACAGCTGGCCGTCACTTATGCAAAATACATACACAAGTATTACACGGAGCACTTAAAGCATTTAATAATTACTAAGGCCCGGTGCTGTTCGCTCTGGCTGAACATGAGGGAGCTTGACGGCGATGATGTATTAATAAGACTGCCGTGTCTTACTGCTTCCACGAGGACAGTTTAGTCATAAATGGGACATTATACATTCATGAGACTATCAGACAATCAGTGTTTCATTCCTCCTGTTGTTCCACTTGACTAACGTTTTGCATGCAGATACCAAATGAGCCACGTTTCCATTTCGAGACAGAATAATTGGGCCACATGGTGTCCAAATATTGCTTTTAAAAGAGAACTAAACGGTGTAAAATAGAAAACAAAAGTATTTTAAGTGTCCAGATTAGATATGGAAGTTAACGCTAACTGGGTTTTGTTTTCCTCAAATCTAATCTTCTCTTGTTTTGCATCCATCTCTTTCAATAAAAGTCCCTAATCTTGTTTCTGTATTAAATTTAATGTCCCTTCAAAGTGCATGTGCATTTGCTGATGACCTGTACTGTTTATGTGACACGGCACTGCCACGCACCTTTAAAAATTTCATCACATCAACATCAAACAGCCGATAAAATGTGAAACACTACAGGAGCGGGGGGTTCTTATGAGGCCCGCACTAATGTTTAAAGTCATCAAATCACACATGAAATATTTACAGCCAGACATAATTCAAATATTTATAACACACATTAAAAGCCATTAGCTTCAAAAATAAACACTCTGTGGGCTGTTATTCATGCCGTTAAGACAATTTTTTTGTTGTTTGTATGACACTGGACATGATGTCCTGATGTTTTAAGTAGTGGGGCTAACTTCACATGCTTTAGTTTAGTTAACATCAACATAGACATGAAGTTTGAGGAGGAAACGGGACGTCACAGGAGCTCTGGGGCTGCGGCTCCCGACGTAGACAGTGAACAGACACTGACAGATGCTTCCATCTTGTCTGCTTTCATTGCTCACAATGTTTCCAGGCACTTTATTAGTTTATCTAAACAGGCACAGGCTTTACATGAGGGTAACATCAAGCCAGGGATGTGCCTGAGTGGCCCCTTTTGGGAAAATACGCTAAATGAAAACTTAAAGTAAATAAAATCGCTATCTTTTGTTTTTATTACAGGGTTTAAGATGGATATTTTGAATTGTTTCAAACTGCTGAGCTCAGGTTTAAAATATTTGATGGTTTAAACATATTTTTTATCCAGATATGAACAAACAGTTAATAAAAATAAAGAAGAACACCAGTCATATATATAGTTTTATATGGCTCATATGAGAGCTATAAACTAAATTCAGATTTCCGTAATGGTTCAACAAACGTAGCCAAACATTTTAACATCAACATAATGCAGCCTTAACAACGACACAATCGAAATCAATCTAAACAAGCCGAGCAACATGAGCAGTGTTAGTCTTTGAATAATTATGATGGTAACTGTCAAGATACATCATTTTGCAACAATTTTGCATTTAGAGTTTAAAAGGAAACAAGAACACAAAGTCTGGACTTGTAATAAACCTGACGTAAAATGAGAGTAGAGTGAGGCGAGCCTGATTGTATGTATGTCCCACTCAGATAGCTCTCTGTGGGTATTGAATGTAAACCCTGCAGCAAACGGTAACTCAGTCCAAACATGCAGCATGTCTAAGCAGAGCTCCTTAGGTACTTTTAAGAAGAGCCAGAGAGGCTCGCTCCCTCGTGCTGATGCACTAGAGGAGGGGAGTGCATACCCCAGCTGAGCAGCTCTCAACTCATTTTAGTATCCGCGGTTCCTGTTGATCCATGAAATGTCCTGTCTCTGGTGACTCTTCATATTTACTAATGTATTCCCCTCAGTATGGAGCCCTCCTCTTTTTCCTGTGTTTAGGAGGAGGACGGGGTTATAAATAATACCGCCTGTCGACAAAGAGGAATGCACCAACGAGGTGTAGAAACAGAGAAAGTTCATGCATGCATGGGCATCTGGGCCTCTGTTTCCCTCGCTATTAAAAACCGTCTCTTTTTGCATTGTTTGCTCCACAGAGAGCAGTGCTTCAGTGTAGCTTTCTTTCTAGAGTTATTTCACTGAAAAACATTTGAAACCAACACTTTCTGTCCCCATTTATCCAATAATGTTTGGAAGTGATGCTTTTAAGAGTTGATGTTGTTAGTACCAAATCATCTGTAGACCTTATTTATTGGGTATGTAGTTAAATTTAAGGTTAACTAAAACCATAACCACAGCATCTCTGGTTTGAGACTAAATTTTGGTATGTTTCATCTTGCTACCTAAATTTTTGCTGCTTTCTGTAATCTGCTATCAAATAAAAGCAAAAATCCTGAGATAATCCAGAGAATGCTCAAATCACCAGTGCAAAGATTAATGGAAAGAGGTAAAAGTGATAAAGATTTTTATTTTCCTGGAACAGAGAAATAAAAATATTGTAATTAAACATCCTGATTTTCTCCTTGAATAAAAACTGCTGATACTGGACTACTTTAAATGGACATGCATTTGGAAACATGGTGAAAGTGTCGTGTCCGTGACTTTCTTTCTTGTCAAAATGAGAAATAGCCACAAAACCGCACTACAGCTTTTTTGGTACAGTTAACCTTTGTAGGTTTTTAGACTAAAAAACATTTGAAAATAACACTTGTGTCTATCATGTTCCCATAATGTTTGGGAATAAGGCCTTTAAGAGTAACTGTTATTAGAACTGAATCATGTGTCGTTATGTCTCATCTCACTATCTAAATTTCTGCCACTTTCCATAACCTGCTATTAAAAAAATTATGACATACTTTGAAGAAATAAATGGAAATTACCATGCTAATATCACTAGTGCAAGGAACTGCTCATAGCGGTGTACTGTAATTGGACACTTGTTGGAAACTTATTAAAACTGCAGCGTCTGCCGTTTCTTCTCATGTTTTTTTGTCAACGTGACAAATAGCCACAAAACATTGTCACTTCAGCTTTGTTGATCAAGTTTTTATGTCCAAATAATATCTTCGGCAAATATTAGCCGCCCGGTTTGTGGTTTCTTTTATTAGAAATATGTACATTTTCATACGATCACCTTTGTAATGATTACAGAACACAAACTGTCGTAAGGCTCGCAAAGTCCACAGTCATGGATATTTCTTTCAAAAACTTGTTAAAGTACTAGTGTCTTTAACAAAAAGGCAAATGTGCTGTTAGTTTATTAACAGATTTTCCAAACTCTGTCATGTCTTTCTTATCAAATACTTACCTCAAACTGCACTGTTGTTATTCAGTTCCATACAAGGAAAAAAGCAGTGAACACACTGATATTTGGGCTGTTGCCATTCAAACTCCTGAACAAAATGACATGATGTTGAATCCTAAATAGTTGTTCTTCCATTCTTAGTAAACATCATCTAATTCAGACTTCATATCATGTCCAAACTGCACCCGACAGTCGCTGAGCTGCCAGCTAGCATTGCTTTTTAAAACTCTGCCTTCCTCTCGTCTTACTTCCTGTGACTTGAGAAATGCAGAGAAATGGCTGAATTATGAGTAAAGTTGCAGGACTTGTAAATGTATTCTTATTAAATATAAAATGAGAGGTTGTTAGAAGATGAAAGAAAGGTTAAAAATGTATTAAATGTACATTTTGATGAATAATTCAAGCTCTTTTTGTAAATAAATGATGGTGCCATATTTAACTGCATGCATAAGTGGATTTTTGGGGGGAAGATGGGGTGGGGGTTTATTTCACCTGAGCAGAAGATTTTTGTGATTTTGGTTCATGAGAAATATTTAAAAGAGCAAATATTTCGATTGCTAGCCATTGGCAATATCTCCTTGTTCCACTATTGCCAGTTTGGGACAGAGAACCAGAGCCTCGTCCAGAAAATTAACACATCACTGGCAAAGCATCGCCTCGAGCTGCTGCAGCTCAGGTGTGTCCAGGTGCAGGATGCAGAGTTTGTTCACCTGGATGTTAGTCTCAGTCCCTGTGGCATTCTGGTTGAGGAGACTTAAAGGCAGGCAGCTTATCCCTTGTTCTGGCAGGGCACCTAAGTAAGATTGTTTTTTCTCAATTCTCCCCAGACACACCATCCTGAGAAGCCACTTTTTCCTACCACAGGAAGCCCAAGAGAACACTATAGGTAACAGTCTTACAGGCAAACTGAACCCTGGCCTTTTATATCCTGCCAGGTTTGAGAAGTTGGACATCACCCCTAAAAGCGCCCAGAAGATTAAGCCCGTTCTGGAGCGCTGGATGGCCGAGGCTGAAGCCCGCCACCGATCCGGCATGCAGAACCTGACTGAGTTTATCGGCAGCGAACCTTCGAAAAAACGCAAGCGGAGGACCTCTTTCACCCCACAGGCGCTCGAGATCCTCAACAGCCACTTTGAGAAGAACACGCACCCCTCCGGACAGGAAATGACGGAAATAGCGGAGAAACTGAACTATGACAGGGAGGTGGTGCGTGTCTGGTTCTGCAACAAGAGGCAAGCCTTGAAAAACACAATAAAGCGTTTGAAACAGCCCGACCTCGGCGCTGCCGCACCAATGGACCCTCTCACTGATTCTCTAGAGGAGCTCCCGAAATGAACGAGCTCTCTGACCAAACAGTGGAGTGGAAAAGTGGCAGCCATTAAAAACAACAAAAGGTGGATGAACTCCTCTCGAAATGAGAACTGACAAAATGTTGCCCAAGTCACCCGGATGGACAGTCATGAGTTTGCAAACGAAAAACTATGTGTTGTCAGTGTGATTACCACAATTATGTAAATTACCTTGGCGAAACCAAAAACATGAAAAAAGAGATTAATATCTGAGAATTATGTAAAAAACATACGGTGTGCTGTTTCAAAGAGTTTTTAGATTCTGGCCTTACAGACCAGACTGTCGCCCAAATTTTGGTTCCCACCAGGAGGGATTTAGTAGAGAGATCATACCAAATCGAAACACTATTTACCAAAGTCTGTTGCATCTGAATAATTTTGTAATGTAAATGTGCTCTAAATTTTTACATTTGTACTGGCAGAATCTAAGCTATATCTGTGAGGTTGAGTATACATTTTATCTTTGTCTCGCTTACTTTTTTCTTCATTGTTTGTATGTAAATACTTAAAAAAGGGAAAAAAGAAAAATGCTGTCTTCAAATTGAAATCACGCTGATTAAAAAAAAAAATCTCTTTTTGGACATAAAAAAAATTTAACCGTTGCTGTTAAACAATTGCATAATAATGTTGTTTGCCTCCGACTTGTGTTTCATCTGCAAATATTTTCAGTCACGGTGTAACTTTGTACAACTTTTACAGGTATTTATTAATGAGTTAATGAGATGGATTCGAAGGATGGACTTAAGAAACTATGGATTGTCACATGATAACTATGACGATGATGAGGAGGAGGGGTTTCGGTGTCTGTCAAGTCTACTGCAGCTTTGTTTCGAGCTACTGTGTCATTCTATTGCCAAAGCCTGATAGCCAAAGAACACACACAACTTCAGCTCAAGGACTGGGGGAAAATGTTACCTTTTTATTTATCTGTTCCCACGACTTTCTCTCCCCTTTTTCTAAAGTGTTTTATTCTGTGGGTCAAGTTCAACGAAACAACAAAAAAAGAGTCAAAACTGTCATGTCAAACAGCTCCAAAAAGTGTCTGCCGTGATGAAAATGTATTTTCTTTTTGAGCCGATTTGCTACTGCATGCTTCAAATCGCACCACATGATAAGATAGTGTATATGAATTTCACCAGGAAGGCCAAAATTAACATTAAAAATCAGAATTTTCATAATTATTTTACATGAAATGAGCCAAACGTGTGGTTGAAGCATTTTTTGTTGCCACTGACTAAACATCAGTGTGTTCTTTTGCAAAGATAAATTGCTCTTTTTCCACTGTATTTTGCATTCCTTTCAACTAAGTCAATGTCATGCTCATAAAATCAAAAAATACACCATCCTTTATCTTACACCTTTTAATTTAAGAGGTTAACTTGAAGAGTTCAATTTCAGTCCACTGATTTTTTGAGTAATTCACACTCCATTCCTGCGCGCTCTTACTTTGTCAGAAACGTCAATAATCCAGGGGGGAAAAAAGAAAAGAGAAAGAAAACCCTCTTAAACCGTCACTGCAAATATTTGGCTCCTGCAAAAACCCTCATATGAAAAAAAAAATAGGTGAATGCTGAGAATAAGTGTCACATGTCAGAGTGAGTGAACTTAATTTGAAGTGAGGTGAAATTTGATGCAATTTATTCAGAATCATGTGTCTGCTCGATATATGTCCTTTCATGTCACATTGGTTATCTCAGTTTTTCACTCCTTTTTGTGAACTGCCAGGTTCTTCTGCGCTGCCTGGAAAACACACACCCACTGTAAATGGTAGAAAAACACTTGAAAAAGCTTTACATGTCTGTGTTTTTAAAGAAATCACTGAGGTTGTCTTGAAAAGGCAGAAAAGGCAATTGCAGACTGTGGAGAATTTCACTAAATTTTCATCTGCACATCCACAGCAGCTCCTGCTGTACTTCTTTTCACAGATATTTGTTTTGTTTTTCTTTTCGATGCATTCACACTTACAGATTTTGTGCATTTTTATTTTGCTTCTAGAAGAAGAAAAAACACTTAACTTCAGGCAAACCTTTGGCCAAGAAATAAACCTCTGCACAGATGTTAGAAAGCAGCAGTGGATCCGTTGTGACGCTTAACAATAAAAGCTGTAACCAAAACAAAAAAAATAAAGGACGACACAGAAAGGAGTCATGCCTTTGCTCAACTTTTCAATGCTGGACCAAAGCTCTATAGTTATGCACATTGTACAGAGAAATAGATTCATGATGTTGACAATCTTTAAAATCTGAGAAGAAAAGGATTGAAGAGTAGAATTGTACATTAGTTCATCCAAGGTTTACCTCAGTACTGTTCTTGTGAGAATCATAAAAATGCCATACAAGCATCCGCAGGTCAGTAGAAAAGATGAAAAAGATGACAACTCTGCACTGTGTGTGTCCATGTTCACCTTCAATGGGAAGGAGACGCTTGTGGGTTTTCTTTTTATTACGTGACACATGATTGTTTTATTTTTGTGAAGTGGTCTCCTGAGCCACATGTGACTCATCTTTTATATTGTTGTAGTATTATTTCTTTTTTTTTGTGCCATACGTTCACCTCTCAGTTTCCACAGCTCTGTAGACCTACATAGAGGGAAAAGGAGATTACAGTAATGTTGCTCTTAGCTCAATTAGGATTATTTGTTTACCACCCTTAAATACGTTTGTGAAATTTTACTAACACAGACAAACTGGCTTGAAATTTTGTTCATAGTCAAAGAACTAGAAACCAAAGCTGAAGAGCCTGCAGAGGTTGATTTATTTTATTTTCGTTTTTATATATAGACTGAAAACTGTAATCTATAGAGCAATATCTGTTTGGTCAGTTAAGCAGCACTTTGTGTATTTCTAAAAAACAAAAATAAAAAAAAAAGCTTCAAGTCTGTCACATTGATTTGTACCATAATTAGTAATAAACAATTGTTTGACATGACTTTTGTGTTTGTGTGTTATGATAGAATCTGTCATTTAAGGCCAGAACATAGTAACGTGTGGGAACCTGTGATTGTTTTAGCTAATATAGTTATGCTTTTTCTATGAAACGACGTCCAAAATAGCCACTAGAAATATGATTGGCAGGAACTGACATTGCTAATGTGCTCAATTAATTCATAAAAATTTATTTTGCGCCACACTCTAACTTCTCTACATCACATTTTGACCAAGGTCGTTA
The DNA here is from genome assembly GCF_041146795.1 of Maylandia zebra. NCBI lineage: Eukaryota > Metazoa > Chordata > Actinopteri > Cichliformes > Cichlidae > Maylandia > Maylandia zebra. The sequence continues at coordinate 24,719,177 of NC_135175.1, forward strand.
GTAAGAGAAAACTCATCTGTTGAGATGATGATGCTGTTTGCACACAAAGCAGAGATGCTAACAGATCTCAGAACAGTGAAAGCAGCTAGTGGCAGCTTGCCAAGCAGCTAGTGGCAGCTTGGCTAGCATGCTGGTCTCTCATCAGTTTCCAATCAAATACAAGAGGTTTATCCACAATGCATATGTGCAAACAAGCCTCTCAGCTTGAATAGCTCAAGCCTTTTTTAACAGGACTCAGACACTAACATAAGATTTCTGTTGTTGGATGTCAAGCAGAGTCAATCCTGCTTCCAGAGACCACAGGCAACAGCAGCCACAAGGTGACAGGAAAAACACCCAATAAGCACTATAACAGAACAATGTTTGAGAACAAAGGAGAGAGAACATGTTCACAGTGGTAAAATTGTCTACTTTTAGATTTCACTAGGCAAGTGCCTTGCTTGCCTCAATGGAAATTGCACTGATGTTTTTAAAATGTGCCTTTCTGACTAGAGAAATGTTTTCAATTTCACAAAACAGCTATCCGACGCACAATTATGTGCAAACCCTGCCTGTAATAAATCTGTAGTAGGACAGGAGGCTGAGCATGAGCCTGAAAATTATGCTCAGTGGTTTTTTTTATGGGAATTTTCTTTTGTATACATACTGTAATTTCCTGTCACCACCTGTTTTGTTCTTGGTCTCCCCCTGTGCCATACTATTAAAAAACACCCTGGAAGTCCCCCTTATGGCAGATAAATTTTCTTATGATGTAGAAAAAAAACGTTCACCTAACTAGCTTAGTAATGCTGATTATGCCAGCTCTAAATATTGCTTTATATTTAAATTGGCTGGGGATTAAAATAGAAATAGGACAGCAATATTGAAGTTTAATGCATTATTTAGTTCAGTCTAGGCAAGTAAGTGTTTTATTACACATTAATACAAAACATACCACTTTCTTTAAAAGCACTTTAAAAACCAACAACGAGACTGTTCAAAGAGCTATGCAGTGAAACCAAACATTAAGGACAAACACAGGCCAAGATAAAAGATATGGGGCTGCAAAGAAGCTAAATAAAAGAGTACATAAAAACTGAATTAAATTCACAGTCAGCACTGGGTCAAAAGTCAGGAAGTAATTTATAACTTTATTTAATACACTATTATATCTACATGGCAGAAACTCAATTCATTTAGGCTTGTAAAAACGGTAAATAAGATCTGCTGAAGTTCACACTGTGTATCAGAAATGTTCAGGGGATGAAAGGTGATTTAAGCGAGTTGGTTGTTGGTGCTGGCCGTTCTGACTATTCCCACACAACCATCTCAGGGTTTAAAGAGGATGGTATAAGAGAAAATATCCAGTGAGCGTAGGTTCTCTGGACAAAAACCTTTCACTGACATCACAGGTCAATTTCAATTTCACAACCTTAAAACAGCTGCTAAATTATCTGCGGGGGGGCTGGAGCCTATCATATCGCTACCATAGGGCGAGAGGCAGGGTACACCCTGAACAGGTCACCAGTCTGTCGCAGGGCTAACACAGAGAGGCAGACAACCATTTGCACTCACATTCACACCTACGGGCAATTTAGAATCACCAGCTAACCTAACCCCACTTACTGCATGTCTTTTGGACTGTACCAGGAGAAAACCCACGCAAACACATGCAAAGTCCACATAAAACAGCTCAGGCCTGATGGTGGAATTAAATTCAGGAGCTTCTTGCTGTAAGGCAACAGTATTAACCACCGTGGCACTGTGCTGCTCTGCTGCTAAATTAAAAATTCTAGCTAACCTCCAGCTAACGGCAACTAGCATAGGCGAGTAGCAGTTATAAGCCACATTAGCTTATGTCTCTAGTGCAATTTATGCAGTTTAGATTGATTTTGATAGATTGCCTATTTATTTCCCTGTTGGTTAACCTGTTTGTTATCGTACATCTTTTAATTGAAATTAGGTCATTATGGAGGAAAAAATGTAACAAGCTAGCAGAGGGTAGTAACATCAGCAACCATTTTGGCTTTGTAGCTACAGTTTGCTCTATTTATACACAAAATATTTAAACGATACCAATCATTGACAGTAAATACTCTGAATAAATGTAATCAAGTTGAAACAAATTTTTTTGTTACACTATATTTTCTCCCAAATACCGTTGAGCTATTTTGTGTTTCAGGGCACAAGGTGCTGTCGAGTTCAAAGTTTTGAGCAACATACAAATATGTTTTTTAAAAACATCTCTGATTCTCCTTTCATCTTTTCAAAGTCGGAGTTATTGAGAGTGCCAAATAAAATCACTTGTCCTGACTCTCTCTCTTTGGGAGGTCATGGTCAAGTGCATCTTGAATCACCCCGAACAAACTTCCACATCAGAGGTGATGTAGAGTTATTTGACCCGTTTGACCTATTGTTAATGGAAGGGTGGGTGAATGCATGTAACTGGCCATTTAAAGTGTTTTGATGAGAGAAGACGCTGTAAAAAAAAGAGGCGCGTATTTTAATACTTACCTCTTTATTTGCATTTGCTTGGGGTCACCAGAGAAGAATACGTGTCAGGTTTGCTTCTCATCAAAGCTTCATGTGTTCGCCTCACCAAATAACAACAAGACAAGTGTAAAGAAGGAGAAATATATAAATAAACAGGGAGAAAGCCTTTTGAAACTAAACTCAAAAGTTTGATACAGCTTCCCTGTCCATGATGCCTTTGAAAAATGGGCAGGCTGCTGAAAAGAAAGTAGTAAATAAATAAATAATAATAATAAAAAGCACAGACAACATAAATTATTAACATTAGACTGAAAACTGATGTTCAAGATGCTTTTTCGTCTTCCTTTCAGCCCTCTCTCTCACTCCCTCTCCGCCCTTCATTTCAAAACGCTGGATGTATTTTTGAGTAGCGATGGCTGAGGTGTACGCAGCTCGAGCGAGTTATTTGATATTCTTTTGTTTTCCATCCGCGCCATTTTCATTGTCTTTGCCATTAACAATGTAATTGTGCAGATGCAGCTCCTGACCCATATCTGTTTTCTCGAGCTGTTTGTATTCTGCTGCTGATAAAAGTTTACTTTCCATCCTCTCTCTGCAGCAGTACCGCACGGCTTTTGATTGAAGTCTAACGGCTCAGTTAAAAGGAGCTCTCATCATATATTATGGAGTAAATGTCGAGCTTTTTATCAGTCATGAATCGGTCGTGAATAGGGTATGAATGTGTCACGCTGACAGGTTTTGTTCGTATTTGTGCGCAATTTTTAAGTTTTAACCACTTAAATCTTGTTGAATCAAGAACGCTGAATCCTATTGCTAAAGCCTGTCTGTTGTTGATGCTCTTCATCCTTTTTGTAAAGGGACTCAAACTATGTTGAGACATCACAAACATTTGAAAGCGTTTTTTTTTATTTATTAGCTGATCAAAGGAATGTATACAAAGGAATCTCCTCACACTCACAAAACTTTTCAAAAAATGATACGAATGCACTTAGAGCACCTTTATTAATGCTCTTTCAGTTTCAGCTTAGGATACTGTATGTCAGAATAAGACAAAACAGACGATAAAAAGAAAAAGAAAAGAGCAAAATCAAAGGTTAAAATGTACAAAGCTGATCATCTTCACAAGACAACCTCTTCTTCTACGCTTGCCAGCCAATTTTACCTGTTCAACTGCTCATTTATGTAAAAATTTAATCAGCCAGTCACATGGCATCAGTTAAATGCATTTAGGCATGTGGACATGATCAAGATGACTTGCTAAATTTCAAACTGAGCATCAGAAAGGGAAGGAAAGGTCATTTAAGTGCTTTTGAACGTGATGTGCTCCAGTGAAAAATATCCAGTGAGTTGCATCTCTCTGGATGAACATGCCTGTTGATGTCAGAGGAGAAGAGGTCAAACTGTTTCAAGCTGATAGGTTGGTAGGTCAAATTACCACTCTTTGTAACCAGAGTAACAAATAGCTATTTGAGTTTGTTACAAAAGTAACAAGTGGCATCTGGTGTGGTGTTCTGCAGCAGCAGCAGAACACCACACCAGATGACACTCCAGTTAACTAAGAACAGGAAACTGAGGTTACAATTCATTATGGGTCACCAAACTGGAGAGTAACACATTGGAAAATCTTTCCTGGCGTAATGAGTCTTGATTTCTGCTGTCACATTCAGATGGTAGGGAATTTAGTGTAAGCACGAAAGCATGGATGCATCCTGCTTTATATCATCGGTGTAGGGGATATTTTCTTGGCACATTTTGGGCCCCTTAGCACCAACTAAGCATTTTTAAAACTCTACGGCACATTGGATATGAAGCCAACCTATCTGCAGCAACTGTGTGATGCTCTAATGTCAATATGGACCAAAATCTCTGACAAATGTTGTCCAGCACCTTGTTGAATCTAAACAAGGTTTAGAAATTAAGACAGATCTAAAAAAAAAAACAAAAGTGCCTGACCAGGTACTAGAATGGTGAAAAATAAGGTAGGTTTGTTGCCCCTGGTAACTGAGTATGCAATAAAGCTGAAACAGTTAGTCAAAAAACTAATAAATAAGTTATTGTAAAATGATTTTTGTAGATTTTTAAAAAACAAAAACTCCCATAATCTAACCTTTTTTTCCAGCTTCCTTTCTAACTTTAGATTTTAGAAAAAGACCAAAGACCTAACTGATTACATGGATTAGTAATGTCTTCATTAAAAGTATATTAAAATAATACTTAAAAATTAAATTTGAACATGCTTACTTTAGTGTGGGTCAAGATTCTGACATCTTTTATATTTTAAACTTCCCAAACCTAACAAATATAATTCTGTACTGTATTTATGTTTTTCATCAACAAACACTTCTGAGCGTTTAGGATTTTATAGTAGATTGAGTTATAAGCGAACTCCTCTGAGTGTCTAATGAAGGATATTACGCATAATAAGTGAAAATGCTTTTACAGTGTTTCACAAACTCTCTCTCACATGCCCAAATTCATAAGCCAAAAAAAGTTCACACTCTCCAATTTTTAGCATTTGTTAACAATAAAAAAATCAAATAAGTTGTGTTTTTTGGTGAAATATCATTTTGTTTTCTCTTCGTGTTTTACCCCCCCGGTCATCCACGCCCCACCAGTGGGGCCCCTGCACCCCACAGTTTGAGAACCACTGGCTTGGAGAAATACACAGTAAAACAAAAGGAAGACTCAACACGTATTTTGAAGAAAACTCTTGGAAAACCTACATTTGATTCTTTTCTTCTTTCTTTGCTAAGATCTAAGTGCAGAATACAGTAGTCAGAGGCCTTTGTGGTGTGTGATGTTTCTAGTAAAGACAGTCGCCCAGTAAAGACGAGTTTTGATCTCGGAATCTTTGTGAATGATTGTTTTTTATATATAAATATATATATATATATTTATTTCTGAACCTGCAGAAGCTAGCAGGAGCAGCTGAGGTCTCCTTAAGAAGAATTTAAAGTAAAACTGTAAGTCCTGTTTTTGTATCTCAGTTTTTTGGGGAGTTTCTTTTTTTTGTCTTCTGAGCAGATTCAAAGTGAAGACTCTTGACTGTCTGACTGGTTGAAATAAAACATTCCTGTTCAACCTGCAGCCACCTGAAATTGTCCTGAATGGGGAGAGGGAGCAGAAATATAATGACACGTCGGCGCTCCAAATGGATTATGTTTCAATATCAGTCAGGACACAGAAACAGAAAGGTGGAGGGAGAGAGTGCATGTGTTGGATGCAGATGGTTTTAAATTGCTGCCTTTGTTTTCCATCAGGCATGATGCATTCACTTTCCTTATCTTTCAGACAATGCGCGGTGGGCTGATGTTCTGGGTAAATGAACTGTCTGTATATCCCTCACCCTCCGCTCCTCCGCCTTCTTGTTTTCACTTCCTCCTCGGGGTTGAGATGTTGGTACACTGACTGTGAAGCCCGAGCTGCTCAGGCGTCTCCCACTTTGCTACTCTGCACACCCAGATGCCTCTGGGGGTGCAATTACCAATCCTCACATGCAATCGAAGTTGGCCATGCATATGATCCCTTTTGCTTTCACTCTTGTTTCTGTTTTGGGTTTTTTTCCCCCTGCCCTTTTTTTCAGCATTATTAGCAATGACACAATGCAAGGTATTTGCAGGTAGAGGAGTTAATAGCCTGGTCTTTACAGAGACACCTGTCTGACTTGAGCAGCTGATTGCATCGGCCCATTTAACTTTCTAGCAGCCCGGGTTTTGAATGCATGTCTATAGGCTGTGATGTCTCTGTTTTAGAGCAGGAGCGTGTTTGCAAAGTACCACGAGCAAACCTGGGGAGAAGCTGCAGCTGCGCGCCTGCTCACTCTGCTTCCCACCTGCTTCACACAAACACGATCTATAAAGAAAATGGTCAATAACGCTTCAATGAATAGTTCACATCCAGCTCTTTAATACAAGCTTTTAGCCGTAAAAATACAAATACTGAATGCATCACTTTGAACAGAGTAAGCAGCCAGACACTTGGATATTTGGCAAAAATAAAATAAAATAAAACCTTTATGTGTAATATAGCTAAAGGCCCCATCACGAACTCGTTTTTGCTCCTGATTAAATACATAATGTTACTTTGACCTTGCGTTATATTTTATTATACCTTTACAAACATTTGTGAAAGAATAGGTTAGTGTAAAGAGCTCACAATTCAAGTGTGGAGCTGTAACAGGATGCTGCTCTTGGAACAAGTCAGTTTGTGAAATTTCTTCCCTTCAGCTGTAAGTGGTGTTATTGCAAAGTGGAAGTGTTTAGGAACCACAGCAAATGGACACGAAACTGCAGATCACATAAAGTTACACAGCGGGATATGAGAGTGCTGAGGTGCATAGTGCATAAGTTTTTGTGCATTAACATCAGCACAAAAACTGTGTGCAGCGAGCTTCATGGCGTGGTCAGGCAGCTCCTGTAGGTGTAACAAGTAGGTGATGCAGTACTTTTGAAAACAGAGTAATACATTTAACAGTGTGCAACAAAAAGAAAGTGGACTTACACCAATCAGGCATAAGACTATGAAGCGAGTAGGATATATTAGGGAGCAAGTGATCGATGAAAAGTGGTCCAAGAAGGAAAAGTGATTAACCAGAGACAAAGGTCATGGGCAGTCGAAGCTTAGTGGTGCAAGTGGTGAGCGAAGGATGGCCCGTCCGGTCCGATCCAACAAATTGTTCTGATAGAAACAATAGAAAGGTGTCAGAATAGACAGTGCATCAAAGTTTTTTGTGTATGAGGATGCACAGCTGGAGACCAGTCAGAGCGCCCATGCTGACCGCTGGGCAGCGCCAAAAATACCAACAATGGTCATGTGAGCATTAGAATTGGAACAGGGAGTAATCCGGTCGTTAAGTCTGACGTCACTAGCCATGTCTGGACCTAAACTCCGCTGCAGGTCCATATATCAAACGATCACTATGGTATTACTGCGTGTTGAAAAACTGTCTAAAGTCTTTCATCTTTAATAAAATGATCAGCGTTCTGCTCTACCAGGTGTAACAATTGAGTTTAACATCCAGGCATCCATGAAAACGGAATTTATGACATTTAACGGAGTTAGAAGTTAGCAGGAAGTTAGCTCGCTAGCTTCTATCTAAATACAATATAGCATGTCCTGACTGCGGGGTTTTGGAAACAAATTAAAACGTACAGCTCTGTTATCACTTCCAGCATAAATGAAGACAGAAAACTAAACAGCAGTGACGTTTGTAGGGTTACTGAAGTTGGGCTAGCTGGTATATAATGATGTGCTACGTGACCGCTAGCGACACAGCTATGTTAGCATAATATAAACAAGCTAACTTTTTTTCCACTCGATAAGAGTTAACGTGAGTGTTCTCGGTGGTCAGGAACAAATGTAATCGCATGGCAGGATGCTGTAAAAGGACCAAACTTCAGCCAGGAGAACAACTGAGATAATCCATCCACAATACGAGGTTAGTCATTCATATACTGCTGCATGGGCTGGGCTGTAGTTACATCCTAAGGTTTTAAAAACTGAGCTTAAATAAATGATTAGCGGTAATAAAAGCCGAGGGAGGTCAACAGTGATCACTGACTGTTTTTGGAGCTTTTTGAGATTAAATAGAAGAAAATACATAACATTAAACATGTTAACAACACAAAAGCCATATTAAACGCAGACTACTTTAGGCCCGGAAGTAGGATTCGTCGTGTCATCCCTGAACAACCGGATGACACGGTTGTTCAGCAGGTCAGTGCTGTTCTGGCAGCAAAAGGGGCACCAACACAATACAATACACAACACAATATTTGGCAGGTGGTCAAAATGTTGTGCCTGATTGATTAAATCCTCCAAACTTCAAACAAATATATCCAATTTTCTTTGTTTGAAAAGTGAAGTTAATGTGCCAGCAGGGGACGACTTCTGTAGGTGCAAAAAGAAGTTTGATTGATGAGAAGACACACTCGGCTTATGACTTTAGTAAATACTAGTTTCACGTCTTTCAGAACATAACATGTTATCTATTTTTTTTTAAATATGGACCCCACCAGAGTCTAAAAAAACAATAAAAACAATAAAGTTGGCTATGCTTTAAGATGAGACTACAAAACAAAAGGTGAGTCTAAGGCTTCATGACATGACTTCACTAACTGGCGGATGATGTCACAGTGGCCATGTCCATCTCTCGTATACAGACTGTAGCTCATATGCTTTGCTTCAAAAAATTCACTCATAATTTTACAGTTTTAATGACACAGGTGATGTCTTTGAAAATGCTGTTACTCTGAATCCGGTGGCATTCATTTAGAAGTTGCTGGCATAAGTAGTAAGACCGATATTAAAGTGGACAAGTAACACTTTTTCTGAGCAGGTTTAATTGTGTAATAAGTCAAAATCAAATGAAATAAAACATTTTGTCACAAATTTAAATTGCTGTATCAGTATATCTCTTATCTCAATGGGTTAGGATTATTTATATATATACTGTATGTAAATAAAACACTTAAGAACTTTGCACCTTAATTATGTCTGTACAATCTCTTAGAGCAGAAGCCATAGCAACGCTGAGGAAACACTGGTGATTTGGATAACACGTATACCATATTTATGCATAAAGAGTTTGGGGACTCATCGTATCCATTTAGCACTAGGAAATGTGCTGCAAACTTGTGACCTAATCTCATGACCAAACAGAAACGCCGCTCCATATGTTGCTTGAAATGGACGACCATGAGCTACACGCGGCAGATTAAAAAGTGAAACAGTTTCCCTTCTGTCAGGTAGTTTATACGCAGCACGTGAAAAGGCCCTCTGGCAAAGTGCAACTCTTCTGCGCATGGGTCATCGCAGCTTTAAGAGCTAGAGGAAAATGACTGGCCCTGCCCTCCATCATCCTCTCATCCCACTGACCTCTACGTAGGGTATAGTATACTTACAGCACACACAGAGGGGGAGAGGGAGAGAAAAGAGAATGATTGCATATCTAAAGGCATCAAGAGAGCAGATATGGATGGGAGAGGAGTGTGACATGGTCGGACACGTCTTTGCTTTCTTATTAGTGAAGGCCTGCGCGGACACTTTGGGCCTTTTTTATGGGGCCATGATGAAACCCCTCTTCGTGCATCTGCAGAAAATGACCAGGGGAAATCACAGATGAGAATCACTCAAAGACAGGCAGATGTCAACAGGCCCATAATGATAGCTGATGGCCCCAGAACACTTTCCCTTCTTCCCCTCTCAGCCTCACCTGCCCAAGTTGCACTATCCTAGAAAACATAATTAGAGGTAAAACAGAGAGACGGAAGCTTTAGCTCTCTGTTTTCTGTAACCAGTGCTCTTTGTTTTATACATCAGGGAGTCCTTTTTTTTCTCCCCCATTCCCAATCTCTCTTTCACTTCGTGGAGAAAAGGAGGAGGAGGAGGAGGAGGAGGAGAGCTCCCTCTGTGAGACGCCAAGGTGCTCCCAGTCCATTGTGCTGCTGGCTGTCAGGTTAAATTAGGGAGTACAGGCTCTGTGAGTGTAAAAAAATCAATACTTGATGGAAGATTGCTCCCCGGAAAATCTGTTTTGATTCCAGGATTAATTCTTGACCAAAGGCTCCTGCAAAATGACATGCCATTAGCCTGAAAATGAACACATTCTGCAGTGGAAATTGGATGGAAATGTGTCAGGTGATTGCCCCGGCTGGTTGTTTTGACTCTTTGAGCGAGGGGGACTGAAGGTGTGGCTGCCGCGAATGAGGCCTCCGGGCCGACTCCATTTCCAGAACAGAGACAACTCCACCGTGGCCTCAGAGTATTCTCAAGGCCATTGTTGTCCACGGCTGCAAATGCACTCCACCAAGGTGAAATGCATTTACCCGCTGTCCACTCTCTCCTGTGTTTTCCATAAAGCGTGGCATGAAGAATGAGAAAATCTGAAAATAAAACAAGGGGCTTGTTTTATTTTTTCCCCATTTCTCCCACTCTCTCTTCTCAACAGTGGGAAAAAGGGAGGTGAGATGCATTATGGATGAGTGAATAATGTGTTTGTCATGACGGATGACATTTCTTTCTTTGAAAACTTAAACAGGAAGCTGTAAAGATGCACCAGACTGTGATTCAAGCAGCAGCGTCTGAGCAGTTTCTCGCACTGAAATTATGTTTTATTGTGAAATACACAAGATTCATTTATTTTGCATTTATATTGTTCCACATTTTGCTAATCAGCTGTTTTTTAAATGAAAAAAAAGAATAAGAGGTGGGCAGATCAATACAAATAATGATAGTATCGATACCAGTGCTGATATTGGTATTAGTTCGATACTAACATGATAAGATCGATACTTTGTTTCTATCCTTGAAGATCTTTTTTAATAAAAATAAACCTTAAACAGACACTATGAAAAATGTCTGAACCGTTTTGTGTTGAATGTCAGGTCTACTTTATTTATAGTATGTAGCACATTTACATTCACAGTTTTAAAAAGCATGGACGGCTGAAAGGTGTGTTTGTGTTAAATAATTATTGTGAAAATTTTAAATCACAGGGAATTAGTGGTCAATCAAATGTGTTCACAATTTGCAAATGAATGATGATTCATCTGATAAATCATAACACACTGCTCTCACCTACATAAGCTGGTTTCCTAAGTCAAAAGTGTCAATATTGGTACTGGTATTGGCAATAGTGCTCGGTATCAGATCGATACCAAAATTTGCAGTAATGCACAGCACTAATAAAAAGTCCTTTACAACATGTCCTAAAGAGCTACATGGAAAATTACATTATTGTTTATTTTTCCTTCTTTGTGTTGTTCTGGTTTTTATATGATCTTGCTATATGCCACATATAAGCATATGCCACACCCAAGCCATGTTTTGACTTATTATTTGATTTAATTGGGATGCTGTAAGAATTTTCGCTAATCACTGCCTCTCCAAATAATCCTCTCGACAGTGCATAATTACAAACACTAAAGAAACGCCCAAACCCATATTTTTAATCCTTCCATTTTATCTTAAAAACCTTGCAATCAAACGTGATGATGGTTTACATACTCAAGTATGTATAAGTATGTTGCAGTTATTAAGTAATAAAACAAAATAAGCAGTACTGACAGATGAAGCATCCTCTGTGTAATTATGATGATTTAAAAAAACCACACAGATAAAATATAAAAAGAATTAGAAGACGAGAATAAAGCAAACAGACTGCAGGAAACCTTCTGAGCTGAACCACAGTGATGATGGTGATGATGATGGTGTTGATGTAGCGTGTGGACCACACTCAGTTTTAAAGTAGGTCTTCAGCGCCCTCTGCAGGCTCAAACTGTCAGTGCCTGCTGGGTAAAATAACTAGGTGGCAGTGCGCAGCCTAGGATGTCATTTTACACATCAATACCACCGAAGAAGAGTGTTCTTTAAAGGGAAATTCCTCCCTTAAAATAAGACCTTCCTGAATTGACTTTTGGTTCAGGTGTATGCATACAAACCATCACAGACAGGCTGTCAGTGAAGCAGAAGCTCAGAATGTTCCTTTGCACAAATTGTTTACTTCAAGTAAAGCAAAGATGTAACTATGCAGAGCGTGAATGTGAGATCAGAATAATTCATCTTATCTGTAATTTGGCTCGGGATAGACTGGTGACCTATCCAAGGTGTGGAAGCTGTACTTTTCCTTTCTTTGTTTTTTGTTTACATTTATTAATTATTAGTTTTCATTATCTTGGAATTTTGTGTGTTTTGTTGTTTTTGTTTTTTTAACTTTTAGTTCTTAATTTTAAGATCACGCCCAGTTTGATCAATATACTTTAACTTTTTACTTTATGTCACAATCACCTGTGTCACTTTCTGACATGACATTTTATTGCAAGATGGACAAATAAACTTTTTCCTATTAATACATATACAAAGACTTCTTTTTTTTATTGTTTTCTTACAGGTTATTGTGCTGTTTTTTGTTTTTGTTTTTTTTTTAATTTCCTCCCGCAGCTCCTGAATTTGGACACACATTGGCCCATGAACTAAAATTAGTTTGGCACTCCCAGAAGAGGCGGGCGGATTAATCCAGATATTGATAGCATTGATACCAACACTGGTATTGGTATTAGATTAGTGTGAAAGGATTGATATTTTGTTTCTATCCTGTAAGCTTACTATTTAGCTCATTGAATTATGTTAAATTATTTCTTTTGGAAAAATATACATATACCGCAAAGACAAACTATGAAAGTTGTCTGAACCTTTCTATGTTGATTTTCATGTGTATTTTGTTTATAGCCTATAGTAGATAATCTATACAAGCTGAACCAAGGTGCTTCAGGGATGGGTACATTTACATTCTAGGTCTCCAAATAACCCAGCTTCAAGATACACGAAAATCTGACAAGTGTGTTTTACTATGTTAAGTAAGTACTGTAGAAAGTAAAAATCACAATGATTTAGCAGTCATTAAAATGATGATGATTATCTCATCATAAATCATGACACACTGCTCTCCCATAAGCCGCTTTTATAGATTAAAAGTATCGGCATTGGTATCGGTAGCACTGCCGTTGACTAACGGCTTTTTGTACTCCAGGCCAGAGGGTGGCGCGCACGCACATACAGTTTTCCATCGAGGATAAAGCGCGCTTGCCGTAGAAGAAGAAGCAGGAGATAGCTTCCATGCTAGTGCGTTTAAAACGGTGTTTTTGCTTTTAAATCGTCATGTCCTGGGTTAAAGCTCTGCCTGTGAGCGGAGACGATGTCTTCGACGAGAGTGCGGACGAGCTTAGCTTACAGAGTAAGGAGTGGACCTCCAACATGAAAAGGCGACTGAGGGTAAAGTTAGCTCACATCAAAAACGGATCCTGAAATGTTAACTCACACCGGCTCTGCGTGCTAAACGTCCTGTGTGTTTGTTTTTGTGATGTGGTGTGCTGTCCTGTGTTTAACTCGCTCATGTTTTCTCTCAGGACGGGTATGTGGACGGAGTTGATACCGCTGAGGATGCCTCGCTTTCGGTGGGATTCAGCCTGGGCTTCAAGGAGGGAGCAGCTCAGACTGTGGCTGTGGGACGACTCAGAGGAATCGTCAGGTAAACCATCAATAACGTCATACATCTGCCCCGCACGTGACTTGTCACCCTTACAATAACATGATAACATCTAATAAGATGTCACATATTAAAGTGACATCATTTTAAAGGGGTTATACACATGTCTATTTAAAACTTCATGATATACATGGTTTGGGCTCCTTGATTGCACATGTATCTCATCCAGCCATTGTCTTCTTCTTATCCGAAGTTGAGTTGCAATGAGAGTAGATAGGTAGGCTAAGCAGGGTATCCCAGAGCTCCTAGTCCCCAGCCACAATTCACAGATCCTCCTGGGGGAATCTAAGGCATTCCTAGGTCAGACAGATATGTAATCTGTCCAGCCCAATGTATTCTGGGTCTACCCTGGAGTCTGCAGACTTTAAATTTTTTATTTTTTTTTAAATTTGTTGCCTTATTTTATAATTCGTGGAAACGAATTATACTTTGGTTAAAAGTTTGATTAACTGTATTGTCCCATACACAGTGGCTTGAAGTTGTGATCATATGTCACTGTCACACCACTTACTGGTGACCTCCTGAAGTCAAGTATCGGTATCAGTAGCTGTCCACACACAATTAAAAAGGATTTCTTTTTTTTCTTTTTTTTAATAATTGGGTGGTTTACACACCTGATCAAACGATAGAGACCATACCTCCAGGTTCTCTTCCACCATCTCCCTCCTCTCATTACAGAGACTCCTGCCTGACCTCATCTATCAGTCCATCCACCAGTATTGCACAAATAAACATTAAATTAAAATGACAAAAATTGGCAGAGACTGGCTTGACGATCTCACGAAAATATCAAAAGAACAGGGACTCAATTCATGAATTCTGTGGAGGGAATTTTCACCCTAAACTCACTGTTACATTCAAGAAAAAAAAAGAGTTGAGGTGATTTGAGCTTTGTGGCATGGTGTGTTATGCTGCTGGGTAAACACAACAATTTAAATGTTGCTGGTATTAAGAGGCCCAAAGTGTGCCAAGAAACTGACCCACGCTGTTACACCAGCAGCAGCCTGAACACTTGATAAAAGGTGGGCTTGACTCAAATAGGATGTGTATAAAGTAGCCAATAAGGCACCAACAGGAATGGACTCTGCCTATAATCATGTAGTTTAGAGTCAGTCATTGTCCCTGTCAATAGAAACTGTCCAATGAGAAATTTTTACAAAGTGTTATTTATGTTTTTCCCCCTCAGTTTCTAAAAAATCACGAGATTGTAATAATTGCTCAATGAAGGATATATTAAGGATAAACAATCAAATATAACAGACAGCATCCACATTGAAATCTCTGTAATTGAGAAGTCCTCGTTCATGCCACATGGAAATCCTCTCAGAGGTTTCAGCCTCATTCTTGCACAGAAACATCCCGAGTCTCTTTTGTACCAACTGTCATTGAAGTGTCCTTTGTGTGCCATTGAATGTGACTCTGTTGTTTCTTTGTGTCTCGCAGCGCTATATGGTGCTGGTGCCAGATCCAGCATCCGGAAAAGCCCGTCCCATCTTCTGTGACTGACCTTCTGCACAGGGTCACGCAGCATGAAGACAGAATAGCGAACGGTATCAAGAACGCTCTGGAGAATCCTCCGCCCAGTGTGAGCGACGTCTCCGAGAGCATGGAGGACCTGGAGGTGGAACGGGCAGACCGGGGCTGCTGCGAGCAGCACTGTGAAGAGTCGGACTGCTGTAGGAAGGGAGAGACAATGGACTCGGACTTTCCTCACAGGCCACAAAGGATCTGCTCGGGGTCCACTGAGGAGCTGCACCTCCTCCTGCAGTGCTGCGTTGACGTGGTGTCAGAACTGGGAATGCCACAGGAGCTCATCGGCCACATAGAGGAAGTGAGGAAGCTGTAGTGACTGAAAGGGTTCGAGTGATGACTGAAACTGTGACGCTAAATAGGCTTGGTGTGAAGATCTTTCTCACAAAAAAACCATGAAGATGTATATAATGTTTTATATACTTATGGATTTTTGTATTTTAAAGTGTTTGGAAATAAACTGAAATTTCCTGCTGCATGTTTGGATCGTTGCCTCTAAAATGAGAATAGTCTATAGCAGTAGTCCCCAACCTTTTTTGCACCACGGACCGGTTTATGCCCGACAATATTTTCATGGACCGGCCTTTAAGGTGTTGCGGATAAATACAACAAAATAAAACTAGTACCGGTACCGAAAAAATGAAGATTTATTCATAACACACGTGAAAAGACCCAGGAAAACCGAGTTAACGATAAAAACGATGACAAAATAATGCTGAAAACCGATAAAAACCATGCATTTCACACCTGAGCCTTAACTCTCGTGGCCCGGTACCGGTCCGAGGCCCGGGGGTTGGGGACCGCTGGTCTATAGAACTCAGTTTTTAGGAAATAATTCAGTTAACTTTCAGTATCCTAAAATGTCTTAGCAAATGAAATGACAGCGATAGAGCCATCAGTATTGACTTCCATTTTTGTTGGAGGTCTACATATATATATATATGTATATGTGTATATGTGTGTGTGTGTATATATATATATATATATATATATATATATATATATATATATATATATATGTGTGTGTGTGTGTGTCTGTATGTATGAGTTAAAAAAAAGGTTTTTGTCTTATAAAACGTTTTCAAACAATTAAAGACTGAAGTGAAATTTAAATCAATTAAAAACAAAAAGCCAAAAGGAAATAAACATAAAAACTAATAAGATATAAACCATAGCAACTCTGGTCCTGAGAGCTGTCGGCGATGCCTTTAATTGCATCTGCCTCTGTAGTTCGAAAGCATAACCTTATCAAATCGACTTTGATATGAAAAAATAAAAGCAGCACGTACTCCCATTTAAACACGATGAACGGTAAATGTTTGGCCTTTCTGCTTGAAAGACTTAAAACGTTAATTTTCTGTCAAACGTTTTGATGAGTGAAGACTAAAAAACCGATTTGCACAAGTGTTCCGAAATTGCTACTTTCACCTGAATGCATCAAAAAAGAACTCTCGGCGCACACGAGCATGACGTCATGCGCTCGGACCAAGCCGTGACCCGCTGCTCCTGCTAAGCTAAGGTGGTTCGTACCAACAGATGGTCCGCGTCAAACGCTCCGAAAACCCGCTTTCCTATGAAATGTGCCGCATTAAGCGATAACGGCGCAGTCGTAGGAAGAGCTACCCACCGCGGCAGCAGCGTTTTCAGTGAGCGCCAGTTACTCTCCGGGAACGCATGCTTGTATTTTAAGTTTACCGCAGCTAGCTGGCTAGCTCGTCAGCTCACCAAAAGTGAAACAGGAACGAGACTGAAAGCTCCAGGAGTTTGACTTCAGCACAGCCAAAACAAGGTGTGTTTTCACGACCTGACCTTGTCTTTTATTTGTACCAGCTAAGAAGTGTGCAGCCGTTATTATTAATGTTACTTTGCCGTGTTTGACAGGTGTAGCTGTGTTCATTTAATAAAGTCGTGTGGTTTAAAAAAAAAAAGAAGAAGAGGGAAATGCCCTCGCGACAGGAGTTTTTAGCCATACTGCCACTGCATTGTTTTACTGTGCTTCATCACAGGCTGCCAAAAGGTGTTTTTGTATGAGGATCACACGTTTCCATACTGTAATGTATTCAGTCTGTAGTCCGAATGATTTTCAGTCGGACTGAATTATATACTGAATGATATTCAATCTCTAGTGAGTATAGAGAATCCCACATCAATATGTGTGTTATTCTTTTATGTTATATGTTATTGATTAGCTTGAAGACATGCCATGACTGTGCACCCCAGCTGTGGACATTGGTCTTAGGGGCACACTGTTGGATCACATCACTTCTAAATGATAACAAACATCTATTTCTGCAAGAAAAGAAAGTGTTTACACATACTGGACAACACGGAGTTATGGTCAGAGGTTTGCATGCCCTCATCATGTGCATAAATGTCACGTTAAATCTGAGCTTTTAATGATTTCTTTTTCCAAGGTGGAATGATTGTGCAAAAAAAAAAAACAACAACCCAAGAATCGGGTGCTCAAAAGTATACATTCAGCCTCAAATATATGCATTGATATTTGGTAAACTGTCCCTTAACAAGTGGCACCTTAAGCAGATCTTTTTGGTGGCCACGAACAATCGTTTGACTTAATTCTGGCTTGATTTGTGAACTCTGCTCTTGCCAGAATTTGTAGAGTTCTTTTAAATTTGTTGGTTTCCTGGCATAGACCTGTTGTAGTCCACAAATAGGATGGAGATGAGGGATTTGGGAAGCCCGTTCAGGAAGTTTAATGTTAGCCTGCTTTTTCCTATCTAAATGTATGTTTGGGATCATTGTCCTGCTGGAGCATCCGACTTGTGTCCAAGTTTCAACCGTCTAGTTTTTGATCTGAGGTAGAGTTGAAGAATTTGGAGGTAGTCATCCTACTTCATAATTCCATTCAGTTTGTGCAATTTACCACTGACACGAAAACAGCCCAGAGCGTGATACTATCACTGCCATGCTTGACAGCTGGAAGCTTCGCTTTTACTCCTCCACACATACCTCTTGTCATTGTGGAGAAATACTCAATCCCTAGCTCGCCTGGCCATCAAACATGTATCCAGAAGGCTTTTGGCTTGTCTACGTGGCAGTTGCAAATTTCATTCAAGCTTGAAAGTGTCAATTTTGGAGCAGGAGCTTCTTTCTTGGACGGCAACATCTTAGTCCATGGCGATTTAAAACTCTTCACGGTGGAGAATGATGCTGGTATTTCAGCAATTTCCAGTTCATGACAGGCTTGAGCCTTCGTGGTTCCTGAACATCCAAATCAATTCCCCCTCATCCGAGGGAGTCTGTTTGGGTCGTCTTCCAGATCTTGGCAAAATGGTGACATATCTGAATAACTGGTACTTATGTACAACTGGTTGAAGTGATGATCTTGGAATCTGCGGTTGTTTAGAAATGGCTTCAAGAGACCTTCAGTTCCTTGGACTTTCCTGTTGTTCAGCGTATAGGTCAGCTCAATGAGTGCTGTCAAACAAATCCTCTTTATGATGACAAAGAGAAACTACTGATTGTAGTCAGTCATGATCATTAACCAGAAGTTAATGGGCTTTGGCCTTGCCAATTTAAAAGAAAAAAAAAGAAAGAAAATCCCAAATAAATTCAAACTTGTACATCCAATTCTTGTTTGTATTTTTTTAAGTCATAAAGATCATTAAAAGCCAAAAATCATCATGACATTTGTGCTCATGATGAATTTATTTTAACTTCTTTATGCGACGTAACAATATAGCTGCAATTGACCTAATAATATCTGTCAACAAATTCATCAGTCAGGGGATAATTCTGGGTCTTTTTCTTGGCTCAGTGGGGGCCTTTAGGAGCACACTCATTGGTTCAGATATAATTAGCAAATAGTCTGTTACCTTAGGAAAGACTGGCTTATTCATTTTCCTAATATCTTTGGTGATTTTATAAACAACAGTAAATTAAACCTCACTTAAAAAAATAAGAGTTGTTGTTCATTTATTTATTTTTATCACAGTCTGGCTGGGTGCTGTCTTTTTTGCCTCATTGGGCAACATTTAAGGAGTCTTGAGCTTTTCCATATAGTTTATGCATGTAAACATGAATACTGTGGGTAATCATGTTTGGTTATATCTCAGGGTTTTTCCATGTTGGATGTGACCTTTCAGGTCCACCTACAGTAAATACAATAAGTCTTTGTTGCCTTATTCAACAGAAATCTGTGTGTTGTTGTGTTTCCTGGATGTTTGAAAAACAAAATATTTATCGTGTTTGAGAAAATGAATCCCCGTTGAACATAAAAGCTTTATCCTTCATAATGGACAAAATCTGCATGTACCAAAATATTGTATTTTATTAAATACAACACATTGTGTAATTACAGTAGCAGGAACTTGTTACATAACAAACTGTAACGTGTTAGATCACAGTCAGTGTGTTGATCACTCATTCTGTGCTTTTAGCTGTCAACACACTTTTTATAGGACATAAACATGGTTTCTCCCTTGCGTTAGCAGCAGCTTATCCCTCCGTCGTCATCATGGAGTCCTGAAATCTTCAGGCTTCGGCGACTCGCCAGGTCGCTTGTGGTTGCTTTGGACCAGAGGCCTCTTCAGCCTACAGCCTGTCCGACCTCCCAGGCTGAGGGAGCGAGCAGATGGGGAACTGGTGCTGTTGTCGCCATGAAAGTCCCTGCGGCAGTTTGGAGGAAAGAAGCGGTTTGCTGACCAGTGACTCGAAGGCCACCCAGTTCACAGGCTGTAAAGCTGTGGCTGGCAATTGCGGTCCTGAAGGAGATGATTGCATGAGGTGAGATGACTGGGAAAACACAGACAAGGAAACTCAAAGTGAGTGTGTGAAGGGTGCTGGGTGCTAATAAGACTTGGTGACCTAATCTGGTACAACAGACACACTTTCACAGGATTTCCCAGCAGTGTTTCGTTTCTCAGGTTCCTCCATAAGCAGCAGACCACAAACAATTTTAGAGCTGACTCAGAACACTTTCAGCTGAGACTTTTAAACGCTTGAAGAAAGCTTTGGAGTTTGCGGTAATATTGGATTTAAGCATCTAAAACACGCAGACAGTACCTGCATCTGTGGTCACAAAAGCAGCATTAAATGCTGGAAAATGGGTGAAAACAAAATGATGATTAGATTTTCCCCTGTGGGTTGTGTAGGATGCACCATGTGACCCAATGACAGCACAAAACAGAGTACTGAGATCAGAAACAGGGTGAGGGGGACTTCCAAAGGTCTTAAAGTGTTTGTGGAAGTCAAAACATTTGTCATTTCATGAACTAACTGGTAATCAAAGAGATAATGTTTTGAACAAAGGTTATCTGCTTCCTCTCCACCTACAGGGTTGAAGGAATCCTGAAACATTTCAACAGTGTCTTATCTTTGGTCACAAAACATTGTTTTTCTGGGCATGAAAAGGGTGTAGCCGAGGCTCTGTTGCATTGCTAATGAATACTGTGTTGTCACTTAGGGTTGAGGAGCGGAAGATGAGTCCTGAGACCGGAGAGCAGGAGCCTAATAACACTCAGGAAAATGGACCCTTGAAGCAGGAAGTCATTCAAATAGAGATGCCTCCGCCCTGCAACATGTCTGAAGAAAACGCCACCGGAGTACAAGATACAGAGGAATCTCCTGCTCACAGTCGTCAACTTCCAATGCAGTGCGCTTTGGGGTCTGTCCAGGATGAGCACGCCAAGGCGGATTCTGAGGTTTTAAAAGCACCAGAGATAGAAGAAAACCCCCCCACGCAATACAAAATCCCAGATGGCACCTCTCTGACACCTGAGGTGGTCTGCTTTGAAAAAACTCCGCATACTGAGACAAACACAACAGTAGAGCAAACTGCAGCGAGCACAACTCATCATGACAAAGAAGAAAAAGTGACTGTTGAAGCTGCAGCTAAACCATCAGGGGAGTTTTCTGAAAATCACCAAGTGTCATCAGTGTCAAACATGCTGTTGGCTGCAGCTGCCCCGGCAGCCCAGCTGTCGTCTGTGTCTGTGGGAAAGCAGGAACCTGAACCTGAGCCTCTGACATGGTGAGTTACATGAAATGAACCTGTAAGCTTAGAATTTAGCTTCCCTTTTATAATGATTTTAATATTTATTCTGAAGAGCTGGATAGAAAGTTCCAGTGCAGTTCAATGTCATATGTTGTCTGTATTTCTTTTAGAAGAAAATATGAACTTCTTAAAGCGCTTCTTTCTTTGTTGTGTGCTCGTTTTACCATGACATTTCCTGCATTAAAAATATAACGCCTTACTTAAAAGTACCACAATATCTTAGCACCTGTATAATGTCAAATACTGTAAGACTCCTTCTAACAGCTCCAGTGTCTAAAATTAAAATATTGTGACACAAATGCGACACGTTCTTCTACACGTGGTGGTTGTTTAATCAAGTTTCGGCAACACCAAACATTTATTTTGCTTTTAGTGGTTGGACACATTGATATGTGTATTGTATCACTTCCCTTTGCCATACAGGTGTTGATACATTGCTGCCAAATGTAGTTCGTTTTGCTAAAACAGGAAGCTGCTCTAAACGTCTGTCAACAACTTGACTTACCGGAGGATCTGCTTTATGACTCTGGGTTCAAGATGATATAGCTCTGCCAATGCTGTAAATTCCTCTCATACCAAGCAGATTAGTTTGTTTATTCTTTTTTAAATTTTTAGTTTGATATGAATTGTGATGTCAAGTGTCCAATTTTGTCCCACCTAGCAGTGGTGAAATCCCTGGATCGAGATTGGGATCAGTTCCAAAAGTTAATCGCTTCCAAGTTGGGGGGCAAAAAAACACCTCTGTTTATATTTTCTTTCAAATACGCCAAAGTCTTTTTGAGTAATCCTGCAACAGAAAGACAAACTGAACTGCTCCTTTGGAGGTAACGATTGAGGGTAAACTAAGTGACTGGTTTTTATATAGCCCTTTTCTACTTGAGCACTAAGAAAGCAGTTTATACAACATGTCTCATAACCCATTCATGCACATTCACACTCCAGAAGATGTATCAGGATCAACGTGTGGTTGAGTGTTTTGCCCAAGGATACTTTAGCATGCAGTCCACAAACCTCCCAATTAGTAGTACTGTACTACCACCTGAACACAGCCTCCAAGTGATTAGGAGTTGTAGTGAAGAAGAAGGCAGACAAAGTACAAAGCTCTTTACTTGAATTAACACACTGTTTAGAGTGAATATTATCATTATATATATTACAGTGAATAAACAGATGGTTACTCCTCTCAGCTCTGAAAAGCTGATGGGGTATTGAGATCACCCTGCCAGGCAGGCAGGTAGCTGTGAAGTGTGGACACGAAAGTTTATGAATGCAATAACTGGAGAACGAGGCAACATAGTATTTCAAAACTGATACCACAGATGCTACTTAAATCTCAGACGAGTGTGAATCCCGGACATCGGAGTCAGAGATCAACTTTTCAGATTTTTCAAATTTATACCATAGGTGCATTTACTAGGAGGCTGAGGGTAGCACAGACAACCGCTGGTATTTTTTTCTTCTGATGTATTGTTACACATATGTCTTGCAATATATAAAGTATTGTAGAATCACTGGGGATCAAAGTACTGTGATAGTATTGTGAGTTACTCTGTGACTCCCAATGCTGCTTGCTGCAGTCTTACTTTGGTGGTTTACTCAATTATAATAATCCAGATGAAACAGCTTGGCCTCCTTAAAAATGGTTTAAAGACAGAAGACTGTCTTATTGTTTCTAGAGGATTGTAACATTTTCTAATCACATCTGTGTCTGGTTTGGACAGCTGCTAAATTCTTTTCTTTCTTTTTTGTCGTTCAAGTTTTTATTTGTTTTATAACAACCAAAGGAATAACAAATCTTAAACGTAAAGCAGCCAAGTCGGCGCTTACCATACCATTCATGAATCTGATCGTCCCGGTGGTACAAGAGCAGTCCCAGGATTTCTTGAAGTTCTCTGTATTGTTATTTAGCTTGGCCAGCAGGTGTTCATATGACACTTTCTCCAGCATGAATTCCAACCAGTTTTTAATGTCCGGAGCAGAAGTTGTATTACATAATCTGTATAATCTGTGACCACTCCCAACTGTATCACTGTATTTTGGTGTTTTAATATTAGGTATTATTGTCCGATTCCCCCAATAGGCATAGTCTTGGTGACATGGGTATCACCATGCACATTCTTATGTGTTATAATTCTATTTTCCAAAATGGGGAAACGTATTTACAGTCCCAGATCGCATGTATAAAGGTTCCTGGTTCTGCTTGACATTTCCAACATAAATAATTGGTAAGTAGACCCGTTCTACAAAGGCTAGATGGAGTAAAAAAACTGTACTATCTAGAGCAGGGCGATATGGCCAAAAATATTTATCACGATATATATTTGAAAATTTGCGATAACGATATAACCGACGATATAATTGATGCGAGACAAAATACAACTTCACAACATTACTAGCGCAAAAAGACAACCTTCCATTTATTTTCACTTAAGAAGCTGGTTTTTATGTACATTAAAGCTTTATAAAAATGTAACAGTGCAAATGCAAATTCCTTGCTGAAAGTTTAACCAAAAGGCATTTCCAGTAGAAATGGGCTGACATATCCTGAGCATAACCATGTATAATATCCACTGAAGTTAAAAAGAGGTGCTTTGCAACATTAAACTGCAGTGTGCATTACGTATTTTTCGGACCATAAGGTGCACAGGATTATAAGGCACATTAAGCGAAACAAAGCAGTCAGATAAATCAAACTTTATTAAACTCATTCTTCTTGCTTCCTCCACTTCTGTACCATTGATTCATTAATGTTGAATTCTCTGGCAGCTGCTCTATTCCCATGTTGTTGCAGTATATTAATGACTAACCTCGTATTGTGGATGGATTATCTCAGTTGTTCTCCTGACTGAAGTTTGGTCCGTTTACAGCATCCTGCCATGCGATTGCATTTGTCTCTAACCATGAAGAACCTTCACGTTAACTTTTATAAGTGGAAAAGTGTTAGTGTTCGTCCTCCAGCTTCACTGTTTATGTTATGCTAACATAGCTGTGTCGCTAGCAATCACGTAGCACATCATTATATACCAGCTAGCCCAACTTCAGTAACCCTACAAACGTCACTGCTGTTTACTTTCCTGTCTTCATTTATGTTGGAAGTGATAGCAGAGCTGTACGTTTGATTTTTTTCAGAAATCTCTCAGTCAGAACATGCAATATCATGCTTAGGTAACTAGCGAAACTAGCGAGCTAACTTCCGCTAGCTTCCTGCTAACTTCTAACTCCGTTAAATATAATAACTTTTGTTTTCATGGATGCCTGGAAGTTAAACTTTATAGTTACACCTGGTAAAGCAGCAATGCTGATCGTTTTATTAAAGATGAAAGAATTTAGACAGTTTTTAACTCTAAGTGATGCTGCAGTGTTGTTTGACCTGAAGTATACGGAGTTTAGGACCCAGATTACTCCCAGATTTAAGAGCATCTTAGTCCGACAAATACGACAATAACAACGGCCGCTTGCATGTTCTGCAAAAAATGTGCTTTGTTGTGTATCTGACGGACAAACACCAAACCAGTTCCACATCACGGAAGTTGCACCATTTTTACAAACCAATTCTGGTTCATCTGTTTCACTCAACAATCGGCCATGTGCGTATGAAAACAAAGGCACTGCGCATGCGCGTTTTACTCCCATTCTATCGCGATATTTCATTTTCCTATCGTTGCCTAACATTATACCGGTATTACCGTGAACGGTATAATATGGCCCAGCCCTAGTACTATCTTATAATGACTCTTTAATGTTTCCTATTATGTGACAGTATCTTTAACCATCCATCATCATTATTTGGACAGCCAAGGTCCCTCTGCCATCTGTTTGTATGCTATTAAATAATTTGTGAAATGCGGATGCCTTGTGTTTGATACTGAGTAGATCCATACATTTTTGTATGTATGAAATTATCTTTAACAATGCAGAATCTAATCTATAAGTATTTCCAAAAGTTATCTTTTTGTTTTTTAACATTATATCTAAGCATGAAAACCCAAAAAAAACACCCCGCCTGTGTATATACATCACCTATATTGTGTGTCCCCTCCATAAGTCACTTTCCAGTATGCAATTTATTCCCAACACAGATAAAAAGGTTGAACCATAATGAGGAGTACAGCTGTTTAAAATGTGACATGGCATGCATCCCGTGTCTCTTTTCTTTCTTTGTTTGCTTCTTGTCCCAAGTTCACCATCCCTTTAAATCATTAACCTCCGTTTTTTCTTTTTAGATCTGTGGTTGCATTAGACCATCAAACTGTTGCAGAATCACTGATCAGGGCCGTTTTATGACCATGCTGTTAACGCTCTATAGGCCTTGACTTACTACTTTTGGTTTTTCAAGTATGACATGAGGTGATAAGGGCTTCTATGGATAGCTTTATTACTGAACATTATTACACATGTACGACTGTTGTGTAATCACTTGCTTTTACATTTGTGCAAGCAATAGTCTATTTATTTTTTTTACCTTTCTTATTGCTATCTGCTCAGTGCCGGGACAGATGATTCAAATAGCAGGGAGCCCAGTCTTGAAGACCCAAAAAGCCATGATGTCTCCCAGTTGTCTTCTGGATTGGAGCCCACGGAACTCGACCACAGCGGTGAGGGACAGGACTCTGCCAGCTCAGTGAAGGAGCCAGAAACCACAGCTCCAGCGGACGCCAGAGAGAGGCCAGTGGGTTCAGAGTTTGCAATAACAAAACAAACAAGGTATTTGTTTACGTGAACTCTGGACTTGTGGCGGCAGAGTGGCACTGTGGCCACTAGGGGGCGAACTCTTACCATTGCATCTTCTATGACAGTCAGCCCTCCTCATACCTGCAGTTTTCCTACAGCTAAATGTGTGCTTTACATTTCTAAATACAACTTAAGTTGCACATTTGCAAGTTTGAGTTTAAGACATGAATGGTAAACTTGGCTTTATACACAAAACATGCATTTTCTTTTCAGCTTGCCGTTAGATGAAGATAAAAGGTCAGATGCGGAGCATACACCTACAATGTCAGAGGAGGTCGTGTCTGTGGAGAAAACCAAGCAGGAACCAATGTTAGTGCAGGATAACGATGAAGATCTCCCCAAGGTCAAGCGGAACGATGAAGAGATAAAAGAGGAGAGGCCAACTGAGGCCGAGACTGAACCTGTGAAAGATGCTGAAAGCGAGGAGGTTACAGGAAAAAAGGAGCAGCTGGCAGAGAGCGCAACCAAGAATGTTATGGCTGACACCACAGAGAAGGAAGACAGGTCTGTAAAGATCCCCTCTGTTCACTTTATAGTCCTGAATTGAATCACAGCATCTGTTGAAAGAATAAAGGAGGTAAAACCACTTTTACCCAAGAAACAGATGGGATTATGAGACAAAAATGTAGCAAAATACACACAAATTATGTGTTTATTATTTATAGTCAAGTTTATGTTTATTTATTTTTTATTTTTTTGCAAATGTCACAGAAAAATGAAATCTGGACTTACACATTTGAAGTGTGAGTATTTTTAGTGAGATTAAGTTGTCCCTGTCCCAGTTGGCATTGACTTAAAATTGCTCGATATGGAGATCCAGGACCAGGCTTTGGATACACAAAAATAACTTGTTGTTTGATTAAAAATAAGTGTTTCTGTTTTATCATAGTGAAGAAGATTTGTACAGAGGCGAAGAGGAGCTGTCTGCGTCACAGCCCGAGCTGGAGACAAAACGTCAGTACATCCTCCGCTTCTATTGCATCAGTGATTTTCAACAAGTGCAGCTTTTGTCTGTCATTTGAAATCTGGACAATAGTCTTTTTGTTCTGCCCATCGTCTCACCTTTCTCTGCTATCCCTCGCTCAGTTTTAAAGGTGGAGGACAGATGCAGTTTGTCACCGGTGGTGAATATTCTGTTGTACAGTGAGAGGGAGTGGAAGGGAAATACTCTTAAAAGCGCTCTCATTAAAAAGGTTGGTGCCTGAAGTTTCTCAGAAGAATCATTTCAGGTTAAAGCCAGTTCTTATTTATTTATTTTTACATTAATGGCTAGGATGTTTCCTCTAATGTCCCCGTGTGTTGGTGCAGGGTTATAAGGAGATGTCCCAGAGCTTTGCCAGCGTACGAAGAGTCAGGGGGGACAACTACTGTGCCCTCAGAGCCACGCTGTTCCAAGTGTTGTCCCACAGCACCCAGTTGCCTGCGTGGCTGCAGAATGAGGACGTCATCATGGTAAATTTTCACTTCTGCATCTTATCGTTCAGAGCTCATGCTGAAACCAGCCCCAGCATTGCCAAGAGTTGAAACCACTGCTGTCAGCAATTGCTGTAAGAAATTGCAGCTTCCACATTTTGTCCACCCGCCATGCTCTGTGCAACTGTTCAGACCTGTTTGTGTGAGAGGCCGTTCTCCAAAGGCAACAAAACAGAACTGACTTTACACTGGGCACAGCAGCAGTGGAAAAGAGGAACTAGAAAAGTACCATGTACCGTAAACCTCAGTCACACAGGCGCAGGTTGGCGACTCCATGACAACTATTGGTTGCTAAGGAAAAATTGCTATTCCCCAATAAAAACCAAATGACAATCTGAATTTCAGTCATTTAGCAGTTCCTGGAAGTCACAAGGATTTACCAGGGGATCCCATGTGACTGGGGTACTATGTTAGTGCTGATTACGGTGATAATTGGCTGCTTTGAGATTCAACATGTTGTGCGTTCAGAGATACACTTTCACATCTCATGCTTGTAACGAGTGGTTATTAAAGTTACTGTTCGAAGGAGTCTGGCCATTTTCCTCTGACATCAACAAAGCATTTTTCACCCAGCGATCAGTGTCTGTTAATCCAAGAGATGGTTCTGTGAGAAAATCCCAACAGATCATCAGTTTCTGAAATACTTACACCAGCCTGTGGGCGATCGTGGCTCAAGAGTTGGGAGTTCATCATCGCCAGTGTGTGAATGTGTGTGTGAATGGGTGGATGACTGGATGTGTAAAGTGCTTTGGGGTCCTTAGGGACTAGTAAAGCGCTATATAAATACAGGCCATTTACCATTTTACCAGAAACTATGCCACCTTCAAAGTTTGTTAAATCTTCCCCATTCTGATGCCTATTTTGGACTTCAGCAGGTCGTCTTGATCATGTCTAAGTGCATTGAGTTGCTTTCATGTGATTGGCTGATGAGATATTTTTCTAAACAAGCAGCTGTACCTCATGAAATGGCAGGTAAGCGTATGTAGTTTGCCTGCCATGTCACTTACCTGCTAATTAGTGCTAAAAACTTGTAATAAACCGCACAATTTCACTCACAAAGAATAGCAACAGAGTTCTTAGTCATGGCATGGTATTTGCTAGATAAATATCTTAAGTCCTCCAGACTGTACCTCAAAGCAGCCAGTCCTAATAATACATAACTTTAACTGCTGATGAAGTTTAGATTAATTACTTATCAAATTTGCCCCTCATAAAAGTAAAGGGGAAATTGGCTATAGACCAAAACTAGGTTTCCTTATGCGCAATACTGAGATTGTGATTATGTAAAATGCAGCAGCAGAATGGGTTTTTGGGGTGTGACTACTCCTGCAAGCTTGACTGGCACACATATAGTTAAAGGTATGTTATTTAAAAGAAAAAAAGGATACTGTACTGTACTAGAACTGTGTGTAAATACACCTTCCAACAACTTGATGCGTTCTCATAAACATATAATTAATCAATAAAAAATACATAAAAGTGGGCATTTCCCATATGACATTTTCCTTCTTACCCACGGTGTTTTACATTTGGGGCTAGAGACCGGCCACATAAGTATTGTGTCAAAAGCAGAGAAGTAGAGACGTCTCAGGCCTTAGTGTGCCCTGAAAGGACATTAATATTTGTTCCTGGATCTTCAGACTCAAGACATGAAGCATCATACCTGTTTTATTTTCAGAGAAGGGCCTTCTACAGATGGGGAAAACCTCCAAGGTGGCTCTGCATCCAGTGTTTTGTTTTGTTGTTGTTTTTGCCTGTTTTTATTACAAAGGACTTTGTGGTTTTTGACCTGTGAAAGGTGCCGTATAAATAAAGTTTACTTACTTACTAGTAGAAACAGGCTGGCTGGCCGTGCCCGTTACCGGGTACAGTCTATGTAATTTTATTTTTTTTAACCTGTCTTGCTAACTAAAACTTATTTGTCCTACAGCAGCCACCGTAGCTAGGAGTATGCACTGTAGTTATTCTGTGTGCCTTCTCTCTCCCCAAGCGGTCACGGCAAATGGCCGCCCCACCCTGAGCCTGGTTCTGCCGGAGGTTTCTTCCTGTTAAAAGGGAGTTTTTCCTTCCCACTGTCGCCAAAGTGCTTGCTCATAGGGCGTTATATGATTGTTGGGTTTTTGTCTGTATGTATTATTGTAGGGTGCACCTTACAATATAAGAATAAGATTAATAAGAATAAGAATAACTTTATTTATCCCGAGGGAAATTCTTTTGTCATGTACATGCTCAAAGCAGCAGGAGAGACAGAGGAACAGATGAATAAGATATACAATAAGAGCAGTAATATACAGTAATAATGCACCTTGAGGCCACTGTTGATGTAATTTGGCGCTATATAAATAAAATTGAATTAATTTGAATTGGGAGGAATAAGAAAACAAACCTCGGTTGACTGCAATCTGCAATATACCTAATCCAACAGTGAAAATTTTACACAGCGTAACTTTAAGAATGTATTATCTTAGTTAACAGTTTTCAATTTTCCTGCGACTTGTGTCCATTTTATAAACAAAAAATGTGTTTTATGCTGACAACATAGTCACTAACTCCTTGGTCTGAGAAGTCACGTTGCTAATATCGAATGGTTAATTATATACAGCTGTTGGTAGAAAAGAACCAAAAATTTACTGCAGAAGTGATCATTGCCCCGTCTTGTAAACACTGTTAATGTTACATAACGTAATTCTTTGTGTTTACAGCTGCCAAAACAACTGGAGGCTCAGGATGGGCTGATAAGTCAGTGGACATTTCCTGGAGAGTGCCTGCAGAGAGATGGGACAGGAGATGCCGTCCAGCAGCTTAAAGGCTACATGGAGCTTCTCCGTAACACGGTACTGGCTGCAGACCTTCACAGAAACTCTCACACAGCAAGAAAGTATTTCAAAAACACAACAAGCGTAAACCACAGCGCTATTTTTATGCCATTTGTGGACACTCGAGGGTATTGATATTCACCCATGAAGGGTTGGCTGATTGCTACCATATGTTAAAGGGAGGTAGTTTTCTAAAGGATGTGTGGCTTCTTTTTTCCTGTGTGTCATTAAAGCAGCCTGGTAATGCTCTGAGGGGATTTAGAGGAATAGCAGGAACTGAACTGATAAAAGCACTTTACCAGTCTGAGGCTTGGTGTTGAATTTATATTCAGTCGCTGCCTGGTAGGATGAGGAATTCTGGTGTTTACATACCTCTGTTGTGTTACGAGATGTAGCTGTGTATCTGACAGTATAATCTGTGGTCTGTCTCGTAGTCTGCGCAGTTTGTGTCATGTACATTTAAGTGTATAGGGGAAAGACACTCAATACAGCAGCTTTGCAATAGATAAAAATGGTGATATCTGATTCTGTAGTGTGTATCATCATAAAGGAAATAACCAACAAAAGATCCTTTTTGACCAGATCAGCCTGGGGACCAACGTCAAGAACAGATCAGTAACTACAAGCGTCATTTTCACACCTTTGAAAACTATAAAGTGGTGTATTTACAACAAAAAAAAAAATCTCCCCGCAACAACAACCTTGGGGTCGTAATTTGTTGCTGATGCTTCCATCCATACCAAAAATTATTGAAACCATCAGTGCTTCCATTAATCTCTATACCATAAGGTTTCAATTTAGCGCAAGAATCCATGTGCCAAATAGCATTTGGCCCTTTATTGCTTAATAATCTGTTGGATTGACCCGCTGCACCACATATCCCATTTGAATAGCTCAAAGGTGTCCAGCGTTATCCTTGACTCTGTCCATTGTGCTGTAGTTCTTTATGCACAAATGACATCACCTCATCTAAATCGGTGTGTTGTCTTCTGGATAGACCCATTTCCTAACATCGTTTCTTCAAAGTCTGGATGCTTATGATAATGTGCTGATTCTGAGGTAAAATCATGAGTAGTTATTTGGTGCCACTATAAAAGTAAAATTTACTTGGGTCATCTAATGTTGGCAAAGCAAACCTGTTGTGCAAGGAGACGGGTTTGCTTGAACCCGCCTCTTTGCACAAAGAGACGGGCTGTATTTAAATACACCTGCCCTGTATTTTTTTTTCTACCTTCAGCGGCCCGTCGTAAACAAGTGAATGTGTCATTATGCAAACAAATAAATGTTTTCAGCCAAGATATGTCAAGTGACCGAGTGCGTGCAACACAGTAGTCAATTTGCTCATTGACAAAGACTCATTCAGACTGATGGTGGCTACATGCTGGCAATCTGCCTGCATTTATGAATTAGAAAGCAGTTATTTGCAAACCTGCAAAAATCTCTCTGAGAGCGACTGCAGTCAGTCCAAGTCAGACTGTGACTGTTTGCACAAAGGTTGCATTCCCTTTAGGTGCAATCAGCTTGTGATCAAAGATGCTCGTGAGTGTGCAACACCCTCAAGCTCTGAGCAACCATTTAGTCACCACAAGTTGCAGTCAGCTACAGAATGTGAAAAAAATTCAACACACTCACCAATCAGAGGCAAGGAGGATGCTTTTTACCCATGTTACTGAGCTGTTGGCGTGCTCTGAATTAATATGTAGTATTTGAGTTTAACTTAATTAAACTTTAGCTATCCAGTGTTGGATTGCTTTTTGGTTGAGTTGAAGTTTGCTTAGCTAATGTTTTCTGCTCGAGATGAGTCCTCTTCTTCATTGTTTCCCCAGAGTTTTTTTATTATCATTATTTTTATTTTATTTTATTTTTTATAAAATATTGACATTGTGGTGCCAGTTTAGCTTAATGGATGAGCAAGTGATCATCTGCCACATGACCAGAGTGCAGCAGTGTGTTCGCTGCTCCACTATCCAATAAAGGTGAAAATGCCCCAAATTTTTCAGGTCTGTACGTGACTTACTCAACCTTCTGAGCCACAGCCACCCTGATACAGAAACCTGAAGGACATACACACATTTTAATAAATGTGAAACTGCAGGGGAAAAGGGATTCCTAGTGCAATTTGGAGAAAAATCAAAGATCAGATTGTTTGAAGTCCAACTACAAGTGACAGGCTCATCGGGTGTGTCTGTGTTACCCAGAGATCATTACTAACATGCTGAACATTTGCATTAAGAACCGTTCTCCTTGGCAGGTGCAGACAGCAAGTGTTAAATAGTAACAGTAATTATATGAAGTGGAAAAATGTTGAGTGTAAAGTAATGCATTGTCATAAAGGGCATCAAGCTTTTTTATCCTTAACACTTAACATCCAGGTCCCGGACTGTCGTCAGCTTACACTTTGGTGACTAAGTGTGCCTTTGTTCCACTGACTGTCAATGCTTTCTTCTTGCTGGTTGTCAGATTGACTGTTGATATTTGACCTGTTGCCTACTGACAGGTGATGTAATCTCCTTTGTAACAAAGCATTCAAACAGCTGTCTCCTGATGGCTTCAGGGCACTAGACACGTTCCCACTATTCTTGTGCAATAAACCCTCTATTGTTGTGTTGGGTTTGGAAACACAATCACACAATCCGACCAAAGATGTACGTCATATTTCTTGGCGATTTCCAGTGGGGAAAAAGGGACAGTAAAACGTCAACAAGCAAGTCCAACTGAAGTATTTGTATGATACTGTCTGACTGTTGTTCCTTCATTCCACAGTTTCACCCAACTATACTGGCACCATGATTCTCGTTTGCTTTGTTTACAGCTGTACACTGCTGACTGGTTTTATTAAAAAAAAGAGAAAGAAAGAAAAGAAGAAAAAAAAAGAAGAAGAAGAAGCAAACAAAAAACCCCCACTCAAAACAGAACCATTGTAGAAACCTCAAAAGAAAGAAAATGTCCCAATATTCCTGTCAGGAAATCATGACTGGTCCTAGATTTAGTGTTCTATTGATCAGCCATCATGCATGACATCTGTGTTTGTTCTTGAGTCATAATCGCATTGATATTAGGTTCTGTCTGAACAAAAAGGATTACATACTATTATGGGAAGTGATAAGAGAAAGAGGAATTTTTGCCTTAAAGAAAATTCGATTAAAATAAACAAATAAGACTTACAGTACTTTTCTGCTCTAGCACTTGAAGTCAATTAAATTATGTGTTATTGATCTGGTCAGTGAAGTGGCAGAGGGGGTTGTTAATTAGTTTCAGCTGCTTTAGAGTTCGTGAAATTACCAAGAGGCATTACCAGTGGGGCAACAATTAGACAACCCCCAAAACAATTTTTCCCCTCCTCATCTTCTCTTAGTTTTTTTCCATTTGTTTTGCATTTTTCAAGGTGTCACTACTGGTACTATGTGATACCTGGACCCTACAGTGGTTGCACTGCAGTTCTAACTCTTGCAGGATGGCACATCAATACGTGCCATTGCCAGATGTTTTTTTTGTCTCCCAGCACAGTGTCAAGAGCATGAAAGAGATTCTATGAGACAGACAGTTACTCTAGGAGAGGTGGACCGGGCTGTAGAAGGCCCTTAACCCATCAGCAGGATCTGTTTCTTCTTGTTTATGCAAGGACAAGTAGAATTAGCCTTGCCAGAGCAATGACCTCCAGCAGGCCACCCATGTGGGTTTCTGACCATGTGGCTGAAACAGACTTCATGAGGGCCCAACATCATCTAGTGGGCCCTGAGCTTACTGCCTAGCACCGTAAAGCACGATTGGCATTGGCCATAGAATACCAAAATTGGCACACTGGCCTGCTGTGCTTTTCACAGATGAGTGCTGGTTCACCCTGAGCACATGTGACAGACGTGAAAGAGTTTGGAGAATCCCAGGCATGCATGCAAACCCATGGGGGCCACACAAATTACTCAGTACCATTTTAAGCTACAGCAATGAAATTTTGGCAAAACCGACTAGCTTGACACATCATTTTTTCACTTCAGTTTTCGGGGACTCTTTGAACTTAGCGCTCTGTAGCTTGATACTTCTTATTTCTATCAAACAACATGGCATCTTTTTCTTCCTAACACATTATCCAGTCTGTACAAGTGTAGATTTTCCCCATGGACGTTTGATGTGTTTTCAAAGTATTCCTTTAACATTTTTGAGCAGTGCATTTTCATCTTACACACACTCTCTGATTGGCAGTTTTGAGGTTCAGCATCCTGACCAGCAGCACTTCGACTGACTGGAGGATCTAGTTACCCCCAACCTTCCAATTAGCAAACACATCCCTGTACCTCCTTAACCACAGCTGCCCCATCCCAACAACTAGGGATGGACCGATCCGATATTACGTATCGGTCCGATACTGACCTAAATTACTGGATTGGATATCGGAGAGAGATAAAAAATGTAATCAGATTCATTAAATATCTCAAAAGCACCTCACAAAACTTGCAACCAATGACTGTAGAAAAGGTCATTGCTTGCGACACGGCGTAACTCAGCTCATGACCCTAGCATGTTGGGGCAGTATGTGTCACGTGATAGAGCAGCTGTGGCGTGCGAGACCTCTCGGCAGTCGCTACCAAACCGGCATTTCATCTCCGAGAAAGTTAACCCAGAGAGAAGTAAAGCAAGTGTGTAAGTTCATCTTTGAATGTTTGTAAAGCATTTTAGCCTTCTCTCCCCCTCCCTCTCCTGTTGCTACTTCAATCATGAAACTGATCAATGATCAGCTGATCGGCTTTTCTGTTGCCACTCCTGTCTCTTGTTTGTTTTTGGCCCACTTTGCGCCAGAAAGAGGAAACCAGCAGCTAAAGAACAGCAGCACGTTTAAGCTTGATAAGCTGTTGTTAGAATTTATTTAATATTACTTTCTACTCCAGGATCTTTTTCTACGCAGCTGACGGCTGGTAACTGTGCAGGGGCGGATCTAGCAAAGTTTAGCCAGGGGGGCCGATAGGGCATTAACAGGGAAAAGGGGGCACAAAGACATACTTTTCTTTCTTATTCTCATTTAAAATGTCTAGCTTTAATTAAATAATTATCTGAATCTTACACCCAAAGTTTTAATCTGACGTAAAATGAATAGAAGTCCATTACTGTATATAGTAACTATTAAGTCTAATATATACCCTGGTAAGCTATACTACTTTTTCCTTTGGGAACCATCTGTGCGGTCTGCAATTCTGTTGAAGAAAGAT
This sequence comes from Maylandia zebra, assembly GCF_041146795.1. Taxonomy (NCBI): domain Eukaryota; kingdom Metazoa; phylum Chordata; class Actinopteri; order Cichliformes; family Cichlidae; genus Maylandia; species Maylandia zebra. The sequence goes on from NC_135175.1 coordinate 24,754,460, forward strand.
GTTGAATCTATTTAATTATTGTAGAAAAATAATTTATTTCTGTGCATTTATTTATTTATTTTTACACGTGCATTAAATTAAAGTTGATTACATCGATTAAGCATCACGAGGTGGAGGGTGGTTCCCTATTTTTTTTTGTTGGCAACCCTATTAGTTAGGTTGTTTAATATTTCTGCTAAGTACTCTTTAAAATACCAGAATAGGGAGGATGGTGTGGGTTTAACTTTATTAGCTCAGTGTTGCTGAACTATGAAATATTTTGGGTGCAGTGTATTTTTTGCATACAGGTTTATCAGAATAGCTTTAGTGTTTTTTTTTTTTGTTTGTTTGTTTTTTAAATGTATGAACCTATACAAAATGCAGCAAGATATTAAAAAAACAGTTTTATTGATTAAAAAAAATACACTATATCGGATTCATATCGGTATCGGCAGATATACAAATTTATGATATCTGTATCGGACATAAAAAAGTGGTATCGTGCCATCTCTACCAACAACCTGCCCTCATTATCTGAGCTTTAAGTTCCATAACCTGAAATTATGTCTGAAAAAAGCAGTAAATTCTCATGTATAGCCAGCTGTTTTAGACCTCTTCAGTGACTGATACACTTTGTTTGTCTCCAGTGGCAGGCAGCGGTGGACTGTGCCACCGACGCTGAGCGTCAGCAGCTCTGTGAGCGAGTGTTTCAGGGTGGAGAAGAGGAGCTCGGTCTGCTGGAGGCTCTCAAGCTGCTGATGCTGAGCAGAGCGGCAGAGCTGCACAGCTGCATGCAGGGCGGTGAAGACGTCCCCCTCTTCTGCTGGCTGCTGTTCGCGCGGGACTCCTCCGACTGTCCACGCTCTTTCCTCTCCAACCACCTCAGCCACGTGGGCCTGACCGCAGGTCTGGAGCAGGTGGGAAGCGTCTCTGTTGTTTTTGACAACTTTATGGTAAAAGGTTGCTGGGAATTTTCTTTCCCACTGAGTAAACATCTGTCGCACTCAGTAACAAAAACAACAATTCGGGCTGAACATCACGAGGTGGGTGTGTTAACATTTTTGTCATGTGAGAGCCGAATAGTAAAACATGCCGGCGCTTGCTCTGTTTTTTGTTTTCCGCTTGTTTTGAGTGATCCACCATTGACCCCGGGGGCAGAGGTAGTTCTCAACTGCTGAGCGTTTTAATTGTTATTTTCATTTTTTGAATAACAGATTTTACAAGCTCTGCTTCTAAAGAGAGACTCCACCCGTAAATGTTTTGTGCTGAAGCAGCTGATCAAACATGGAGCTGTTTGAGAAGTCTGCTGGAGTTCCTCTGTAACTGTGCAATTATCCCCTCCCCCCTCCCTTTGCATTTTCTCTCTTGGGCAGGTGGAGATGTTTCTGCTGGGCTACGCCCTGCAGTGTACCATTCAAGTTTACAGACTGTACAAGGCAGACACAGAGGAGTTTGTCACCTACTACCCGGACGACCATAGGGACGACTGGGAATCTGTGTGCCTCGTCACAGAGGATGATCGCCACTACAATGTGCCCGTTGTAGAAGCTGCAGAAACACAAAAGGAGCTCCCCTCCAGCTGATTGCCACTGCAGAAAAACCTCCTGCCATACAAACACCCCTCAGGTTGATCAAGATTTATCAATTAAAGGTATAGTTTTGGGAAGTGTGCTTATTAATTGACAGCCAGCAGTAAGTTTGCTTAGCTTAGTACAAAGAATGGAAGTAAAGGGTACAAACATACAACCACCAGCACTTTTGATTGTTTGTTTTTGTTTGTTTGCTTTTACTTTAATCCACACAGAAATCAATGACACATGATTTTCTTCTTCCCTGGACAGAGGTGCCTCGCTAACCTTTCTCTATTTCCTTTATTATCTATTAACCTGTGCCGAGCATGGGTCACATCTGTCTGGACTGTTAGATGAAAAAGGGATCACAGATCTGTTGCTTTAAATTATGAGCGATCTTTATCACTGTGCACACACTCCACCAGAAGTAGAGGTGAATGCACGTTAAGAGCCTGGTCTCAGTTTTAATCTCCATCATAAAAAAGCTGTTTAAATATCAGCAGGAAAGCGAAACAAGACAAACTCTTCTGTTGTGATCGCTAGTTGGCTTAAATTAAGATACTTCTGAAGGAAAGGTGCTGGTGGGAGGATGTTCTTACCTTTGGAATGAGTGGTAACCTGAAACCTGCAGACCTCCACAAGAGACTGATGATTTTTGTTTTGGGCCTTTTATTAGAGATGTTCCTGGCTAGTCATCATTTCTAAAAGGCAAAATAATAACTCAGAAAACCTTTAGAATTGAGCAGACCTTAAATCAGGGATGTCAAACTCATTTTAAGTGGGCCGGACAGATGAAAATCTCCTTTGTGTCAGCGTGAAGAAGTTTAACTACACATTTAATCTCAATATAAGAAGAAGTGCGATTTCAACACTACGTCTCAAAAGAAATGCTGCTGCAGCAGACAAAAGAATTCTGGGATTTCATTACAAGAAATAAATGTTACAAATTACAGAAAAGTTCTGGTAGCTCATTGCCCAGACTGTCCTGCAATTATGAAGCATACTTTTTTTTTTTTTTAATTCATATAAAATGCTCTGTTATTTATCAATTTTGCTGTGGACACACTGTAAAAAAGGAGAAACTTCTCTAGTAGATGGTGCAGCTTTTCTGTCATTTAATTGGTTATCCAGTACACAATTACTATGGTGCAGTATGTGTGGCTGTGGAGGCGATCTTAATTAGTAGGAAAAACAGTAAAACACACAGAAAACAGTCCAATATAAGTCCACGATTTCTTACATTGTCTAAAGATATCCAGTCGGCCAGATTGGAGTCTTTGCCAGGCCGATTCCAGCCCCCGGGACTTACGTTTTAAATTTGTCAAGTTAAAAATTTGACATTCTGCAAACACATTCCATGTTAATGAAAAGGTCCTTTTTTCATTCATGCAAGCACACCCCGGTGCAGAATGTGGTTAACCCTGGCTTTAGCTGCTTGTTTAACCAGCTATTTCAGCAGCTGACTAGCAGGGAGGCAACATTTAAATAACTAGTCAACTGGTACTGTTTGACAAATATTATGGTCTGCTGTGTAGTAGGGCCCATTCTATAAGTTTTTGCTTCAGTTGTAGTGAGTTACTGCCTGAATGTTGCACTGATTACGGAGCGTATCCGTCTATGCACTGCACCCATACAGTCTGTATGTGGAGCTTTCTGGATAACCTTGCGAGCATTAGCTGACACGTTGACACATCTGGCCCCAAAAACCAAAGTGCTTAAGGCCATTAAGCAAACATAACGTCACAGTGACTGTGTCCATCTTCGGTATACAGTTTGTTTTTGGCAGAGAACAGCTAGCTGTCTCCCCCCGCTTACAGTCCTTATGCTAAGCTAAGCTGACTGCCTCCTGCTTCACATGTCTAACTCAGCAAATAAGCACACGTCCCAAAAATCTTGACCTATTCCTTTAAAAAAAAACAACAACAAAAAAAACCAACACACAACAAAATGCTGATTCAAGACCACGTACAAGGTTTGGTTTACATGTTCTTGTACACACTGTACTGTATACACAGTTTTCTATTTGGATATGTGTACATATCCGATATCCTGTGATTTTCTCAGATAGACGCAGATTCCCTTGCAGGGTGTCATTTTGGAAGGAAAAAAAGCCCAAATTTTCTCAGAAGTCTTTTTTTTTTTTTTTTTAAATGTAAAATTTTGAGTGAAGCTGCCAACGGCGCCAAAAACTTTAGGTGATGGTATTTACACTGGATGTTGGGCACTTTGAGTGTTAATTTATTGTTTTGTTTTTTAAAACAAGTGTGACCGTCTAAATTCATTAAGTGAAGCAACTGAATTAGTCAATGAAGGGTTGGACGATTTATCAGGTTCAACACCAGATGACGATCAGAAGATTACTCGCATCCTCTGTGTCAGAGGTGTGATTTGTGGCAGTCTGTGTGTGCATGTGTGTTTGACTTTGTGTGTATGTGTGTGTTAAACTCAATGTGTAACATGCTGCCTTTTAACCAAGCTGTTCTGAAGGGAAGAAATGTGCCAATGTTGCTGCTAACACTGGCAACAGACCCAACCACCAGCCGCTGGACTCAGAAAAGGCTCGCTTGGTCCTCCGTGTTGCCTTAGAAATAATGCACAGTAAGAATGAATGTTGGATATTGGTGATAAGAGGCCATTTATGTCTTAATTCCAGAGCAGGTAAAGGTGATTAAAGAAAATGTTATGCCATTTGCAGGAATGTTCTTGCACTGTCAAAAGTTTTGGACAGCATTTAAATAAAATGATTTTTTTGGGGTGGTGGGGGTAAAGTTCTGGATTGAGGTCTGTAGACAAAATAAAACAGTGTAAAAACGTTCTTAAAGTGGATCTTTCCTCTTTGTCTTATGTATACTATTACAATAGTGGATGCTCATTTAAAATAGGGCCAGTGTGCTCGGCATATGCACAAGTAATCGTTTTCATCCCATTTAAGAGTTTTCTTTTTTCTAATCTTGGCTCTGCATGAGGTCAGTGAGGGAGAGGATATCTCTAATATGGTCATCTCACAAGCTCCACCCACAAGTTTGCAAGGGGCAGCCAATTAGAATAAAGTTGTGTTAAACAGGATGAGGATGAGTTTAAAAGCATCTTAAACGGGGTCTTTATGCAGCTCATCCTCTGTGCGAAACAAGCCATCTCTTTAAGACTTGCATATTTTAATTCTTCACCCTCTGATACCTTCTTCTGGTCACCCTTGTTTCTCTTTCCCGAACTGGTGTCTGACCTGCTTCCAGAACAAAATGACTGGCTACGCATCAGGTCTAGGTATACCCTTGGAAAAACCTGGAAATTACTCCAGATAGATGTGTAGATAGCCACATCTATATACTGAATTGTCAACCCTGACGATCTAGGGTACTAGGGGAGGTTGTCAGATGTCTTTATGGCAGAAAAGAGTAAAAGCCCACTTTCTTCTGATTGGTTGCCCCTCGCCTGACATCTGAACCTGGTGCTTGTGAGCACCGCTTCCTTCGCTTGCCAGCGTTTTTATTTTGTTAATACCAAATTCAGATGTTGAAAAGAACAAAAACATTAGTTTGTAATCACAAAAGTTTTGCAAGATTCAAATTTGTCAACAGAGCCCCCCCAGATTTATGAAAACAGTGTTTGTATTTTAATAGATGTTTTAAACTTATTAAATCTCACCCCTGACACAAATGTCATATAATGAATAAAAAAAAAAAAACTAAGCTGAAAGAGTCCAAAATCCACTATAAATTCAGTTCCCTTTAGCTTTCAAAGCCAAAAATAAAACAATACAGGCCTAAAAAAATTCTGCCGTAACCAAACTTGTAACCAGTAAATTACATTATCTCAGATCCATTCATGCACGCTCTCTGACTGAGTATAATGCAGATTTAACAATGGTTACCTGCTTATTGGAGAGAACAGTAGGTTTAACTTTCACTCACTGGTTGTGTGAAACTGCTTTCATATTTCTGTTAGCAGGCATTCATGTGGGGGGAAAAAGGCTGAAACGTCAGCTTAGTTTGAAAAATTTCGTTCTCTGAAAATACCGACGGCAATCTAGTGAAACTTTACTCTGTCACCGTCTGGACTCTGGTCAATGAAAACAGAGCTCTGAAGTTTTATTCTGCTACTGAATAAAAACATTTTCCATCGACAAGTTAAAATTTCAGGTCAATTATCTCAAAATATAGATATTTGAATCAAAATCTTTCCTGGGAATTATTGTTCAAATGTGTTTCTGTGGCAGAAATGAGCTTCCATACAAAACAGTCTGTTTGGCTTTCCTGAAGGAATAAACACAAGATTAAAATTTATTTCACAACCAAAATGGCATTTTTAATTAAAACCCTCCAAACTTGCAGAGTAGTGGGAATATTTTACAAAACCAAATTTTCTGACCACATAACATGGACTTGTTTACACATTTAACAAGTGAAAGGCTGCTGGTTTGATTCCAGCTGAAGACAACCCCAAGGGGATTTGTATCAGGAGGGGCATCTGGTGCAAAACCGTCAATTTAAACTTGCGGAGCGACCCTGCTCCCGAGGAAGCAGCAAAAAGGTTGCTTTTATATGAAAACCCCCTTTATTAAACTTTAGCAACACACAAGAGAAGGAAAAAATAATTTTTGAAGTTATTAAACCTTCATTGATTACTTGTACATAGCCCAAGCTTCAAATAAGTACAGTGTATCGATACTGTGAGCACCCACCACTGTACATGACAGAAATGTATAACAGATCCACTTCAGGGGGAGAAAAATAAACATGATTTTGCAGTGGTATCTGTTAGACTCAAAGAAACAAGAAGGTAAAGCCAGTTCCAGGTAAGCATGAAGATTATTAATAAAGCAATTTATTTGCCAAATAAGAATGCCTTTACAGTATATACAGTACATATGACAGCCTGAATACCACCAGGAAAATGCTGGGCAAAACAAAAGTTGACTCCCAGACTGCATGGAAAGAGAACAATCATGACTATTTTTTTGGCATTTTGGTTCGTTTTGAAACACGCAGTGATATATAACGAGGGATTCCTGACCCCCCTGGGCAATTAAATATACACGATGCATTACCTATATAAAACAACAATAATCTGTACACCGTTGTATGGAAAATACGATTGCACAACCCAACAAGTCCCACAGTATGTCTATATCTGAATCCAAGCAAGGCCTTGCTGCTTAATCGTCAATTAAAGAACATAAAGAACTCTTTTGGCAACTCCACCACCACTCGACAGACGCTTCCATTCTCGCCGCTGAGGAGGAAGAGCTCTCCCGTGTCGATTTCCCTTGTTTGCCAACACATGAAAATGATTATTACGCCCCGCAGATTATGAGCACTGAAGATCGGAAGACGCTAACGGTATTTACATTGATGGATGAACACGTGGAGGTGCATGGCTTTCTTTACAGTGTGCGCATTAATGGTGAGGTGGTCGAGGTGAAGAAGAAGACCTCAGTTCTGTCGAGGGGACCTCTGAAACCAAAACCATACTCGGGAGGTCCCCTCTCTCCTCCAGCACCGTATGTCCCACATTGAGCTCGGCTTTACCTTCCTCCTCCGCTCCCTCGGATCTCACTCCTGTTCCTCCTCGTCCTCCTCCTGGAGCTCCTCGATGGCATCCATCTGATTCCTGGAGCACACCTCGCTCATGGGGGCCGAGTTCTCGCCCTCCACCACCAGCTCGTTGGACATCTCGTTTTTCTGTGGACAAAGCAGACGGGGGAAATGGAAACAAAATCGTTGCTGTGCTGAATCAAATGAGTAAAAATGAAGCCACTGTGAGTCCAGAGGTTACAAAATCCATCCAGCAGCACCTCTAAAGTCACTAATTAACACCTTACATCTCTGTTTAATCTGGATAAAAACCGTGTAAAAAAGCAGTTTGCAGGTTTGTGCCTGATTATTTCTTGGCTGAGCACAATGATTTCACCATGAAGCTGCCTGGCTCAAACACCAGGAGGGCACAGCGTTTTAGCCAAGAAACACCACGGCCTTCTGGCTATGATCTCAGCCTGTTATGTTATCCAATTAGGTGTTTTTGTGCGGATTAATGAGCTGTAAGGTGTTAATCAGAGAGCTTTAGCCTTACTTGTAGGCAGATTTAGTTTCCTTTAAACAGGGAAAGACCAACTTTCCTTTATGTCTTCATGCAAAGCCAGGCTGACTACTGATTCATATTGAGTAGAAAAATACGATGCACCATTCATGAAACACAAACATAAATATTCCTTTAAAATAAAAAGCAAAGCTGGAGATTGTTTATTTGCCTAAAATGGAAGAAACGCCATGTTTTCAGATACTTTTTTTTTTTTTTTTTTTAATGCAACATGAACACTGTGCAGCTTGCTGCTTCAACAGGATGCCGGGAGTAACAAGGTTGTTCATCTGAAACCGGCTGTCCTTACAAATTAACATTTTCCTAAAATAAACAAAGAGAATGTTATATTTCTGACAATCAGAGAGGTGTGGTCACAGAATAGCAAGTACAAGTTTATTAAAGCTGTACCGTTTTCAATTTTACTTTCTTTTTTTTTTTAAGACAAACAGAACATTAAAGGTGACACTTTATGATGATGTCAACTTGATATATTTTTTTTTTAATTCTAGAATTCTGCTAGAGGAGCTTTGCATAACTTACAGCTCAAAATAATCCTTCATAATAATCATGCTGTTAGTTCGACTTGTCTGTCGTTTTAGCTCCTCCTCCTTTGTGCAAGCTTTCTACTGGTTGGCTGCTCCTTGTAAACAGAAACATTAAACAGTGGCCGGGAGTTCTGTACCTGAGGTGACTGTATTAGACTCGGTCACAAAGGCCTACAAACCGTGACCCTCGGTGACCTTCGTTGCTATGGAAAAATTCCCTGACAGGTCACAAATCACAAAGAGTGCTTCTGCACTAAAAACCTCCTTGGACTGCTTTGGTAGTGAAACCATTCACCTTCAAATTAAAAGCTGAGCTTGACCTGCAACCAGTAAACTTTTATTTTGAAAGCAAACTTTGTTTCCAATTTGTATTGGACTTCACAGTTTCAATTTAATTTGTTGCTTTAAAGTAAAAAAAAAAAAAATTTATATTTTGAGGAAATGCAATTTTCAAAATTAGAGATAAAATCCAAACAATCCGATGATCTCTTATGACCAATCACTCATCATCCTGTTAATACTCCGGTTTAACAGGAGGGCAGTGCGTTTGCAGACGTGTTGCTATCTTCCCAACAAACCACGGGCCACTCTGGTGTTTTAGTGACCAAAGCAATGACAAGGAGGATATATATTTTTTTGTGTAGCGCCGTCTTTGCCAGAAGCCACTTGCCAACTGGTCTGGGAATTCAACCTGTGGTTGCTAACTAATCTCTAGGAGTGCAAGACTGAAGCCTGAGGGATGGCCACTGTCACTGACCTCACAGAGATCAGTCTGAAGCCTGAGCTTGTGGTTCACCAACATGTTATTTCAAACTTTGGCCAAGTTTCACGTGAGCATCCACCAGTAATCCAACAGTAATGAGAGAAAGCTAGGAGAAGCATAGCAGGTCCACTTTATGCCCATGCACAGGGATAAATAAAAATGCCCAAGCCTTCTCCTCGCATGTGTGCTTTGATGGAAGGATAATGACTAAACAGGAAAATTATAATTAGTGAGGCACACGCCGTCTGTTCACAGACCCATAAAGAGCGAAAAGAAAAAAAAAAAAAAAAAGAAAACGCAAAAAGAGGTGTGTACTCATGTTTAGAATGACCTCAGTCCAGGTGTTCTCACCTGTTGTCGATAAACATAGCAGGCTGCTATAGCAACCATTGTGGACTCCCCTATGAAACCAGCGAGGAGGGATCCGACCCCGAGTGTGGCCCCGTGAACCCTGAAACACACACAAAAAAGGAGCAGATCAAGTTTTGAACACCGTGAACTAAACATGGACCGGTGCGGACGTGAATTTGCCCGTCAGGAGTAAAAAGTGAGAAACCGCAGCTACGTATTGCATAACTGTAATCCTGACTCACAGCGCTGACCTCTGTGAACCTCTCAGTGCTCTCTGAAGTGGCAGCTTACCCCATATAAGGCAGCACAACTAGACTGGTGATGAGGACAATGATGCGCAGAACCGAGCTGGGGGCCAGCACAAAGGTCTTTTTCAGGGTCATGAGCCATCCAGTCAAATGAGCCCGAACAGTCACTGCAAACACACAGAAAACAGAAACACTGCCTCACTTGTCCGAACGAAACACCAGTACAAACCACAGCTGGAAGCAAAAGTGAAGCTGAAAGAGAAAAAAAAGGTACGTCTTACCTGGCAGGGGAAAAAAGGAGAAAATCCTGAGTGGGACCACGCACAGCTTAGCGAAACTATCCTCCACTCCAATTACATCAACCAGGATCTTCTCTGACACATGAGGACTCCAAAACACCACAAAGCAAAGCTGTGCAGGAAACGAACAAAGACTAAATTAATTTATCCCCCGCTATGCCTCATTAGATTTCATTAGTTCATTATCTCGAGGGGCTTCGGACCGGACGCGGGCCCCTTTGAAGCTCCTACAAAACAAGCGAGCGAGCGAACGCATGATGGACGGCGTTATTGTTCCTAGAAGGCGTTTCCAAAGCACGTGCAACATTACTGTAGCCATCTCAAAGCAATTACCCTGCGAGCGGAGCATTAATAGTGTTAAACAGGACAGCAAGCTGATCTGAACATGAATAATACATCGCTTTGTTTCGAATTGTAAAAACAGTTTCTCTGCACGCCGCACTTGGACTTAGATCAGAGGGGCTCTTCTATAAAGAGAGATTAATGAGTGAGGGAGGTATGTTGAGCCTAAAGCTAGAGTATTCAGTGTCACAACACAAGCGCCCTCTTTAATGTGGCAGGTCATCACAGCTAATGCTGAACACATACCGTGGTCTGGGAACAGGTCGTGTGCGTTCAGTGATTCTTTCAGCTTAAAGCATGCCTTAAAGGTCATGCAGATTGCAACGTGCAACCGGTTGAGCTGAATCCAAGTCACGCCAGAAGGATGCTGCACAGTGCAGAAAAATGCACTGCACAGTCAAATGAATTCACATGCAGAAAAAGATTTTTTATGCTCAGTTCCTCCCCTTTTATGTGAGCGTGCTCAGAGCCCGAAACAGGAAGACTGGGTTAACAGAGAAAGCTGATAACAGGTTATCACGCCCGTAGTTATCGCTGACTGGGTTTTTTTATGTTTTGTCTAAAAAGTCTGACCTTGTCAAATTTGCTTCATAGCTCATCCCTCTGGAGTTCCCGGAGATGCACTCATGTTTTGACTAACCAACAGCCACTCTCCATTTGTTACCAACTACAAGTACTTGCCGTCCTCCAGCTGTTTTTCAGGATTCCTGAAATGTCTCAACTTGGAACAAAACACTGATGATCTGATCATCTGACAACCAGCATGTAAATAAAATGCACTCGATCACCTGGTGTCATATTTAATCATCCTCACTTGCTGAGTCTACTCTCAGCCTTATGTAAAGCACCCAGACCTTCCAGGAGTCCTCGCTCACCTCTACTTGCTTTCCTGCTGCTTTGTGTAACTACTTCCTGTCACATGCTGTCACCCTAGCCCTCTCTGAAACCTGAATAAGTAGAGAACAGACTATTAATTCTGCTGGGCATTCCAGCTTCCTCGTACACAAATTTGGCCTTGCTGGGTGAGGCGGTGATCCACACTTTGAAACAGTTGACAAATGGAAAGCAGAATGATATAATCACACACAATAAATATCTCCAGTAGGGCTCAATCCCCACAGAGTTCACCAACAGGTGAAAACTGTAATCTAATTCAGGGTCATGAGAAGTCCTGATATGAGGTGCCCTCTGAACAGGCTGCCAGATTGTCACAGACCTAACACACCATCTTATCACTCTAAACTAGTCTCAACAGATAAATGTAAAATGCAACACCAGCTGAAAAAACCCCCCCACCTGTTACTGCTCTAGTTTTCATCGCACTGTAAACCTGCCTCTAGCTCAGCACCCATCGACCCAGATTCTCTCGTTCAGGTCTCTCTTATGCCATCTAATCTGAAAATGAATGATGACTAATCCCACCGTCACAGAGATGCAGCGAACTCTGGGTTTAAACTCCAGTCCTGTGTGGTGCACTCTGTGGTGGAACCAGAAGTTTACATATTACATTATTAATACTACATAGCCAGGATGTTAAACATGCAGTGCAGCGGATGGCTGTGAAAACTGAAGAAGGAGGGAGGATGACTCTTTTTTTTCCCCTTCTAACTTAGTGAATAAAAAAAGGTACTCATTGTTACTTCTTCTTACCAAAACTAGTGTTTACTCTTTTTAGGCACTGAAAATTACACCTCCAGATTCAGAAGAATTACACAGTAAATGTTGTGAAATTATACCCCAAGTTGCCGACTGGATTATAAAGTCCTAACTTTTTACACGCGAAAGGCGCTCAGTCTGGAGGCTTTTAAATTAAAGTTATAAGGCAACAATTTTATAATTTAGTTCGGTTCTGTGGTCGATGATAATTGCTCTCAATCGGCAGCATTTGACTCAGCTCATTTATGGCAAGGAACGAGTAAAAAGTCACTTTTCTGTTCACTGGCATGTTGAATGGAGCCTTTCAGAGTCAGTCATGATATTTGTCCCTACACACCTTCACAAAAATTAAAAACTGTCAAAAGTGCAAGATTGAATTGATTTTCTTGCCCAGTAAAAACACTTCAAATAGTAAAAACAACAACAACACCTGATGTTCCAGCAGTTGTGATCGCTCAAACCTGCCACTAGCTCAGCACCCACCTACCCAGATTCTCCCACTCAGGTCTTTCTCATGCAGGCTAATCTGAAAATGAATGACGACTAATCCCACCATCACTGCAACCAGACCACTTTATTTAAATCACTGTTTATCTATGCATCACTTTAAGCCTGTGGCTCACCATCATGGTGCTTTTCTTTGATTAATGGTCGTTTGGGTTGGAGACATAGTAAGACACAATGCTCTGCAGTAGGGCTGCCACGATTAGTCGACTAGTCACGATTATGTCGACTATTAAAATCGTCGACGACTAATTTAACAGTCGACGCATCGTTTGAAGCTTTGTAAGATCACAAAGGACGCAGGAATAATAGCAGGATTTAAGAGTGTAATAACGGACTGAAACAGAAGATGGCAGCACTGCATGTCCAAGGATGCCAGCTGCCGTTAAACCCCGAAGAAGAAGAAGCTGTGTCCCAGAATTCATAGCGCAGCTGTCAACAATGGCGGCAGCTAGTTAGTTTTAACTTTACTCTTATTATTCTTTCTGGGTCACAAAATAAACGTTTAACATATTTTCAGGCGAGAATGTAACTGTGTAAACCTCAAATATCTGCTCAGTTTATCAAGACACCACATATTTTCAAAAGCGCTCCGACGTTTTCGGAGACGTCTGTTACCCACTAGCTCGTTAGCTAGGCGGGGGCAAGGCTAACTAGCGCCGTGAGAACACCGGACTCCCGGCAAATCGTTTTCAAACCCACCGCCGTCTTTCGCTAGTCAGGTTAAACATATATATAAGTCACTTAGATAACTTAAATGTTATTGTTTGGCTTTTTTCAGTATTTTATTTGTTCCTGAGTAAATCGGTTTGGCTGAGATTAAAGGTATAGTTTTTGCACAGCTAAAACTGTCAAGCAGACAGCTGATTATCAGAAGTGTGAGACGCTGGAGAATATACTCCGGTGTCCTGTTATATTTTAGAAAGCAAGGAGTTTATTAAACTTCACCGAAACAATCTGCAAATTTCATTAAAAATTAATAAACTACCATCTTGTCTTTATTTTTAGTTAGCACAAACACTTCAAGCTGTAAGCTAATGATAGTTATACAAGACCAGATGATGCTGGTGCAATAAGCTGTACGTCCAATGGATGATGATCTGATTAGTCGACTAATCGCAAAAATAATCGGTGACTAGTCGACTATCAAAATAATCGTTTGTGGCAGCCCTACTCTGCAGTATTTTCAACATCGCAGGAAGTTTCAGATTTCTGATCCTCTGAACCAAAGTTTGGGTGAGGATTACTTCTTTTGATGATTTCACCTGGCGTCGCCTCACCAGTTATCATTACTTTAGCTAAAAAATTTTGAGGCGAGCAATTTATCTGGCCCGAGCGAAGCCGCCAATCTCCCCTGACTCAACCGTGGTTACTCTAAACAAGGTGAGACACCCCAGCAAGGTCTGTTTGCATAAGATTTAATTATCCGTTACGTAAGGTTAGTCACTCCCCTCCTCAGATACGCCTCGTCTACCTCCTCCAGTTGTTTTCACTCTGCTGCATTTCCTGCATGCGTAATTAATACAAGTCAGAGCATGAGGGCTTGTTTTCGACACAGCACCTATCTGCCTGTGGTGCTTTGCCGAACACACACCCTCACATAGAGGTTTACAGCTCTGGGATTCCACATCTGGTGTGGCATTCTTCTCCTCCTCTTTCTCCTCCTTAAAAAAGACCCAACCTTTGCCACAAACTTCCTGTTTTTCTTATTCAAGCTGTTAGGACAGCTAACTGAAGAAAAAGCTCATTCTCACTCGTCGCATTAATACCAAACAGAAGGCGAATATGATCAGGAAGAGCGTTTTTGCCGATTTAAAGGCATAACTGTCCAAACATTTAGCAGAGAAACAAAAACAGTGCGCAGCAGCGTGCATAATGACGCAGGAGCACTCATTATTTAGCAGAAAAGCATACCTGCAAGGGGCTTTTGAAATGTGTTAAATGACATGTTTTATGTGAATGCCCATTTTGTGATGCTCTTAAAACTTGGGTGGGACTGGGACAAAAAAATAAATAAATATAGGCCCTTAGCCTGCTCACAAATTCCACCCTAATGTGTCTCCCTGCAACCTGAAACCAAGACGGCACAGCGAAGGAAGAGTACATATGAGTCATTAAAAAGTCGATCACTTAGAACCTTAGTACAGAGCAAACAGGGTTAGAGACATGCAAAAGCCATGTTGAACATGTTTGTGCAGAACACTGAACCAGTTTTGTTGGTCATGTTGGTCTGACTGACAGCATCTTTAACCTGTGATGAGGCAAGATTAAAAGTAGGCAAACAAGGCAGGCGGCTGCCAAAAAAACAAAAACGCAAAGGTTAGTGATGTTTGCACTCTCACATTCAAGATTAGTCTTTGAAAGACAAACATCAGGAAATGCTGCCAAACAGATTTGCATGTTTTCCATGTGTGAAACAGGAATACCTGGCTTGGGCTAGGAGCTTTTTTTGTCAGATGTCAGATCAGCAAACAGCACCTCACACACTGGAACTCAATACAAGCTATCAGTTAGAAATGTGAGGCAACACGTTTAAGTAATAGTGGGGCTAAATTACAGCAACGCCTGCAGAGCAACTAGGTGCTTTTTTTCGTTTCTGAGCTAAAAACAACAAAAAAGGATGTGTTAAATTGCTTCAACATAATCCGGTATGGTGTGCAAAAATCAAAAGTCACCTTTCTTTTCTTTATATTTTGAGAGGAAAATGAGAAATAGCTGCAGCCATTAATTGAAACATGTGCAAACACACGTGGAAATACAGTATATAAGATTCTAATGAACTCTCTTTAGCATACCTTGGTCTTTTCTGAGACCATTTCTGACGAGGCTTTAGTAACCATAGATAGATCGACCGGAGGGTCAGATGTAGATCTTGTGTCAGGTCTTTACTAGACTTTTTTCCCCACATTAGACGACACTTCCTTTGTCCTTCATGTGTCCAATTTTCTCAAATTTTGTCACAACACACCAACACATGCAGAGCTTTCAGCTTATAGCTCTTTGTAAACCTTCCTGTTGGTGGAAAAAAAAAAATTCTGTCTTACTGTGTCATCTTTGCCATTTTTCATATATTTAAGTTAAAGCACCGGAATAAATGATGTTTCGTGAAAAGCTGCTAGTAACAAAATCTAGCATTGGTTGTTTGCCAAGCGGTCTGTTATGTCTAGACACAACAAGTTTGTGGAGTTTGGTGCCTTTTCCTGCTTGACTGATTTATAGCTAAGTGTCAAGTGGCTTAACATTCCTGTGAAAATGGTCAGGTACAAGGACTGGACTGAAAATGATTTTTTTAAAAAAATAAAAAAATTGCAGCCAATGTCCAAAAAAAAACAAACAAAAAACTTTCTGGCAAAATTACAAGTCTGGCTCCTTGGAAGCAAATTACGATGAAGTGAGGGGTGGCTCAAGACTCTGCACTGTGCCCCCCGCATAAAAAAAGAAAGAAAGATCTTACCGTGAGTGACAGCGCCAGACAGCAGAATGTAAACTTCTTAATATGCGACTTGGTGACAAGGCTGCCAGCGTTCAGCTTGTTGCTGGGATTATTCTACAAGTGAGAGAAGCTCATTAGTGTTCTAGACAAAAAGCAGACTTATTTCTACTGTAAACACTAGCAGGGACAGTCTGAGAATACCTTGTCAAAGGCTGGGTATACTGCTCTCAGTTCAGTCAGCCAACCGTAGGGCATGTGGCCTACCGGGTATGTGGCTGTGAGCACAGCAACGGCCTGGAATGACAAAGACACGACAGCTAGAAGTCATCAGCACATCGGCGCTAGTGCTGAAAATACCACCCGCGCCACACAAGCGGCTAAATTAATGATAGAGGCCTAACAATAGCCGACGCGAGAGGAGCACATGCGTCTCTCACTTTCCCAGCAGCGTTCGGGTTTTGAAAAAGTTTGCGACCGGCCTTGAGCTTGTTATTGTGTCCCGAACAACAATGGGCAGCGAACAGTACAGCCATGGAGGAATGTTTTCACTCAGTGTTATGAAGCCCTCAGTTTCACATGTACATGGTGAATCACCCAAACCACTGGCAGCCAGTGTTGTCAATGATTTCCAGTTCATTCTGGTAAACAGCTTTGTATTGTCTCTAGTAGTTGGGGATCTCTGTAAGCCAGAAAGCTCCAGAGGGAGTTTGTTAGCTTTACATCTGCAGTAACTTGAGGGGGGGGGGGGGGGGGGGGGGGGGATTAGACTGCGAAAGTCTCTCTTTACGATCCTGTGAAAGCATCGCAACAATTAGCATAGAATAGCATATGAAGCAGTTTGCAGCAAGTTCGTAATTAAAAGGAATACAATAAACACGAGTGATACGCTCACCTCTGTGGCATCACTGGTGCCCTTGAGGTCACGAGACACAAAGAGGTTGACGATGGGTCGACTGATGCGCTGAGTGGCCAGGATGAGGGCGAGAGGCCACCAGAAACTCAGCATCTTTTTGATGGTGGCGTCGCCCTGCAGGGACAGAGAGAGGAGACGTGCTTGAGACTAGTTTTATTATTACGAAACATGCAAAAAAAAAAAAAAAAAAAGTCAGCACATACCCCCACGTCAAGCCCGCTGGAGTCCGGGATGTTGTCGTGGATGTTGCAGTAGTAACCCAGCCCGACGATGCTGAAACGAACCAAAGCACCCATATACAGCGAAAGTATCGGGATGAGTAAGGGCTCCACACATTCCAGGTTACTGTGCAGGAGAATGGCCACGAAGACGATCTGCGGGAGAGGAGAGCGATCACGTAACACGCTCACGGGTGAATTAAAGTTTGATTGAAAGCGAACGCGGGTGTGTCTCGTCACCTGAGCCACCACGTCAGAGATGGATGCAGAGCCGACGATAACGCTGTACTTGTGCTTCAGAAGGATCCCTGCATGAATCCATGCCTTCAAACAATAAAGAGAGGTCAGCTCGAGACGCAAAGCGGCATTTTGCCCATTTTTCTGATCGCAGCCGGGCCGTATATTGGTGTGTTGTAGAAAACAAAACAGAGTTGATTAAAACCCGCCTGGTACGTTTAAACCAATGCTTACCATTGCATCCAACAAAGGGAACGCAGCCAGGTACAAGAAGGCCTTCCTTGTCTTGTGCCCCACAGATTCATCCACATGGTGGAGCTTATTAATAATGTAGTATCCTAAATCTGTGTATGCTGCAGGAGAAAAGGGGAAGGGGGCCACAGGTGGGTGAGAAGAGGTTAATGAGAAGATTTCTTCCCACGCTCGATTGTTTTGTGAAAGCTGCAGTAATGAACTCTTTAGGTCTGGCGCGTACAGACACACAAACACCAAAACGTTGCATTTTTAGGATGCGGTTTAAACACTGTCATCAGGCGTTCACAAACAACCCTTAAACACACCTATCAAGATATGCAGGATGAATGCGATGGCCCCGGCCGCCACCATGCAGAACACAGCCTTCCTCCGGTCCCGCTTGCTGTTGACAAACACCAAGCCCACATTCTTAAAGTCGCTCATTGGGCCGGTGAAGAACTTCATCAGGGAGTAGGCCAGACCGTAGCTGGCCAGCATTTCCACTGCATCCTCTTTGACTGTGGCTATGCCCCTGTTGAGGGCCTGGAAAAGATATGGCATGGAGGGAGGGAGGGGAGAGGAGAGGAAGAGGTGAGACAGCACGTGAGGCATGACCAGCCCGCATGAGCGTGACTTGGTCTAACTTTATCTCTAGCCAGACAGCACCACAGCCCTTAACAGTCCTTCAATAAAAAAAAAAAATTGTTTTAAAAAGTAAAACACACAGAGGAATATGTGCCTGTCCTTTACAAGCGATCACACACAGTCACCCTGAGAAAACACAACTACAGCTGCTTTCTCTTTTTGCAGGACTCTGTGCTATTTACAGAGCCATTACATAAGCTTAATCCTGACATCTCCAAGCCTCTATGTGCGTGTGTGTGTGTTTTTAATTCTCACACTATCTGCACAGGCTCTCTGGGGTAAAAAGCAGCCATGAGATCACTCATTTGGCTAAGAAAGGACAGGAAATGTCCAGACAGGAAATATGACAATTAAAGGAAAATGTTGGGTGCGTTTTAATCCGTTCTCTATCATCTGCAAGTGGATCAGATTGACTGATAAATGACAGGAAAGAGGCGTGCTGTTAATAACACTGACAGCTCAGTGCGTTTCACGGCAGCAATGGCGACATTGTTTGTTTTTTTCCAGAATAAAAAAAAGGAAGAAGAAAAAAAACATCAGGCCCTTCGTGTGGGTGAGAGATCCGCCTCTTTTGCTAAATAATGTACATAAACCTAATGGATGTCTCGACAGTCACATACACGACACCCCTCACGGCTAAGCTAGCCGCAGTTGAAGCCCCAAACCAGGGGGACTAAACGAGACTCGAAATGACTGGTGTCAGCTCGGGGAAGCGGTCGGTGTTTTCTGGGGCCATTTAAAAAAAACGCTAAATAAATAAAAGATGCTAGTTGACACACCGAAGCACTCTCCCCGTCACAGCGGCGGAGTAATAAAACGGCCGTTAGCCGCCGCTAGCTAAGCCAAAGCTGCGGTGCCGTGAGTCTTCCTACCCCCCTCCCCTCCCCTCCCGTAACCTGAAAACAAGCCAGCCGGAGCCGTTACCTGTTCTCCGAGGTCGATGGCAACATTGGTGATAGCCAAAGGCACCAAAAAGCGGATGAGAGGCCAGTAAGGGCTGAGAGATGGAAACTCCACCATAGTACAAGCCGGGATGACAGAGCGAGGGGCATCTGCCTCGGTCTTGATTGATGAGGAGGAAAAAGCAGAAGATTAGCGGCGAGGAGAGGCAGTCGGAGCACCTGTGTTTCTGCCGTCGGAGGGGGGGTTAAGTGGGGCAGCGGCGGCGGGAGGAGCCGGGGCGCTCCGGTAGCGGCTGCGCTTCACGAGGTTGTGGTGCTGCTAAGAGGATCCGAAGGTCAATGGAAATCTCACACCGGCGCATCTTCCTTGCAAATCGTCATCATCAAGGGGGTGGAGAGGAGAGGGGAGACGCGAGGTGACATCAAACAAAAAAAGGAGGGGACTGGGACGAACCGAGGTGGAGATTCGGATTTTTTTATTTTTTTTTTAAAAAGAAGGACACGCGATAATCCGGAGCAGCTCGGCTGGATTATCAGTTTCCGACAGCGTCGTGTTTGATTTCACTGCGCCTGTGCTGGGGCAGTCCGGCTGCTTTTCGACCCTCCCAGAGGCTGGAACCCACTGCTGCCCGCACGTGGGCCTGGCATCCCGGCCGTGACGTCACCGCCAAGTATAAATCTGGCTTTTTATGACAGCGGAGCACGCGACACACAGGAGAGCTAGCAGCAGGGGGTGGTTCGGTAGAGATGAATAATCAGTTCACAACCGTAAAAGAAAGTAAATCTAACTGGTATCTAACTCGTATCTCCACGAGGAGAGTTTGGTCTCATAAATCCTTCTATGTTGCACATTAAACCTGCTTTGAAGACACTTAGGTTTACGCAGCATAAACGGGTAAACGTACAAAGACATACACTGCCACCTGCTGGACAAAGACATTTTAATGTGCAACTGGATGAACAGGGGTGTACCAACAGCATTCTCATGGGGTGCCACTGGCTCACTGTGTAATATATGGGATGATAATATTAATCGAATATGGTGTTTGCAAACGTAGTCAACATTTGATTCTATTTAATGCACTATCCAGTAGCTAATTAGCAATTTGTTAGTTGTATGATCTGTTGTAGTGTCTAAATATGATTCAAAACAAATAATCACATATAAATTCAATATAATACACTCACTTTCAGAGTGGACCCTTTAGTTACCAAACGTGAGTCCAAGCTTGATCATGTTCAGCAGAATTTTACAGACAAGTTAATGAGCAATTTGTGACAAAACTGATAAGAGGGGAAACATTCCTCTAAACCAGGGGTGTGAAACTTAAGGCTCAGGGACCAGAATAGACTCAGCTAATGGTCCAATCCAGCCCACTGGATCGCTCTGGAAAATGTGAAGAAGAACCCGTCTCGAATGCCAGTCGTACTATACCAAAGTCATTAACTGATTATTTCTTTATAACAACAAAAACTATATATATTCTCTGCTCAGTCTGAACAATGAACTTTCATGAATTTTATCTGTAGTTTTAAATAAAAAATAATCTCTCACTGCAGGATTAAAGCAATAAAAATATGAATGAATCAATATTTGTTATCCAGTAAAATACTGCATATGGTTCTGTGTAAGGAATACCTTTACACACACTCTCTCTCTCTCTCTCTCTCTCTCTCTCTCAGATAAAACTGAGGTTATTGTATTCGGCCCTGAAAATCTTAGAAATATGGTATCTAACCAGATTCTTACTCTGGATGGCATTACCTTGGCCTCCAGTAACACTGTGAGGAACCTTGGAGTCATTTTTGACCAGCATATGTCCTTCAATGCAGCTATTAAAGAAATGTGTAGGACTGCTTTCTTCCATTTGCGCAACATCTCTAAAATTAGAAAAATCCTGTCTCAGAGTGATGCTGAAAAACTAGTTCATGCATTTATTACTTCAAGGCTGGATTATTGCAATTCATTATTATCAGGATGTCCTAAAAACTCCCTGAAAAGTCTTCAGTTAATCCAAAATGCTGCAGCAAGAGTGCTGACAAGGACTAGAAAGAGAGAGCAGATTTCTCCTGTTTTGGCTTCCCTTCATTGGCTTCCTGTTAAATCCAGAATTGAATTCAAAATCCTGCTCCTCACATACAAGGTCTTAAATAATCAGGCCCCATCTTATCATAATGACCTTGTAGTACCATATCACCCTATTAGAGCACCTTGCTCTCACACTGCAAGCCTACTTGTTGTTCCTAGAGTATTTAAAAGTAGAATGGGAGGGAGAGCCTTCAGTTTTCAGTGGAACCATCTTCCAGTTTGGATTTAGGAGACAGACACTATCTGTACTTTTAAGATTAGGCTTAAAAAATTCCTTTTTGCTAAAGCATATAGTTAGGGCTGGATCAGGTGACCCTGAATCCTCCCTTAGTTATGCTGCAATAGACGTAGGCTGCCGGGGATTCCCATGATGCATTGAGTTTTTCCTTTCCAGTCACCTTTCTCACTCACTATGTGTTAATAGACCTCTCTGCATTGAATCATATCTGTTATTAACCTCTGTCTCTCTTCCACAGCATGTCTTTATCCTGTCTTCCTTCTGTCGCCCCAACCGGTCGCAGCAGATGGCCCCGCCCCTCCCTGAGCCTGGTTCTGCCGGAGGTTTCTTCCTGTTAAAAGGGAGTTTTTCCTTCCCACTGTCGCCAAAGTACTTGCTCATGGGGTGTCACATGATTGTTGGGTTTTTCTCTGTGTGTATTATTGTAGGGTGCACCTTACAATATAAAGCGCCTTGAGGCGACTGTTGTTGTGATTTGGCGCCATATAAATAAAATTGAATTGAATTGTGTGATAGGCCTCAGCCTCTATTGATCTTGTGCTCGGGGCATGTTCCTGTGCTGCCATGATTAGTACCTCTGAGCTGTCTTTTTTCAGTCCAGCTTTGTCCAGCCACTGGTTGGATTTCTGGATGCCAGCCACTTACTCTATCTACCAGTGGTACATACCGTGCAGGGGCCTGTCCTTCCATCATGGTTCTTCTCATTGTTCCTCTTCTTCCTCAGGTTTCTGCTCCCTGAAGTATTCTCTAAGCAGGCGGTCTGTTGTGGCCATCTTCGTGATGTACTCAAGTATGTTCGGGTGTTCGTCTCATCCTGGACGGTCGTTTTGACACTGACTAATCCTTGGCCACCTTACTTCCGCTAAGTTTACAGTCTCAGGGAGGTGGACTTGGGCTGAAACCCTCCATGCATGGTCAGGAGCTTCCTTGTCTTGATGTCAGCGGCTTCTATCTCCTCGTTTGGTCAGGTTATTATCCCAGCAGGGCATCTAATCACCGACAGGGCTTGGTCTTCCCATTCAGCTGACTCTTCAGGAGGCTTTGGTGGTTCACACACATGTGATCTTTCTTTTTAAACCTAATCCAATAGTGAGAGGTGCTATGATGTACGGATTGATGACAGTGACAAAAACACAGGGCAGACAGTCTCTGCAATCCCTTTAAAACTAAAGGCTCCTGATAAGGGGGAAACATTTCATTTTATCATATTAATATATTACTCCATATTAAGCTGTCAAATTTGGTTACTTTTTATTTAAACACAGTGTCTTAGTATTTATATTAACAGACTCAGCTTCACTATAATCAGTCCTTTAATTAACTGTGAAAACCTGTAACACAAAGAAAAAAAAAATCTATTTTTGCCACTTTAGTCCAGGACATATGCAGTTAAAAGGAACAGGGCTGTGCGATGTGATGCTTTTTTTTCCGCATGGAAACAGAACCAAACCTTGAGGTCACTTTACTGGCTTTGGTTTAAGGTTTTCAATCATAGTTAATTAGACTTGCTCTCATTGTCTTTTTAAATTCCTCAGTTTTCTTGCTTACTTTGTTTAACCTGTAATGTCAAGACTCGTGACTGCAGCCCTGCCTGAGTAATCCTCAGTCAAAGAACACAAAAGTTGTTTGTGCCTTTGATTGGTGCCTGAGGGAGGCTCTGCGGTGGTTCTAAGAGTTGACACAGCCATTTACAAGCAGACATGCCATTCCCATGCAGCTGTAACTAGAGTCAGATGTTTGCTCATATCTGCAAGTGCACTTTGTATTTGGATTGTCATTACGTCCAGTTGTGTCCACGTGATTCTTCATGATGATAAAACAACTCTGTGGGTTTTTATTTGATAAAACAGTAAAGAAATGTATTCCCAACTTTGTACTCTGACTCATTAAGTGGGTGGGGTAACAAAGGACAGAGTGGTCACCAGGTAAGTCTGAGAATGTGTTTGAGTGTTACTTTGTGAATGCTGCAACCAGGCCTGGACTGAGACAAAAAAATCGGCCCTGGCATTTCTGGTCCAGGTGGCCCACCATGATCAGTCAAAAAGAAAAAAAATTTACTACCTAGCAACAACACCTTTTTGTGACTGCCAGGGCTTTATATGAGCTGTTCCTGGTACTACTATTAACAGTGCAGCAGCTAAGATGATGATTCATTTGACACATTTTGCTCAATCTATTTCTAGTTTCTTCTTCTATTTCTCTGTCAGCTCCACATTTTCACTTTTGTTTGTCCATCTTTATCAGCCACTTCTCCCACACTAAACTCTGTTCAACAAGGTGCATGACCGCACAGGGATAGTGGGGGAGGGGCTGGACAAGTTAAGAGATTTGACTGGGCAACCATACTCTGATTAGTAACTCTATAGTACTGTGGTAAACTCTAGGTGCACCGATTTATTGAACTGTGCAAACACACATGGAAATACAGTATGTAAGGTAAGAAAAACAGCGTTTTTACCATTTTAAGGTGTGTGAAAGTCAATATTTTGTTTGTCCACCTTTATTCTTCAACACAGCCTGAACTCTCTAGGTCAAACTTTCTTGTCATTTCTTTAAGTAGGCTTCAGGAATAGTTCTCCAGGCTTCTTGAAGGGCATACAAGGCTCTTATTTTTGGATGTTTGTTGCCTTTTATTCTGTTCTCTGTCAACATGATCCCACACTGCTTCAATAATGTTGAGGTCCGGGCTCTAGGGAGGTCAATCAGTGACTGATAGTGTCTCATTGTATGTTTTTCTATGCGTTCACTGTATTGGCAGTGTATTTGGGATTATCAGCTGTTGTCAACCAGCTGTTTGCCAGATGGTTTTGCATGGTGGCTCAAAATCTGATGGTACTTTCTTGCTTTCATAATTCTTGGTGTTGGATCAGATCTCCAAACCATGACAGAGCCTCCACTGTGTTTTACAGATGGCCGTAGACACTCACCATTTGACCTCTTTTACTTTATCTGAGTCATTGCTCTTCCATTGAGATCATTTGTGATGAGGCTTTGTTGAACAGTAGAATAATCAAATAAAGGGCCAGATAACAATTTCTAAAAGACATACCTTTCATATACTGACTTTCATTAGGCCTGCCACCTTTTCACTTGTCCTCCATTTGTTTAGTTTCCTCAAACCTTTTAAGGACTTACTGCACTACATGCTGATATATGCTAAGTTTTTACTTATACTGTATCTTTTTGGGAATCACCATGTTGGTGCAGAACATGTCAAACTGTGTTTTCTTTTTCATTTTTCCATATATTCAACTAAAGAAAATGGAAGAAACTGTGTGTTTCGTGACAGGCTGTTAGTAACAAAGTGCCTAAAGAGACAATGCATACATACACAATAAATAGGTTCTTTCCTAAGTTGCCTGTTATGTGTTGACACAATACTGGTTCATCTCTTGAGTTAGGTGGTTCTTTTTATGCTTGAATGATTCAGAGGTCTGTGTGCAGTGGTTTTACAAACAAGAAAAACACTCCTGTGAAACTGGCCGAGTACAAGGGCTGAAAATGAGTGAAAAAGCAACCATTGTCCAAAGAAAACCTTTGAAGGATCTTCAGAAAGCTGGAGAACTAAAAGTCTGGCTCACTGAAAAATGAACTATAAATAAATAATGGGTGACTCGAGACTTTTGCACATTACTGTGTATGAAAATACTGGACCTGGTTTCATTTAGTTCAGGCTGTGGTTTGTTGCTGAACAATTTGGTGACTTTTGATGTGATCTCTGATATAGACATGAAGACAGTCCTTTGACATTTATGTACCTCCTGCGACATTAATTCTGTTACTTGGTAGCTCCTGGGTACATATAAGGGTGATAAAATGTATTTATATAGCACTTTTCAAAACAAACATTATAAAAAAGCTTTACACCCACACACAGTGCAACAAAGTACATAGTCATGTTTAAAAAAGGCAGGCATGGGAAGTGCAAAGGAAAATAAATAAATGTAAAATTATGGGTGCACTGTAAACATAATAGAACTATGCAAGAATTAAAAGAAATGCATTTTCCATACTTAACACTCATTGGTTTTTGAGATTTTGTGCAGTACGATGCTGCAGTTTAGAGACGCTCAAAGCACAAGTGACTAATACACTTTTATGGGCTCTTTTCACACATAAACCTTATATTTCTTTGCTATCAAACCAAATCAAAGTCACCTAAGATGAATTTTAATGTATATTTACAGGAACGAATTTAGTTGTGGTGCATTGAATCGATGTGTCTGGGTTTTAACCTCCCAATGAGCTTAGATCAGTTAGGAAGAGGAGTAAATGAATGGACGGATGGATGGTAAAGTTAAAGTTCGCCCTCTAGTGGCCACATTTGGAGCAGACGAACAGTTCTGAACACTGACCTGACTGAAATAGTTTAAGTCTTGGTCCCAAACTCAACTTATTTTATTGTTTTGCATATATTAGTTTAATAACTTTTATTATTTATTATTATTATCTTTTATTTTAGTCTTTATAACTTATTTTGAATTCGCTAAACTCTCTGTAATTGGGTTTAAACTACCTTACTGTACCTTGGTATTTGCTAGGAAAATATGAAATGGGTGCAGCAATTCGCTATGGCCACCTATATTATTCAACACAGCTTGAACTCAGTTAGATAAGCTTTCTTGTCTTGATTATACTTTTCTGCTTTCATATTTCCATCAATTTTGACAAATTTTTCATGTAAAATTGTCCCTTTGTCTGTGTTAATGCTGACCTGGCTGAATGGAAAGATCCATAGTATCGTATTTTGTCTCCATATAATCTTTTAATACAAGATATCCTTAACTACATGAGCTATCTTGTGCATGTGATGTTCTGATTGTGATTCTGTAACTGTGGCAGGTCTCTGTAAATGACTCTGTGCTTGTTACTCTTTATTAAAAGTTACACAGACTGGTGTTGCTCTCTTTTGTTAAAACTTAAAGACACATGAGCACAAGCTGTTGTTGTTGTTTTTTTTTAAATAGTTTTTCAGCTAATAGCTTTTTGGGAACCACCTTGCTGGTGAGGAAATTCTTTTAGTGCCTAAAGATTCAGTTTGAAACTTTGAAACAAGAAAAACATTCCTCAGAAAATGTCCGGTACAAGGACTGGACTGAAAATGAGTGAAAAAGAAGCCAATGTCCAAAGAAAAAGAAGGCCCAGAGAACTATTTCTCACAACAACCTTTAAAAAACAAACAAGAAAGTCCAGCTTCACAGCAGCAAAATATAAATGAGGTTTAGAGGGGTGGCTCAAGACTTTTACACAGTACTGTATACAGCATGAAAAATGTAGCTTCAAATCTACGATAAAGTCTAAGCGAGGCAATGGAAACCTGAGCTTCATCCAACTTCACCAAAATATCTAAATTTAGTATGGAAAAAAATCAGCTGCTGTTGAATGTACAGCGGTCATTAACGTCACTGCATGTTAGTCATGTACTGAAATACACAGAGGGGAACTACATGTTTGACAAAGATAACTGAGAAATGGCTAAACAGTGTCAAATAAAGGTTCATCACTCACCTCTCTCTTCCTCCTCCCCTGTGTTTACATGCCTTTAATCTTTCTTGCAATTCATCACATTCTGACTTTTGTGTGTGTGTGAAAACTAAACCGAACAAGCAAAATGTGATAGCTGGGATCTTTATCACACCTTTATTCACCAGCCACATGAACAACAACTTCACCTCCTTCCAGAGAAGAATTTAAAGCTCCATATGAGGAATTTTGTCAAGCTAGCAGACCCAGTTGTCACTAAAGGTTGCGCACTCACTGAAATGCAGAAATGACCCATTGTCATGTATGCTGCATCCACCTTGCCTAGAGGTAAAAAAAAAAAGCCATAAAGTGCAAAGAGCAGGGAAGCTTGCATTATTCAGACCTTTATAGCTGTAGAAAATGTCATGCTTTTATAAAACCTATCACACAAGAAAGCTAAAGCTGCTGCAATGATTTGCAAGAATGTTACTGAGGTGCAACTTGCACAATCCGGTTTCGGGCGCCATCTGATTGCGCCAGTCTTGTTCGTCAGACAAGAGAGTGAGCGGTCATGAATGCTCACTAGTGTTTCACTCACTATAATTAAAGAACGCTGGCATCAGTTTTGATTTTAGATCATTTAGCAGGAGTCTAAGGAGCTTGGAAAGAAAGCAACTGGACTTCTTTAAGTTTCGTGAAGTTGCCTCACCCCAAGAGGCTTCCTCAGTTCTAAAACCAAAAGGTTGAGAGTCGCAGATATTTAAACTCTGGTGGGAGCCAATAAGTTTCTAGTGAAACCACTGCGATGCCTCCATTAGCATCAACGCTAATGGAGATTTGCCGCGTTAATGCGGTTATGGCGTTAACGTCATTTTAATCGAGATTAATGCTGACAGCACTATTTTAATTAGATAACACCAAATCCCAACAACAGTCACCTCAAGGTGCTTTATTGTAAGGTAAAGGCTGTACAATAACACAGAGAAAACCCCAGCATTCACATGTCCCCCTACGAACAAGCACTTTGGCGACAGTGGGAAGGAAAAACTCCCTTTTAACAGGAAGAAACCTTCAGCAGAACCAGGATGTATAAAAATCCCTCAGATAAACACACTGCCATCCTACATGGTGGTATGATTTATCTATTATTTATTTGCTTCTCGATTACTTTGTATTCATCTGTTGTCTGGGTTTGTTTGAAAATGTCCATGTGAGGAAGGATGGCTCACCTACCTGCACAGCAAATCCACCTTCAGGTTACAAATAAAGTAACCTGAACCTGCACAGGAGTTTGGGTCGTCATTTTTTCCAGTGCAAAAGAAAGAAACAACGACTAAGCCACAAAAACACTGTGGTTTAGCTCTCGCAAGCTACGTCAATAACCATCCGCTGTCACTGTTAATAATTGATGACACAATTAGCTCTCTAGCTGTCTGACACATCTGCTGTCAACTCATTGTTGACTGCTTGGCTGGCAACCTGCTCTCGCCAGCTAAGCTGCACGGATATCGATTTCCCGCCTCGTTCCGAATCATCCTGCTGAATGGCATCCCGGCTGCACGAGAAGAGAAACACATGCTGGATTTATCAGCGCGTCTGCTGTTGGGTTTCTCCAGTTATTTGTGTCAGCCCGTCTCTTTTTAAATCTCTTAGTGCAGTTTTATGCGTCGCGCCGATCAGACTCCATCGGTGTTTCACATCTGTGGATTTTCCTTAGTGTAGAATACAGGATTTTTGGTTTCCTGCAAAGTGACGATGACTTTTCTGTATTATACTACGTCACACAACCCCAAGATCCGATATAAAAGAGAGAACAGAACTGCTGTTAGATCCACATTGTGGACATTTTAGACTATGTCTTCACAGCCAATGTTAAACACACCAAGTGACCTTAAATTGTACGATGGTGTGAGTAGCTTTCTGTGTTAGCTCTGCAGTAGACTGATGACCTGCCCGGAATAGGCTCCGGTCTGTGTGATCCCAAACTGGATAAATGGAAGAAGATGGATGGATGGATAATGAACAAATTGCATTCATTAACTTTACAACCATTTACTGTGCCAGCGTTTTGAACTGAGCTAGCTGTATTAAATTTTTTTATTGATTTTCAGCATGAATCATGTAACCAAAACTGTAAAATGTAGGTAAGTGAAGTGAAGTCCAGGTAAAGGTTTATACTAAAGGAAATGCTCCAAGTTTCCATCAAAGCTTAAACTCCACACAGATGTCAACATCCCCGCCTCTGCTGAACGCGCTGCACGTGAGAGTGAGCAGATCAGAAATGAGGTAAGCCCAGAAGAGCAGGATGTGGGTCACAAGAAGGAGACCAGTTCTCACGATTAATTCAACAGTTAGAGTAAATGAGGCGTCTGTGGCTAGCACCTGAGCCGCAGACACCTCCACTTATACTAGACTGTATATCTAATAGACCCAGGGCTCCCCAGCTTTAAAAACAGACTGAAATATTTGCTCAAAGACTCACAGACTCGTAAACATCGATGGCTGTTTTTTGTTGTTCGAGGCTTATGGCCGTGCGGTTGTTCTATCATTGACTTTCCGTGCGTTATTTTTGTGATCTTTTGCATGTAACCTCCCAAGGGACTGTAGGTGCAAATTAGCTTTATGCTAACTCTGATACAATAGATCAAATATAACCAGATAGATGAATAAATAAATAACCTGGCCACTGGAAGAATTGAAGAAGCATATTTTTTTTCACTCTGAGTACATAAAAGAGAAATCATATGAAAATATGAGAAATTTCTGGGAGGGCAGCATTGGACTGAATAAATTCATCAGGGAGGCTGGCTCTGTGACTGGCTGCACAACGGGCACTTTTGGAGATGAGGTTACTGAACAAACTGTCATCCATCATGGATAATCCTGACCACCCACTGTCCCACTTACTGGACAGGTCACCAGAAAGCACCTTGGCTAACAGATACGAGGACAGATAGAGGAAAGCTTTCATACCTCATGCAGTAACTCTATAATGCGACACAGAGTCATCTTGTATGTCAGCCCTGCACTCTCACAACATGTGAACACACATTATGATTCCTTACTGCACTGTCCACTACGCTTCACACTGTTTTATAGAGAGCCACTTAATGCCATCTAATGTTTGCTATTCTATTTTTTTTTTTTGTTGCTATATTTATTAAGCTATTAAGATCAGGTAACACCGTCTAAGGTCGTACCTTTAAAACGCGTGGGGATTGGGCTTGTGGACATCTCTTCCACGGTCTCCACACTGTAAAGACACCAGTGACTCTTGTAAAAAGCAGCTGAAGACATTTTTTATAGACAAGCGTTTAATTAAATTGTTGTTTAAGTAGCATTTTGCTTTACACTGTTGTGATATCTTTTATTTGTTGTTTTATTGGGGAGAACTTTGTGATTTTTTTCTAAAGGAGTACAACTTCTGTGCTGTTGCAGTGTATTTCCTGGCTTAAGGTGACCTCTATAAATTCTGCTTGATGTTTGCTCACAGATAATAGATACTAGTAAACACAATTCAGGATCTAAAGGCAGTGATTCCCCAGATATTAGCCATTATATTGCAGAGATGATACCCCAAGAAACCAACATTTATACAAAGACAGATGCACAAAAGAACCCATATTTATACCACATCTAAAGTGCTTACCTGAGAATTTAGGTTTGGATTTATGTAACATCTGTGAAGTGAGGTGACAAACTATTACAGCATAAATCATGCAAGCATTCAGGCCCACATCCACACCTATGGCCAGTCACCATAATGTGCATGTGTTTGGTCTGTGTGAGCAAGCTGGAGACAAACGGTGCAGGCACAGGGATGATGATGAGCTGTTAGCACTTCATCTGCAGTGTTATGGCTCCATTTCCTTAAGTTTAGTTTCTTTGTAACGTAGAAAAACTGAGATGCATTATTGTCCTTAAGCCACTTAAGGTTATAGTCACCAGTTTGACCAGTTTAGTCCACTTAAGCTCAAAATGGGCGGATGTTGTTTACATTACATCTATTTTGTTTTATGGTGACATTACAATAACTTATTAGTTTTTTATACTAAAAATAGGCAGATTTCTTAGTATTAAAGTAATAGTATGAGATGTTAAGGCTAAAAAATACTCCAGATTCAGATTAACATAACCACCTCACTTTCAGAAAACTAGGCCTGGACCTGGCAGACCTGCCATCCTCAAATTCAGACTCTTTTTGGGGAAAAGCGATTTTTTTATATCAACCTTTTGCAGCTGGAGATGATGAAGAAGTAGTTTATTAGTTTTTATGTGTTTCTTTGTATACTTTGATTGAGTTTAAAAATGAGTTACTGCTAGCTTAATTCACATGGTGTCAATAAAAGCCCCTGGTCATGTTACTGTTGGTAGGATTTTGATGCGATATCAATGAGAAAGCATTAAGCGGCATTGCTGTAAGCGTAGTATTTATTGGTATAATAAACAAGAACCGTCAGGCATTGTTTTTGTATTTAAGGTAGCAGAGTGGTAGTACGACCGTAAATGACTTGAAGTGTTGGAGTAAGCTATAGCTAAGAGCCTCACTGTAATTTCCCCTAGGCAGACAACCTTTTCGGTTATTTGAAACACGTAACGCTTGTGTTGCAGGTTCTTGCCAGTTGTGCTAGTTTGAAGGGATTCAGGTGTAGCTCAGAAGGTAGAGCAGGTCATCTACTAATGGGAAGGATAGTGGTTGGTGGTTTTGTGTGAATGTTAGAGATGCAGTAGTTAGGCATAGAAAAAAGTTGCATAGATGGAATTAAGGTAGAGCAGAAAAACGCTATTTAAGAATCGGTCTATTTACCATTTTAGTTATGTGTCTGATTTAAGCGTTTAATATTTAAACCTGATATTCAGGTTTAGAAAAGGATATTTAAAAAAGAATGACATAAGGTGAATTTAAACATTTTCAATTGAACATGACCTTCTGCATAATCTTCGTTTGTGTTTAAGCTGAACTTAATCATGTCCTCTTAAAGCAATGGGACTACCTGCGTTGGCTTTTTTTTTTTAAACATATAATTATAATTAATTGTATTTTACTTTTAAGATTTAAACAGCTGAGTTTGTGAGTTGCCATTTCATTTTTTAGAGTAGACAATGAAAAATTGTGCATATCTCTAAAAACTCATGTCAGATGTTTGAGTCTGTTTATCAGTTTACCAAAGCCAAACTAGATTGGATTCTCTGCCCTCGATCCTCTGCAGGTTATTCCATGTCAGTCAGAGTCCATGGAGGAAGTTTAACCAGAAAGAAAACACACACACGCACACACACACAATCAAAACCTCTCCTGAGCTTTCACTTATCACAGGAAACCATTCCAGCCGCTCTCAAAGCTTCCCTCTGTGTCTCCATGCAGGCGCTCTCAAACACGGTAACACAAGAAACATCCGGAGCCGATAAACGCCACGACCATAACGCCTGAACCTGGTGGTTATGATCGCTATCCTCCACAAGCATCCCACAGCGGGGAAAGGAGAGGCGTGAGAGAACGGATGAAGGAATGAGTATGAAGGGAAGGACGGAGGGTGTAGTTTCAACTTGGGGATTTTCTTTGCTTTCCCCCTCCTCTTGTCTCCTTTGTCTTTGCTTATGTGGTTTCTTATACATTATTTAATGAAAAAGGAAAAAGTATACTCGTGTAAGTGATGCTGCGGGGTTATCTATTCATTTAAATGTAAGGCCTCACAGTGACACAGCGTCCATGGCGAAGTGTTTAATTAGTTAAGTGTAACTTAGATCAAAACGAAACGCTCAGAATTCAGTCCAGACGTTTCAGCTCCACGGCCCCGACTGATTTCAAACAAACTGAAAATAATTTGTTATGAAGGGGAAAAAGCTGCAGTGATGATGTCACTAAACACATAATCACAGATCGTTTTCATTAAAGAGGTCTTTTATGTTATAACCAACAGGACTCTGTTATATAAGAAGTGTTTAAAAAAGAGTAAAAGGGCCGTTTGCAGCAGTAACACACTCAGAGCTGCTGTCCTGGATTGATAAAAGTGTGTTTTTAAAAAGTGCAAATTGCACCATGTAATTCAATTTAAATGATTGTATTTTCAAGCACAAAACTCCTTCACCGTTTATGCTTTTGTCGTTTCCTATAATTGCTGCTTGTGTCCACAGCCTCGTGTTTTAAAATGCTTCTTAATGTCTGTCATGCGTAATGAAATACACACTCTGCTTGAGTCCAACTCATTGCTTTAGCAATTTGTTTAGCAGGATGTCTGACAACAGTAAGAGAGAAAGAGGGTGGAAAAGCCTACTGAGCATTTTTAACCAATTAACTTTGTCAGAATGGCAGGAGCTGGTTAAATTAAATATCAAATTGCAACCGACTTCGTCAAACACAGTGCATTGCTAATTAAATGTGCCATTTACTGCTTCTCCACGACTCTATTTTTTAATGAAGTGACCCACTAACCCCAATAAAGATCTGCACCAACCCACTGAATTGGGCTATTTTGTCCCTGACCCTTTTATAGTTTAACTCACTCGACCCTGTTTTTTTCCCTTTCAATTCATAAAAAAAATAATCTTTGTTCACGCATGATTGCAGGATTTGTGAGGTTTGTGGTCACCTGTCTCAATCTGTAACCTTCCACCCACCTAGCTGCTGTCTGCTCCTGCAACGCTTCAAACAGCAGAGGGCGCTCTAAGCCCGTTAATCTCCATCGACAGCTCCTGTTACAACGGGATAGATCCATCCATCTGATTCCTTTAATTGCTTCCTTCCTGTTGTTAATTGGTGCCAATCTGTCCAAACTCAGCGCTGCATTACGCAGTCTGCAGGATTTGTATTGGACATTTTCTCTGTGAGTCTGTGTGTATTAACTCGAACTCCAAGATTTTAATTCTTCACCGAGTCCATGTTGTAATCAGCTGTTTGAACCGGTTCAGAGCTGTCAGTGTCTGCAGCTCCTGCTGCACCTGTGAGCTTTTATTGCGAAATCAAAAGGCACAAACTGCGCAAAAGTACGCGGCACTTGCCTCATTTTTACACATTATTGCACATTTACAGTTTAAAAAAGGATTCCTGCTGTTATGTATTGTTTTGTTTTTTAAACAATATAATATAGTGTAAGGCCGTAATCCGGATCTGTGGAGTGATTATTTAGGGATTGCCGTGTGTGCGCTATGACGCTCAGTGTTTGCGTATATTTCTGGCGCAGTAGTAGTAAAATAACTCAGCCCAATTATCTGCCACTACTACATGCATTAGTATTTTCTCTATGCAGTCAATGAAAGCACTACTCTACTCCACTCTGACCCCTCCCACTTGCAAAAAAAAAATAGACCCATCTCAGAGAAAGAGGGCAGAAAATATGCAAAGATGCATCCACGGCGTACTTTGGACGCACGCGATTTTTACTTGACGCAAACGGCTGAATAATTGCGCTGATGGGCAGAGGCTGATATCGGGGGTGCTGTGTGTTGTGTTGTAGTAGGAACGCTCTCGCGGATGGATACAGACAGAGAGAGTGCGAGATGCGGTTTACTTTATCGCGCGGTGCTCAACTCTCAGCTGCGATTCTGACTGTGCTGATGACAGAGTGCGCGTCGCTCTTGCCGGCTCGCCTCTGCAGCCTTTTAACTTCACATGCATGCTTCACCCGCAGGCTGACAGACAGCCGCCGTACCGCCTCTGTGGAAGGATTTACTGTCACTGCCGCACTGGAATAACTTTGCTGCTCCCTCGTTTTTTTACATTTTCCTCCTCTTTTTGCGCCACTCGGCTCGCTTTTTTTTGCTCCCGTCTTTCGCCTACAGTTGAAAATCTGAAAGGTAAGGGTGGGGAGTGGGTTTGTGGAGCTTCGGTATGAGTATGATGACTGGAACAGTTCAGTGAAAGTGTGATTTATTAATTTTTTTCCTCACTCCGTCTCTTGCATTATTTAAATTACAATCCCGGTTAAGCACCTGCAGCAGTGGTGCATGCATGCATGCAAGGCGTGCACACAGAGAGAGAGAGAGAGAGAGGGGGGGGGGAGGTGTCGATGTTGTCGTTTTTTTTTTTTTGTTTTTTTTTTGGAGGGAGTTGACCATGAAGCGGTTGCTTACACTCGGTGTTGCGGGCAGGGTCACGCTGTCTGCTCTCTGCTGTGAATCGACTAATCGCTCCGTTCTGTTTTCGCCAGCCTCGCCGTGAGGAGAGACGAAACCAAACGCACCATGCCGCGGAATCCAAGTTTGGCGAGTAGGAACTACGACTACGACTACCTGCAGCCCTATTTCTACTACGACGACGAGGAGGAGGATTTCTACCCTCAGCAGTTTCAGCCTCCGGCACCCAGCGAAGACATCTGGAAGAAATTTGAACTGCTGCCGACCCCTCCCCTCTCCCCGAGCCGCCGGCCGTCCCTGTCCAGCCTCGACCTTTCCATCGCGGATCAGCTGGAGATGGTGACAGAGTTCCTCGGGGATGACGTGGTCAACCAGAGCATCATCTGCGACTCCGACTACTCCCAGACCTTCCTCAAGTCCATCATCATCCAGGACTGCATGTGGAGCGGCTTTTCCGCCGCCGCCAAGCTGAAGAAGGTGGTGTCCGAGCGGCTCGCCTCCCTGCACGCCGCCCGGAAGGAGTCTGCGGCCGGTGACGGCGCAGAGCTCGCCGGCCCCGCGGCTGCTGCCGCCGCGGCTGCCGCCGCCGCTACTGCGGCTCTTCCTGCGTGGAAGCTGAACAGCAGCTACCTGCAAGACCTGAACACGTCTGCGTCGGAGTGCATCGACCCCTCGGTGGTTTTCCCGTATCCCGTAGCCGAGACGCCCAAGCAGAGCGCAGGGACCCCGCCTAGCAAGGATTTGGGACTAGACACGCCGCCTAACAGCAGCGGGAGCAGCAGCAGTTGTAGCGATTCAGGTGAGCTCTTATATATATATATATGCCTGGGGAGGCACACCCCTCAGTGCAATTAGGGATTTTCTTTCTGTTGGCGGGGACATGCATGACATGACTGAAATGAGGCACATTCTTGCTTTTCATTCACACGAATTGCAGGCAGGAAGGTGGATCCTGCTGCCACTTCCACCCCATGTCATGCAGTAGACTGCTGTGAGATTAGCTGGAGGGAATGGCTGCATGTTAAGCAATCAACTGATGTGGCAGAGAGGGAAAGCCTGAACGGACTGCAGAGATGCTTTTAGAGGAGGATGTGGCAGCAGAGTGTGTGACTATGTTGTTTTTGCTCTTTTGCAGAGGAAGAGGATGAAGGTGATGATGAGGAGGAGGAGGAGGAGGAAGAAGAAGAAGAGGACGAACAGGAGGAAGAGGAGGAAATCGACGTGGTCACTGTGGAAAAGAGGCAGGTGGTGAAACGGTGCGACTCCAGCCCGCTGGAGACCAGGCACCCCAGCCCACTCGTGCTGAAGAGGTGCCACGTCTCCACCCACCAGCATAATTACGCCGCCCATCCATCCATGAGGCACGAGCAGCCGGCTGTCAAGAGGCTGAAGCTGGAGAGCAGCGGTGGAGGTGCCAGCAGCCACAGCAGGGTCCTCAAACAGATCAGCAGCAACCGCAAGTGTTCCAGCCCGCGAACGTCGGACACGGAGGACTACGACAAGAGAAGGACTCATAACGTGCTGGAGCGCCAAAGGAGGAACGAGCTGAAGCTGAGCTTCTTCGCTCTGCGGGACGAGATCCCCGAGGTGGCCAACAACGAGAAGGCGGCCAAGGTGGTCATCCTGAAGAAGGCCACGGAGTGCATCTACAGCATGCAGTCAGACGAACAGAGACTCCTCTCTCTGAAAGAGCAGCTGAGGAGGAGAAGCGAACAGTTAAAGCAGAGACTCGCACACCTGCAGGGTTGCCGTGCTTAAACTTTGAATCATAAACTTTTTTTTAATTTTTTTCTCAAAATAAAAGTTCATTACTTGGGGGTTGGGGGGGGTTGGGTGTGTACAGTTGTTGCTGCATGCAGATGCAAAATGGATTAAGTTGTTTTGGAATCTGGTTTGATTACAATGTAAGAAGAAAAAAACTGCCTCATCTGATGAAGATATTTAAAAGTTTTATTTTATTAATAAAATGTTTAAAAATGTGGCTCACACTGTTGAAAGCCTGAACTTAAAATATGGATTTTTATGTTGTTGTTTTTTTCTTGTTTTTTTTTTTTGTTTTTTTTTGTACATAATTAATATTTCCTAAGAAAATGTATTTTTGGATTGCGATTGTCTGGATGTTCAGACCCACTGTTTTTGTTTTTTTCATTATGTTCATAGATTCTTTTTCAAATATAAAACAAAAACCTGTTTCTTGAGCTTGTCTCTCATTCTTCACCACCATGACTAGCCACTCAGTCACACCTGAGTAGGGGGCGTCCACATGAATACATTAGAAAGTGAGTGGTTGGGTAGAAAACTTATCTGAGCGTTATAAAACTTTGAGTCACTCCTCTTCCTCTGACTGATGGAAGGTAAGGGTCAAAACCTAAATAAGAGTACACGCTGTGTAAAAGTCCTGCTGCAGTGAATTTTAAGTGAAATCTGCATAAATGGTTTAAAAAAAAAAAAAAAAAAACGTTGATCACGTGTTTTGTGCAGAAAAGAGGGAATTCCTCTTCATACTTAGAAGAAGCCACCTCAGCTCCTTAATACGAGTCCTGGATGCTTGTGGAAGTGCACAGAAAGGTGGGAAGCTGCATGTCATGTTTAAACGCAGGTATAGTGAAGCTGTCTTTTAGATGAGGGCTGGTGCATTAAACAGCGCATCTGCGATCACATT
Organism: Maylandia zebra; assembly: GCF_041146795.1. Taxonomy (NCBI): domain Eukaryota; kingdom Metazoa; phylum Chordata; class Actinopteri; order Cichliformes; family Cichlidae; genus Maylandia; species Maylandia zebra. Next base: position 24,791,903 of record NC_135175.1, read on the forward strand.
TCTTAAAGTAGCACACTAATAAAAGTGTAGCACGGGAACTCGAAAGCTCGTTTATAATCTAAAACCACAGATAATTAATATATAGATATAAATATACGTTATATCTTTGTATTTAAATGTAATATGAACTGTCTACGTTGGAATAAATGAATAACGAGGTGAAATTTATCTAGTTAGACCGTGGTAAAACCCCACCTGTTCCACTGTTGTCTCGAGCGGCTTTCCAGACTCGACGTGACGTCACACACGCCGTATCCCGAGCGCTCCCCCCCCCCCCCTCCACCTCTGAGCGCGTGGTCCTGGTCGCGAGCACATGGAAGTGAGGTTTGAGATTTGTATCTGAGAGACGCGCGAGCGACTGTCGGGAAAACGGAATATAAAGTGAATTAAAGAAGCAGCCCGAGCAGCCCGGTAAGAGCTCCCCGCGCCCTGCGTCCATCTCTGCTTTTATATATTAAATGCTTATTGTTATTTTTTGAATTTAGGTGTGATAATAGAAGAAAGTAAATGTCATTCATGGTTCAGCCTGTCTTGTGAAAACTTAATTTAAAGGCGAACGGGATTTCTGGAGGTTTTAATTTGCTATTAATGGGACAAAAACAAAAACTATTGTTCTCTGCACAAGTGTTATTTTCGTCTGGTTTTTCTATTATCTGTCCAACTCCTGCAGTTTTGGGGCTGTGGGATGTTTGAAGCACGTGTTCTGTGAGTCTATTGTTGTTTCAGGTGACCACACTGATCACATGCTTTGTTTACCTTGTTTGCTTCAGCTCAGGTTTTGTACTTGTGAGCCTTTATTCTCCATGGAGTGCTTGCTTCCTGCGTGGCTTTATGTTTGCTGTCAGTTTGATGGTACAGTTGTTATGAAGGACAACAAAAGGCGTCTGTGATTGCTTCATGTATATAGGCGTGGGGGGTCCTGGATTTAGGGGCTGTTTTGTGCATCAAGTGGAGAAGTTTCTGAGCCGTATTGTTTATGTTCCTGTTTGTGACTGCACATAAAGGCAGTTTTAGGCTGTGATGGTGGAGCAGCATGTCTGAGGCATGAGGTGCAGCCACGCTGAGACATAGGGAGGACCACAAAAGATGGGATTAGTGTGGATTCATTGTGTGGGCTTTCCTGAGTGGGCAGGGCTGTGTGTTGGGGTGTTGAAGATCTCATGCACTCACCCTGCTGCTGTCCAGAAAAACACCACATCCCTGTTAGAATAAAGGTCCTCGTATAATTTCTGTGTGTTATGCTTTGGGAATCGGCGCCCATGGCGTGGTTTTGGTGTGAAACGGGGTAAAAGTAGGCTAGATTTCATGAGTATTTGTCCTGCCTTGGTTAAAAATAACGGCCATTTTAAGCCACGTTCCTGTGGCTGTATTTCAGCGTGCAGTTCGAATCTGCCACACGCACAGACGTTGAGGTTTAGCCCAGTTTTATTAAAACCCTGATGCCTTTTCACCTGCGTATCACAAAAATGATGCCTAGTGGGTGTGTGAGGATTCAAATGGCTCACAGTGTTTAAACTGGATCACACAGATGTGGTGTTTCAGAAATTTCACAACACTGCTGGCTTAACTCTGCAACAGTCTATCCTTGAGTTAAAGAATATGACTCTTAAACGTTTGTAATAAGGCTACACTTGTCTTAAAGGACACCTGTTGCACTCATTTTCATTCTTTGGAGTCACAAAGAGTCACTTTTTATTTTCAGTTCAGAAAAACCCTTGTCTATCTCCTATTAGCCCTTTACAAGCTCATCACTGAACGCTCCATCTGAAACAAACTCCTTAAAATCCAACAGTTTTCTGATTGGCCAACTTAGGGGCTGCCTACCGAGGGGCTGCTGCCTGAACTTTCTGACTGTCCTCTATCTGTAGAAATCCATTATTTAAAGCACTACTGAGATTTTATTTTCCTTTAAAATACAACACAGTAGGTTTAACAGGAAAAAAAGGCCTTCCTTAACTCAGTTTCATCACAAAGTCTTGTATTCTCTAACCTGCCTAATAATGATAAAGATTGTGAAGTTATAGTGTAATAAAGCTCAGAGAGTACTAATGTTTAAGAATAGATAGTAATAAAGTAGTGGGAGTAAAAAAAACCAAACATTAGCATTTATGTTTCGAATAGTCAACCAATCATTCATACCTGGGTGGGAGTGGGCTGTATATAATAAGCCACACCGGTTCAGCTGCTTGTGTCTGTCTGGGTTCTCAGCCATCCAAGTCATGGTAATCCAAGCAACATGGAAAGAAAAGTGGTGGGACTTGTTTAAAGCCCCTTTTCTATTAGAACCTACTCAGATTGACTTGCTACAGTGTCAATGGAAAATTGTACTTAGTAGTCAGTATAATCTTTTAATGATATAAGTTTGCATATGGTAGAATACTGCATGTAATCACTTGTGTTTAGAAGTATATAGTTGGTGGCATATTGAAAGAATGTCTCATCCTAGGAGGTCTGTAACATTCCAGGGTGTTCTGGCGTTCACCCCCACATCCTAGGAGCATGGAAAAGGTCGTACCTTGTCTTATTGTTTTACGGTAGGATTAACGTAGCTATGTCAGTTTTAGTCTAAGTGCTTTTTTACATATAGATGAACTGTTGGATTTTCCAGACCAGCAGGTTAAGGGAAGTCGTTTATGGGGTCACACTCTGACACACTCTGACACACACACACACACACACACACACACACACACACACACACACACACACACACACATTCCAATGTAAGGAACAAGCACCCACTGAGGTATAAATAAAGACCGGGGCAGTCTCTCATTTGGTTAGTCTCTGAACCTCACTTTTGGTGTGTGAGTCCTGGTGACTGCCCTTGCTAGCAAGAAAATCTGTGTGTTTCTCCTCTCTGATTCTCTGCTGAAGAAGTGTTTTAGAATATATCTCTTAACACACAGTTTTTAGGGTTTTTCCATTAGGTCATATTACTGGGTACCAGGTACTAAATTAATACCTGCACAGCCGGGTTCCAAAGCGTTGTGAGCAGGTACTAAAATATGACGTCATCAGACTACCACCAATGCCAATTGCAAGCCACAGATTGGCTGGTCAGTAGCAGCCCTCAATGAGTTCACAAAAATAAAAACTGCCATTTTTTAAACCGGGAAGCGAGGAAATGTCTACAAAAAACAGCAGCGAGGTTTGACGAAATGCCGCAGACTGAACAGCAGGTATATCGTCCCCTCGATGTCCACCTTTGTTCTAGCATTCATGTTGCATACTAATTAAGTCACGGGACGCTCGGCCGCGTTGCCGACCACGCACATTAGGTGGTACTAGATTGTAATGGAAAACGAGTCGATCTGAGTAGGTACTAATGGAAAAGGGGCTTAAGTTTCCTGAAGAAGTTTGACCTCTCATCTGAGAAACCTCTTTAGTTATAAGACCAAGAGAAGTAAGATGGCCTAAAAGAAGGTTGAAAGAAGTCATCTATGTCCACTGTGAACAATCAGCCTTGAACAGGTTGCTTATGACACCAGCTGTCTGCCATCTACAGCCCAGTTTTTAGATCCACTCACATCTTGCATCAGCATGATCAGTCATATGATGGGGTGAGGCAAGGTCTCACACTGGTTTCACCCAAAACTCATGCGATGAGGCACATGATTAATAATGAGCCAAAGACCCTCTTAAGGGGCAACTCCCACTATTGCTCAAATATCTGGAACTCTCCACCATTTGATCTTAGAACTGAAGAAGCTTCTCAGATGAGCGGTGAAACATCTTCAGGAAACTTAAAAAAGTCCAGCCGCTTTTCTTTCCAAGCTCCTTGTTAAGACAAACATCTAAAGAGACAATCTCCATGAGGAGAATGGGCAGACTGATTGGAGCTGCAGAAGAGCATCTCTGAATGCAGAAAATGTCGATCATTGAAGCAGATGGGCTACAGCAGCAGAAGACCACAATAGATGCCACTGTCAGCTAAGAGTTTAGATTTAACAAGGGCTCAAAATGGGACAATAAAAGACTGGAAAAATGATGCTGCAGTGTTAGGATGGGAGGGTCAGAATTTAATGTAAATCACATAAAATCATGGATCTACCCTGACTTGTATCAACAGTTCACGTTGCTGCTGCTGGTGTAATGGTGTGGGAGATATTTTCTTGACACACTGAGTAAAGTTGCTTTCTTGAACATTACAGTGAGTTCACTGTCCTCAAATAACCTCCATAGTCACCAGATCTCAATCCATTACACCACCTTTGGTATGTGGTGCAGCAGGAGATTTGCATCATGAATGTGCAGCCGACAAATCTGTTGCAACTTTGTGATGCCATCATATCAACATGGACCAGAATCTGACGAAGCTTTTTGGATGAAGAAGGCAGTTCTGACAGCAAAAGTGGGTCCAACCTGCTACTAGCAAGTCGTACCTAATGAACTGTCTAGGAAATGTATCTGCTGTAATATATATATATAAAGATCCAGCCTCAGAAACATGAAACGTAGCTGCTGACATTTGTTTTAAAAGATGTGATTTCTGTCGAATATGAGTATCACCCTGAGGAAGTCAGATTCAAAAATATTTCCTATTCCTCGAGTAAGGAATGGAATTTCATTTGCATTGCTATAATTACATCAGCTCTTGGCTTGTCTGACACACTGAGACCTTGTACCTCTCACTGGAGCTGTTTTGCAGTAAACGGTGTGTGTGTTGGACTGTAACTTGGAGACCTGTGTGATTTCCAGCCAAATTCAAAGTGAGCCAAACTCCACTGCAGCAACTGCACACATACTTAGAGGCCCAGGGATGCACAGAGGTCTGCTGTTATGTAATCTGTGTTTTTCAGTCTTGGAAACTGGAACAGATTAAAGTAAAGCAGCTGATTCTCCTGAAAACTTTACTTTGCTGCCAGATTCGGCTTTTCTCTCACTTAACGGCATGGTTATTATCAGATGACATCACCTTCCTCTTTGGGAGTGTGCAGCCCTGTTTGCATTTTCTCTTTCTGTGTTGTCAGTGTGTTTTGATAGGCACCGAGACTGTTTAGAAATATGTTGATGAGAAATATGAGTCAGGCACTAGATGCAGCATCCATCTAACTGTAAAATAGTAAGCAATTTAGCCATCTTACTGACGTTATCAGTGGTGCCAAGAACAGTGTTTTCAGACCACATTTTTTCAGTAATGTGGAGCCATTACTCATCCAAATGTAATGAGATAGCATGAGTTTCCTTCCATTAGTTGTTAGTTATTGCTTGGTGATATTAATTGTGTGTTCACATGGACTTCTCAATGAACAATGATGCCTCATTGGTATTTGTTGCACCTATTTTTAATATTTGTCAGCATAGTTGAGGTGGCTAAGCTATCATTATAATATCATTTCATTTCTGTGTTTTTTACTGCGTTGCAGCTTATCCTTAAATGGCAAATGGCCTGCATTTGTATAGCGCTTTTCTAGTCCATAGGACCCCAAAGCGCTTTACACTACATTCAGTCATCCACCCATTCACACACTGGCAATAGCAAGCTACATTGTAGCCACAGCTGCCCTGGGGCGCACTGACACATTGACACACTATCCTTCTCTGTATATAAAAGATGGAAGTGGCATCCGGGGAAAATGAAGCCAACATAGAAGTTCTTTAAACCGAGTTATTTTAATGTCAAACAGAAGGGCCACTCCTCAGATTGCAAGAAGGAGAGTTGCTCTTGTATAGACGTTTATGGGAAATGGCCATTGTGGCTCCCTTTCTCTGTGACCTCAGTGAATACTTTCATGATTACTTTATGGATTCAGTTACTAGTTTTAGGTCTTTCTAAATAAACATAAAGTCCATTTTGTAAATTATCAAATTAAAGACAGCTGGATTCTTCAGAGTATGGTCATTAGCTCACTGAATTAAAAGTACAGTGTTGCAGTGGTAAATGGAGTCTTCTTCACACACTAAGGTTAATTATGGAGTTCCACAGGGTTCCATGCTAGGACCTTTTCTGTTTATATTATAGATGTTTCCCTTAGGCAGTAATCATTCGAAGTTATAGCATACATTTTCATTACTATGCAGATTATACCCAGTTATCTGTCCATGAAGTCAGATAACACACACCAATTAGTTAAGCTGCAGAAATGTCTTAAAGATATAAAGGTTCATGGGAAGTCCCTCAGGAGCCTAAATCTATTGCAGCATAACTCCGGAAGGATTGAGGGTCACCTGATCCAGCCCTAACTATAAGCCTTCTCAAAAAGGAAAGTTTTAAGCCTAATTTTAAAAGCAGAGAGTGTCTGTGTCTGAAATCCAAACCGGGAGCTGGTTTCAACAATTACACCGTTAATTCTTGCAAATGACAAGGACACAGCTTTCCTGTCTTTACGCTGACACATACTCTGTGACTGAGACGTTATAGTAAAAAGGAGGTCCGGTTTTAGTCATGCTGAACTGACCAGACTGAAAACTTATAGCAAACATACAGAAAACGTACTCTTACGTCCGTGCTCTGCACATTCTTCTGTGATTTGAGCCATGACACAACATAATATATACAAAACATAGATCCACCAGGGTCACTACAGTTTTATCCAGATAAGTACAAAGTTTTACCACATCGATAGTAGTTTATTGGTCATCTTCTTAATAATTTTACTGTTGCTGGCAGATTTGAGGTCAGTGTCCTTAGAAAGGAGTGTTGTGGGGTGCTTTCTGCTGTGTCTGGCTGTTATGTAACAGTATTGGTCACTCTAGGAAGTGATGTCATCGACTATGCTTGTAAAATATACATTTCTAAAATGAAAAGTTTTAGAACGCAACATGATCCAAGTCAAACAGATTCCAGCCTCCTCTCAGTTCACCAAACGTGTCTTCCTTTGTCACAGTGTAGCTTTTCGAGCTGCTCTTCAACCCACATTCAGATGGAAAACAAGCTGCTGAATACCGTAGCCGGTCAGCCTTTGTATTTCTACATGCAGAGGACATGAATGCATGCTGTAGCAGAGTGCGGCGAGTATTGTCATGCGCTGCTTTGTTTACAGCAGTCCTCATCAAAGCAGGACGGACCGGCTGGATTAGAGCTCGTTCTCCCACAAGAGTTCGATGTTCCACACAGGGGGCCAAGAAGAGGGCAGGATTTAAAGTTAAGTCTACTGGCTTTATAGACACAGAACATACAACTATATACTTTACTTGCTGATCTTATTATCTCTGGTTGTTAGCTGTGCTCCCATTTCTAACATGTCACACCATAGATCTGATAGCTCTGTGTGGACTAGTAGGTAGTTGGGATGGACTGCAGCCCTCCTGTGACCTGGATGGATGATTACATGAGATCTGAATATAATATTAAGCATGGAAGCTTATGGATGTTCCTTATGAGGATATTTTAATAAACCAAGCAAATATTCAGTGATTTCAGCTAGTCTGATTTAAAAATGTTGCATATGTGCTGTTTTATTTTGTCTTTAACGTTAAATCTGTGGGGGGTTTGGCTTTTGGAATACCAAAATAAGCAATTTGAAGATGCCATCTTGTGCTCCTGAATACTGGTGTTGATAATCTTTTGTTAACGGGGGCATCAACCTGGATTTCTTGGTACCGGAGTTTTGATTAATGACCCTGGCTGCAGAGTTGTAACCTAGATACCAAAAATACCAGTGACATGACAGAGGAGACGCTTACTTATGTAGGACTGATTTAAAGTTGTATCTGTGTTTCTTATGTTTAAGAGGAATTATCCTCAATGGAAAGTCCAAGGACTCACCAATCAGTGTTCAGATGCGTTAAAATCTCCCTGCATTCAGACCCTGTGTTGCAATCAGTCACACTGATGAGCCGTTTCATCCACAGTTAAAGAAACTCACATCTGACCTCTGGTTTTAAAACTGTCCCATACACTTTTTTACTTTTTAAATAATTGGCTGCAAAAGTAGAAATTTATTCCATTTTGGGCAAGAAAAAGGTTTAAGGCTGGTTCTAAAACTGAGTCAGTCCTCTACGGTTGCAACGATTCACCGAATAACTCAATTACACAAAATCCTCGATGCAAATTCTTTGCTCTGACGCTGCGTTTAATCCACGACTCTGTAGCATTCAGTTGTCACCATGTAAACATGACCGCTTCACCCAAATTTTTTGACTAAAAAACAGACCTGCAATAAGCGTATTTAGGAGCCACCACATGTCTCCACAAAAAGACTGATAACAGAAGAGCAACAGTGGCGTCTGCACATATGTAGTAAAGAGCTAAAAGGTGGAGCTGTTACTGGGAAGGTGAGCTCAGGTGGAGTAAAAGAAAATGTTTTTTCTAGCATCCAGGGATGCGTTCGTTACTGTAATTGCCATCAAAACTTGCATTGGAAAAAGGCTGACAGCAGGCCTTCAACAATCCACCACCTGTACAACGAGCTCCAACGTGAAGGAAAAATTACTTTTCACGTGCTCCCATCCACCACCGTTTGTTTTACACTTTCAGTAAAGCTATAGAAGTTAAAATAAAGATGTATATATGCAGAACTGTCAATGTAGTTTGGCAGTTTTCTGAAAGCCGTCCCACTTTTTCTACTGCAGTGATACCTGCAAAAAGCAGGGCCGAGTCTAAAGGGGGGGCATGGGGTGCACCACACCATATTTATTTAAAGGCTTTAGTAGTCTTATTTAGATTAATATAAATATAAATACATTATTTAAATTGTAGTAATATTTAAAAAAAATATGGGAGTTTTAGTCTGGACACTGAATTATTATTAATTATTAAGATCTCCACCATCAGAACGTCTGTTTTCTGCAGCACTGAGCCACTGGTACTTATATGGAGCTTTTCTACTCCAACTAAACAGTCAAAGCATTGTTTTTACTACACGCCTCATTATCCATACACATAAATACATGCTTTCTAATGATAGCACACACACTGTTAAACTCTGATGGATTGCACGAGGTTCAGATGCTTCCAAAAGCACTCTGATGTGCAGATTGAGTGAGGTGCGGATGGAACCACCTACCTTCCTGCTCTGCTCCTGAACTAATACAGCTTTTGGTGCCTTCTGCCTTTTTTGACTGCTAACAGTTAGTTATGCTAAATGTTTATTCATATAGTGTGTGGTCCAGTTTCGGTGAGTGAAAGTGTTTGTTTGTTTGTTTTTTACATTTATTTGTGTATTTCTTTTATTTATATGTGTGTCTGTGCATGCCCTCATAAAGTCTATGCACGTAGCTTGTTAACTAAGTTCTCACACTAGTGGCTACGCCTGTTTTTTTATACTTTAATCTAGGCTTTATTCTTTGTGTCAACTCTGTTTACAGTATTCACTTATGTACACATATGTATCTTTTATTATCAACATTTCTTCCCACCAGAACAATACTTATTCCTCAGCATAATTAGTCCATGTCATGTGAAAATATTTGAGAAAACTGCTTAACGCTCTTGCCTCCGGAAACACTTCTTACTTTAAAGCAATTGCTTTCAGCTTCTGCCCACTCATATTTAAATGTTTAAATAAAAGGCTTCAAATTTTTTAAATACTTTCTAGTATTAAAGCAGCATATCCAGTTAGGACCTGCTTCATCTTTCAACTCTTGAACTCCACCATGAATTCCAGGAGTTTATTTAAAAAGTCCCTTAAAAGACTGAAAAGTTTTTTTGTTTTCTACACATTTCAGAGTTTCATTGAAGCTTTGGCACAGACGCCAGACTCTTGCAGCTGCAGCTTTTATATCAAACAGAAAACTCAACTTACTGCTTTTTTTTAATGTGTGTGAGTCACTGAATGTTTTTTTCCCCCCATGACACACCTCTCTTTCTGATTTCTCCTCTCAACGCTAGCACCCGACATCGTTTATGCCCCTAAATGATACACGGATGTAAACACACCCAGGAGGTCCTGGGAACCTTGGCTGCTGTCAGTCACATCGACAGGTAGACGTTCAGCAACTGTAGTGCGGGGAGCAACTTCAGGGAGCAGGAGGTGAACCTTGTTCCACTTTCCCAGGTTCTCCTGGAGAGATGAGTCACACTCGGCAAACAATGTGTTTGGTTTTGCTGTCAGCTTACCTCAGGCGTGGAGGGAGAGAACAGACGCAAACTGTTTGACTGACCTACATTCTGTGTTTATGTGTCCTGCCACTGTGCTGTGGAAGGTCTTGCGTTTGAAAGGAAACATGCCTACACATTTAATGAGCCGCTTTCAGAATTCCTTTGTTGAGCTGACAGAGGCGAGGTGGAGCGGGAGACGAATAGACACCTTTTGTTTGCTTGTAGTATTTAAAGCTGAAGTCCACATGCGTTCTGGTGACGCTCGTGTCAAATAAAATGAGTAATCGGGCATGTCTTAGCAGTATTGTCATAAGCACAAGGAGCCGCTGTTGGTGGCCTTAACCCAAGTTCTTAAAAGCTTCAGTCCCAGATTATTTAAAGCTTATTTATTTTGTTGTAAAGTATTTTATCACTTCAGAAAAGAAACAAGCTGAGCCACTCAGCACAGTACCTGAACACCTCGGCTTCCGGGTTGCTTTTAAGTAAAACGGTTTTATTGTCTCTCAAATGTGTCTGTTCACATACACAATTATGGTTGGACAGAAACGCTCCAGTGCAGTCGTACAAAATCCTGACTGTGTTTTGCTAGAAGCAGATTACGTGAGCGTTTGGAGGGTTTGGAGGGTGGTTGGCAAGTGGGCCGGAACAGATCAAAAATAAAGCATGAAAAGCACTCGGGGACTCCAGTGCTCACTTTTCATTGTTTTTAGCATTTGGTTTCACCTCAGCTCTTTGTATGGTGTAACTTTGCATTCAGGCCAACAAAAGCACTGAGACCCAAAGAGTGGCCCACAGACCCACCGTACTACATACTTTGTAGACCCCCTCCATCAGGCAAACGGGCCATCCCCAGATTGGAGCGGACAGCGAACACGCCACCTCATGAATCCAGCTGTAGTTTCTGGGGGATCCAGTAATATTTACATATCAAATGGTTCCATTAACATGTAGGCAAAGACAAAATTACCATGTCGCATGTTTCTCATGCAAATTCCTTGGTTCACCTTGAAGGTTTGTAAGAGTGCCCTAAACAACAATAAAAGGCACAAAACCATTTTACTTTAACAATTTTGCTGCTATTGTGTAGTAAGACTAACACATTTGTTTAAAATCATATTCACTTTTTTTTACAGTGCAGAAGATAGGTCTTTCTTTGAGTCTGTGTGGAAGGAGAGGGGGTAGTTATCACTGACTCCAGCCCACACAGAGACCTGTGATAAAGAAGCCTTTCACAGGACTCCCTGTGAAAAACTAAGTACACCTCCGTTTTCAGTAACTTGTTAGGAGCACATTTAGCAGCAGTGAGTTGAAGTAATGGCTTTCTATATGACTTCATGACTTTCTCACATCACTTTGGGGGAATTTTGGCCCACTTCTTCACAGCGTTGCTTCAGTTCATTGAGGTTTGCAGGCATTCATTTATGGACAGCTCTTTTAACATGGACGTCCGTCAGGTTGCGGTCTGCCCATTGCAGTGCCTTGAGTCGTTTCTTTTTCAGCAATTATGTTGGAGATTTTTCACTGTGCTTTGGATCTGTTACTGCTAAGCTTCAGCTGTCAGACGGGTGGCTTCAGATATGACTCTAAAATACTTTGGGATACAGAGGAGTTCATGTTCAACTCAATGACTGCAAGGTGTCCTGTGGCTATAAAACAAGCCAAAATTATCACCCCTCCACCTGACAGTTGGTTTGAGGTGTTTGTGCCAATATTGTGGTGCAAGCCTTTATTTCCAAACACTGTCTTTAACTGCGTGCTCATAGTGAAAGTGCCAAAGAGAACTAAACATCAAGCACCGCTTGAGCCATTGTTAACAGTCTTTTTATTTTTGGCAAATACCTGCAGATGAATTGGCTTTCTCAATTACTTTAGTGGGTTTGCAATTGAAGACATGAAGAACATTAAAGTAAATGTAAATTTATGACAGAAATTTAAACACACTTATGGAGACAGGAATGGTATGTGCCCAGTGTCTGAAATGAGCTTAAAATAATACACTTCAAGGGATCACAAGCAGAAGCAGATGGTGTTAAAAGGTAACAAGTGCAAAAATACCACAATATAGAAAGCCACAAATGTGCAGTTGCATATTATCACATAATATGACAGCATTGCAGCTGAACAATGGTGTGTTGTCTCTCAGGTTGGAATAGTCAGGGACTTATAACCTTATTTTTCAGTAAAATGACTGCCTGTAGCCTCATTATTGACCATCATAAAGCTCACTGATGGTTGCACTGTACATCTCAACAGCATTATCATTTACTCACATTATTGTAAACTTGTTAATAGCAGCCCGCACATTCAATTTTCTTTCTTTCATCTTTGATATTAAAGTAGGTGGCTTTGGTGCTCACTGTCAGAGCAGATCTTCCTGAGACATTTCCATGAGATGGCCAGAATGCATGGCTTTGCTTTGCAGGTGTTATAAGCCTTAGAGGAACAGCAGCTTATGCCGTCTGGCACACGGAAAAACATTAAATGCACCTAGGCTGGGTAATGATTGCGGTCAATATACATTTGCATGTGGAAAGAACTCAGACCAGATGAATGACTGTAGAGTTTTTTTCCTGCAAATTAACATAAAAGAACGTAATAGCTACGCTCGTTGTGGTTTCAGCTTATTTATTCTATATGAAGTATTTTCTGGATAATCATGTGGTAAGCAGTTGGTGTAAAACATCACTGTGCTCTATTTCTCTCTGTTGTCTTACTGAAAGGCGAAAAAATACCAAAATGCAGTTTTATATGCTGATCCATGCCCTTTGCAACTTAAACATCCTCATGCTGTACAGATGTTTTATTTCCCACAGCAATGAAAAGCCAATCAGATTACAGCATCCAGCTTTGACATCCATTTATGACACAGAGGAGCGGGCGGTGTAACACGTGTTGAGTTCACGGTGCAGTTTAATGATCATTAAAGCACTGCTAATGAAATATTTATGGTGTCTTGCCAGTGCCAACTCTCTCCATCACTTGCTCATCAGGGGTTGGAGGTCAGCTGCTGTCTGCCTGGCAACACTCATTATACTGATTAAAAGTCCTCGCAGAAGGTTAATGTAGTTTCACTCCCGCAGTGTCGCTAGCCTGCGTACTGTCAACGTGTGCTTCGCCAAATGAAAAGTTGTTTTAGTAAAGAGGTGAGAGGAGCGGCAGGCTTTTTAGCTTTACGTGGAAACACCTTTCTCACACGCTGGTGTTTTTTTAAAGCCAGGGTGAAAGCTGCCAGTCTCCAGTAACAAGCACGAGCACGTCTGGGGCTCGCACACTGCACTTAGGTGTGACAGGACTCTGACACCTCGTCTTCACTACCTTTCGAGACAGGTTGTCGCTCAGGATCTCCAGCTGTCGGTCTGGACGATCACTCGGAGTTGGTGAAGGCTTGAGGCAAGGTAGTAGCTAACTTCCGTCGAAGTTAGTGTTTTCCGTGACATTTAAAGGTTTTATCAATAAGCATGGCCTTTAAATGAAACCTGTAGACTGAATTTTGTGGTATTTTCAAGCACATTCACCTTATTTCCCACTCAGGTCTGATGGGGAGCCTCAGGCACTGTGATCCGGCTCCCTTTTGATGTGCTGACTGTCCGTCCCTGGGGTGGTTTTGATTGCCTCTTTACTCCCCTCCTATGTAAGTCAATAGGAGCCAGCCTGCCATCTGTGGGAATTGATACCTCTGCTGAATCATACTATTAAAGTGCACCTCCATCTTTCCACTATCTCCGCCTGCACCCTCTCACCCCTCTCTTCCCCTCCCCCTCTCCCTACTGAAGCTGTGTTGAGGGGACACGTCTTATCTTACTTCTAGAGATGCAGGAGACGTGTTTGCCAACTGGGGCCAAGGCCGTGTTCAAGCTGGAAATAGCACAGCGTTACAGAAGTCTGAGCGTTAGTGGTGGCGGTGAGAAGATGAAATACTAACGAGTCAGATTTGAATAATCATTTAAAGGCCTCTCGGATGCCAGAATGCTGCACAGCATTCCCTAATGTGACAGGATTGAAGCGGAGACGGGGAAATCCTTGCTGTCTCGGCTTTAATGACTGCAAAGCCAGGAAAAAAAAGAAATGCTTGTAACACATTCTTATGAATTTGATTGGTGTATTTCCAAACTACCTTTTAGTGGTCTCACTGAAAATAACCTGACATGGTGCCTGGATAGATTTGAAAACGGTGTTTTCGTCTGAAAACGCTCCGCATCCACACTAGCGTTTTCAGTCGTTTTCACAGAGTTGTGCGTCCACATTGAAACGGCCCAAAACGCTTACGTTCCAGTCCTGTGCATGCGCAAAAGCGAGTGAGAATTAAAGAATTTGAAGAAAAGCTATCTGGAGCATGTACAAACTGATATTAATCATTTTTAGGGCTGTCAAAATTGAGAGCAAACAAACAACTGCTGTATAATGCCCTCCGCTATCTTTGTTTAATTGGTCACATGACTGCATCAAATGCGTCATCGTTTTAGAAAGTCTGCATTTTGAGCACCCACACTGCGACGGGACAGAAATGTATTCGTTTTCAAGAGTGTTTCCAAAACGCAGCTTTTTTCCTTGAGGAAAACGCCGTCTCAGTGTAGACGGGAGGCCAAAACGAAGAGAAAACGATGCGCATTAGTGTGGACGTAGCCACAGACACACAACCATTCACACTCACTCCCGCATTCACACCTATGGGCAATTTAGATTAACCAATTAACCTATCCCCACAAAGTTGATTGTGAAATTTCTTTCCTTGTAGATATTCCACAAACTAGCTTGTTGCAATGTTTTCATGTTATTACGGTGAACTAAAAATGCCAAATTCTGCCACATCTCAGTATCATTTGCTTCTGTTTCTAGTCACATGTTTATTATAGTTGGGGTTTGGACTGTTGACCATTGGTTCTCCATTTAAATCGAGGCTGTAAGTATCTGAGAAACAATAGTTTGACATTTCTCACAATAATATGAAATCTCATAGGAAAAATGAGTAATTGTTACTAGCAGGCCTAAAGTGCATCTGCATGACTCGTAGAAACTAGCTGAACCAACACTCCTCTTGCTCCAGTAATTAATAGAAAAACTAATAGAAAAATTTCTGGACATCACACTACAGTCAATTGATTTCTTGTGTATGCATACTTGTTACTGTAGCACTGTCAAACCTTATATAAATGTGGGGTTTGCAGTCATTTGTTTGGCTGGATTGGAAGAAGCTCCTTAAACAAATGTTTATTTTTAGTTGGGATTAATGACAGCCTGTAAATTGTTACGCTCCTCATGGTTAGCTTTTTTTTCTGTTATTCTTGGAGGACAGTTGTGAAAACACTGATAGTGACTACAGAGGAACAGGAGTGGCAGCCAGCTGACACCTCCCGTCTCTAATGGAGATACAGCGAGAGGAGCAGGAGGGGATTTTGTGCTGCTGCTGACTTGTCACTGGAGCTCACAGCAGGCTCATCCTGCTCCTGATTAATGGAGCTGTCTGCTGAGCCTCGAAGGGGGGAAGAACAGCGCTGTTTTCCCATTCCCTGTTTATTTGCCCACAACAGATGGGCCCCCCAGGGCCCCTGGCTCGTTTACACCTCTCCTGTATTATGTCCTCAGCATCCTTCATCTTAATCAGTGAACAGGTTCCTGCGCAGAGCCACCTAACCTACAGGTGACCTCTGTAACCTGTCCACCTTCACGAAGATACTAGATACTCTTAAAAACAACGGCTCATTAGTCCGATATCCTCGGGTCTGACTGCAGCAGGTTTTCCTCTTTCCCTTTTCAGCCTTCACTCTGCTGGAGCATGACGCACAGACAGAATGACATATCTGCTGGTGTGTTGTTGTTAAACAGACCCTCGAATGCAGGGTTTTTTTATGCCAAGGTTAGACTTCGGGTGCAGCACTCATTTATAATGAGTAACATAGAGGGAATATATAAGTCCATATGCTTTTAGTTCTTATAATACAGTGTTATGTACAGCTGCCTGTCTGAATGAATGGGACCTGCCGTCCACATATGTGGACATCACATTTTGGGTTATTTAGACCAAAATACTCAATGTTGCTCTACAACGGCCTGATATTCACTTACGAGGACATTATACTGCTACTGTTCTATCAAAATTTTAAACGAATATCCTCATATGTGGCTCTCATTTTTCTTAAAAACAAAAATAAGGTAAAAAAAAATAAATCTTGTAATTCTTTGTTTTTACATTCATCGGGCCCCAATATGGCCAAATATCAAAGAGAAATTAAAATGCCGTGGAAGAGTTTGGGTCTTAGGAGGTTAAATGTGGTTAAATGTGGTTGTCTGATTGTCTGGGTTTCTTTACCTTACAATATAAAGCACCTTCGGTTGTGATTTGGCGCTACGTAAATAAAAATGAATTGAACTGCCAGCTGCTAATACTGGCTTGACTGATTGTCGGGGTGCACTGATCTGAAATGCCATTCAGTTACCACTGATGCCTTTTAGTTACTGGAAGTGATCGATGAATGTCATATTAACATTCAGAGGTTCAGTGATGATCTGCCAGCTCTGCTTATAACCACCATCATCATGACTGCCTTATCATGTTCTACATGAAATGATAAACAATAAGATATTTAAAGTATCAGTAAAGTATTTATCTTATTTAAAGTATCAGTTAACACTGAAATAGCAGGCACTGCATATCTTACACTTGTAGAGCACAAAATAGACAAACAATAAAATCCCTCATAATGGGGAACACTTTAACACATTAATTAAGACATATTAAATCCTAGTGTAGTGCTGCGATTGGCTGGCAGCATGTCCAGTGTGTACTCTGCTCTCACCCTATGACAGCTGAGACAGGCTTCAACCCCCCTGCGACCCTGAATTGGGTAAGTGGGGGAAAAAAAATGGATAAATCCTAGTTGTGCCTTGGGCACAGAATAGTCAAGCGCTCACCCTGAATATGAATATAAAAATCATTGACTCCTGCTCATTAAAAAGAAGGATTTACTGCCGCTTCCATCACATATGCTGGTAAACTGATTATGTTTGGATCACAATAAGCTATCTAATGATATCACATAGCCTGAGTGGGGTTAATAATGGGTTATGAAAATGAAGGCCACAAATGACACATTTTTTAATATTTGCTTTCAGGTAATAAATAAAATATTTAAAATGAGACTCAAAGCTCAAAGGAAGAGCAAATATTCACATGTGGGAATCTGAAACAAACAGTTTTTGTTTGTTCTCAAATTACTGATTGAAACTTAGAAGGGGTTCGTTTAATTCAGGGAAGCCGTCCCCTCGTCTGCTCATGGACTTTGAGGATTTTCTCATGCAAGCATCAAATATCCACGATTTCTGTGTGTTTTCTTTGATCATCACTTGTAAATTCAGCAAGAAGAAAAGTCCTGATTTGAAAATTAAATTACGATGGCACCGTAGCCTGCCACACTCCATAGTTACCATTTTGCTGCATTCAACCAAGCCCTGATTAGCACCATTCGCAAAATGAACTGAGACTTCAAACAGAAACCAGAAAATTTCTGTTACCAAATTTTTTTTCTGGTGCAGTTTCTACATAGTCATATGCAAATGCAGCTGTTTAGACGTTTATACACTCATCGTGTGGTAAACTGGGGCTTTTTGTGATTTCTTTGAACTGCTTTTCCAGGGTAGAGTCATTGTTTAAAAAACAACAGGGTGCATGTTTGAATTTATTAATTTATTAAATATTTTCTCTAATCCACACAGTGTCAAAAGTATAGATGTATACAAGCATTCCCATAAATGTTTCATTCAACGTCCCTTAGCAAGTTACACCTCAGCCAGACCCTTTTGGTAGCCACCAACAAGCTTCCAGCCTAATTCTGGCTGGATTTTTGACCACTCTTCATGACAGAATTGGTAGAGTTCATTTAGATGTGTTGATTTCCTGGGACCGACACAGCTTTGAAACACAGTCCACACCAGCATCACTGTCCACACAGTGAAGCCAGGAGCCGACCAAGAACCAAGAAAGACGCCCCTGCTCCAAAGTCGACACCCTCGTGGTTGACTGAAACTGCTCACACCGACAAGCCAAATGCTTTCTGGAGAAGTGTTTTATAGCACAAGATGAAAATGGAGGTAATTGGCCACAATGAGGCATATGTGGAGAAATAATGTTGAAGCTTTCAAACCGTAGAGCACTGTACCAGCTTCAGGCATGGTGGTGGTAGCATGATGCTCTTGGGCTGCTTTGCTGCCAGTGGTACTGATAAATTTCACAAAGTGGATGGAATAACGAAGGGCAAATTTGGTGAAACCACCTCCAAATTCTTCATCACCTCAAATCAACAGCTAGATCGTTAACACTTGGACACAGCTGGATGTTCCCAAACATATATCAGAACAGGTTTAGGAATGAATAAAGCAAGCTAAGACTACTCTTAAATGCCGAGTCTGTGCCAGGAAACTAAACCAGTTAAAAGGAACTTTTCCAATTCTGCCAAGAAGAGTGGTCAAATATCCAGCCAGCATTATAGTAGACTGTCAAAGCGTCTGGTTGAGGATCAACTTGCTAAGGGACAGTATTAGTCAGGGTGTTTTTATGTATTGGAGCCTGCATGCATACTTTTGTCCATGTGTGGATAACAGAAAACACAAAATAAATTCAAACAATCACATTCATGACCATGATGGAGTGTACTAAACTCACAACTGTGTGTTTACAGACACCATATAAAGACATACATTTATTTCCTACATGGTGACAAGTAAACAGCTTTTAATGTATGTAATCCAAACATGCTTGCAGTTTTCTTTGTAAAGACTGACACTTTCTGTCCCCGAGGATTAATTAATGAATAGAATTTGGCTGTGTTGCAGGTGCACTGAAAGTAGTAAGTTGCGCCATCAGCCATCCAACTCTCACAGTTTTCAATGCATTTAGTATTTTTAATGTGTGCCAGATTTTTTTTTTGTCTGATTACATTTATGGACTTGTGAATCTAATCATCAGGTTCTGCCAAATGAGACAAATTCAGCACCAGGCTGGAAAAATGCCTCGTCTGTGCTCTGCCACGTCTCGTGAGCCTTTCATTCACACAGCAGATTGTCCGCGCTTGTCTAAGATTCACGAGAAATTGTGCACATCTCGGATCAAGGCGATGGTTTAAAACTCCCCATTAATTGTTGTAAACGCACAAATGGAATCTTTTGTTTCACACTCGGATTTGGAGAATTGAGCGGGCCTCATCCTCCCGTGGTGACATTGGACATTGTTTCCTCTTCCTGCTGATGGCTGTTGTTCTTTTCACTATCGTAGAGAAGCAGGCTGGGACTTTTTTCAGTTGCTGCTGATTCACCACAGATTAGATTGCTGTTCTTATGTGTGAGATTGCTCAGTTGCACTGTAACATTACACGAAGCCCCGAGGTGTAAAGGAAGTTCTCTTTTTTTATAGCTGTTTTAACAGCAGCACATAAAGAAAAAGACTCTTTGATGTGTTGGTTTACTTTGATAAGCCGTGTCCAAAGCATTCGTGACAGATTTGGTGAAACCCCAACAGCTGATGTTTAGTAGCTTACTTCCATCGATCATTTACCCCCGAGGTTAAACTCTTGCTACTCTCTGACTGATCTTGGCACTTTTTCGACTTACTGGCAAGAGAAACAGATGCTTCATTTATGGAGAATTAGCAGCATCTCCAAATGTTAACTGATAAAGGATTAAAAAACAAGCGAGTAGAGTCCCTTCACTGCTCAGATGCTTTTGTCCTCTCAGTCTTACCTCCCTCCCCCGTTTTTCTTTCCTGCAGCATGCATTCTAAATATCACCAAAATTCTCAAATTCTCACCCATTTTAGCAACTATTTAAGCTGCCAAATGATTGAGATAAAAAAAACTGTCACGGAGGCAGTTTTGTTGCTTTATTGCAGAAGGAAGCAGCTTAAACGCTTCAAATGCAGTCAGATTTTCACAGAAGTGCTATTTAGCTGTGTTGCTTTTCAGTTGTTATTTCAGTTGCAAGAACACCAAAGTCTTCATATTTATATAAAAAAAAACTGTGAGTCAAAGATAGACAAAAAACATCCAGGGAAATCCCTCTCCCTGCTTTTATTTCTTATATTATGTTGAAAACAAACACTACTTTTCTTCTTCCACACTCATGAAATGTGGAATTTTTATGTTTTTAAACATATTTTAACAAAAATACCTTTTTGTTTAAAAATTCTCTTTAAAAAGACCTTTTGCTAATAATTTCTTCATCTTGTCCTCAGATGTTGGTATCAGTCAATTTTGTAACATTAAAGTTTCACACATTAGCCAAAAAACAAAACAAAACAATGTCCAAGCTTGTCATATTCAGCTTGATTCAGTTTTATTTGTTTATTGCCAAACCACAGCAGCCTCAGGGCACTTTATATTAGAAGATAAAGACTCTGTAGCAATATACAATCCACTGATCAGGAATTTAGTGAAGGTGGGAAGGAAGAATTCCCTTTTAACAGGAAGAAACTTTACCAGGCTCTAGAGATGAGGGGAAAAAAGGACAGCAAGACATACACGCTACAGGAATGAGTATAAAAAAAAGTTAACGACGAGCAGTACAGGGTGAGAAGAGATGCATGGAAATGAAGTGCTCAGTGCATCATGGGAAGTCCCCCCAGGAACCTGAGACGCAGCATAACTGAGGGATTGTTCAGGGTCACCTGATCCAGCCCTAGCTATGAGTTTTATAGAGCCTGCATTCTCATTTGGGGACATTATATTTGGGCTTTTCCGTACCTCAAACTTCATTGTGTTCTTTTAGCCTTTGTGCCCATATTAGGGCATAATATTAAAAACAATGTTAGCAGAGACGGGTCTTCCAGCGGAATCTGCATGAATATTGAAGATACTTATATTGTCTAGACGGAGGAATAATCACATGTGGGGCATCGGCTTTTCACCGGAACAACACTTTGTTTTTATTATTGAACTCTCGCGTGCACTCTGCAGCATAACAGGAAGCATCCTTTCAAAATAAAATCACAACAGATGACAACGAGGGCATACCTATTAACTAGCTCAACACCCCCACTTGCACTCACGTTGTCAGCTTTACATGCATTCCAAAAGAAACAGTTTTTCTTTACTATTTGTTTACACTCCAAACATATATTTCTCAAACTTCAATAACTTCCCCTTTGTTGCTGGCTTTGTCATAACATCGGCCACCATCAGACCTGTCGGACAATACTCCAATATCAAATTTCCAGCATTAACTGTTGATCTCACAAAATGATATTTGATATCGATATGCTTACACCTCTGTCTGTTAACAGGATTCTTTGCCAATGCAATAGTCCCTTGATTGTCCTCAAAAATCTTTGGCGGTCTCTTTTGATGCTCATACATGCTTTGCAACAGTTGTGTCAAGTACAAACATTCTTGTGTTGTTGCTGCCAAAGCTATGTACTCTGCTTCACAAGTTGACAAGGCAACAGTTGGCTGCTTCTTTGTTCGCCATGACACCAAAGTACCTCCTTCATTCAGGCTTACGCAGTAACCTGTAGTACTCCTCCTGTCAGTCACATCCGCAGCCCAGTCTGAGTCACTGTGACCTTGTACTCTCAAATCTTTGTCACTTTTCCTGTAGCACAATGTCTTGTCTTTTGATTGTTTCAGGTACCTTAGAACATGTTTCACAGTAGTCCAATGTTCCACAGCTGGTTCTTTGAAGTGCTGTGACAGCTTACTTACAACAAAACTCAAATCTGGTCGTGTGCAAGAGGTCAAGTAAATAAGGCTACCTACTGCCTCTCTGTACATTCTGACATTGTTCATTTTCTCAGCATCATCATTGTAGTTCAACCTTTGTTCACAAGGAGTTGATCTTGGTTTACAGTCTTGCATTTGAAATCTTTCCAGTATGTTTTCTACATATCTCTCTTGTAACATTTTTACACAATCTTGGGTTTGCTCAAAATCAATACCAAGAAAATGTTTGAGTTTCCCCATATCTTTCATTTTGAATCTTGCAGTTAGCATTTCCTTCACAGTTTTCAAAACCCTTTCATCACTGGCTGCAATAATAATATCATCAACCCATATGATCATGATCACTTTTTCTTTTCCTGTTTTCCTTGTGTAAACACAATGATCTACAGGACTCTGCATGAAACCGTTCTCTATCAAATAGTCATGTAATGTCCTGTTCCAGTTTCGGCCTGACTGTTTAAGCCCATAAAGTGACTTTTCCAGCTTGTAGACCAGTTTCTCATCTGTTTTTCCTTTTACTTCATAGCCTTCTGGCTGCTCAACATACACTTCAAAATCTATTGGTGCATGCAAGTATGCGGTTTTTACATCCATCTGATGCAAAATCAGGTTTTCTTGTATTGCACACTGCATCAATACTCTTATGCTTGTCAGGTTAGCAGTCGGAGAAAAAGTTTCATCATAGTCTATCCCAAAACACTGGTTGTAACCTTTAGCTACGTACCGTGCTTTATATTTTTCTGATCCATCACCACTGTTTTTCTTCACATATACCCATCTACCCCCCACTGCTTTCTTTCCCTCAGGTAAGATTGTTAGGGTAAAGGTGTTGTTCTCTTTTAAGGATTGCATTTCTTCATCCATAGCTGCTTTCCACTCTCTAGAGTTGGGTGACCTTGCAGCTTCACTGAATGTCACGGGTGAGTTACTTATCAGTCTGTAACAGTAGTCTATGTTAGTCAGCACTTGATCATCAATGTCTTCTCCTGACTCATATTCATTTAGATAATCTGGTTTCTTTCTTGTTCTAGAAGGATACCTTCTGGAGTTTTCAGTCTCATCACTAAGTGGCATCTGACTGTTCACTTCTGGTTGGTTGTCAGTATCTGGTTCCTGTGAACTGGTACTGGGGCTTTCCCTGTTCACGTTTGGTCTCTCCCTCACCTGTATGTCTTCATCCTCAGATGTCGTATCAGTTTGTGTTTGCTTTTCCTCATTGTGTTTGGTTACAAACTTAACCAGCCTAAACTTTTGCACTTTGGCGCTGTCTGGGAAATAAACCTTGTATGCTGGACTGTTTTTGTCGTAGCCTACAAAAATCCCTTTTGTACACTTAGAATCCAGCTTACCCTTGTTTTGCTTGTAAGCATAACACTCACACCCAAACTTTCGCATTCTGGATAGATTGGGCTTCCGCCCAGTCAGCAAAAAGTAAGGTGTCTGCCCTGTCCGGTTGTTAAAGCATCTGTTTCTCACGATAGCCGCTGTTTGAACTGCATACGTCCATAATTCCTTTGGTATGGCACTCTCAATAAGCATGCACCTCCCCATATCAAAAAGTGTTCTCCAGCCACGTTCCGCTGTACCATTCTGGTGAGGGGAATATGGGGCTGAAGTTTCATGTCTTATTCCATGTTTGTTTAACAATACCTGGTAACTCTTTGCCATGAACTCTGTGCCGTTGTCTGACCTGATACACTTTACCTTCCCGAGTGGGGCTGTATCGGCCAAAAAGATTTCAGTTGCTTGCATTGTTTCACTTTTGTTTTTGAGAAAATATACAAATACTGCACCGGAAAAGTCATCGGTAAACAATAATGCATATCTGTGTCCATCTCGTGATTCTGGATCTATCGGCCCTGCTAGATCCGTATGTACCAGCTCGAGAGGTTTCTCAGCTCTCCTGTCAGGGTTTCTATTCCTAGTCTGGACAAATTTTCCCTGAATACACACCTCACAGTTCAAACTTTCTTTGTCAGTTTTCCCTTTGATTTTCATACCTTCAACCACATTTTGTAGCTTCAGAATGTCACTATGATTGCAATGTCCCAAAATTTCATGCCATGTCTGCACATCAAAACAATTATTACACTTATCATCGTACTCACTTACAGTCTCAAGGTAATAAAGTCTGTTGTGCTCATGGATGTGAAACTTTGTACCGTCTCTGTGTTGAAGGACGTTCCTTCCTTTCTTAAAGATGATAGTGGCTCCGTTCGTGGTGGCCGCTCTCACAGAGAAGATATTCTGTGGAAATGAGGGAATGCATAGGGCGTCTTTCAGTGTTGTTTTACACTGTCTCCCTCTGCTGTCAATCAAGCACACCTCTGCATCTCCTCTGCCTTCAGCCACTCCTTTACACCTGGTGCCATCAGCTAATTCCACACAGTGCGTTCCCGGCTGGAAGTCGTCATTAAATTTCTTGAACGCTGTTTTATCATTCAGGATGTGTGATGTTGCGCCAGTATCCACCATTAGGCCTTTGGTCCTGATGTCTTGTGGCTGTTGAGGTGCCGCGTAGTCATCGCTCATCCGGAAGACATAAGTGTCGTCGCTCTCTGCGTTGTCGCCCTCCTCCGAGGCTATGCGTGCTTCATCATTCCGTTGTCGTCTCCTGCAAGTCGACTCTCGATGGGTGTTGCTCCTACAGTGACCGCACCACTGTCTGTAGCGGCATGCTCTGGCCTTGTGTCCCCGTTGGCCACACTTAAAACAGACTATGTCTGACATGTCTCTCCTGTGGTCATTAGCAGCTGCTGCGGGTCTCACGCTGGGTTGCACTCTCACCTTCATGATGTTATCCTCTTGTTCCATTAAGCGCATTTTCTCAGTGTCCTCATAGCTGCGGAGTTTCGTTTTAAATTCCGCAAACTTGATTTCTGATTCACTTTGCGTAATGTGAACGGAAAAAGGTTTAAATGTTTCTGGTAAACCTTTTAACACCATCGCTACAAGCAGACCATCACTAAGTGTCTCTCCAGCATTTCTCAGGGCTGTAATAAATGTCTCTGCGCGTATGATGTACTCCGTGACGCTCTCACTGCTTGCTTTCTTCAGAGAAGTCAGTTCGGTATAAAGGCTGATAATTCTTGGTTTACCTTTTCCTGCATAATAGTCTCTTAAAATTTTCAGTGCCTCGCGTCCATCATCGGCAGCTTCTCTCATCACGAGCGATAAACTCTTATCATCCAGGAACTGTATTAACTCTGCATAGGCCTGGGCATTCTTATCTTCGTCGTCCTCATCGTCGTCATCACTTTTCAATATTGTGTCTTTTAGACCTTGTAATCTAAGATGTCCCAAAAATTTTGTCTCCCACAGTTCATAATTCTTCTCATCTCCGTCAAAAACCAACCTTGCCCATCGGCCACTGGGTTCACCAGCACGCTTATTCATGGTGCTAACTTAGCACGCTAGCCCTCACCGAACACGCTGTACTTTGCGACTTTTCTGGTGGTAAACTTTCCCCTGGCGTAGCTTCAATGTTTTCCTGGGCCCATAACCTGTTAGCAGAGACGGGTCTTCCAGCGGAATCTGCATGAATATTGAAGATACTTATATTGTCTAGACGGAGGAATAATCACATGTGGGGCATCGGCTTTTCACCGGAACAACACTTTGTTTTTATTATTGAACTCTCGCGTGCACTCTGCAGCATAACAGGAAGCATCCTTTCAAAATAAAATCACAACAGATGACAACGAGGGCATACCTATTAACTAGCTCAACAAACAACAACAACAACTTTTTATTCAAACATGATGTTTATTTTTTAAACTTATCAAGTCCAACTAATCAAAAACCCAAACAAGAGCTCGGGTCTCAGGAGGATATCTAAAAGGATCCTAAGAGTAGAGAGGGCGCCTGATCTCCTGCAGCTTAACATATTCACCATTCTTTTGTTTTTTAAGAGGTGGAACTTGTATTACATACATAAATGCATGCACAGGTATCAGATTAGTGGTAGAGACATATGCCTGCTGTAAACTACACCTGTGGTTATAAAAACTTTAATTATTTGGTGTTAAAGGAACTTAAAGTTGAATACAATTAACCAAAATTCAAGGCACTTGCTTAAACTCCAGGACCATCTTTTACTCTCTTGCTGTTGCAGAATGAAATGTGAACAACATTGAACGAAAGCTGGATTTACTGACTTAAAGCTGGTTTATACTTCCTTCCTGATTCATTTGAATACAATTTTATGATGGCCAGGAAACAAAACCCACCCTGGAGTACCCGCATGCTTCACGTTTCTCTGCACTTTGGTTACGTAGAGCACGTTCAGTATCGTTTCTGTTGGGTTCTGACCAACATGATTGTGGTGCTTCTCACTTTACCTGGATGGGCTTCCCAGGTATATTCTTGCATCATGTTTCACTACTATTCACCTGACCTGGTGACTGTTACGGTTGTCCTGCATGTCACTGCAGAGAGTCTCTCCCCTCTTATCTACAGAAGTCCTTGTTCTGCTTTGGAAATCTCTAACCAGAACCTGCAGGAGGTGAGAAGTGGTTCACTTGCTGCTGTGCCGAGCTCTCTGAGGCTGCATAGCAGAACAAGGACTGCTGTCATTTCCTGCTGTTCAGCTCAGTGGAGTTCAGGGGAAATAGCTTTTTTAGTTTATTGCTGTGCTGCTACTGCCACAAACTCAAATAAGGACAAATAATATGAATCATCTAGACTTTCCAAATTTTAGAACCAAATGGAGCAACTTCTGATCAGCAAAGGACTCACTGGATGGAGTTAGCAACCCTCAAAAAGATTTCACAGTTTTTCAGCCTTTTTTAAATGAGGGGGTTCAGTTTGCATCGCCACTTTTTTAGCCACTTTTTCAAACTCAGCGTATACCAGCTCTGTTCCTGAGGACTTAAAAGTGTGTGCTTTGTGGACAGTAAGCTACTTAGCTGAGCAGATTATGGTAACAGAGCAGAGAAAAAAAGTTTTAATCACTTTCTTACACTTTTTCTTTTGAGTTTTCAAAAATGTAGAAATAGACGACGTCCTTGAACCTCTAAATGTTGAGTGTGAGTCTGCTAATAAAATGCTTGGCAGAGTTGCTGTGTCCACTTACTGTATATATTGCGAAAATCTATGATTGGATAGTTTGGGGGAGGGGTTTAGGAAAGAGCCAATTAAGAAAGAAAATCCAGAAACCTCAATGCTGCGTGCCTTCATTCTTGCGTCCTGACGAACGCCATGCTCGCAGCCCATCATATAGCTCGTCGTCTTCGTGTGTAATGCCCTCGGATGGCAGTCTAGCCCACCTCGGTTTAATCCCTTTGGCCCTGACCCAACTCTAAATGCACAGATTGCCTCCTTTCACAGAGACAGCAGCGTCAGCAGGGCCCCGCCTCTCCGCTGAGCCCCCCCAACCGAGCAAACTCCCCCTCCCCGGGGGTCGCCGTCTCTCATGTCCTGAAAAGGAGGTTGAACCTGTGGGGAGCCTGTGGGTAACTGTAAAGTGGCCTGGTACTCATCAGCTGCTGGAGGTGTTTTGTCTACAGCTTTTTCATTCATTTACTCTGCAGTGTGAGTGTGCCTTTAACATTAAACAAGCAAAGGCCGACTTGTAAATATTTAGCCTTGCATGTTCGAGAGAGTTCAAAAGAGGCCGAAGAAGTGAATGAGAGGACACGCTCCTACTTCTGCAAGTCGGATAAAAGAAGCTGAAGTAACGTGTCCGTTAAACCTGCAGCGCGGTGGTCAAGAGGCAGCAATTAATCACAGCTCTGTGTCCTTATTGTTGAACAGAGGACACAGAGCTTCCTGTTTCACATGTCTCTTGAGTTGTTGATTAATGCAGTGCCTCCAGCATCATGTGAAGCCAGGTTAGTTATTGGTTGTTGCTTAAAGCAGCAGGCTTGCAGCAGAATGAGGGTCTTTGAGTGACCGCCAGCGGATGCTTGCTATAACTGCTTTAATGTTTGGATCAGTTTGTTGGTGACAGTGAGATGATTTGAATAAATTATGATTTTTTTTTTTTTTTTTGGTGCCAGTTTAGCTAAGTGGTCGAGCAGGGTGACATTCGCCCCATGGCTTAAATGCAGAGGCCCGAGTTCGAGTCCAACCTGTGGCCCTTTGCTGCGTATCCTCCCCTCGTTTCCTGTCTTGTTTTTACTTCAAATCTGTCAACAAAGACAAAACCCATCTAAATTTAAAAAAAAAATCTATATAAAATTGAGCAAATTTCAGTTAAAAGTTAACATTTTATCTCCATATCGTGAACATTTTTCCAGTTGCATCAAAGTGTGCATTTGCCACAATTTTCCACAATCTAACAAATTTTTTTGACCAACTTTGAGCATTAATATCGTAATAAATCATGGTTTTAATAGCAAAATGTCACCAATTTAACAGTTTAAAGACCGAGTCATGAATTCTTTTGTGTCTATTGAACCTAACAAATTTAAAAAAAGAAATAAAATATTAATTTGCCTGAGTTTTAATTTGGGATATTTTCTTCATCCAGCTGTTGTTTTTGTTATTCATTGCTTAAAATCTATATAATTTTTTAGGTTATTTGCGATTTTTCAGGTGACAAAATAGGAAAAATTAATGATGTAGAAGTATCAAATGGGATACATTTAGCATCAATCCGCCTCATCTGTTGTTTTTGACTCTTAAGGAGTTTTGAAGACTGGACGTTTTGCAGTGTGATCATTAAAAAAATGTTTTAGTGAAAGTTCGACATAGATTTCTGAGTTTATGAGGTGAACCTGAATACATTTTCTGTTTTTCACAATCAACCAAAGGTCGGCATTTCAAAAGTGACGTAGAAGCATTTTTAGGTGGAGATAACATGACCACACCTTTCAAGTATAGAGGGTGTGACGTAACTGAAAGATAAAAGACAGCTGGGGTAGTTATCTATGCATTTGTGACGCATCACTGCAAACGTAAGACAAACATGCATTCGTATATTAATGAGAAAAGTAATCTGCATGTGGTCACGCCTCCAATGAACCCGAAAGAAAAAATCATGCCTGAAATTTCACATTATTTTCAGAGCACGTCAAGCAGCATCTTAAAATGAACAAGAATTTAAAAAAGCAGAAGCATGGTTTGAGTAGATTTCTCTCCAACACCACCACTGTTACATCCTACAGCAAACAGGAGAACTAAAGGCCAATAAATGATGCTCGAAACAGGAATAAACCAGAAATAGCTATAATCTCAGCCATTTTCTTTAACTGCTGTAACGGTCTTCAACTCACCTGCCTTACCTAACCAAAAACATTTGTGAGTGGAGATTATGAAGTCATTTCAAATAAAACCCATGTTTTATTTGAGCTATCCACATTATGTTGGGTCTTTTGAGCCAGGTGGTAACACAAACGGTGGGAAAATATATCCCTGGCCCCAGTCTCCTGAAACTAGTAGACAAATTAGTAAATCGATTGCCTCAAGACCAATTAGATGTGTGCACGGTTAACTGCACACAGTCAAAGTAGCATCACAAGACACACAAGGTACAGTGAAACTAGTGAACGCACAGCACCAAAAGTGATGGCAGCAGGCTGCTCACACTGAATCAGATTCACTCTGACTGCCGAGCTGCTTCTTTTCATTTGGCAGAAACGGCAGTGAGGAGGAGACGTCAGGAGGGGCAAACAGAGGCTCCAATCCTGGGTGGAGGTTTGAACCTACTGGTTAACACAATGAAACCAAGAAAAGGTGAATTTCTCCCAATAGATGCAAACTCTATTATTCGCACTCTGGGGAAATTCACATGTACAAATGTTTTGAAAATTATTCGATTGTTTACACACTTAGAGAAAAAACGAAACTGTCTTCTTTTAAAAAACGCTTTTTCATTCATTTCATTAGAAGATGGGTGGTTTGATACCGTTGCCATCGGGAAATTTTTAATTGTAAATCTGTATGCAGACATACGTTGCACATATGTGTGGCCGATAAAATCAATGAATGAATAATCATTTGTTTGCTTGTGTGCTTTTGGTTTGCATGTTCCACATTTTATCTAAAGTCTGTCACGCAGTCCACTGATTGACTTATCGGACGGTGCGGTCAGAAGGTCATGACCCTTAAAAAACACTGGAACTACATTAGAGGAAGTTGTGCAGCTAAACTTAACATTTTTACTGCTTTATCAATTCATAAATTTCACATCAGGACACATGTGGCTTCTTTAGATGCTTTTTTTTCTCCCCTTTGGCTACCGCAGCGATCCTTCGTTATTAAAATCTGAGTAATCAGATCTTTCATCTCTTGTGAAGTTCATTTGTCATGTGTCACATTGGTATGAAATTCATGCCTTGACTGCTTCCGCTTTATTCCCGTGTCTTCCTGAAGCTGCTGCTGCTGCTTTTGCCCTCTGGGCACAAAAATACATGAAATTCCTCGTGACGTTGGGAAAAATCAGACACGGTGCAGCTTCATTATCTACAGCATCACATGGTTCACGGTTGGGTCAATCAGAAGAACTGACATCATGGAAAATGTCAGAGCTGACGGTGAGAAGGAGAGTTTTCATGAAAACGTTTTCTAAAGTTTGAACTCTTTAAGCATGTTTCTCTTACGTTAGGACATTAGGGGAAATTAGGGGCCTAAAAGCAGTGGAAAGACCCAAACTTAATTTTATTGCTGGTTATCTGAGGATGATAATGGTGTCATTCTTAAGGCAGGAAATAAGCACTGTTGCATCAGCATGCTAATGTGAGGGCTGGTTGTTCCTTTATTGGATTTGTGTAGGATGTTTCTTAATGACTGGATGTGGAGATGAAAGGAGAATAAACAGGAAGAAATTCCACGAATGTCACCGGGAACAGTATCAGCGTGACCATATGAATTATATCCCTCTTACAACTATTTCTACTGTGTCATAGAACAATTTCACGCAGATGTACTCATTAGCAGAGGAAGTCAGTAAAACAAAGCACAATGTGGACAAAGCCAGTGGTTTGTCAAGTTAGATTATGACCTGGCGTCCTCTAGGTGACCCCAAATTGGTAGTTTGGCTTTAAAGATTCTCGGATGTTTGCTGCATTATCCGCGTATGTTCAGTTAACCTTCACAATAAAAATAGGTTAATAAAACATTTCCTGAAGCATAAAAGGGTCCTCATTTGATCCCAGCATCATGTGAAGCACTCACCGGAAGTAATAGATTTGATTTTTAGTTTGCTGCTATCTCAGTTTATGCATGTTAAAGCAGCTTTTGCAGGTATTCTGCTGGTCTGGAGAAGGGGCACCTTGACTCGAGCATTAATCCTTTCAAAAGAAATGCAGACTTAAAGTAATTTTGGCAATTAGAGAAGAGATGGAGACCCGAATCAGGTGATAAAGAATAAACCTTCTGTTTATGATTTCTAGTCCTGAACTTTTAAAGGAAAATTCAGACGCCTGAATTTGTATGGAGTGCGCACGGCTTATTAACCCCTACGCCAGTGTGTTGTGGGCTTTGTGACAACATACATTATTACTGAAAGATGGCAAGAGTTTTAGAAAATAGTCACATGAAGGAACAGATGGGCATGTGGATAAAAGGAGAAGTGAAACGTCTCCTGGCTTCTCCACCCACCTCACAAACTTTGCCATTCTCTAAAAAACAGTAGTTCTGTCTCAGCTGTCAACACTGCCATTAGACGGCTTTTTCGTAACGATGAGACACGTCACATCGGCACTGTGTGACACTCCTGGATGAGAATGCATTTTTTTTTCTGTATTCGCAGTTGCAGCTTGGCACACGAATGATGGCCCATCACCTAAAGAAAAGCGGAAAATAGTGAGTAGAGATTATTGTGCAAGCAACCTCAACCGGACTGTGTCATCTGTGGGGAGAAGCTGGGCAGCA
Source organism: Maylandia zebra (assembly GCF_041146795.1). Lineage (NCBI taxonomy): Eukaryota > Metazoa > Chordata > Actinopteri > Cichliformes > Cichlidae > Maylandia > Maylandia zebra. The sequence goes on from NC_135175.1 coordinate 24,823,406, forward strand.
GCTAGTTTTCGCGCCAACGGTGACGTCACAACCGCAGTTGCACGCCATGTTTTAGTGTTGCTTCAGCTAATACTCCACCTGAACGCAACCTGGTAATCAGTCAAGGGAGGAGATGGAAGGCAGTTAAGGTAGAGGTGTTACGACAGATCTGTTGGTGGGCATCGCAGTAAACACACGCTGTAAACTTGTGATCGTACATGAGACACAAACGTCTAATTGGGGGCTTTTGAATAACGTATGAACTGCAAAAGAAGAAAAAATAAACTTTAATCAAAGTGAATCCAGGCTGATCGCAGCAGACCCTTGTGCTTAATATTCACACAAGATAGATGTGGTTTGAGATGTCACCTTAAGGAGAGACGCTACAGTTTATCCACACAAATCTCTATCAGTGCAAAGTTATTTTCAAAGGACAGCTCAAACTAATATCTCAGACTGCGCCGGCCGACTTTGAGCAACGACGCTGAGCTGTCGAGTAACGTGGAAATAAATGTGGATCAGCAGGCAGATTAATGATAGAAAATCCCACCCGACAACAAAATACGCATTCATGCATTATTCATGTGCTCCAGTCCACACTGGAATATACAACCGCGATCACTACCATATACACTAGTGATCACTTTCATTAGATGTACAGTGGGGCAAAAAAGTATTTAGTCAGCCACCGATTGTGCAAGTTCGCCCACTTAAAATGATGACAGAGGTCAGTAATTTGCACCAGAGGTACACTTCAACTGTGAGAGACAGAATGTGAAAAAAAAATCCATGAATCCACATGGTAGGATTTGTAAAGAATTTATTCGTAAATTAGGGTGGAAAATAAGTATTTGGTCAATAACAAAAATACAACTCAATACTTTGTAACATAACCTTTGTTGGCAATAACAGAGGTCAAACGTTTACTATAGGTCTTTACCAGGTTTGCACACACAGTAGCTGGTATTTTGGCCCATTCCTCCATGCAGATCTTCTCGAGAGCAGTGATGTTTTGGGGCTGTCGCCAAGCAACACGGACTTTCAACTCCCGCCACAGATTTTCTATGGGGTTGAGGTCTGGAGACTGGCTAGGCCACTCCAGGACTTTCAAATGCTTCTTACGGAGCCACTCCTTTGTTGCCCGGGCGGTGTGTTTTGGATCATTGTCATGTTGGAATACCCAGCCTCGTTTCATCTTCAAAGTTCTCACTGATGGAAGGAGGTTTTGGCTCAAAATCTCACGATACATGGCCCCATTCATTCTGTCCTTAACACGGATCAGTCGTCCTGTCCCCTTGGCAGAAAAACAGCCCCATAGCATGATGTTTCCACCCCCATGCTTCACAGTAGGTATGGTGTTCTTGGGATGCAACTCAGTATTCTTCGTCCTCCAAACACGACGAGTTGAGTTTATACCAAAAAGTTCTACTTTGGTTTCATCTGACCACATGACATTCTCCCAGTCCTCTGCTGTATCATCCATGTGCTCTCTGGCAAACTTCAGACGGGCCTGGACATGCACTGGCTTCAGCAGCGGAACACGTCTGGCACTGCGGGATTTGATTCCCTGCCGTTGTAGTGTGTTACTGATGGTGACCTTTGTTACTTTGGTCCCAGCTCTCTGCAGGTCATTCACCAGGTCCCCCCGTGTGGTTCGGGATGAGATCTTGCGTGCAGCCCCAGATCGAGGCAGATTATCAGTGGTCTTGTACGTCTTCCATTTTCTGATGATTGCTCCCACAGTTGATTTTTTCACACCAAGCTGCTTGCCTATTGTAGATTCACTCTTCCCAGTCTGGTGCAGGTCTACAATACTTTTCCTGGTGTCCTTCGAAAGCTCTTTGGTCTTGGCCATGGCGGAGTTTGGAGTCTGACTATTTGAGGCTGTGGACAGGTGTCTTTTATACAGATGATGAGTTCAAACAGGTGCCATTCATACAGGTAACGAGTGGGGGACAGAAAAGCTTCTTACAGAAGACGTTACAGGTCTGTGAGAGCCAGAGATTTTCCTTGTTTGAGGTGACCAAATACTTATTTTCCACCCTAATTTACGAATAAATTCTTTACAAATCCTACCATGTGAATTCATGGATTTTTTTTTCACATTCTGTCTCTCACAGTTGAAGTGTACCTCTGGTGCAAATTACTGACCTCTGTCATCATTTTAAGTGGGGGAACTTGCACAATCAGTGGCTGACTAAATACTTTTTTGCCCCACTGTAGCTCTGGTGTCATATCTCACCACGGTTTTTCCTTTTGGTTTAAATCACTCAGCTAAGGTTTCACCGAACACCTCATGTTTCCTGTATGTGCCAGATAGGGATGTTTGGTTTTGTTTTATTATGATGATTTTTTTTTTCTTTTTTAAAGTACTGCTCCAAAATGAGACAATCCAAGGTTTCATGAAGGACTATCGCTGCTTGAGTCTGAACACGCCCGCTTCACCCCCTCTTTGTCCTTGCTCGTTCTGAGATTGGGGGGGGGGGGGAAAACCCGGGTGACCATTCATTCTGCTCCTGCACCTGTTTAGTGGCGCGTCTTTCCCGTTTTACGTCTTGAATTTACAACCTTCAGCTGGAGGGACGACCTTTCACTCGGCCTCTGTGGCAGAGAGGCAGCAGCTGTGGTGACTTCACTGGCTCCTCGTGTAAAGAAAAAAAGATGCTGAAGGCGGGTGTTGGGGGTTCTCTTCTTACACCTTGAACTTCATAGCAGCTCGATATGACACACACTGCCTCCATCAGCTGTTAGTATCTATCTGATTGAGCTGATTTCAAAGATATGAAAAAGGCGCATTCATTCCTCCCTGTGGTCTCATTTGTACCCATTCATAAGAGTCAAAGAGAGGCAGGAAGAGCTAAGTGAAATGCCCACAGTTTTTCATATGTGTGGTCCCCCTTTTCTTTTCTTTTTTTCTGTGAGAAGGGAAACATTAGCAACGCTGACTCATTACAAAGAGCAGCTGAAAAGTCTGAGCCAATTTATTTCTGGTTTGGCAGAGAAAGGATAGTGTAGCACACTTCCACTGAAATTAGAGCGTCACAGTGTGAGATGAAGCCTCTGCTTTGTGAAAGGGTGATTTTTTTTTTTCTTTTTTCTTTTTAGGAAGCGCTCTCTCAGCCCGCTGGCTTTCCTCTGGAGCAGCTGTCGGTCAGCGTCAGTTGGTGAATCTCGGAAACACAGATCGCTAATGAGGCTGGAGCTCTCGAGGACTGCCTGGCCCTGAACTCAGCATCACACGGTGCTAAGTGACGAGGATCCCCTGCTGCACCCGGGGAGGCTTATGCATCTGAAACGTAAATATTATATACGTCACGTCGAATCAGGAGACGGGTGCTCTCGTCTGGCTTTGAGATCTCGCTGTGCTCGGGGTGGTCCTGCAAACCCAGGAAAGTCCAGGTCAGACCTTTCACCTCCCCCGGTGCCCTCCTGTTTCGCAGCTCCGCTCAAGAGGTTTTTGGGTAATGAGCTTGTTGTCGGTGATGGATAGGTCGCAGATCGCGCTGGCATCGGCACTCTTTTACATTCCTGTCGGTTCAAGTTACAACAGAGACATTAAGCAGCTGGAGTGGGATGAGTTTTAAGGGGCAGACGTTTCGTTCGGGTAGTGTGAAGCAGATGAACTTAGGTGAATGCGAGGGAAGAAAATTCAGTTGCCTTCGATTTGTCTGTGATTTTTCGTTTTAATTATCTGTGTAGCCAAGTATGTACGCAACATAAGAAAATCAACATAAATCAACATAAATCCAAATTACTGACAACCAATTTGTGAAGTGTGTTAGAATCTGAATATCCTCCAGTGAGATGGGCGAGATCCAAGCAGCTGTGTAGGTGGATAAACATGAGTAGCTGTTCCTATTGAGACAACTGAAGACATGAGTCAAAACAGAGGCAAATTCATAATCCGTAATTATGGAAAGATTAGGGATTAAAACACAACTTCAGACTCTGACTGGACCAGAATCACCTCAGAATTAAAGCTGTTTGTCACCAGATGTTGGCTGTGATACAGTTTTGTTGTTTACTATCTTTAAAGGTAGCAAAGAAGAAGCTATTTACATGATTTTTTTTATGTATTTTGTTTTATGTAGGTATGCAGTACTGTGCAAATGTTTTGAGACACCTCTTATTTCTTGATATGTTGTTTGGAAAATGGGAAATTGGAGCCGCAATTTATTGAAGCATCTGCAAATACAGGATATCAGGCAGAGTTTGTACAGTTCTGATGAACTCAAAAGTCGATATTTTGTAAGACCACCTTTGTTCTCTTAGGAGAACTTTCTTGTAACTTCTTTAAATAGTGTTTAGAAATATTTCTCCCGGCTTCTTGAAGGACATTCAAAGCTCTTTTTGCTCTGTTCTCTGTCACGGTGATCCCACAGTGCTCCAACACACTTCTTCTACCCATGTATGCTTTTACCGAATTGGCACTGTGTTTGTGATCAGTGTTGTTGCATGGGATCTCAAAATGTGATGGTAGTTTTCTCTAATTCCACTAATTCTGACAAGTTCTCCGACACCACTGCCTTAAATGCAGCTCCAAACCATGCATACAGATAGCTGTAGACACTCACTGTCGTACCTCTCATGACCTCCAACCATACTGGCGACAATTTCAATTTTTCAAAGTTGGATTCATCAGTCCATAAGACCTGTTGCCACTGATTTTGAGCTCCCTGTTCTTAAGAATAGGTTCTTGACAGCCACCCTTCCACTAAGACCGTTTCTGATAATGTTTTGATGGTTAGGGTGGATGAAACCGTGGCTCAGGGGGTTGGGAAGCGTATCTGTAACCGGAAGGTCGCCGGTTTGATCCCCGGGCTCTCTGTCCTGGTCGTTGTGTCCTTGGGCAAGACACTTTACCCTACCGCCTACTGGTGTTGGCCAGAGGGGCCGATGGCGCGATATGGCAGCCTCGCTTCTGTCAGTCTGCCCCAGGGCAGCTGTGGCTACAACCGTAGCTGCCTCCACTAGTGTGTGAATGCGAGAGTGAACGAATAGTGGCATTGTAAGGTGCCTTGAAAAGTGCTATATAAATCCAAACCATTATTAAAACAGTCCTTAACAGAAAACTATGGGAGAGTTGCATAATGTCTCTTTGAGGTGTCCTCGCCCAAAAGAGACAATCAGCAGAGGAACATATAATGTTGCTGCGCTGACAGATGTCTGCTGAGTGACAAGACTCTGCACGCAATGATTCTTAATTATTAGACTGAGATCTATTCTAGCTTTTGTAAATCCTTTAAAAGCAGAGTCACAAGGTAAAGAAATTATCTCTGACATGGCGACAAAGAAATCAATTGTAGCGAGTCCTAATCTCACATTTTTGAAAATGCGAGGGTCTGAAGAGTAAGTTATCTAGCTTATGGCATCACGCAACCAAACGTAAGCCTCCTTAATGGCTTAAAATTTGATTATAGAGAATTAATCTGTCTTCTAAACGACCTTCATTTATACATGAAAGATGAAAATAACACATACAAGTAAAACCTTCTAATAACTTTCTGCTAATTAGTTTATTTATTTAAGGTAGAGAAGCAGTGCGCATATTGGAAGAACATATTGGAATTCCATTGCACGGTGAGGCTGGAAGCTTGTGAATGAATGAATGTTTTTAAAAGATCGGTTAGATTTGACAGCTAATATGCAGCTTGTAGCGCTGACTAGTCCATCCATCCATCGGGCTAACACAGAGAGACAGACAACACAATTTAGAATTGCAAATTGTACGGCACTTTCATTTATGCTCTTAGACAATTTATACTTTATAAGCAGCAAACTAACCCCACGTATAAGACTGAGGTAAATGTCTTTGTACTGTAGGAGGAAGCTGGAGTTCCCGGAGGGAACCCACATAAACACAGGGAGAACATGCAAACTCCACACATATGGTGGAGTCAAACTCAGGACCTTGTTGCTGTGAGGCAGCAGTGATAACCACTGCGCCACCGTGCTGCCCCTGCTGAGAATTCATAGCGCAGAATTTGACTTTTGGTGGACCTCAGCCAATTAGTTCTCTCTGTGACCTATTGTAGACGTGACTCCCTTCCAGCGCCACTGTTATCAAATGACTGACCTGGTTTATTCAACATCAGATGAATGGGATTTCCCGCAGTGCAACAAAGTCACTGTGGGAAATGTCATTCGGGCTGCATGCCTCAGTGTTATACCTGCGGTTAGTTCGCTGCTTATAAAGTATAAATAGCGTCAGAGCATAAATGAAAGTGCCGTACACCATCAGAGCCAGATATGAGCACGCAGCGCCAGCCTCTCCATAACGCTTACTATAAAGGTACATATGACACTCTGCTGGTGGGATCACTCAGCTGCACTCAGATACCAAACTGCAAATAGGGGTGAGATCACGTGAATAGGCAGTGGGGCACGGTGCCAGCCGGGTCGTGTTGGTTACAACCTCGCCCACATTCCTTTTAACACTCAGTCACCCGCTGGAAATACATTTTCACAGACACGTGGCTTTCCTGCTTTAGCAACCGCTCAGCTGCCTGGGGAGCCAACCACTGTGTGAACCGTGTAACGCTTCTATAACAGGGCAATGATGGAAGCACCAAATATGTCAGAGTGACAAGATCCTCTGTTATTTAAGTGCTTTTAAGGCATAGCTATAAGTTTAATCTGATGTCACCACACATTCACTCGCTTATCATTTCAGATAAAACTAAAAAGATAAGGGGAAAATGCAACCTAGAGTTTGGTTGCATCTTTTTTGATTTCCTTTCTGCTTATTAAAAAAAACTAATTTGGCAGGTGTCTGTGGGCTGTAGTGATGAAAGTGGTTAGGCAGGTTAGAGCCAGACCTTTGATGATTACACCAGTGTTGTGCCGCGTTGACGTCTAACACCAACCAATCATGTGGTGGTGTCGGTTTTATTATTTTAAGGTTTTCTGATGTGTGAGACATATTTACACCAGTTGTTTTCGTGAAACACCCTCTATGGACAAGCAAAACCGTTTATTGTTAGTTTTTCCATTCGAAAGAAAAAAGGTGATGTCCCAGACTGTTGTTGTTGGAGGTTTGTTTTTCTTTTAAGCAACCTACTCAAGCTTAAGGTGACTCAACGCCTTCATCATGTGATTGGCAGATTTAGATTCCTGAGTAAATGCCCCATCAGGGGCAGTGACAGGAAGTGGAGGAAGACTGTGGCAGTCCCAGCAACACTGTGCTGCTTCTTTTATAATGTTGCCTTCAGCTTTATACCTAGAAGCTACACTAAACTGCCTGCCTGAGTGCTTGTTCGCCAAATTCATTAGTTTATTTAGTTACAGCTGGAGAAACTTTATTAGAAGCTTTGTCCAAACACAAAGAGCTTCGGTTTCACTTGATCCTTGAACTCGTAAAAGTCGCAAACGTGTTTTGAACTTTAAAGAAATGCATTTAAAATGATGCAAATGCCATTTAAACTATCACATTTGATTAAATCGTGCATTAAATGATCTTATAATGACAAAATCTTGAAAGCAGATGTTTTTTTTAGGGACCTAATGTAATTTTGTCTAGTAATACCAAAGATGAAAGCCTCCAAAGGAGTGCACAGTCTAATCAATAAACCTTTGTCTACAGGTGTTTTTTTTTAAGCAGGGATTTTACACTTTCATGATAAGAAAAAAAAATGGGCGGATTGATCCAAATATTTATAAGATCGATACCAGCGCTGGTAAAGGTACTGGATCAATACTATCACAATACTTTGTTTCTATCCTCTAGAGACGATTTCCATTAGCATCTACTCCTACTTGGATCGACTCGCCACGGCTGGTTTTCCGTTATAATCTAGTACTACCTCATGTGCGTGGATGTCATCATGGCAATCCTGCTGAGCGTCCCGTGATGTATGCAACACAAACGCTACAACAAAGTTGGACGTAGAGATATACCTGCTGCTCGGTCTGTGGCTTTTCGTCAGACTCGGAGGACCACAGTTTTTATTTTCATGAACGAGACGCTCTCATGACTCATCAAGTGACGTCATTGACCGAATCTCACATTTTAGTACCTGCTTGAATCGCTTGGAACCCCAGATTGTGAAGGTACTAAAAAGTACCTGATACCAGGTACTGTGACCTAACGGAAAATCCTTAAAACCGTGGTGAACCGTGCAGAGTCGATCCGAGTAGGTACTAATAGAAAAGGGGCTTAAGTTCTGTAGGTAGCCAGATGAACTGTAATAAATTAATAATTTGGGGGAGGAATTAAAACTATACCTCAAACATGCACTGATGTATTTACTGATGATCAAATATTAATATTAATGTAAACACAGCAAAATAGAAATAAAATGTATTTTATTTTTCTTTAAAACCTTCGCCAATTTGCAAATTCCAAACACAGAGCTCCCAGGAAAATTTAATTAGTTCTATGGTAAATGGTCTGTATTTGTATAGCATTTTACTTGGTCCTAAGGACCCCAAAGCGCTTTACACTATACACAATCATCCACCCATTCACACACACATTCACACACTGGTGATGGCAAGGTACATTGTAGCCACAGCCGCCCTGGGGCGCACTGACAGAGGCGAGGCTGCTGGACACTGGCGCCACTGGGTTCTACGCGTTTTTAGAGAGGATGTCAAGTATTCACGAGTGGTTGTGGTCCATAACCGCCGTTGACTGTACTGTACTAATGTATCTGATGCCAAAGCAACCTTAACCATTTTAAGACGCTGGCCAATCAGAAGAAATCAAACAATAACACAGAGGACAGTCTGACGTCAAAAAGGCGATAAAGTAGTGTACCGTTGACATTGCAAGACCCACTGTGAATGCAGGAATTTTTTAAAAAGCTCCATTTTCCATGCCCTTACATGTGAAGTAAAGGCCAAAACGTATAGAAAATGCTGTGTTTAGGGGCTTGAAATTGTTTAGACTGGATTAGTTTGAGCTTGATGTTCATAATAACCGGCCAATAAAAAGCAGATCTCAGTGTATTGGTTAAATTATGATTCAAGAGCATTATACAATCATTTCAACACAGTCTCAAGGTAGTTTGTGAAGTAGTCACAGCCTCTGATCTACTGATTTGAGTGTCAAGACGTGAATTTCCCACCCTATTTGCATGTCCTTGAACACAAATTAGTTTTTATCTCTCGTCTGTACTGATTCATATCCACGGTGGTGTAGCAGGTCACGCTAGAGACCCAAGTCCTGCATGTCATAGATCTATATTACTTTTAACTTGTTTTTAATTTTAAAGGGCCTAGATTTAACAACAACTGATTACATTCAGCCACTGAAACTTCCTTATGTCTGGGATTGAAGCTAAACTCAAGTTTGGCGCTGTTTAATTGATGTCAGCTGACATAATTGAGTCATTTGATTGGCCGATTATCTCTGCTTACTTGCTTCTATGCATTTTTATTGCAGGTACGATTTGATTAATGTGGGTTTTGGCTCGTCTGGACAGAAACATCAGCAATCTGTCAGCACACTGCAATCCTGTATGTAATGCATTACAGTGTAATGAGCTAGATCCAGGCTTTGGAGGGTCAAACTCATGAGGGGGCACTGTGGACATAAAATGTAAGATGTGGCGGTGCGACAGGTTAATTGCAGGAAGCATATCAGGGTGATTTGGGTTCACCAGAAGTCAGAACTGATGTATTTTTAACCTGTGTGAAGAACCCGCTCAAAACAAAGAGGTGACACCTGCAAAAGGAGGCTATTTATTTTCAAATTCTGGCAGTTTTGTGACTCCACCTTTGAGCTCAATGCAGCTTTAATAGTTCCCAAAAAGAAGAGTAGAGCTTAACTTTATTTAGATCATTTACTTGTGCTAACTGGAAACCTTAAAGCTTCGATCTTAATCTTGTGTACTGTTTGATAGATAAACTGAGCTTTGGGTAAATGTGTGAGTGTTAAACTTTCCCCGCTCTCATCTGAATTTCACAGCAAATTTAGCACTGACTCCCGAGTCATAATGAAAGGACAGCTCATTTACAGAGTTGAAAGTTTTTTTTTGATAACTTGCATTATGAAACTAAGGTTTGTCCACAAACAGTCACATCGGGACTCTGACTCGCTCCTGTCTGCCCTGTGTTTTGCAGGCTTCTGCTGCTGCTGTGATGGTGGTGTTGCAGACCCCCCATGCCGGCCAGATCTTTCTGCAGCTTCTGCACCGACACATGATCTGACTAGGAAGGATGCAAAGGTGGAAGCAGACCGTGCTGGATTCAGTTTCACAGCATCTTACTGGAGCAAACACACACAACATACTGCAAGGTTTTCAGTAGTATCTACTTCCCCCTTTTTTTTTCTTTTTTTTTGTTTGAGAGGACACGGATACACCCTGACTGGGCCCCTGTAGTGCTCTACATTGTGGCTGGGAAGTACCTAGTTTTACAACTGTCATGCTGGCCTGCTTAAAGGGACAGTGCTGATCAATTCGAAGCACATATTGAGGGGTCTTTTAGTCACCCTAACAAGGGGGTCACATGGATGTTTGAGTCGTCACCTGATGTGTGAGGAATGTGCAGTCAGAAGAGCCGTTTTCTGCATCAAGCACTGCATAAAAATACTGATTGATATTTGTTAAAAGAATGTCTTTAATAAAAAGTTGAATTGAATGGGGTGTGAGAGTTTCCTGCTTTTGAAAAACGAAAGAGAGAAGACTCACAGCTCTACAGGTTCTTTTTAGTCTTAATGCATAGTGGATTTGTTTTGAACTCTTAATGAAATCCAACCATTCTGAGGTGAAAAGGAATCTACCATGCAATCATTTCTAAAATCACAAATGTGTGTTTTCCAAGTGTTTTCTGGCACTTCACACTGTTGAATGGTAGGAAAAAGCTGCACACTTTGTCTGAATACATTTCTCAGCGTTTATGAAGGCAGAGTCCATAAAAGCGAGTTGAGTGCGCTCATTACATTGATGCCCGTCCTGGGTGTTCTGCATCACTGCCCTCTGTTTACAGCTGCAGAGAGTGAAAGTACTTAATCTGTACATGAACTCTCTGAACTTCACCATGAGGGTCATTTACACACAATGGACACCGGGCACTGTGACAGCACTTACTACAAAATCCTAAACGATACACACGGACCTGGCCAGAAACAGTTCCTGTGTTAAAGACTTGGCACCTAATAGATAACACATCTCCTGATAGTAGTATAGTATAAAAAGAGCAAATGCTCATCATCTCTGATGGAGTAAACCCCAAAAATGACACCAAATGGTGCTGCTTCTCCTCTATGGCTGCTTTTAAGTCAGGGGTGGTCATTCCTATTAAAAGTACGAAGCATGAACAGTGCTTCAGGAAAACGCGATAAATGTTGCAGATTGTTGCCACTGTACCATACAAATGCCTATTTCTTTTCCTTTTTAAAAAAATATTTTGCAAGCTACATGCTTGGTCTGTGCTTACAGAGTAGCAGCAAAGAATGTGTCTGACTCAGTACACCACAGATGATCCATGATAGCTTTGCCTCTTGAATCCACACGACACCACATTTATGAAATTCTGAAGGTTTCTTTTAAACCAGTTTGATAGCGATGGTAAAACTGTGACTCAAAGTCTATTTGAACATTTTTTTCCAGTTTAAAGAACATAGAGTTTACCGAGCACCAATTGTCGAAGCCATGTTTAGATTTCATGCTGCAAGTGATTATTAAACATTACAACCACTCTCACTTTCAGTTTCAGCCTCTTAAGTGGAGCGATAATTATCTGGCTAAATGTGTTTTCAGTCTGTGTGATTGTCTTACGCTACAAGACAATCATTTTGAACGCTACAAAAAAAAAAACAAGAGAAAATTACTGTCATCAATAACATGCTTAAGAGAAGTAGGACAGACTTTAAACATCTGAATGGGAAGCACCTAGACGTTGGTAAGAAAAGAGTCCTGTACTGTGCAAAAGTCTCGAGATACCTCAATCTTTAAAATATGCTACTAGGAAAATGACAAATTGGTACAGCAGCTTATTGAAACGTGCAAACATGCACATTGTTTTTTCACCTTTATTCTTCAGCACAGCCTGTTCTCATTCTTGAAGGACATTCAAAGCTCTTCTTTGGATTTTTCTGCCTTTTGTTCTCAAGTCGATCCCACATTGCTTCAGTAATGTTGAGGTCTGGGATCTGGGGAGGCCCAGATGATTGATAGAGCTCCTGTGTGTGTTTTATGCTTGTAACTGCCAGTGTGTTTGGGATCACTGTCATGCTGAACAGTGAAACCACTGCCAACTGGTGGTGGATGGTGAAATGGTGGATCAAAATCTGATGATATGCTTCTGTGTTCATAAGCCAATCGATTACGAGATCTCCAACACCACAGCCCCAAACCATGACTTCCCCTCCACCATGCTTTACAGATAGATACATTTTCAGATTGGAGTTAGTTACTCAGTAAGACCTGTTAGAATTTGGCATACCTCAGTCTTCTCCCACATTTCTTACCCTTAGGAATGGCATCCTGACAGCCACCCTACCACTGAGACCATTTATGATGAGTTTTTAGCAAACAGTAGATGGATCAGTACAGTGGCATGGTGGTTAGCCTCACAGCAAGAAGGTCCTGAGTTCAATCCCACCATCAGGTGGGGATCTTTCTGTGCAGAGTTTGCATGTTCTCCCCGTGATGGATCAAATGAAGGGCCAGATGCATCTCTCAGGTTTTTGCTGGATTTTTTTCTGTTTCTTAAGGATAAGACTTTCACATGCTGTTAATCTGCTGTAGATATGTTTTTTAGTTGTGCTACCTATTCCTTTGTTCTCCACTTGTCTAGTTTCCTCAACTTTAAGGACAGACTAAGCAACATGGCCCATTTTCTGCTATCTCTTTAGGAATTACCGTGTTTGTCAAAAATACTATTTTATGTTTGTCAAACTGCTATTTGTTTGGTATTAGATTCAAGTAAAGAAGCAGTGTGTTTTCTGACAGGCGGCTAGTAACAAAGTTCCTAAAGATAGGGGAAAAAAACTGTCTCTTTGCTAAGTTATGCACAGAAAGAACAATGATTCATTACTTGAGTTTTATGGCTTTTTAATGCTTCAATGAGTCATAGGTAGGGTTGCCAACTCCCTGAAAAATAAATAAGGGACACCTCGTGGCCAGGGCCGGGCAACCCAGTTGTCTTCACCCTTCCCAGTGTGGTAGCTCTTTTTTTGTGTGTGAAATTATTTTTTAACCATTTGACTTGAACTTGATTTAAGCAGATGCATATTCTTTGTGATATGACCATATGGGAAACAAATGATCATTTAGCCATTTATTTTTAGCTCACAATGACAACATTAACACAGTAAAACAGGTCTCCTTCTTAAACAGAAGCCTGTCATGCTTAACTTTTGAGAATATAAGTAAATCTTTCTTTAAAAGAACTCTGTCCTACTTAACTTAAAATTATATAAATTAATAGAAAGCAATAGAACGAAAAATATTCTTGTAACAGTGCACATTTAGTGCATTTAGTACAGTTGGCTTCAGTTGAGGTATTATTTCAGCTTTTCTAAAGCTAATCAGCTGCTCCTGTTTGTAAACCCGCTTGTTCCCATGATTACGCATCTTAACTCATCATCATTATTCATCTATGTATTACTTTTATGTATTAGTGATCTATTTGTTGTAATCATCTATCCTTGCAGTTGTTTATTACACAAAATAAATTATATTATCACACTTCTGGCCACATAGCCCTGATATTCACTGCACATGCCCATATTAACCTTAACCAGAGGGTTTAAAAAAAACAAACCAGTGTTTACATACCATATCTGCTTCTGCCATGGCCTGGCGGACAAAAAATTGGTAAAGGGTTCCCCGAGCTTTCACGCCCCTCATGTTCTTCATGTGCCCACCAATAGAAGCATGCCTATGGAAAAGGTGCGCCAGCACACAGTGCAGTGCGCTTTATAGTGCACTTTTCCAGCCAGGTGTTTTCCTTTTCCCATTCCTCCCTGTACTTTTGCAGCCTTTTTTTTTTCTTTCTCTGAGCGAACAAACATTGCTGCTCTAATGCTGGGCTCACACTGTGCGATTTTTTGGCCCATTTTGAGACGATTTTTGAGTCGTGCGACCGACTTGGTGATCAGCCCGATTTTGGCCTTCATCGTGCGTCGTGTAGTATACGTGGGGTAACGAGAAGCGATTAACACCTCACGACCAGCTCCCGATCATCAATCGCTCGTGAGGGTGTCACCGCAGCTGCTCACGCGCAAACACGTAAACGTCAGTGAAAAAGACGTTGCAGCACAGCTGTGCAGCGTGTGATCTGGACACAAGCGATGGAGGCACAACTTGTAGAACTTTGGAAAGCTCATCCGAGCCTTTTCCATGTGGCATCACAAAATTATCACGACCACAACAACCGTGAAAATAGTTGGATCTACATCGCTGCTCAATCACAGCTGCCTGATCAGTGTTTTTCATTAGCAATTTAGCAAAGTTGATGTGGTGGTGTGTCTGTGTGAGTGAAAGACAGAGAGAGCGAGCGACAGATTTTCTGTTATAACCTTCATTTTATGGACGCACAGTGTGCCGTCCGAGACTTGCACCGCAGTGTCGGCGTTTGTTCCCCTGTTGGCCATGCTTGTTGTTGTGGTCATCGGTTGTCTTCCGGTATTTTCTCCGTAAGCGACCTTTCCTCAACCAATGAGATGAGTGGTAATCTGACTTGTCATACTCGAATTGTCATAAGTGTGCTGTCAGCTCATTGGTCACAAAGCAGGAGAGGGACTGGGAATTATGTTTTCAAACAAAGTGTTAATTCCATTAAAAGTTATAGACTACTTTTGATTCTCACTGTATTACGGGACAAAGTGCGTCCCTTATTAGCTTAATACGGGACGTGTACTTTTGTTTCTAAATACGGGACGATTCCGTTTTTTAAGGGACGGTTGGCAACCCTAGTCATAGGTCAGATATAAGTGGCTTCACAACAACAAAAAAAGCATTCCTCTGAAAATGGTCAGGTACAAGGACTGGACTGAAAATGGGTGAAAAGGCAGCAAATGTTAAAAAAAAAACAAAAAACAAAAACCTTTAAAAGACCTTAAGAAAGAGTACTTTTTTGTAATTTAAATCCTTGGAGTAAAAATATTTTACAAAATAAAGGATTCAGACTGTTGCACAGTTTTATATTTATTGCCCAAAATTAGCACATTACAATGTCTGTAGTATATTAACTCACTTGAATAAAGGAACTTCCTCCCCAAAAAACAAAAAGAAATCTTTTAGTAGGATTAAAATGGGAAAAACCGAGGGGGAATTCCCCTTTTAGTAGTTCATAACAAACTGAACAACTGAAGCTTAACATAAAATGAATCACCATGTGTTATGTTTATTTAAACCTTTCATTTTGAAAAGGAAATGATTACCACTACTTTCCTTTTGCTTTTGTTCTTAACGCTAAGCTAAGCTAAGCTAACAGTTTAATGGCTGTCGCGTCACAATTACTGTACAGACTTGAGCGCTGGCTTTGATCTCCTCATTTTACCGTCAGAATCAAAGCACACACTGGCTTTTATTTCCGGTATGTGTTGAGCTATTCCTTTAAACCGCACAGCTGGAGGTGAAGTGCCACGTTCGTTTGAATGGCCAGCACTTCCAGTTCCTTCTCCAGGTTTGACTGGAGAGCAGGTACGTCAGGCTCAGATCATCTTAGCAAAACATCCTTTTCTCTTCTCTCTGCCCTTCAGAAATCTTTGGATGTGGTCAGCTAAGTAATGAGTAATGAGTCATGCTCAGTAGACTGTATATCCTTCTGTCACCATCACTTTTTACTTTTATCTTGTAACCGAACCCCTGTTTTGCATGAAGACCTCCCTACTTCAGCTTTCACTTGAACCGCTCCGAAGCAGCTTTGGTCGTTCTAAGTCGACTGTTATGCGCGATTGCCGCCATAAACTGTGCTGGGTCAAGTTGTCTGATTTTTCTTTTTCTTCTTGTCAAGGTGTTGGATCTAGAAGAAAAGCGAGGAGGTTAAACAAACTCAAAGTTCATTGAAATAAACCTCTGTCAACTCCCACTCCCTGTTTCTGAGTATAGGAATGCGCTGTTGTTGCGCTTCACATCCCACGCAGAATTGCTGCAGGCCTTCAGGTAATGAATGAACAGGGGATGCCCACCCAGCAACCACCAAACAAAGAAAAGTGGGCACACTCACTCCCAGACTGGTAAAGGATGACTGAGTTTCCCATCACCGTGTAACCTCACCGTGTCATTTGTCAGCATGTTTACTGCCCGTTATTCATCTTCAGTGTGGAGATCTATACTGATTGATTTAATCATTAAATAGTGAAATTTATCCCTTAAATTTTAAAATAAACATTTTTTCTAACTGAAAAAGTATCTAAAATAAATTTGTGAGTACAGGTTGTCTAATAATGATTGCTTAAAAATGGTTATGGTGTGATGTGAAGTATTCGGGATCATTTAATATGAAATCTAAATGATGGGTAGTAGCTGCAGTGGCATTTTATGCACTTGTTTTACAGTCCACTAAACTTTAATGGAAACCTGCTTAACATGTGATTATTATTTTTTAACTAGGTCGCAATAAGGGAGCAAGGTGAAGTAAAGGACAGAACGACGGTCTCATAGAAATGTGAATAGTTGGACATAATGCGACAGCCCTACCGTTCCCTCTAAAAGCTCATCTACATGTTTTAACGTGTCTCTTTAAAACCAAAAGTCCTTCTTGGAGAAAGTCTTGCCACCCGGCAGCCAGTAGGAACAGACACCCTGTAGAGACGGGTGGCAAAATGAGAGAAAAGTCAACATCACACGCCTGAACTGAATGATTTATTCAACATGAGTATATATTGAGACGGGTGGAGCAAAGCTGTTTCTTGGAAACACGTTTCTGTGTAAGTATATATGTAAGGCGTGTGTTTGAACACTAAAGGTCAGCAACATGTGTAATCATCTCAGATTTGTTATAAGTAACCTACGAGTAGCTCATCAGACTTATTACAGTTCTTGAGGTAATGATGAAGGTACAGAAAACAAATCCTGTGTGCCCACTTTTCTCAACTCCCACAGCGATCCCAGCATCCTGTGTAAAAACTCCTTTGTACACTTGCTGGACACTTTATTTGGGATGAACTCTCTCCTGTTCCACCACATCTCAACGGTGCTCTATTGGACTGAGATCTGGTGACTGTGGAGGTCATTTGAGTAAAGCAAACCTCACTGTCATGCTCAGGCATCCATTTTTAGATTATTTGAGTTTTGTCACATAGTGCGTTATCCTCCTTTTGTGATAGAGTGATGCACACTAATATCCCCTACAGCATTAAACCAGCAGCCAGACAGAAATCAAGAGTCATCAAACCAGACAACGTTTATCAGTCTTCTGTTGTCCAGTTTCGGTGAGCTTGTTTTAAGTGTTGCCTCAGTATCTTGTTCATAGCTGACAGGAGGTGTTGTCTCCTACTGTTGTAGCTCGTCTGCATGTGGTTTTTTGAATTAATCTAGAGATGGTTGTATGGGAAAATCCCAGCAGATCAGCAGTTTCTGAAATACTCAGACCAGCACGTCTGTCACGAACAACCATGTTGCGATCAAAGTTGGTAAAATCAATTCTCTTCTCCACTCTGATGCTCAGTTTGAACTTCAGCAGGCTGTCTTGAACATGTCCACACGCCTAAATGCACTGAGTTGGTGCAGTGTGATTGGTTGATTATATATTCGTCTTAACAAGCGGTTGAACAGGTTTGCCTAAGAAATCAGCTGGTGTGCACCATTATCTTTGATCTTTGCTATTTACCGTATTTCCCGGACTACAAAGCGCACCTGAATATTAGCCGCACAAGCTAAAATCAGGGGAAAATCCTGTTTTGTACATACATTAGCCGCACCTGACTAAAAGCCACAGGTGTTTCAATGTTGACTTATCATATGTAAGAGAATATGCACAAAGGGAATTGTCAGGAAAGAGATGGCTGTTTGGAGACATCACTTTTATTAATATTTTGAAAAACAAGTTATGGGTACATATTTGCACATGTAGTACATAACAGTAGCCTACAGCACACCAGAAAAATAGATTCGGCCTACCTTTTAGGCTCAGGTGCAGTGACACGGCTTTAACAAGAAGAAAAGTCAGTCATTCACCATCTTTCTCTTCTTCCTGCGCACTAAAACCACCAAAGTCCTCTCCTCCAGTGTCGGATACAAACAGGCTCAGGATGGCTTCGTCATCCACTCTCCGCTTCTCTCCTTCGTTGTCACTTTCAAAACCAAACAAATCCTCGTTGTCAGTGTCAGAGTCGAACACCCTCAGAAGGGCCGTGGCGGTGTCCTCCTCTCCATCATGCAGCAGTCCAGCCCTTCAAAATCCGTTGGTGATCGTGGATGCTTTCACACTTTTCCACGCTGTCAGAATCCACCGGTGGAGTTGAGCATAACTTGCTTTTCGCAAGTTTATCACCGCTCATCATCCACGCCTCCCGCTGAACGGTAGCGCTACTTTGAAGTTTGTTTTTCGCGCTACTTCGTACGGCACTACGTTGCCTGGCGGACGGACATGTGACTAACATACCACTCTTGAACCCCGATCCTTCCGCCAGGCAACGTAGTGCCGTACAACAGCGGAACACACAAAACAAATCGTCTTACGATATGACAAAAATCATGGAAAATCCATAGAAAAGCCGCACCTGACTAAAAGCCGCAGGGTTCAAAGCTTGTGCAAAAAGTAGCGGCTTATAGCCCGACAATTACGGTAAGTATTTTTCATTCTGAGTATCTGGACCTCGCAGCTTTTCTGCTCTCTGACAATACACTGCAAGTTTCCTCTTTTTTAAAACCTTATAAAAACCCCAGTCCTTGTTCTTTAGCCTGTTGGCAGTTCATTCAACCACAATTAAGCTTTCAGGAATTTGTCCATTTTATCACCGAACAGACAAGACGATACCTTCATACTAGAGATGGACCGATCCGATATTACGTATCGGTATTGGTCCGATACTGACCTAAATTACTGGATCAGATATCGGAGAGAAATAAAAAATGTAATCGATCCGTTAAATATCAAAAAAGCACCTCACAAAACTTGCGACACGCCGTAACTCGCCTCATAACCGTAGCACGTCGGAGCAGTATGTGTCACGCGATAGAGCGGCTGTGGCGTGAGAGACCTGTCAGTGGTCTGGTTGAGCATTTGTAGCCTCGCTACCAACCCCGCATTTCATCTCCGACAAAGTTATCCCGAGAGAAGTAAAGCACGTGTGTAAGTCCATCTCTGAATGTTTGTAAAGCATTCCCGCGTTAAGCTTAACAACCAATATATGGAGCGACTGCCTCTTCTCTCCCCCTCCCTCTCCTGCTGCTACTTCAATCATGAAACTGATCAATGATCAGCTGATCGGCTTTTCTGTCGCGAGTCCGTCTCTCTTGTTTGTTTATCTCCCACTTTGCACCAGAAAGAGGAAAACAGCGGCTGAATAACAGCAGCACGTTTAAGCTTGAAAATCTGTTGTTAGAATTTATTTAATATTACTTTCTACTGAGGATCTTTTTCTACTAGCTGACGGCTGGTAACTGTGCAGGGGCGGATCTAGCAAAGTTTAGCCAGGGGGGCCGATAGGGCATGAACAGGGAAAAGGGGGCACAAAGACATACTTTTCTTTCTTATTCTCATTTAAAATGTCTAGCTTTTAGTAAATAATTATCTGAATCTTACACCCAAAGTTTTAATCTGATGTAAAATGAATAGAAGTCAATTACTGTATATAGTAACTATTAAGTCTAATATATACCCTAGTAAGCTATACTACTTTTGAAGAAAGATGCTGAATCTATTTAATTATTCTTGAAAAATAAATGAGTTCTGTGCATTTTTCCCCACACTGCATCAAATTAAAGTTGATTATGTCGATTAAGCATCATGAGGTGGGGGGTGGTTCCCTATTATTATTATTATTTTTGCTGGGAGTTTTAGAGCCCTATTAGTTAGGTTGCTTACCCTTTAAAATACCAGAATAGGGAGGATGGAGTAGGTTTAAGTTCATTAGATTGATCAGTGTTGCTGAACTATGAAATATTTTGGGTGTAGTATATTTTTTGCATACAGGTATAACAGAATAGCTTTAGTGTTTGGGGTTTTTTTTGTAACTTGAGCATGAACTTATACAAAAAGCAGCAAGATATGTAAAAAAAGATTTTTATTGATTAAAAAACACACTATATCGGATTCATATCGGTATCGGACATAAAAAAAAGTGGTATCGTGCCATCTCTACTTCATACAACACAAAATCTTTGTAAATCCATGATTTTTCTTCCCTAAAACCTTCCCAAGGCATGACTTAAATCATACAGAAAAGAGACGTACATAGTTAAATCAATGACTTCTTGCTTTCTATACCTTCAACAAAAGCATGCATTCTTTCCATTTTTCAAGGGCTCTAAAGATAGTGCTTGTGGCTCTTGGCTAAAGGACGAATATGTCTACAAAAACGTTTTCCTTCTTTGAACTGAACATTTTTGAGAGTCTTGAGGAAATTACATTTATTTAAAATTGATTATAAAATAGAGTGAATTCCCAAGTATTCCCAGTTAACATCTTGCAGCCACTCACTTTCATGCTGTAACCCAGGGGTGCCCAATCCCGGTCCTCGAGAGCTACCATCCTGCAGCTTTTAGATGCATCCTTGTTCCCACACACCCGAATCAAATGAATGGCTTGTTATCAGGCCTTTGCCAAACATGATGGCATGCTGAAGAGGTAATCAAACCATTTGATTCAGCTGTGTTGGAGTAGGGATGCATCTAAAAGCTGCAGGATAGTAGCTCTCGAGGACCGGGATTGGGCAGCCCTGCTGTAACCCATCAGGAACCACACATTAACCACTGCTTTAGATCTAGAACAAGCAAACCAGTGAATGAATGAAAGACACAGAATCACCTTTGTCTTTATCAGGACCTTCTTATCTTCTCAGAGATATTTTTGTTTAAATCTGCACAAATGTTATCCTACATGATAACAAGTTTCCTTATTCTCCACATCCAGAGTGTTTCAGGTCAGGAAATATCTGGCAGTCTGACCTTATCTGTATGTTCACGCCCTGCGTCTTTTGATGTGGCTGCTCTGTTTGTTCACCAGCGCCAGCAGTCTGCTCTCTCCCATTCAGCAAACTGCCTCCTGCTAATTCCCTCACTCTGACCGGGCAGTGGCCATTGTTTCAGTTCCACACCAGGAGCTGCGTCTCATTCACACCTCGTGAGCTGCAGTCACCAGCTGCAGCGCGATCAGCAGCACCGCTGTGTGACTTCTCACAAGTTCAACACATACTTTGAAGAAAGTGGCAGGTTTGTCATTAATGCTACTGGGAGCTAAAACCTGAAAGCTTGAGCTTTTTATTCAAGTGTGTTGAGAAAATCTGGCCAGCATTAATAAACAGCGAGAGCGATTATGGCATTTTTTCATCTATTCTTCTAAATTTTATCCAAACAACGAGGTGCTCCAACTTGATCCTCTGACAATCAGCTGATACTTTATTTACCTTCATATGAAAATTGTTTGACTTACAGGGAAGTCCACAGGGGTGGGGTGAATTTGCATTTTTAAGCCATCATAAGTTCATAAATACTGATATGTACATTAGAAATTTAAGGCTGAAAAACACATTAAAGCTCAGTTTAAAACTACAAACAAATCAGTTTTAGACCTTTTTCAAGTGTCACCTCTGAAAGACGAAATCTTTTGTGCAGCACGATTTTTAGCTCATCCACCTGAAGGACCGACAAGGTTATGCCACGGTGAGAATCACTCCTCCTCCTGAAGCGTCGGTCAGACTTTAATCAAACTTAAACACACTGATCACCAAGTTGGTCTACAGCCAAAGTGTGCGGTTTTTCATGTGCACTAACCTGTGAGGTGTGACAGATTGTGAGCCGGATGAGGTTAGTGCGTACCTGACCACCAGTACCATGGCATATCTCCGTGATTTCAATGTCTGCGATGTATTTAACAGAAAAAAGCACTGGTGCCCTGGGTGTTTTATCTGATTTCACAAGTACATTTTAAGTAACGGTTAAAGTGTCTGATCAGAACAAGTTACAGCAAAAGAAAGGTCTCCTGTTTATATTTTGATTTCATTTTCATTTAATAAAACTCTATTAATCCTGAAGGAAATCCATTCATTGTCATGATCGACTGGGTCATCTGCCAGGCTCATCTTCTTGCCAGGAGTCCCTCTGTGGCATGTTGTCATATTTTAATACTCATCAAATGTTTAGTTTGAAACTATATTTAGTCAAACTATTAAAACGATGCTAAGTGTGTGACCGCTATACACGTATACAGCATGTCAAAAAAAAAAAGAAAAGTTGCACTTGCAAGTTTTACTTTGACCTTTAGTTGATGTGATGACCAGCTTGCCCATTCTGGTAATAGTAATGTCATTATAATAGGGTTTTCCCCAAAAGGTCATCATAACCATGCGAAGCTAAGCTGCCATAAAGTCAGTCCACTTGACATCATAAAAGTTAAGAAACGAGCACTGTGACCAAAAAAATAATTTAATGGTTTATAACATTTGAACCTCGTGGATTTAAACATTCAAACTATACACAGTCATGTGAAAAAGAGGAGTTCATCCATCCATGTGTAAAACTAAGTGCACTTTTACTGCTTCCATTGGAATTAACAGGATAAGTAGCTGCCAGGTGCTGATAATGACTTACTGGTTATCAGAAAGTGTGAGCATCTCTGTAGACATGGCAGTTTGCTGGTCTGGAGTATTCAGTATTCACCCTCACCTGAGGTTAGAGCGTGCAGACAAACTGCAAAAAAATCCAAGTGGAGATGTTTCGCCACGATCCACAGTGCCATGTTTGGAGAAAACTAACCACAGCATATCAGCACAAATTTTTTCGTCCAGCTTTCAAGCACGGTGGTGGACTTGTATGCATACCGGAGTATTCTAGAATCAAATTTAAAGCAATCTGTCTGACTGATCATGAGCACAGCAGCAAATCTACAACAGAATGGCTCAAAAAGAAAAGAATCACTTTAAGCATATTTGCACTGCACAAGACACTAAATAATGTGGATTGCACAACACTGGTCATTATATTCTTCATTTCCAGTTAATACTTGTACAGCTGCTGTTATTGTGTATATAATATTTATATTTCTTCATACATTCTTATATATTTCTATACTGTGTATTGTGTATTTTGTTGTACAGTTATTTTATTTTCAACTTTAATTTATATATTTTATCTTATTCTTTCCCAGTTAAATGTACCCTTCAGTCTAATTTGTGTTGTACAGTTATTTCATTTTTAACTTTAATTTTTATATTTTATTTTATTCCTTCCTAGTTAAATTTACCCTTTTTAATTTTCATATTTATTTCCTATCTTATTCATAGCCTTTTCTTTTTTTCTTTAGGTCACGAGCAGTTGTCTAAGCATTTCACTGCATATCGTACTGTGTATGACTGTGTACGTGACAAATAAAATTTGAAATTGAAATTTGAAATTTCACGGGTGAGGGCCTCCAGCTCGCACTGGAACGGTTCGCAGCCGAGTGTGAAGCAGCGGGAATGAGGATCAGCACCTCCAAATCTGAGGCCATGGTTCTCAGCCGGAAAAGGGTGGAGTGCCCACTCCGGGTCGGGGATGAGTTCCTGCCCCAAGTGGAGGAGTTCAAGTATCTCGGGGTCTTGTTCGCGAGTGATGGGAGAAGGGAGCCGGAGATCGACAGACGGATTGGGGCTGCAGCTGCAGTAATGCGGACGCTGCACCGGTCCGTCGTGGTGAAGAGGGAGCTGAGTGCAAAAGCGAAGCTCTCAATTTACCGGTCGATCTACGTCCCTACCCTCACCTATGGCCACGAGCTGTGGGTAGTGACCGAAAGAACGAGATCGCGGATACAAGCGGCAGAAATGAGCTTCCTCCGAAGGGTGGCTGGCCTCTCCCTTAGAGATAGGGTGAGAAGTTCGGCCATCCGGGAGGGGCTCAGAGTAGAGCAGCTGCTGCTCCACATCGAAAGGAGCCAGCTGAGGTGGTTCGGGCATCTGACAAGGATGCCCCCTGGGCGCCTCCTGGGTGAGGTGTTCCAGGCATGTCCCACCGGGAGGAGGCCCTGGGGCAGACCCAGGACACGCTGGAGAGATTATATCTCTCGGCTGGCCTGGGAACGCCTTGGTATTCCCCCGGACAAGCTGGAGGAGGTGGCTGGGGAGAGGGAGGTCTGGGCCTCTTTGCTTAGGCTGCTGTCCCCGCGACCCGGCCCCGGATAAAGCGGATGAAGATGGATGGATGGATGGAAATTTGAAATTTGAATTTGAAATTTGAATTTGAATCAAGGTGTTGCAAACCTCAACTCAACTGAAATGCTATGGTGGGGCCTTAAGAGAGCTGTGCATGAACAAATGCCTGCAAATTCAATGAACTGAGGCAACGCTGCACAAAGGAGTGGGCAAAAGTTCTCCACAGTGTATATAGAAAATGATTGCTTCATGTTATTACTGTTAAATGTGATTCTATAACGATAAAATCACGGGATACTTATTTTTTCACGGGACTGCAGAGTTTTCCTGCATATGACTGCACAATTTGTCAAAAGCTGCTGAGCAGTGCATTACACTTGCAGTACATTTAACTCCAAGTAATAAAAGACAAGATAAGACAGCTGCATCCCTGCCAGTTTTTGTATGGTACGGTTAAATGAGCTGGAGAAGTGGGTGAAAATCTATTTTGCTGCAGTGAGCAGGCACTTTTTAACCGACACGTTTTGGAAGATCTGGAAATTTCTCCAAAGATCAAATCAAATAAGTTTGGTTAGAAGTAAGGAGGACCGGTACTTTGTGAAACTGCAACTGTAAGGGAAGCAGTAACTAACAGAAACCATGATTCACTCACATCCTACCAGTTTTCAAATTGCTCAGGAAATGGCTGACAAACGGTCGTGACCACAGTTCTGATGGTGGCTTATTTTTACCACCATCTTCCCAGTATTTGTTGAACTAAAAGTAAAAGTATGTTGTTGTTAACAGTAACTTTCCAGAGGTGCTTTTAAAATCTTTTGACTCATCAGAGACAGAAATGATATGGCCAGCTTACATGTAACAGTTTGGTTACTCATCAATATGCCTTTCAGACTGCAGGGCAGCAACTTAACGGAAGGGCCTACAGTGCACTGCTTATTACAGTTCAGTATTTACTGAATATGAGCAACAGCAGCAGGCTTTAGGGAACTCAGCAGCTTTACAGTTCATTGACAAGAAAACAGTGGCTGAAACTAAAGCGGAAACTATCTAGCACCAACAGCTCCACCACCATTAAAAATGGAAGGAGTTTCATTCACAGATTTGCAGTCAATGAACCCGAGGCAGCACCCAGTGGCATTTGTGACACCGAGACAGCAAAAAAACAAAAAAGGCTACATGCAATATACCCTTCTCTTTGCAGAATTGTTGCAAAAAGTGCAAATATGGCTATTGCATTAACAAATTTTTTTTTTTTTAGACTTAAAACATTTTTTTAAACAAGTTTCATGCATAAAAAGCTGCTCCAGTGCAGTCTGTTAGTTGCATATAGTGTAATAAACCAGCATGCACCACTATGTTCTGTTTCATCTTGTTCTGTGGATCAGATTTCAGAGGATAGAAAGACTTACTTAATGGTTTTAATATCAGTAACATAGCATACTGTGACTTTACTGCTCTGTATTTTTACTACTAAAGGTCAGCCAGGGTGTGGAAAGATAAAAATAGAGAGGCCATTTAAGCATTAGTATGCCCTCATCAGCAAATCTTCAATTAAAGTAACTGCGCAGACTGGCAGTCATTTAATCCCTTTATCTATAGGATCTGGTCCTCTACACCTGTGCATGTGTGTGTGTGTGTGTGCACATGTCCATGTGAGCCTTTACGTTTGTATGTGACTGCATCGGGTATCTCCCCATCATCAAGTAATATTATACAGCCACTACAGTACAGATTATATCGTCTATTTTTCCCCCCTCGGTTTGCACAGGTCATAGAGGTGCGATACTTCCTGCAAAGCCCCAAAGTTGCGAATCTGTAGATTAAGAAGTGTCCAGACTTTCTGCAGGTGAGTGGTTAACCCTGCGTTCCCAGGCTGGGTGTAAATAAAATATAGTAAGGCAGCTGTGGGAGGTCTGCAACTTGGCAGGAGTGTTTAAAAAAAGTCTGCCCACTCAAGAGTCAAACACCAGCACAGGCTGATACTTGCTCCTGTCCAACTGATCTGCCCGCCCACACATGGGAAAGCACTATCCAGGAATCACGCTCCATCGGTCTCCATGCCCAGTCAGGCACTTTTATTTCATTTAAAGCCATCACTTTGTTTGGGTTAAAAAGATTTCTTAAAATAACACTGCGCCCCGTAAGGCGCAGTAAAAGGCTAAAAAATTCCAACTTCAATTTAAACAGCGGCCTTTAATCAAAGGTCTGGCTCAGAGTCACAAATAATGATGATACAACTGAAAGTGGTTGTAATGCTGGGAGCGCATACTTACACTGCTGAACAAGTCACAGTATACAGAGCTGTCTTTTTGTATAGACTTAAAGAATGAGATATCAAACGACCCAGTTAGTGAGCACCGCTCAGTCCTGCGAATTGAAATATAGATTCTGTCACTGCCATGACTGCCGGGCCTTTCACTTAGGTTTGTATTCCAATGTGGAAGTTTAGAGTAGTGATGGAAATTTATCCCCAAAAGCGATACATCATAGGTAATGCAGGCCTCTGTGTTCTTTCATCATTTAAGCAGCAGAGAAACAGACCAAGGTTCTCTAGAGAATGAAATTATGCGATTGATGTGCTTTATGAGCTCTGGGGTTACTTGAAAATCCAATCTTAAGCTTGCGTCATGCTCATTGAAGAAGTCACCAGATATGAAGAGAGTAACAGAATCCAGCTCGGGGCCTGTATGTGTGGAGTTTGCATGTTCTCTGCGTGGGTTCTCTCCAGGTACTCCAGCTTCCTCCCACGGTCCGATCACTTGCACTTGGATAGGGTTAATCAGTAATTCTGATTTCAAGTACCATCTTTGTGCTTGATTTCACCCAGCAAGAGCCAGCAACGTTGTGTAGAAAAATACACATATTCACAAACAACCAGAGGAGGTCACAGATCAGATCTAGGCCTGTGTGATTGAATTTATTTTCTCAACAACTTATTAAAGTCTGGGTCACAGCAGGGTTGGGGATTATCTGAGCTGTCATTAGGGGTGAAGTGGGGCACACCCCGGACAGGTCGCCTGGACTTTTCTGTCCATTTTGTGGGATCTAGCAGCTTGGTAACAATGGAACCAAGCTGAAAGTCATACTGTCTAGCTTTTATGAAAAACATTGTACTCCATCAGGAATTTCCTGACCTTTAAGTTAAAAAAGTACACTCAAAAAGAGTTCAAATAAAGAGTGTAATAATGTTTATGAAAGTTAAGGTTAGTGCTTTTTCAGTCGTTTTTATCTTTTCTTCTGATTTACTTCTTCCAGGGTGGAAAGCATTGGGAGCAATCATATATGTAAACACTGATAGGTAGCCTTATTGCTAGCTTCACATAACACTGTAAGTGGGTTAAAGGTAAACAGCTGACTTTGGGAAACACAGTTTGATTTCTTGCCAGAGTAAGGTGATAAGATCAGTCTGACTTAGTGTGTACTGTGTATGCAAAGTATGGAGTTGGATCCAAGAAGTAATTCGCTTAGCTAGCATAAACACTGAAAACAGAAGGAAACAGTCAGAGCGACTCTACCCCGACTACAAAGATGTACCAGTGTATGTAAAGCTCAGAGCAGACACAGCGTACGGGAAGCAATACGTTAGATATGTTACTAATTACGTTTTTTGGCATCATTAGGTAAACCTTGGGATCTGTTTTTTCCTGCAGAGCTCCTTTAATTCTTTGTGGTTCAGATTCAAAAAGGTGCTGGAAACATTCCTCTGAGATTTTGGTCCATGTTGACATGACAGCATCACACATTTGCTGCAGATTTGTCGGCTGCACATCTACTATTCAACCACAACTCAAAGAAGCTCTATTGGACTGAGATCCTGAGACTCTGAAGGCCATTTGACTACAGTGAACAGTCTGATTTGTCTAACAGTTGAAAGCAGTACACTGTGGTCGTAAAGGGATGGACATGGTCAGCAACAACACTCAGGTAGGCTGTGGCGTTTAAATGATGCTCAGTTTGTACTGAGGTGCCCAAAGTTTGTCCACAAAATATCCCCCACACCGTTACACCTTGTTCATGTTTTTTGCGCTAAATTCTGACCCTAGCATCTGAATGTCAGAACAAAAACTGAGAGTCATCAGACCAGGAAAAGTTCCAATCACCCAATTTTGGTGACCCCTTGTGAACTGCAGCCTCAATTTCCTGTTTTTCACTGACAGTTATGACATCCAGTGTGGTTTTCTGTAGTTGTAGACTATCTGCTTTTGGGTGTGAAGCATTGTGCATTCAGAGATGCTCTTCTGCATACTTTAGTGGTAATGAGTGGTTATTTGAGTAACTGTTGACTTCCCATCTGCTCAAAGCAGTCTAACCATTATCCTCTGACATCAACTAGACATTGCTCACTGGATATTTTCTCTTTTTCTGATCATCCAAGTATTTCAGCAATTTCTGAAATGCTCAGACCGGCTTATCTGGTACCAACAAACAGGCATTCAAAGGCACCTTTCTTCTGCCCTGAGTTCTGTTTTAATTTAAAATATTTTAGAGATGACCTGACGGCGGTGCATTTGGGATCACAAAAATTAAACAGTCTGTGTGCGGTCTGATTGCATCCGTATGAGAAAAGCACAAGTAACAGAACTCCCGGCGGAACGAGTGGACGTCACATGTCTCTCAATCCAGGAAGCGCCCTCGCCCGAACCAATCAGTGTTTCTCGCAGTGAACCTGCCTCCTGCTCAGGAGAATCTGTGCACGACACGACAGCTTCAGATGATGCCCTGACCTGATTCGACATCGTCTGGAGTTCATGCGCGAAAACAGTTTATGATGACAAACACTTGCAGTGACTCTTGACACACATTTGCATTTGTGCTTTTTTTTTTTTCTGTCTCGAACGGGCTAATGAAACTGTCACGCAGACTTTTGACAAGTCTACAACTGTCTGCATTACACTCATCTCACACCTCAGCTTAAAAGAAAAAAACCTCAAACATTGTCACACAATAAAACACGACAAGGTTTTTTTTTTTATTCCTCAGAAAGATGCCGTTGATGGCTGTGGAAAGTGCACAGCCATATAGGTATTGAAAATTCAACTTAGCTTAATCTGTTTTGTTCAGCATCTTCACTCTGAGTCATGGTTAGGGGAAGTTGCTGCTCTCTTTATGCATATGTACCGGCTATGAAAACTAGTGCTGCTCTCACTCTAAATGATTTGTAAATTACATTGGTGTTTGCCTGGGGCTTCCCCTGGTAAGCTTTCAATTTTTCAAGCATCCACTGAATATTTTGTACCCCTAACCTGAAACACATTATGTGTTCCACCCAATCACACCTGACTCAAGACTCTTCTTTTGAATTACGCATACCAGTAATGTACATTCATATATCACCTGGTCTCTCCTTAAAAACGACAACTATGAGAAGCCCTATTATCTGGTAATAATAATTAACACAGAGGCAGCTGATCTTTAAGAGGATGTGCGCACTGACTCATCCTCTTTAAATCATCCTCTGCTCTTTCCACGCTCGCAGCAGGGAGGCCACATGCGAATTACCTTAGCGTTTACACAGATGCTGACATTTAGACAGGGCACGAGAAAGGAGAAAAGCGGCGATCAGGTTGCAGGCAGCGAGCAATCACTGTGAAATCCAAGGGAGCCGAGCGTGTTGTTGAGGGCTGGTTTGTCGGCTCAGGTGAGGACGGGACTTCTCACGCGTGTGTTTACCTGCTGGGTTTACGTTAGTGGGTTTCCCTGCCGCTCTTCGCCCACCCTCCTGAGAAAGGGTCAGTTGGCACGGGTGTGTGAACACTGGTTAGGCAAACTAACATAAGCCAGAGCTGCTTTCTCAGAACTGCTTTACAGCTGACAGAATGTGAAAGCAGAATAAAAACAAACACCCCCCTTTCACTTTAAGCCTTGTTTCGGGAGGGGGACGCATTTAGCAGACAAACTGCTGTTAATCTTAAAGGCTTGAGGTTTAACATTTAAATTGCACAAGACTACAAGGAAATTGCATCACTGCATTTTCAGACGGAAGTCAGCGTGTCTTTTTAAAAAAAAAAAAAAAACTTGTCGCTTTAAATATCACAACTTGAATGAAGCCCTCGCACATTCATCAGCTCTGACACTTCTAGGAATGATGGTGTCGCGCGTTCACAGAATGCAGACCATATTCTTCGTAGCGCGGACCTAAAATAAAACTGCAGTTTCCCCTTTGTGCATTTAAATCAGCATACTTTGGTCCAGCCTTGATATGACGGGGTAAGAAGTTAACATACAGTATTAACCGTAATAAATGGAAAAAAGGTGCATGAAATATTCATCAGCAAAACACACAGACTAATTTGGACAAGAATAATTTAAGAGGCAGTTGTGGAGATATTTTTTTAAGCTCCCTCAAGACCAAAGCGCTCTGTGGGTATTGTCAGCTTTTTCTGAGGTATAATTGAGGAAAGCTTGCAGTACTAGACACCACTCACCTTTCCAAGTTAAATTCCCCCAGGCCGCCTTAATGCGCCCATCTCCCGTCTTCGCCAAGTATCAGTTATCAGAATTGCAAATATTGGGCAGACTACATCCTTAATCAGAATTATTAATGACCAAGCTGTTTGAAGTTTACCCAGGGAGGCTTCACTTCACAGACGAGCACCACAGTATTTAGCTCTGTGGGCAGGTTAAGGCCGCATGTTTCTGACTTGGTACAACTGTAATTTAAAAGCAAATTATGCACCAATAAAACACTGAGGAGTCGCAGCCAGTTATGCGCCATCCACATCTGTAATTGCATGAACATCGAGAGTGTAAATACATGAGTAATGTATGTGTATTCAGTGTGATAACTAGAGTCATTCATTCATTCACTACCTTTCTTTATAGCAGATTTAATCTTTTGCGTTTTATGTCACCGATAAGGGGGGCAGTGACTGCGCCCTAAAGTTACTGATAATCTAAGATGAACATTTCCCATTTGCGAGTCAGATTAAATATGGTTAAGTGCTGAAACTTCTTCTTTGTTGCTGTTATTGGCTCAGTCTTTATTAGTAATATACCTTGAGTGCGTTTGTGTCTGCACGCATGCACAAACCAAGCAACATTTTTAAGTTGCTTCACAAGTGTTTGCTTATGTTGTTTTGTTCATAATTCATTATATAAATATGTATATATATATAAGTTTTATATTCATATACCTTGTAGTCAGTCTGCCGATGAAAGCTCTCAGATGTAGTTTTTCTAACCTCGCTTTCATCTGACGTCCACTTTAAGGCCCTAAAATACAGTTACTTTTGGAAGTGATGCTGACACCCAAATATTCTGCCTACCTCAATCTTTTTAATCTAATAAATAAATGCATAAAATTAAAAAATAGAAAAGCATAAATCATCATACCTGTTGCGATTCCATCCATTATGTCACTGCTTGCCGACTGCAATTACTTCCGTTCGCTGATGATATTGCTCTAATAAGCAGTGACTCACAAACAGCATTCCCCATAAGTATGGCCTCCCTATACTTATGTGTGACTTTCAGTAAAACATGACTATGACTTTATACGTCTTACTTTTGCCTATGCAATTTATTCTAGGTAGTATTTTCAGAAATCCCTTCTTGTTTCCGTTGGTAAATATATGTTTAGGGATCTGTCACATGGATTTCAGTCTCTCCAGCTAAACCAAAGCATGATTCAGAGGTTTCTCATCCTTTTAGCATAGAGTTGGTGCTGAAATCTTGAAAGAAAAACAGTTGCTGATCAACTTGACGTGTCTTAAAAAAGCTAAGTGCCATTTAAACAATATGTCTCAGTTTTTCCAGATTCAGTCTTTCTCATTAAAAAGAAACTCTACCATCGTAAATTAAAGAAATGTGTAGGCAGGTTTCACTGTCACAGTTCAGTGTTACAGTTATAACCTTAGTCAGTAACAAGGCTGTAAAAGTGACAGCGATTCAGATGTCTGGCTCAAATTGCTCTCATGATGTGATCTATTGGTGCAAAATACAGTGGGAAGAAAAACGACACCCACGTTCACTGCAATTTTGACTTCTTTGCAAAACTATTGATTTCGAATGGATTAGATCCTCCAGCGGGCTGGTTCTGGCTAGCATGGCTCTGTGTTTGATCTCTGTGGAACAGATGGAGTCAGGCTCCGCAGCAACATAGCAGCTGTTAGCAGTATTTCTCATCATGCTAATGAAATAGCCAGATGTGTTTAAAGTACACATACTTGGTCTTTGGAGGATATTTGTACCAGCAATTTTTGTGCTATGTTAGTATAACATGAGAATACAATTTTTTTCTTTTAAACACTGCCTCCACACCTAAACAGAAAAATGAAATCTCAGGCATTAAAGTGGAATTGGCAGGAGGAGGAACCCTAAGATCGGTTTTAGTCGCCCAGCAGGGGGAAAAGAATCATCTGTAATCAGCTGACCTGTGAGACTGCTGCTGCTGCTCTGAGGTTTACTGCTCTTTGCGGAGTTACGCAACAAAATTCAACAAGATGTTACGCAACATTTCATGAGTTATACTGGCTGATTTCCATCACCCTAAACTGACAGTATACTTTTTTCTTTTACCGTCTTTCTACCAGTCAGTATAAAGTTAGTATAAATGTGGAATTCAATGAATAAATTTATCATTAACTTTGTTCAAACTGATCTCTGCTACAGTTGATATAACCAAACTCTGACCGTGCTGCTCTGCACCAGTGTAACACAGTTATTGACTGTAAATTCACTACAGTGTGATCAGCTTTGTGTCGCACTAAACCCTTAAGTACTTTCATAGAACCTTTTAATAAGACAAACTTAGTAAATCTCAGTTTGTCTTGCAGGATGTTTCAGAATATGAAAAAAACATAAAACTTAATATCATACTATATATTACATATTCGATATCTTGTCCAAATATAAGATGTGAGCTTTAATTTTCTAGTTCATTAAATGCCCATCAGCAGTCCTTACCTTTAAATATAACCTCTCTTCTTCATCATCTCCTGTCCTGTCTTTCTTACATCTTTTCTCTTCCTGGGAAATCCAGGAGCTGTACCTTTAGCTAGCAACACACTGTGCAGCAAACTGCAACCGAAAGGTTTACATGTTTGCTGATAGTTGTTGAGCTGATAGAAACATTGCACTTGAAATTACCTGACACTCAAAATTGTTACTCTTTTTCCACTCACTCCTCTTCTGTAGCGCTAGCTAGATACTGAAGTACCGTGACCGGAACATCTGCACCAAAAACACTGTTCCAGATTATTCCGGCCCACTTTAAACCCCAGTATACTGCTATTAATGACACATACAACAATATATTGTTGCCTCTTTCTTCTCTTTGAATGTACCCGCTGATGGATCCATCTCATTGGATGTTGCACGCATCAGTTGTGACATAACCACAGCCTCATTACTGTCGAGACAAGAAGCAGCGTAGCAGATTTTTCCAAATTCCTTCCAAAGTGTAACTTTTCAGGCCGTGACAGCGTCTTCCTGTCTGTATGACCTGGGGATATCTGAGCTCCTACGCTTACCTGGCATCGATTGTACACTTTTTGCTTCAGCCTTGCTACACCTCTTGTGCAGAGTTACAAAAATTGGGAGGTCGAGAAGCAGCAAAGCGTGGTGCATGTTTGCACTTTTTGTACTCCCCTCTTTTTGTGAGGGCAACCATGGGAAGTATGAACAAGGTATAAGTGCAAACAGCTACTGGACAGGTGAGTCAGTGTAGTACTATAAACAGCACGTGCTAGAGTTACTACTCTAATGGGCTTTTTATTTGTGTCACCAATGCCCTATGGAGCGTTTATCAGCAGCACATTAAATCTAATTAAAGGTTTATTTCACTTTAACAGCTTTTTATTTTTTCAAACCTCTATTTTAAAGTTCTTAAAGTGACATCTTGGTGTCACAATTTGAAAGTTGCATTAGAGAGACCTAGAGTGGAAAAGAAATGTCAGGGGCATGAGATCATGTGAGTACTTCAGGTCACGCATGCAAATTGTCTGCAGTTCGCTTCTTGTCAGAGCAGAGTGCTTTAAATCAGACAGGAAGTTGTATTGACAGATGCCGCTGATAAGAAACGAGAGATTCGCCGATTTTAGCATATTCGACAATGACATCACAGGGCTTCCTGATTCAATAACATGCGCACCCACACCAACCCGTGCACTTTCATTAAATTGGGCACGTTCACTTGACTCATGGAGACAAAGAGATAGCAGCAGATATCTCCGCACAGAGATCTGAAGAGCCTTTGAGACCTTGTGATGTTAGAGCGAGAAAACAGTTCCTGCTCTCTCTGACACATGCAGAAACCACAAGTGGATCAAAGCTTGTAATTTTCGACATCTCCCTTCTAATATAGCGCCTGCTGTTTTTGTGCGTGAGTATAGCTCTGGAGAGGCAGCATAGAATCATGTGTGTCCACAAATGACAGTCCAGCTCCAGAAAAAGCTGAGATCACTGAGTGCATCTCCACGGCGGCTGAAATTAATCCACCGTTTCTCTGTTTACTATCAAGTGATCAGACGCAAAGGGAAAAAGAAAAGGTCACCGAGGGAGAACATTTGATGATTCAACAGACAGTGATGACTCTGGGGGAATAACGCCATTGACCTCATGAAGAAGCTTTTATTATTGAAACTGAATAAATCAATTATCGTCTTTGTGCGCAGTCACGGCCGCAAGACGAAATGTCCCTTTTATACGCCACCACGTTCATAAATGGTCTGATTAGGACGGCCATGGGCGTGAGGATCATGTGCTGCAGTGTGACGGACAGTGAATGGGTTGCTGTGTTAGCTCACGGAGGAGGAGACTCGTGGATGGTGTGTACATGAAGGGCCCTCTGTATCTCTGCCGTGCACACAAGTATGCATGTCATTACTAACTTTCGACCGAAATAGCTCCATCGTGCAGGGTTTTGGGCTTAAGGCCACCTCAGCTGAGCCCTGACCCGTGCTCGCAACAAACGTGACCCACCACGTCATTCGTGGAGCTTTTCCAGTGAGTACAAGCCTCTCCTCTAGAGCCTTTTATGAAGTGACCGTAAATATTTGTTAAGTGACTGGAGACCCAAAATGATCTGCAGTATGAGATGGACAAACAAAAGAGAGAAAAGAACTTCACAAATATCTACCAAAAGATGCACAGCTATTAAAGAAATATACAAAATAAAGAGAAATAAGTACACAGACATAAAGAAAACAAGTGCAATAAGTTGCAAAACTACGACAGAGACATCAAACCGCCACGTGTGGCGACATATGCTTACATATTGCACAACATTCACACAAAATTCTAAAGAAAATAGCAATTTTACCAATAAAGCTAGATTATGTAACAATAGATTGTTAATATTGTGTCTGTGTGTGTAAAGTCAACAAGTATAAGCTCTAAATTTCTGGATACTCCGAAAGCTGCAACAACACCTGACAAAAAATATATTCATTGATTAAAAAAAAGTGGATCACCACACTTTGAGTTTGTTCATTCAGTTTTTTTCTTTTATTCACTTTGTAGCAAATAAACCATAGATCACAGAGTCACCCTGACTTCTAAGGTTTTACATATGAGGACATAAAAAACTGTAGTGAAATACAACCTCAGGTAAACAGCACAATGTGATTTTTTACACTTTTTTACACTGTGTCTTTATTTATTTAACAACAATTAAGACAAAATGCAGAATCAGGGTATGTCCACACGTACACGGGTATTTTTGAAAATGGAGATTTTCCGTTTTCGTTTTAAAAAATAATCCCGTCCACACGTAAACGCAAAAATGAAGGAAAACGCTGCTATGAACATGCCAAAGCAACAGGTGGCGATATATTCCTAACCGTGTAGAAATGTTGGCCAATCAGAAGTCTAGAAGCCTCGGTGGGAAATAGTAAACAAGGATGGGGCATAGAAGCAGAACCGAGTCGTATGTGTGGACGGACAGTAACTGTGTGTATATGTAAGCATTTAAACACTGCACAGAGTACAATTAACAGTAACAGTATTGTAGAAATTCATTTCACCGAAACAATAACGTGGCGCACAGTGTGACGTCAAAAAAGGCGCACACCTTTGACGCTGCGTTTTTCTCGTCCACACGTAAATGCAAAAACTGAGTTTTCAAAAATATCCACCCTGGCCGGAGTTTTTAAAAATCTCTGTTTTCAGTGACCGAAAACGCCGTTTACGTGTTGACGAAAGGTGCAAACGCATAGAAAAATCTGCGTTTTCAAAAATACCCGGGTACGTGTGGACGTAGCCTCAGTCTTGTGAAAAACTTACTACTTCTATATGAGTTAAGAGGGTAAGTAGCAGCCAGGTGCTTCTAATCAAATGCACCTGATTAACTGATCGTCAGCAAGCATGAGCACCTCTATAAAAGCAGACGTTTTTGGGAGTTTGCTGGTCTGGAAGGTTCAGGAGAGTGTTAACATGATCTTCCCATGTGCGGACTTCAAATTCGTCCCAAGCGCAAATGCTGAAAGAAAGATGCTCAGAGAAACTGAAAAAGAAACCCCACAAGCCACATCTCAGACTCTACAGGTCTCAGCATGTTAAAGTTCATGACAGTACAACTAGAAAACGACTGAACAAGTATGGTTTGCGTGGAAGGGTTTGCAGAAGAATCTGGCAGCATCGCTTATGTTTGCATCTGAACAAACTACAGGACTTCTGGAACACTGATAATAAACGAAACCAAAGTGGAAATGTTTTGCCATAATGCACTGCAGCACCTTTGGAGAAAACAGCATATCAGCACAAAACACTCATACCAAATGTTAAGCACAGTGGTGGAGGGGCGATGATATGATCTTGTTTTGCAGCCACAGGACCTGGCCACCTTGCAGTCGGAGAGCCGACCACGAGCTCCTCTGTATATAAAAGTACTCGAGAGTCAAATGTGAGGCACCTATCTGATAGCTGAAGCTTGGCTGAAACTGGGTCATGCAATCGGACAATTATCTGAAGCACAACAGCAAAGCTACAACAGAACAGCTGAATAAGAAACGTCTCAAGGTGCTGCAATGGTGCTGTCAAGGTCCAGACCTCAACCCCACTGAAATGCTGTGGCAGAATCGTGCATCATTAAACAAATGTAGATAAAAGTCTCACAAAAAACAATCGCTTCAAGTTATTACTGCTAAATGTAGTTCTTCAAGATATGAAATCTTTTTTTTCTCACCCTACTTCTGCATTTTGGCTTTTGCTTTTTTTCTTAATAAATAAACAACACATATGTTACGTTTTGTTGTTCTTCTGCGGTTGTGTTTGGATACTTTTAGCATGCAAGGGCAAGATAATATTTTATAATGTCCCCATAAATAAATCCTTAGAACTGAAAGCAGTTGCACATGACTGTGTTGTAAATACACAGTCGGCAGTTACAAGCGGGTGTTTGCAGACCTTTACAAACTCTTGTACCTGGCTGATCGAAAGGAAGCCTCAACAAGAGTCCGTTGAAAGTAAGGTTATTATAGTTAACTAAAACTAGCTAAAAGCACTTTAGCTAACTAAATTAAAAATGAGACTTTTAGAAAAAATATCAACTAAATGAAACAATTTTATGAACTTGGTAAATGAAATAAATTTAGAGGTGGGCAGATCCAAATATCGATAGTATCGATACCAACGCTGATATTGGTGTCAGATCGATACTAGCTCCACAGGGTTTCTGTCCACTCACGATCTAGCCCACTGAACTTTTTTTTGAGAAATGAAAAAATGATTCAAAGTGCTTTCAAGACAGATCTCCAACAAACCCAGTTTCAAAATACACGAAAAGCTGAAAAATCACAGTGATTTAGTAGTCATTAAATGATTTTCCCAAATCCTCCCTCTTGCACATGCCGTCCATTCAATAATAAGTAAAAAGACCAAAACTGACACTGAAACTAATAAAAAAAACTAAACTGAAACAATAAAACCGCTCTGGAAATTAACTGAAACTAAACTGAAATAAAAAGTCAAAATGAAATACAAATAAAAACTGAGAAAAAGGGAAATCCAGCTCTTGTTGTAATAACAGCAGAAGTGGGTATGCAGCTCATTCAGGAAAAAAATGGCAAAAGATGTTGGCTGTGCCCAGTTAGCTGTGTCTGAAATTTAGAGGAAGTATTAACTACATGGAATGGCTATAAAAACAAAACATGCACATAGACAGACAGTCGTGATAATGATGATGATAATTCTGGTATCATCAAGAGGAATCAAAACTTAATTAACATGAGTCCAGAAAATTGCCAGGCCTTTGATGTCCCATGGTATTTGGGGGAAAATCGGATGTTCGATTTTTTTTACAGTTATCCTTTCTCACATGTACCTCACAGCAGTCCACAGAGGTTCAGACCACTGGAAACACTCCCCGTGATTTAGAGCGTGCAGGAAGGAGCACTGCTATGGACGCCCCCTCAATATGGTGTATTAGTGAGCTCTTTTCACACATTGCTGAATTCAGCATCACACAGACCTAAGCGGTTAAAGATCATTTATCTTGCCTTAGCTAGTCATTTGCATCAGATGTTTTTCTGGTAATGTCTTGAAGAGAAAGGCCTTCAGTGCATTTGTGGAAAATGACGATAGAAACACAATCTTCAGTTCTAATTCTAATTCAGTTCTATCTATATAGCACCAAATTGCAACAGCAGTCACCTCAAGGTGCTTTATAGTGTAAAAACCCTACAATAATAGAAACCACAACAATCAGACAAGCCCATATGAGCAAGCACTTGGTGACAGTGGGAAAGAAAAACTCCCTTTTAACAGGAAGAACCAGGCTCAGGTAGGGGAGGGAAATATGACAAAAGATACGCTGCAGAAGAGAGTCAGAGATTAATAATAAGTAATGATTAAATGCAGAGTGGTGAATAAATACATGTTGCGTGGGGGGAAAAAGATGAGTGAAGAAGAAACACTCAGTGCATCATGGGAAGTCCCCAGCAGCCTTGATCTATTGCAGCGTAACAAAGGGAGAATTCTGGGTCACCTGATCCAGAAATAAATATATTCTTTATCAAAGAGGAAAGTTTAAAGGCTAATCTTAAAAGTAAAGAGGGTGTCTGTCTCCTGAATCCAAACTGGGAGCTGGTTCCACTGAAGAGGGGCCTGAAAGCTGAAGGCTCTTCCTCCCATTCTACTTTTAAATACTCCAAGAACCACAAGACTTGTAAAGAAACTCATTAGACATGCATGCATATATTCACCAATCATCTTTGCCCTACCAAAGGCAAACATGCTGGAAAATAAAGTTTATAACATTTAAATCACATGTACGCAGATCTTTAAAGCAGAGTATTTTTAGGCCAACAGTTTTAATAAGTTCAACCATAGCTGACATTGAGATTCGTCCACACCCAAGCTTCCGGCTCCCCGGAGCATCCTGCTTTAAGGTTCATTTGCTGGGTCATAAATCTGTCCAGGCGCCCAGAGGGGAGCTGGTTGAGCTGCTTCCATGAGAAGGCTGCTACACCGGAGCATCACCCAATGAACTCTGTTACCTCTGATTCCTGCCCTGTGACAGAGACCCACAGCTGTTGCACGAACGTTGCAATCCTTCACTGTCAAAACATGGCACCCACCCAAAGTCCTGTTCAGTAGTAGCTGCTTACTACTCGGGAGGACTGCCAAGGATCCGCAAAAAGATACTCTATGTATGACAGTTGTAGCATATGACACTAATCCCTTCTCAGCTGTATTATGAGTGTGTGCGTACTGTAAGTGTGTGTGGCTTTTCCTACTTATGTGGCTTGAAATAAAACGTGAATTTAACAGGCCTGAATTAGATTTCCAATTGGCTCATAAAGTAAAAAGGCCTGAAAGACTGCTAGGAAAGAGGAAGGCACACAATGGAGAACAAAGTGGTTGGAAGGAGCGTGCAGGACTTGGTTTGAGTATGGAGTGAGTGGCCTGAGTGGTGAGGGTTTACTCAGACCATGGCTCAGATTGATGCAGTGAGTGGGCAGGGGTGGGGTGTGGGGTGGGCAGTGTTTTTTAACAGTCTGAATGACCCAGGGGAAGAAGCTGTTGTGGGACCTAACTGACCTGAGGCGTCAAACAGGCGGTGGGGTGGGTGCAAGGGGTCATCTGTGATGGTCCTGGTGTTTTGGAGACAGGAGGATCTGGGGATGGCCTCCAGGGGTGGCAGAGGGCAGCCAATGGTTTTTTTGGACAGTGTTAGTTACACTCTGCGCAAACACCCAGGCTGTAGGAGAGCACCCTCTCCACTGAGGAGCAGTAGGCCAGCAGCAGCTTCTGGTCCAGGTTATTCTTTCTCAGGGCTTTTGTGTTGTGGATCCAAGTGAGATCAGCAGAGATGGTGCACTGCAGGGACCAGAGGCATCTCAGTGCAAAGATCACGTATTTATGGTCGCTAATCTGGTTCATTTATCTTTGGGCACACTCATTTGCAGGCTGCTGACACAGTTCCTAGATATGTGAGGCACCCATTTGGGGTTATTTACCGTGACTGATGAAGACAAACCTCTGCAGGCAGGTGTTGAAATATCACCTGGAGAGTAGCCGTCTACTCTTGCAAAATATATCTGCGGCTGATTATTCTTGAACATATTTCTATATATGAGTCATTCCTACTATTCGGTGCCATTTCAGTGTGATCACTCTTCATCAAAAAATACAAAATTTTGAATTATTTTAACATTTCATCTAAAAGAGGGATTTTCAACCTATAAGAAAAATGTATTGGTCCAGCTAAGGATATTATATTATAATATTTTTTAAAATCAAAGTCTTTACCCATGACGTGCCAAATGTCCACCCTGTTACAGGACATTCAATTTTCTATTAATAACTGTTTTGAATACACAGTTATAGTAATATTTACATTTTCTAAAAGCTACAATGTCCCTTTTTAAAATCTGCAAGGAAATTTTAAGGAAGTATTTTAAACAAGCATTATATTGAAAGAAGACAGGTTCAGTTTTAAGACACAGTGTAATTTCAAAAGATTGTTTTTAGATTCAAAGGGAATATAAAAAAAATTGGCTCCATTTTTAAGTAACTTAATTTTGCTGATTCATTCCCTCCCAATAACCAA
The DNA here is from genome assembly GCF_041146795.1 of Maylandia zebra. Taxonomy (NCBI): domain Eukaryota; kingdom Metazoa; phylum Chordata; class Actinopteri; order Cichliformes; family Cichlidae; genus Maylandia; species Maylandia zebra. The sequence goes on from NC_135175.1 coordinate 24,864,559, forward strand.
AGAGACCAAAGAGACCTGTTACAGTGCATAGCAATAACAGGGGTGACGGTAACAGGGGGGAGATTTTATGCTAAACTTAGCCATTACTACTAGTATGATGAACAACAAGCTAGTACATGGTGACCACTAAGAACCATTTTTAACATGTTTATTAGCCATATTATAAAAATTACAAAAAAAAATTTGTTTCCACTATTAATAAGCGTAACAGGTTGGACGTGTTATGCTTTGCCACATTACAAAATCTTGCTAAAACATTGAAAAAAGGGTTGATTAAAGAGTGGTACTTACTCGTCTTCTTCTTGAAAGTTTTCCCTCCAAAATATGTTACATCTGGGAGTGTCATGTGACTAAAAGAATAATCAGGTGATGTGTTCTATGGAATTCTTATCAGAGTAACAGGGGTGACAGTTGATTCAGGGACACAACATTTTTTAAAGATTTTAAGTATTAAACATGCATTAATAATAAAAAAGAACATTTGATGAGGAACATTAGAAATAAGCCAATCCAGAAATTATGAAAAATCTAGATTTATTTATTTATTTTTAAGTTATATTTGTAACTGAAGTCGAGCAAGCATGACTGGGGACATAGTACTTTAGTGACTTGTGCTAAAATAAAAGTAATTTACTTTTAATGTATTTATCCTGTGTATATATCAATGTGTTCTATGGTAGAGGGGGGTTAAACATACAAGAAAATGGTTTAGAAATAAGCATTAGACAAGTTTTACACTAAATATACCATATTATGTCACTAGGACTCAAATGGCACCGAATAGTAAGAATGACCCATATCTGTTTATCACCTCCTTCCTGCTCCAGGTGTAAGTGGACCTAATCATCAGAAGGTTTCCCAGTGTGTGTGTGTGTGTGTGTGTGTGTGTGTGTGTGTGTGTGTGTGTGTGTGTGTGTGTGATGCTGGAGGCACTTGGCAGGGCACTGGGGCCAGAAAAAAGGGATGACCCGCGGCTTCACGTGTAATCGCTCCATGTGATGTACTTGTTATTGACACTGAGCATTCAACAGGGCTCCTGCGGGACCCTTGAACTTGAGGAGCAGTCCCTGGGAGCAGCACTGGAGGGCTGAAGAGTTCAGAGCAGTTAATGTTCAACCCTTTTGATCTCTGCCGAGAAGTTGCATTCCCTGAATTCCTCGCCAGCGTTTCCAGCGGTAGAGAGACTATGAATGGCTCTACTGAAGACATTTAACACTCTCCCATGCACTGCCTCATTTGGGAAGCAGGGTAAAGCAAAGCTCACAGGTTACTAAACTTTGCAGCTCACTGTCAGCTTCTGTTTTTTGTTTTTTTCTTTACTCCTGAAAAAATTAAATTCTTCTGAAATTACTATCTTTACCATTTATTGCAGATGCACTGAATGTGACAAAAGTGAGCAAATGATGAAAGAGACGTGCATGGTGACTATGTCATAATATCAGGGGAACCTTGCTTAATCATTGGCAAATCAATGAGCTCATGCTGTTTATGTGTTTTTCTTTTTCATTTTTTTTAGGAATTCATTTACCCTTCCTGTAATGTGGGTGTCCACCAGATGTGGTCAGAGTGACCCGGTGCTTTGGGTTCTGGGTAAATTATGCAATGGATGAAACAGGGCTGTTATCTAAGAACTTTCATCCAGAACTACGCAATCATGTTCCCACCGCGTCTGGACGTTTGCCACCCACTGAGAGTTACAGCCTCACACATCAAAGCAGTAAAACCTCTTTAATGACAATAAAGTGATCATGCCGGTAAAGGGGGAATGCGTTTAGTAATTTACTTAAAATGCCTACACGTGGATGCCAGACTTCCCTTTAAGAGATAAAGCTCAGCAGATGTGACACCAGAAACGACCAATTTATGGCCAATATGAATAATATGTGGCCCGGCAAAGAATCTCTCCGAGCGCTGCCGTAAAAAGCTGATTGATTGTGTGAGATGTGTTCTATTGTTCGAGCGCTGGGTTTAGGAGGTTTAGCGCGTGGGTGATTAACTAATGGAGGGATATAATCCCAGGTAAGAGTCACACACTGGGGCCCAAAGCACAATGAACAGCCTTCACTTAACCTCAATCAAAATGCTGAGATTGCAAACATGGGGCCTCAGTCACCTGGCAGATGTCATTTTTGAGGGCCATCTGCGCTTTATAGGACTGAGCTGGATGAGAGACTGCTTACAAGCCAAGGTGAGCCAGCGCAGCTTAATACAGAGATCCTCATTGTCTTTGACACTGACGGCAGCAGAGAGCTGCAGGCCATTTGGCCAACCTTTGTTTCCAGTCGGCAGTTTGCTGCTTTATTAACCCTTGAAAAATTACAAATAAATCCTCTTCAGTCAGCTTTATATGGGGCTTATGTTTGAGAGTTTCTACAGACTCTGTATCCCTTATTTTGGTCATTTTTTGGTGTTTGTTGAGACATTAAAGATCAGAGGCTGTGTTGAGGTTGTGCTGACTTCTTGACATTTACATTTAACATTAATGTTTACTTCCCAATGAGCAAACAGGTCTCTGCAACATAGGGGTTACCACCACCCACTCAGCACATATAGGCTGTGATGGCAATGCATTGCTGTGTTGTGCTGGACAGCGTGCAGTTTAACGACTGCTTCTCTGTATAATGCCAAATTCGCTGTGACAGACGAATGGGAAAGCCCCAGTCACACAAGCCTACACAGGTCAGCGACCCTTGTGTATTTTAAAATGTGGATTCCCCAACGGACTGACAAAAAAAACCTCCTTGTGATTGCTTTGGTCACTAGCACGTTGCTGCAGTCACCTGTAGTTTACATGTGATGGACTTGTCCACAAACACTGTGTGCTACTCGCTGAGCTCTGGAGAAACTGAAAAGTGAAATATAAACCAGAAACAGCGACCATTTGCCTTATGAAACATGATGGTTGTAGCTCTAATCTGCAAACAAACATGAAAAACTACAGGCAACCATGGGAACCTGCTACTAACTAAATCAATCACTGGGAGGTTTTTAGTGTAGCAGCTTATTTTCAACTGCTTTCACCTGGTGAGAGGCAGCAACCTCCAGCAACCACTGCCAACTAGTCTGGGAGTACATATGTTTCCCTAGCAACCAAAACCTCAATGTGTACATGACGATATGTTAGAAATATGTGAGACAAATATCGTTACTGTGACAACACCTAATGTTTTGAAGGCATTTTTGGATGTTTGGTGTTGGTGGGAAAGGACTATATTGAACAGATCACAGTGCTCAGCTTTTAGCTAACATTAGCTAGCAAGATGTATACATAGCATTAGCAGATACCTGATAATTACCTGAAATGACTGCTTGGATAAGTTGTTAGCACAATTAACACGACAGCAAGCCATTTTATTTGGTAGATGAATCAATTAAAACAGGCACCAACACAGCAAACAGTCTTTGCGTTACTGTCGCTAACTCAGATTAGCGGCGGTAACTAAAGTCTAGTCTGCACCTAAATGTCACTCAAAGCAGTCCAGTGTCTAATATTGCATAACTTTAAGTTTTAATACAATTCAAAAAGGGGAAATTAGCTACAGAAACCACATCAGTTTCTGTACCAGGCTGTCAATATGTTAAAAGCTCACCATTTTATAAAAGGAGTTTATGGAGCCATTTAAGGAACTGGAATGTGCCAGAACATGACCTTGAGCACCCATTGGAGTGTTTCTTGCAGCAGAGTGTGAAATGCTGGGATAAGAGTCAGCGCTTCCAAGTCTGAGGCCATGGTGAGTATGGTGGATCTAAGAGTCCCTCTGGGTTGGGTTTGGACCGGGCTATTGCTGTGGCGTCAGCAGAAATGCAGGTGTTATAATGGACTGCTGTGGTTAAGAGAGAGCTGAGTCAAAAGGCAAACTTTTTAATTTAACGGTCCGACTACGTTGCAGCGTAGGACGTGGGGTCAGGATACTGATTGAAAGAGTCAGAAAAAGGTTGCGGCCAAGTTCAGTTTCGGTAGAGAAAGGATCGAGGGCTCAGACATCCAAAGGGAGCTCAGAGCAGAGCCATTGCTCCCTTGTGTTAAAAGTAGTTTGCTGAGACGGTTCAGGCATCTGGTTTTCTGGGTGCCCCCATTTGGAGGTTTTCCATTAATGCCAACTGTTTGGAAAGGTCACATTGAGCCGGGGAGAAGGACATCTGGAAAATCCTACTTAGTTTGGATAAGTTTAAGATAATGGACAGAAGAATTTTTGGTACTACTGTGGTTGTCACGGTGCGGCATGGCAGACCGTGGGGATGTGGGGAAGGAGGACCCAGGCGCGGAGCTCAAAGTTCAAGCAGTGCGTTTATTTACAGAGTGGAACAAAAACAACAATAAATCCCCGTGTTCTCCCAGACTCCCGTGTCGTGTCTCTGCGTGAATAGTTCGTGTCTCTGTGCTCTCCGCTCCCGTGTCAGCACCCCCCGGTGCTCGCTGCTCTTCGTGCCTTCCACGCTCCTCCTGCGGGAAACAATAGACGCAGCCGTCAGGACACGAATAACCGCGGGCATACACTTACACACATTAACTCAATTCAATGGGACGACTAACGTGGAGTCTCAAGGAATGATCCCGCCTCGGTGGGAGCTCCAAGACTCTCTTAAGTAGCTCCCCCGACGAGGCCTGATCAGCAGCAGGTGTGTGGCTTCGGGTGTGGCCAGTCCCCTTGCAGGGCCACACCCTCCAGGCCTGACGCCGCCTATAAACAAGTGCTCAGCCACCCACACACACACACAAGCACAGGGAAGGGGGAGCAACACCAAAATACACAGCAATAATAATAATAATAATAATAATATAATACATGACTGCTCAGGGATCCTGGGTCGCCCAGTCCCAGGACCCTGACAGTGGTGGCTTCATTTTTTATCCTCAAACTGCCACTTGATAAAAAATAAAATTACAGCAATCATCTTGTGTTGGTTTCCAAATAGTTTCAATAGAAAGTGATCCTTCATTTTATTTGAATGACTTTCAGAGGATTGAATGGGTGAAATGCTGCCTGTAATTCTCTAGTAAAGAAGCAGGGATTAGTGAAAAAGACTTCCATCCACTGGAAACATGTTTTTCCCTATTAAATTTAAAAGTGGGAAATCTCACGCTCACAAATCTGATGCAGTTGTTTGTCTACACAGTGACAGGAAAGTTCTTGCAGAAGCATCAGCTTTCAGATGTTGAAAGCAGGAGTGCTGAGTTCTGAGTGTGCAGGTTTAACTTTCAGTCTTTGATCTCTGCCTGGGAGCTAGGAGCTCACAAGAGTTGATGTATCCTCTCTCCTTTAGTTCCTCCTTTCCCCCCCTTCCTTGTAAATCACCTCATGACCTCATAAGCCGTTTTCATACACGCACCGCAGCCCTGAACTTTTCTAGAGAATTACCCGAGGGGGTGGTGCAGGTAACAAAAGCAAATGCTCGACACAATGGAATCAGACATCAAACAGCAGATACCGCTTTAGATCCCTATACAAATGTATAGGGATGTCTGATTGATAATTGTCCACTGAATTCACAGCAAGCACGCTCTATCCAGACACCTTCTTCACCCAAACTCCTGTCGTGTTCTGCATGTAAGAAAAGGACAACTGTGGATGATGTCGTGAGGTTCTTCTCCCCACTTTTTCTCCTGACTGTGGGATAATTCTGTGACCTTTTGAGTGGGATTAAACTCCAGGTTGTAAAAACATGTTTTAACAGACTGAAATGGCTTTTGCTTCTTTTTTAGGGGGGTGGAAAAGTTGGCCAACAAGCCCCAGACATGTGACCCTATAATGATGGAAAAGCTTTACTGTTTTTACGGTGTAAGGGCATCCTATTAGCAGGAGTATCTCTGTGTCAAGGGGCAAATGGTTTGATGGCTTTATGTTGCACCACCATATGGTCTTTTAGTTTCTGTGGCCTCAACATTGGTTGTTCTGCCACTCAAACACTCGAAGAATGAAACAAGCATCTGAGCATGTGTGTCCTGTCTCCTGAGGCCAAAATGTTTTAAAACCTGAGAACCGGTTGCAGGATCGAGATCTGCAGCACCATTCAGGCTGACAGGAGAGGGCGTGGAGGGCTCGGAGGTTTTTTTTTTACTGCGACTGAGGCCCCTGTGGCTTTATACAACGTCAGATGATTGGTGATATAGTCATCTTACTGTCTACTTTAAACAAAACTGTTTGTATTGAGAGAAGCAGCTTCAAATTTACACATCAAACACACTGAGACACTTTGGTCTTTATTTTTATGAATCTATGGTAGCATCTAGGAACTTTATGACCCCCTGCAACACACACTGGTGTAGCAGTCGGGGACCATGTTGACGGTGAGTTACGCTCCGTAAAATGTGGCCCTCATCACATGCACATGCATTTTTAAAAGCTGCAGTTTGTGACACTCTGGTTTGGGTTTAAAAAATGCTTTAATTTTTCCCTTCAGTGGCCTTGGGAGGAGGCGAAACAGAGTTTATCTTATAACTGCAGTGCAATAGTGATGGGATTTCCGGCTCTTTTTAGAGATCCGGCTCTTTAGGTTCGGCTCACTAAAAAGAGCCGGCTCTTTCGGCTCCGAACCGGCTCTTCAGGTTGTTTTGTTGCTTTAATTAATTTATTATTAACAATAATATAAAATTATGCACAAAAGGAATTACTAACGTAAAAACAAGTGGTTTTATTTATATATGTTTATATATAAATATATGCGGTGGCCCCTAGAGACAAAACACGTACAAACTCCAAAACACATTTCTAGCATGAACTGAACTTCCAAAGCAGAGCTACTAGATCACTTAAATTACACAATTGAAAGCATGTGTCATGATCGCTGTGTGGCAGGCAGGAGAAGGACCCAAGATGCAGACTCACAGACACGGGGATAAACTTAAAGAACACAGCTTTAATGCTGGCACGGCAGAACGTAGGACATACAAAACTAGACTGGGATAACTAAATACAAAGCTCGCCAAGAAACACAGGGAGGAGCACACACAACATGAGGGAGAACGCGACGCCGAACAGAGGAAGACGCAGACAGAAATACACAGAGGGTTAACGAGGAAAGTGGGAACACACGGGGAACACAGGTGACACAGATAACCATAACGAGACAGGGCGGGGTGAACATAACGCTGACGGGTACAGGCACAGAGGTTCAGACAGGAGGAGAGAGAGCACGGGGAGAACGCAGACATAACGGGCTGGGGAAAACATAGAATAAAGCACAAAGAGAGACGAGGGCTCATAAATACACAGAGGGGCACACAGGGGGTAAGAGTCACGAAGGGAAAACACATAAGGAACAACGTAACAGATCAACCCAGGAAGCATGGCCTAAATAAAGAACAAAATACAAAAATACATGAAAACTAAGAATACTGGGCCCACATGGCCCAGGACCATGACATCACCCCCCCCTAAAGGGCTGGCACCCGACAGCCCAAACCCGAGAAACAAAAACAAAAACAGAAAACAACCCACCCAGGGCGGGAGGCGGGGGACCAGGACGGAGGGACCAGAACGGGAAACAAAACAAACAATAGAAAACACAGGAGCACATGACCATAGTCAAAATAAAGTTCAGGGGGCCGACCCAGAGCCCACAGGCACAAGAGTTCACGGGTCACACGGTCGGGGGGCCGACCAGGCGGGTGGCACAGGTGGCAGAGCTGGTCCGGAGGCCGGCCGCGCGGAAGGCAGCGGCGGCGGCGGAGACGACGGAGCAGTTCAGGGGGCCGGCCGCGCGGAAGGCAGCGGCGGCGGCGACGACGGAGCAGTTCAGGGGGCCGGCCGCGCGGAAGGCAGCGGCGGAGGCGACGACGGAGCAGTTCAGGGGGCCGGCCGCGCGGAAGGCAGCGGCGGAGGAGACGACGGAGCAGTTCAGGGGGCCGGCCGCGCGGAAGGCAGCGGCGGCTCTCCAGTGTCAGGCGTGCTGGCCATGGCCCGGTGGGCACAGGACCAGACGAAACACAGGCTGAAGACTCAAAGGCTGGACCAGACGAAGCACAGGCCGGAGCTGCGGCAGACGAAGCACAGGCCGAAGCTGCGGCAGACGAAGCAGAAGGCTCGGAGGCTGGACCAGGCGAAGGCTCGGAGGCTGGACCAGGCGAAGGCTCGGAGGCTGCTGCTGCAGCTGACGAAGGCTCTGAGGCTGCTGCTGCAGCTGACGAAGGCTCTGAGGCGGCTGCTGCAGCTGACGAAGGCTCTGAGGCGGCTGCTGCAGCTGACGAAGGCTCTGAGGCGGCTGCTGCAGCTGACGAAGGCTCTGAGGCTGCTGCAGCTGACGAAGGCTCTGAGGCTGCTGCAGCTGACGAAGGCTCTGAGGCTGCTGCAGCTGACGAAGGCTCTGAGGCTGCTGCAGCTGACGAAGCACAGGCTGGACCAGGCGTAGCAGAAGGTGGCTGGATGGGCTCCTCGGGCCCTCCAGCTGATGTGGCATGAGGCTGGTGCGGTTCTCCCGAACCCCCAGCTGACGAGGAAGGTTGCTGAACGGGCCCCTCGGACCCTCCAGCGGAGACAGGAGGCTGAACGGGCCCCTCGGACCCTCCAGCGGAGACAGGAGGCTGAACGGGCCCCTCGGACCCTCCAGCGGAGACAGGAGGCTGAACGGGCCCCTCGGACCCTCCAGCTGACGAGGTAGATGGCGGCGTGGGAGCCGCGGAGTCCTGGATGAGCTCGTCCGAGCTCCCAGCAGGAGCCGATGCAGAGCCAGAGAGACCTGAGACCCCTGGCTGAATGTTGAGCTGACCAGCGGACCGTACTGCTATCGGGGACTGGGCTACAGGAGCTACTGGAGCCTGCGCTACAGGCGGCACTGGAGCTACTGGGGCCTGCGCTACAGGCGGCACTGGAGCTACTGGGGCCTGCGCTACAGGCGGCACTGGAGCTACTGGGGCCTGAACTGAAACAGGTGGCTCTGGAGCTACTGGGGCCTGAACTGAAACAGGCGGCACTGGAGCTACTGGGGCCTGAACTGAAACAGGCGGCACTGGAGCTACTGGGGCCTGAACTGAAACAGGCGGCACTGGAGCTACTGGGGCCTGAACTGAAACAGGCGGCACTGGAGCTACTGGGGCCTGAACTGAAACAGGTGGCTCTGGAAACTGAGCTGAAAGTGGTTGCGGGGTAGGTGACACTGGGAGCTGAGCTACTGGAGACCCAGGTGACACTGGTGTACTGGGGTGAAGGCAGCGAGGACGCAGTCTCTCTCTTAAGGGAGGATCGAATGATTTAGCGATAAACCTAGACGGGAAAAGATGCCGATGCTGAAAATACCAGGCAGCGGGGGCTTCCAGGAGGGTAGCTGACTGAACTGAGCGTGGCTGCGAGGGAGCTAACTGAACTGAGCGTGGCTGCGAGGGAGCTAACTGAACTGAGCGTGGCTGCGAGGGAGCTAACTGAACTGAGCGTGGCTGCGAGGGAGCTAACTGAACTGAGCGTGGCTGCGAGGAAACTAACTGAACTGAGGATGGCTGCGAGGGTGCTAACTGAGCCGCTGGTAGCTGCACAGGCGATAAGCAGCTCGCTTTAACATCCGCCACACAAGACACAGCTCCTGAATGAACAGTCATAATGTCTGGAAAAGACACAGAGTCCTCACTCACCACAGCAGGTGAATTAGAAGTCCGAATGTCCGGCTGTGGGGTGGTACGACGGCGGCGTGAACGCCGTTTTCTCCGGGATGGTGGAGGAGCTGAGCCGGGCCGCGAATCCTCCAGCGGACCGGACTGAACGTCCTCCGACTCTTCCCACCGGAGAGGCAGTTCCGGGCGGATGCCCATGGTGGACACGAGGAAGTCCCGGATGCGGGGGTGTAGCGCGCCGAATAACCAGGGGAGTCCGGACACCATCCGCTGTAGACGGCTGGCTAAGATCTCCCGGTATCCTCCCCTTGGCAGCGTCAACCACTTCTGACAGTCATATACCACCGTGTGGATTAGATCCTCACGGAGCTCAGCGGAGGGGTTGTGAATCGCTGGGTCCATGTCGAGGTCGCGTTCTTCTGTCATGATCGCTGTGTGGCAGGCAGGAGAAGGACCCAAGATGCAGACTCACAGACACGGGGATAAACTTAAAGAACACAGCTTTAATGCTGGCACGGCAGAACGTAGGACATACAAAACTAGACTGGGATAACTAAATACAAAGCTCGCCAAGAAACACAGGGAGGAGCACACACAACATGAGGGAGAACGCGACGCCGAACAGAGGAAGACGCAGACAGAAATACACAGAGGGTTAACGAGGAAAGTGGGAACACACGGGGAACACAGGTGACACAGATAACCATAACGAGACAGGGCGGGGTGAACATAACGCTGACGGGTACAGGCACAGAGGTTCAGACAGGAGGAGAGAGAGCACGGGGAGAACGCAGACATAACGGGCTGGGGAAAACATAGAATAAAGCACAAAGAGAGACGAGGGCTCATAAATACACAGAGGGGCACACAGGGGGTAAGAGTCACGAAGGGAAAACACATAAGGAACAACGTAACAGATCAACCCAGGAAGCATGGCCTAAATAAAGAACAAAATACAAAAATACATGAAAACTAAGAATACTGGGCCCACATGGCCCAGGACCATGACAGCATGTGTGTATTGTTTGTGTATTTATACACAGGCACTCATATATATATTCAAATAATTTAAAAAAAAGTTCATTTACCTGTTATTACCACACACCAAATCCGGTCGTTGGTACTTGCTGGCTTGTGTAGCCACAAGATAACAAAGGCTCAACACTGCGCCCAGCATCCTGGAGCACTTCTGTTGTCTTTTGTACGTGTTTTGAGTTTTTATGTGCTTCTGAGTTTTTATATGCTTCTGAGTTTTTACGTGCTTCAGAGTTTGTACGTGTTTTTACGTGTTTTGGAGTTTGTACATGCTTCAGAGTTCGTACGTGATTTGAAGTTTGTATGTGCTTTGTCTCTAGGGGCCACCGTAAATATACTTTTATTTATTCACTCCACATAAAATGTAATAAATAAATCATATAATACAAAAATCAACTATTCACATTTCAAGTTTTAACTATTTAAATTTTCAGCTTTTTCCTTTCACAAATTTAAAGTGAAAAGAACACAAAACACTGCAAACCACAACACAATTAAATATAAATTATAATATGAAAACTAAAAGAACATGCATATTCTCTGTCATATGGACCTGCATGAATAAACTTTCTCAATCCTTTATCATCTGCAACCGAAAATAGTTGTGGATGATTACTATACCTTTCTAATGTTGTTGTCCCTGCCTCTCTTTCTCTCTCTCTGGCTCTGTTCCTGTGCTACTGAGTGTAACTACCGCCCCTCCCCCCTCTGCCCAGCGTAAAGCACAAGGCTCGCGTGCAGAGTGAAGCGGGAAAAAAGTGCGAGAGAGAGGCTGAGAGAAAGAAAAAAAAAAAAAACCCACGTGACGGCTCGCGATAAGGAGCCGGCTCGCGTCGTTCACGTCAAAGAGCCGGCTCTAAGAGCCATTTCGTTCGCGAACGACCCATCACTACAGTGCAAACATGTTTTATGAGTGCATGTGACGGTTTTATGAACACCTGACTCCCGGAGCTGTGTCGTGCTGCTTTTGCTACTAACCTTTATGTTTGTCAACGTTTTCTATAATTCACACAGTGCCTGAGGAGCTTTTCTTTTTCTGTCATGACACCCTGAAAGAAATAAGGACCAGCTGGCTTATAATGGATTAATTTACTCGATTTCCTAACTAATCAAATAAGCTGATTTGATTTGTGCAAAGAGTACAGTGAGATTTATGCAACTGTCTTAAATCTTTTTCAAAACTCAGAAATATAACTAAAAGTCACCTCAGCGGAGACCGCAACAACCCTGACTGGTCAACCCTGATCATTAATTATACTTCTGCGTCAGCTCTGTGTTGTAATTTACACCATAACTGGATCTCAATTTTAACCGGATGCTGCAACTTTCTACGTAACCTGATGTGCACCTCTGGAGAAACGTAACTACACGTCAGGTCGACTTGAAAGGCGTGAAAGGCTGCAGTGTAGGGATGAAAGGAGTTTCCAGTTACTGCATAAGTTAGGACATAGATTTCCTGCAAAAGTCTAAATCAAGCTTTACAGAAGCGCATGGAACGCAAGTGAAAATACAGGCAGTGTCAGCCACTTACAAAGGCTTAATATAAAATAGTTGCAAAGAGAGAGCAGTGACAAAATTGCATGTAACATGTGGAAACTCAGAGTTGTTGCAAAGTTTTATTGAATTGAATTGAATTAAATTGAATTGAATAAGTATTTCTAGGAGTTTGTTTCTGAAAGTGCAAAGCATAGGGGGAGATTATTTAATTTCCATTTCAGTTAAGTTTAATTGCATTTTATTTATACAGCACAAAACAACACAACAACAGTTCCCTCAGTAAGGAAGAGACCCTACAATAATACGGAGAATAAAGAGAAAACCCCAACAGTCATATGACCCCCTTTGAGCAAGCGCTTTGGTGACAGCGGGAAGGAAAAACTCTCTTTAAACAGGAAGAAGTTTCACTTTCTAATTTTGTTCTGTTTAAAATAATAAGAACAAAAGTATGCTAATTCCCAGTTAGCTTTAGCTTTGCTATTATCAAATAAAACTAGGGTTGCCAACCGTCCCTTAAAATACGGAATCGTCCCGTATTTCGAAACAAAAGTACACGTCCCGTATTGAGCTAATAAGGGACGCACTTTGTCCCGTAATATAGTGAGAATCAAAAGTAGTCTATAAATGTTAATGGAATTAACGCTTTGTTTGAAAACATAATTCCCAGCCCCTCTCCTGCTTTGTGACCAATGAGCTGACAGCACACTTATGACAATTCGAGTATGACAATTCAGATTATCTCATTGGTCGAGGAAAGGTCGCTTACAGAGAAAATACCGGAAGACAACAGATGACCACAACAACAAGCATGGCCAACAGGGAAACAAACGCCGACACTGCGGTGCAAGTCTCGGATGACAGTACACCTAAAGCTGGGCAAACACTGTGCGATTTTCAAACTGCACGATTGACTCGCAGGGGTTAGAAGTTGGTAGGTCACGATGCAGGTCTCACACTATACCGCCCGATGCTCTGATGCGACCTGAGAGCTCACACTGTGCCTCCATAAAATGAAGGTTATAACAGACAATCTGTCGCTCGCTCTCTCTGTCTTTCACTCACACAGACACACCACCACCACCATCAACTTTGCTAAATTGCTAATGAAAAACACTGATCAGGCAGCTGTGATTAAGCAGCAGTGTAAATCCAACTGTTTTCACGGTTGTTGTGGTCGTGATAATTTTGTGATGCCACATCGAAAAGGCTCGGATGAGCTTTCTAAAGTTCTACAAGTTGTGCCTCCATGGCTTGTGTCCAGATCACACGCTGCACAGCTGTGCTGCTCCGTCTTTTTCACCGACGTTTACGTGTTTGCGCGTGCGCAGTGTGAGCGGCTGCGGTGACACCCTCACGAGCGATTGATGATCGGGAGCTGGTCGTGAGGTGTTAATCGCTTCTCGTTACCCCACGTATACTACACGACGCACGATGAAGGCCAAAATCGGTCTGATCACCAAATCCGTCGCACGACTCAGAAATCGTCTCAAAATGGGCCAAAAATCGCACAGTGTGAGCCCAGCATTAGAGCAGCAATGTTTGTTCGCTCAGAGAAAGAAAAATAGGCTGCAAAAGCACAGGGAGGAATGGGAAAAGGAAAACACCTGGCTGGAAAAAGTTAATATGGGCATGTGCAGTGAATATCAGCGCTATGTGGCCAGAAGTGTGATAATATAACTTATTTTGTGTAATAAACATCTGTAAGGATAGATGATTACAACAAATAGATGACTAATACATAAAAGTAATACATAGATGAATAATGATGATGAGTTAAGATGCGTAATCATGGGAACAAGCGGGTTTACAAACAGGAGCAGCTGATTAGCTTTAGAAAAGCTGAAATAATACCTCAACTGAAGCCAATTGTACTAAATGCACTATATGTGCACAGTTACAAGAATATTTTTCTTTCTATTGTTTTCTATTAATTTATATAATTTTAAGTTAAGCAGGACAGAGTTCTTTTAAAGAAAGATTTACTTATATTCTCAAAAGTTAAGCATGACAGGCTTCTGTTTAAGAAGGAGACCTGTTTTACTGTGTTAATGTTGTCATTTTGAGCTAAAAATAAATGGCTAAATGATCATTTGTTTCCCATGTGTTCATATCACAAAGAATATGCATCTGCTTAAATCAACTTCAAGTCAAATGGTTAAAAAAATAATTTCACACACAAAAAAAGAGCTACCACACTGGGAAGCATAGCTGGACTGGCCATCGGGCATACCGGGCATTTGCCCGGTGGGCCGCTGGCGATTTTTTGTTTTTATGGGCCGATGGATTTTTTTTTTTTTTTTTTTTTTTTTTTATTTTTTTTAGGAAGGGTATATATAATGAAAGGTGTTGGATTGGCCAATTGGTCATGATAGACTCTGGGCTGGACCAATTACAGCCGAGGAGGCTGGATGCACCCTCCCCCTTGTTTAGCAATCACGTGATTGTCGCGCATTGCATGCCGGGAACTCGTGGCAAAACAATCCAAGTACCGCATCAAATGCAAACATTTGCAGCACTGCAAAACGTTCATTCTCCGGTTCCAATACCTTCTTTTTTTTCTTTGCCGCACAAAAAAGGAATGTACAAAACAAAAGGAGAACAATGCCGGTCCGTACAAAGACAGACTCGACGAAAAGACAAAGAAAAGATACGAGGAAAAAATCAAAGGAGTGAAAGAGTGGACAAAAGACGTCAGCGTGCTGCCCAACTTTCACCACGCTCAGATTTATAATTATACGCTTCTTGGAGTGAGTGCATACACTCATGAAGTTTAGTAACTTCAGGTCACTGCAACAAGCCCAGGTACAGTTTACCGACGGACAGGACCTTGAAACGCACCGTGTAGAACGAAAGACTATTGTACATATCATAAGTTTACCAGTCTCACAAATCGTCTTCATAAATACACATTCATTAACAGTTTATTAATAGGACCTTTGAGCTCAACGGTAATTAATTAGTAGTGGAAATAATTTCTGGTAGTGTAACAGTGTTTATGTGGTATTATTCCACTTGCCACAAATATCAGTGTAATGGGGAAACAGTGCCCCCCCCTCTCGGTGTGGCTGGCTGCAGTAATCGCTGCCAGTCTGCCGTAGCCATACGAGAGGTGAGTTGTATTGTTCCGCACACAATATAGCTAAGTAGTACAGACACATAAAACATGTTTGATTAGCTGACGAGCACCGAGTGTAATAAGTGCTTAGTGGACACATGTCCAACACCAGTTTTATGTACTTTTCATTTGTTTATTAATGTGTGAAACTGCATGCTAAAGCGGAATGCTAATGAGATGTTCTGCCGTAGTGTGCTGTGCGGAGTGGTGTGTGGCGAGCCTGTGCACTGATAATACACCGTGGCAACGATCGATCAGAGACTCCTTGTCTTTTTAAAAACACTACACAACGCAGAGTCGAGGAGTCTGGGCCGAACTGTTGCAGCGGGATGAAGCAGAAACCGGTTACAGTAGCATTACAGAAATGTAGCAGTGACAATAATATTGTATGTTGTAATCGCAATGGACAATTAGTGATACAAAACAACTGTTTTATCTTGTGAATAAAAGTATATGGTTTTGTCAGTGTACCATGGTTATAACAGAAGCGAAACGCAATATTGTGTCAGGACAATTCACTATTTATGCACAATAAACAAAGGAGCATAGCGCGACAATTTCTGTTCAGCGCCAGACTTGCTTGTAACCTATATCACCAATTATGTTAAGAAAAATGACGCATTAACTACTACAAAACTCTGACCTTTGTGGGAATGCTTGGAGCAGACTAACATGTGAGCTGGAGTGTTCTGAGATGTTATATTTGGTATATCCAGACCATCCGTCGGCTCTTACTTCGGAAACATGGCTTAAAAATTTTCACTTCAACGACGTAATCCGATAAAAAAAAAAACGATCTCTTTACCCATCGGCTTCCCGTGGCTGTCATGCGACCGGCTATTGCAGTTAATAATACAACAGCTTCTTGCCATTTTTTGGGTTTCTTTTTATCGCTGTGTAACTGAGTTCAATTGAAAGCCTGCGTGCGCTAGTACCTCTTGCCACAAGTTCCCAGAATCCTTTGCGGTTTTATCCCTGAATGACGTCACATTTCAATCTTTATCCTGGTGGGCCGGTCTCTAGTCAAAATGCCCGGGCCGATTTTTTGTCCCAGTCCAGCCTTGCTGGGAAGGGTGAAGACAACTGGGTTGCCCGGCCCTGGCCACGAGGTGTCCCTTATTTATTTTTCAGGGAGTTGGCAACCCTAAATAAAACGGATGTGAGAGCAGTGGCAGTCTTCTCACCTACCTCTTAGCACAAAGCAAATAAATATTTTTCAATGACGACGAGGATGATGAAGATCTGCCAGATGGGATGAAAAGAGGAAGACCTCAGAGCAGGTTCATGGATGTAGTTAAGGAAGACATGCAGAGGGTTGGTGTGACAGAGGAGGGTGTGAGGACAGAGTGAGATGGAGGCAGATGAGCCGTTGTGGTGACACTTAAGGTTCGGTCATACTAAAGAAAATATTGGTCGGAGAGCGTGGCACAGGGAACAGTTCTGTCATGGTCTCAGAGTTTTTAGCTTTAATGGTTTTTTGTATTGTTGATTTTGAGATTCTGCTGCCTTTAGCACTTTGCTGTGAATAGAGCAGGGCGATATGGCCAAAAATATTTATCACGATATATATTTGAAAATTTGCGATAACGATATAACCGACGATATAATTGATGCGAGACAAAATACAACTCCACAACATTACTAGCGCAAAAAGACAACCTTCCATTTATTTTCACTTAAACAAGAAGCTGGTTTTTATGTACATTAAAGCTTTATAAAAATGTAACAGTGCAAATGCAAATTCCTTGCTGAAAGTTTAACCAAAAGGCATTTCCAGTAGAAATGGGCTGACATATCCTGAGCATAACCATGTATAATATCCACTGAAGTTAAAAAGAGGTGCTTTGCAACATTAAACTGCAGTGTGCAGTACGCATTTTTCGGACCATAAGGTGCACGGGATTATAAGGCACATTAAGCGAAACAAAGCAGTCAGATAAATCAAACTTTATTAAACTCATTCTTCTTGCTTCCTCCACTTCTGTACCATTGATTCATTAATGTTGAATTCTCTGGCAGCTGCTCTATTCCCATGTTGTTGCAGTATATTAATGACTAACCTCGTATTGTGGATGGATTATCTCAGTTGTTCTCCTGACTGAAGTTTGGTCCGTTTACAGCATCCTGCCATGCGATTGCATTTGTTTCTAACCATGAAGAACCTTCACGTTAACTTTTATAAGTGAAAAAGTGTTAGTGTTCGTCCTCCAGCTTCACTGTTTATGTTATGCTAACATAGCTGTGTCGCTAGCGATCACGTAGCACATCATTATATACCAGCTAGCCCAACTTCAGTAACCCTACAAACGTCACTGCTGTTTAGTTTCCTGTCTTCATTTATGTTGGAAGTGATAGCAGAGCTGTACGTTTGATTTTTTTCAGAAATCTCTCAGTCAGAACATGCAATATCATGCTTAGGTAACTAGCGAAACTAGCGAGCTAACTTCCGCTAGCTTCCTGCTAACTTCTAACTCCGTTAAATGTAATAACTTTTGTTTTCATGGATGCCTGGAAGTTAAACTTTATAGTTACACCTGGTAAAGCAGCAATGCTGATCGTTTTATTAAAGATGAAAGAATTTAGACAGTTTTTAACTCTAAGTGATGCTGCAGTGTTGTTTGACCTGAAGTATACGGAGTTTAGGACCCAGATTACTCCCAGATTTAAGAGCATCTTAGTCCGACAAATACGACAATAACAACGGCCGCTTGCATGTTCTGCAAAAAAATGTGCTTTGTTGTGTATCTGACGGACAAACACCAAACCAGTTCCACATCACGGAAGTTGCACCATTTTTACAAACCAATTCTGGTTCATCTGTTTCACTCAACAATCGGCCATGTGCGTATGAAAACAAAGGCACTGCGCATGCACGTTTTACTCCCATTCTATCGCGATATTTCATTTTCCTATCGTTGCCTAACATTATACCGGTATTACCGTGAACGGTATAATATGGCCCAGCCCTAGCTGTGACCACATACACCAACATCATACCTGCTGCTGTAGCTGTACATCTCTGGAGTGTCCTTTATCTTTTATTAATCCTACTTTTATGCTAAAGTGAGAGAGAAACAGCATTTTAATTATCCTGTATGTTTATTTGTAGCAAATTGACAA
Organism: Maylandia zebra; assembly: GCF_041146795.1. Lineage (NCBI taxonomy): Eukaryota > Metazoa > Chordata > Actinopteri > Cichliformes > Cichlidae > Maylandia > Maylandia zebra. Next base: position 24,882,867 of record NC_135175.1, read on the forward strand.
TAAAAAAAAATATTTGAATCGTTCTTGTTTAAACTTTGTAGTCTTCCCATCAGGCTTGTGTGTTTAACATTTGTATTTGCTAGTTACTTCCTGTTTTATTTTAGTAACAGTTGTCTCCTTATCTCACACCTCCGTCTGATTGTATGATTCTGTGCACCTGTGTTTTCCCTAGCTGTGTCCACGTCCCCTAATTTGCCCTGTAAATATTTACAGCACTGTCTTCCTTTTGTTTCTTCAGAGCATCTGTTAACCTCCATGTTACTGTCTGTGAGTGCTTCCTTGCTGGTGTCTTAGGCTTTATTTATTGGACATTGCATTTTGGACTTGGTTCATCAGTTCATGCACTTGTTATTTTGCATCCAGGTCTACAGTCTAAATAAAGGTCTGTTTTTTGTTCTGTATGCCTGCCTAATGAGTCTGCATGAGTCCTTATTTACCAATTCATGACAAGGTCTGCAACTGTTTACAGTCAGCTGTTGTCATCAGTGAGACTTGGGTGCGACAAGATGGCGATAAATTTGCTGTCAGATGGAATCAGTTTGCAAATGGGTTCAAGTTGGCAATCTGTTCAATACCGTGATCTTATGTATGATAAGCTGGTAAATCAGAAGTTGGCTGTTTGTATAGGAATAAAAGCAGTTGAGTTGAGTTACACTAATCAGGGCACATCTGTCTGTGACAAAAATCTGCACCAATCTGAAAGAGATCGCAGTCGACTGAGCTGGACAGTGATTGTTTGGAGACAGGTTGCCTCCCACCAGGCTTAAACTAAACTTCAATCTAAAGTTGGTTGACGCGTCTACTTGTAATCAAATAGGAAACCACCAATTTTATCTTGTTAGAAGGTGGCTGTCATTCTGTTTTTACTGCATAATGAATGAGACATAAACAATCAAAAGAAGATTTTTGAGTCTTGGCGAAAGTAAAACGCCACACTGAAGTCGCCCAACTTTACAGAAAAAAAACTATTTAATTAATAACTAATATGAATATACGATGCACAGATATCTGTCGTTGTGCCGCAGTGGTCAAAGAGTAAACTTGAAAGTAAATTTAATAATCCAAAGATCTCTGCAGCAATGCACCAGATGTTCCAGAAACAGTTTCCTGGTAGTTTGTAAACCTAGAACCTTCAAGCTGCTGATTTTTAAAAATCATTTTATGCTTTTAATGGGCAGTGGACCGTGGTTCAGGGGGTTGGGAAGCTCATCTGTAACCAGAAGCTTGCTGGTTCAATCCCCCAGATCTCTCTGTCCTGGTTGTTGTGTCCTTGGGCAAGACACTTTACCCTACCGCCTACTGGTGTTGGTCAGAGGGGCAATGGTGCGATATGGCAGCCTCGTCTCCTCCAGGGCAGCTGTGGCTACAACTGTGATTTGCCTGCACCAGCGTGTGAATGAATAGTGGAGTTGTAAAGCTCTTTGGGTGCCTAGAAAAGCGCTATATAAATGCAATCCATTATTATTAATATGAAAAATCAAAGAAAAAAAAGATGGGCTCTGACACACAGCAGAGATTCCTGGCGGTTTACCAGCCGTTCACGGCTGGCCACGCGAAAGCAACCAGGGTGCTCCTCAGATGTCACTTCTTAATGTTCGGAGAACTGGAGGAGAAAATCTAGCAGCAGGGTTTCCTGGTAGCAAAAAAAAAAAGCTTAAAAAAAAACCTAACTCCAGAGATGAAAGCAAAACGAGCTCCACGGCATGATGCAGCTGAGGGTGAAAAAATATTTGGTGTTTTGGGCAAACCAACTCTCGAACACTTTCACAGGATTACAGTTTCACATTGAGAGGCATCAGTCTGTGAAATATGTCATCCGTTCACCACAAAGACTCAAATATTTTTAGGAGCTGCAAATTTCACAAAAAGAACCCAAAGCATTGCATTCACACCCCCAACGGCTTCAGCCGTGCTTCAGAGAAATGTGGGAGTGGTGCTGGTGGTGTGGGTGTTGTGGGTGTAGGAGGGGGAGGGGAGGGGGGGGGGGCTCTTTGAGTGCTGTGAGTGCTGCTGTTGCAGCTGCTGAATTTCTCACAGTAGCAATTTCAAGGACGCCAAAATGAATTACACATAGGGAGACCACGCAGGGTAAAATCTCTAATCCACACAATCCCGGCCTCCTCAGCTAATTCCATATCTGCAGCAACCCCCCCCAAAAAAGTGCAACACACCCGTGCATGCCGCTCGCCTGCATTCCCTTATCCTCTCGCCCTCTCAAAATATCTGTTGAGCCCCTGATCTGCGATTTGCATGAGCAGTAATTAGGAGGTTTGGGATTAAAGGCACTACATTATGCTTGACTGAGAAGGCAGCACAGTGGGAGGCGTTATTTAGTCAACAAGTGCCATTCAGATAATAAAGCAATGAATAACAATTGCTCCACTACGCATTTTCCTGACACTTCGGAGAGGATATTTTACAAGCCAATAAAGGTGGGAACCACAAGACAAAAGGGGACGAGGCTTCTGCAGTTATCGGGGAGCCGGTTGGCACTGCGGCGGGATTTTTGATGTGTGTGAGGAGGCTGATACCAGAGCTCGACTGTTACGTGTGTGTGAACCAGCAGCCTGTCTGTATTTGCTCCATCCTTCACCCTCGCTCCTATCCCACAAGGCCTCGGCGCCTTTCCCTCGCGCTGGCGTCTTATCAGGGGACAGCTCGTCAGGGACACACGTGTCATCGTTCTGACACTGACCGTGGGTCATTGAAATGCAAACAGAGAACACAGTAAACCAAATGGGGTCGAAGAGCAGCAAATATTTGGCCAAGACTTTTTTTTTTCTTTCGCTGATGGAGCCAGTCTGTTTATGGTCGATGAAACAAGGTTAGAGCAGATGGCCATTCGGTGCGCCGAGCCTTCATTTGAACTGTCCGCAAATCAAATAAAAGCCGGCAGCGATACCTGTGGAAAGAAGAAAGGAAGGGCTGAGGCTGACTGTTCAATCTCCTCTCATTAAAAAAGTGAACAAAGGGAAGGCCAGAAGAAGAACGAGCACATGATTACTCATCTTCAAACCAATACAGTGAGAAATGAGTGAGTTTACAGGATAGCTTTCCACCGGTGAAGCCACATATTACTCAGTGAAACTCAGTGATGAGTGGAAGTGTGAGTGTGACTGACCCACTGAGAGTCGCTCAAGCTGAGCCAGGTTAACTACAGGGGAGTAGCTCCATCTACCTACCAAAACCAAAAGAGAAGCAGGAGTTCTCAGATTTATGTATTTATTCATTTGTTTCTGTTTAGACACGTTTCTCTGATGCAGCAAAGGCCACTTACTCGAGCTGCTAGTAGAGATTTTACAGTTCCTGTATCCAGCGATCTCAGTACAGTCTCAAATAACCTCTAAACAAATATTTGAATATGCCGATCTGTAGACGTGGGAAGCGCTCCGGCTTACGTTTGAATCCGAGCTCAGGTGACCAGTTGTGTCTAAGTACGGTTTGATGACATGCAGGTAAACAGTCTGTGTGGCGAGGAAAAGAGGGAACACGCTTGTCGAAACACAATCTCAGAACCATGGGCAGATATCTGCCAGCCGCACCAGAAACCCGAAAATGCTGGCAGTTGCGGGCGCAGGTTAAATCAGCAGACGTAGAGGCAGAGCTCCAGGATCAGTCAGCAAATAATTATGTCACCCGCGTTACACAAGCTGTACAATTATCTGCACATTTCACAGAAAACATCAAACAAACATTTTCAGGCATGCTTTCACAACACAGATCACCTGATCTTACTTCACACAGGATATAAAAATAGAGCAGCAGCTTTTGTAGGGTGGAGACAGTGTGCACATTATCCTTTGAAGTTGTAGCGCAAAAGGTGCAAAAGGCCTTTGTGCTGATACGTGGGGATACTGTATGTAAGCTAACCCAATCTCACTGTTAGCCTTCAGCTACGTGGCTGTAGCGCTGCTGAGGAACAAAAAGTAATCTGAGTACTGGTCACAATTCACTTTTTACATGCAGCACAGAAACGTACCGTCACAACTAACAACCTCTATGTTCCAGCTTCTGCAGAGTGAGAGAAAAATGAAAGAAGAACATGAACAATATAGCTCACTGGCCACTTTATTAGGTACACCTCTTTAACTCAAAAAACTAGTCAATCTCATAATGGAAATTCATTAAAGTGCATTAAAGTATGTAGTCAAACCGAGCATCAGAACAGGGAAGAAAGTTGATTAAAGTGACTTTGAATGTCGCATAGTATTTCAGAAACTGCTTATCTGCATGGATTTTCCCACACAAGAAACATATATACTAGGGGTGCAACGATACACAAAATTCACGGTTCGGTTCGGTTCGATACTTTGGTGTCACGGTTCGATATTTTTTCAATACAAAAAAAATGTTCATGCCTTTTTAATTTGTCATTTATTAAAATTCTAAATATATATTTTAACTCAAAAGTACAGTTTTTAAATTTAATGTTGCTGAAACAACAAAGTAATAAAAAAAATAAATCTATCTGATCGAGAAATCACTCATCTTTGGAAAAGAGAGTTTATTACAGAGAAATGGCTCTTTCCAAAATAAAAGCTATACTATACGCTTCTTCTGGGGTATACTCCAGCCTGCTCTCACTCCCGAGGCGTAACATGTCGACGTTTTGTCACGTCCCGCGGCGTTCCTGAGGAACGCGAAAGGAGACCTTCGGCGTTCTTATGGTACGCGGCAGGTTATGGCTGGAATCCAGTGCAATGACGCTCCCGCGGTAATAGACGTTCCAGCCCTGTATTCCAGCCCTAAACCTAACCTTATCCCTAGCCCTAACCATAACCTTATTCCTGATGTTAACCAGGACTATAATGATGTTAAATAGCGTGTTTCTAAGCGATTTGAAGAAAAAGAGCGAACATGTGTAGATGGAGTCCAGGCGGTTCTCATATTTCCTCTTTTTTCCGAGGTCGTCATTTAGGAACGTGGTGGGTAGCCGAAAACGTAATATGTTGACGATTTGTCACCTAGCGTAAAATGTTACGCTTTGGGAGTGAGAAAGTGTTGCATACTCTCAGCAGCATATTAAACCCCATAAGGAGAATCATGTGCTAACGGCTGCGGGTAAAGTTTGTAGCATGCGTGCTTGTTTGTCTGCTTCCACTGGTCTTTGCACTAGGATGATGTCCGGGTAAATGTGCAGTCATATTCATTGTGTTCCCACTAGTGCTGTCAGCGTTAATCTGAAATGATGTTAACGCCACAACACGGCAAATCTCCGTTAACGAGCTACCGCGGATCGCCCCGTGCGTGGGGCTGGACGGCCAACACGTTAACGAGCTAACTGCGCTAACGCACTAGTTCCCACCCATGTAATTGAGCATTGCGTGGCACATCCAACATACTGTTTTACTTTTGTCCATGACACGCTTACCTTCAGGGTCATACTTCACATGAAAACCAAAATAGTTCCAAAGGCCAGATCTGAATGAGGGTGGGGGAGGTTCAGTTTGCCATGTTGCAAGGAGAGCTTAACTTCTGTCTGGCTAGCTTGCCCTGCGCTCAGTGAATCTGCGTTCGACTACTCCGCCTAGGCTGCACTGTCGAGCGCAGATCCACTGAGCGCTCAACACAGACAGCATCGTCAGAAGGAAAGTTGATAAAATAAATAAAAAAAATTGTATTGTTCGATACATATGCGTACCGAACCGAAAGCACTGTATCGAACGGTTCAATATCGATACGAATATCGTTGCACCCCTAATATATACATATATAAATAAATCCTGTGATATTCTTGAGCTAATGTTTGAGAAGCAGGATTAGATTTCAGGGTGAAATAGGGGGGATTTGTCCCTTTCCAAGTATTTAGAACACACGTGTTTAAGCGATGGCCTTTCTAACTCTCAAAACATGTACTGAAATTATGACTTCATACAAATCTCTGCACCTTTTGTAGTTAATATAAAATTCCCTTTCACACACAAGCACAGCAGCACAGCGTCTTCTCCTCACTGGAGCCAAAAGAAAAAGAGAGGATGAGAAGAGGATTAGGGCCAAAAATAAATATTTTGTGTTTTTATTTGTTTGTTTGTTTTATTCTGAATTTTGATTTAAAGAAAAAAAAACCTCCCCCCCCCTTTTTTTTTTAGTGGTCCTAATCCTCTTCTGTACAATAGGACAAAACTAAGCGAGTTACTCCCTGTCTAACAAATCCACATGATTCCTGAAAATCATGCCCAAACAAGGGTATAACTGTGTGACATCTCCTGACAGTAAGGCTAGTTATTTTTATTTTTTTTTATTTAAATGGCTGATAAATTAAAATGTTTCATCCTGAAACAGCTGAACAGGTAACAGATTCACATTTGAGCAGGTTACCTCCTCGACTCTCTCATCTGGATCCAGGCAAACATTAGAGGACAGAAGGGTAAATTAGTTTTATATATGTGAGCTGACTCAACTGGGATAAAAAATAAATGAAGACAAGTTAATAATTATGTGAAAGAAGTTCAGAATTCCTTACTGATCCCTACTAAATAAAGACGTCTGTCTTAAACTGTTGCAGAAAAGGTAAAAATGGTACTTTTAATTCTCTAGAATGCAGGATATTGTCCTTATATAACACATTCATATTCTAATGAAGTCAGGGATCAAACCTCCAATCTTCCCATTAGTAGGTGACCTGACCCAGCCAAGCCTGTGACTGCCCCCAGTGGATGAGACTGAATGGTCTACAAGTCATAGTAAGTAAGCTTTAGTTATAACATTAAAGTCAGCTGGAGTACTTAACAGTGAATCAAACAGGCAGCTCATGTAAAGGAAGCACAAACAGCCCTTCTTCCTCCACTCACGTGTTTCCTTTGATTTAAACAACAAAGACTGTTTATATTTGTCTTATGATGCTTTTTACATACATCATTCTTGAAATTTCCCACATAAATAAATCACCGAGTATCATCATGGGGATTTTTTTTCTCTCTCTCTCTTTACGCCCACTGACTCCATCCTCCCACTGACTGATGCTACGTCGCTGTTTTCAGGAGAGACTGAATTCAGCTCCATTAACCGCGGAGATTTCTCTGCTATAGAAACTCACGGTTGAAGCGTGACTGCGGGCTGCTGTGGGGGGAAGAAAATGACATGAATGAACACAGGGTTTAAGATCGTTTCAGCGACGCTTCAACATCCACGTTTAAAAAACAGTACTTCAGATGAGGATCAAGGTGTGTTTTATGTAGTGCTGACAAAATGTAAGGTTATTCTGTTGATGTTTATTATTTTTTAAGCAGATGTTCAGGAAAACAAAAACAAAATCATCTGTGTAACACTTTTTAGATCAAACAAAATGCTCTTCCTAAGAATAAAAAATGCATAAACGCACGAAACACAGGCTACAGAAATAAAGAAAAAATATTAAACCTGTTCTTTTATTTCATTGAATCTTTAAATTATAGCATCTACATCACTGGCAGTGCATCTCAGCCCCCTCTGTAGACCTGTAATCAGCCGGTGTGCACAATTCCCCGGGCTGAGTTATTATGCTTTCTCTTATTTTCTATTCAAACAATACACACTGCTACAACGGTTGATGCTTCAACTCAGGGTCTCCTGTAGTGGTGGTGGTGGTGGGGGTGGTGGTGGTGGTGGTGGTGGGGGGGGGGGGCTGGAATCTATCCCAGCTGTCAATAATCCCCGTGAGCCAAAGGCTCAGGCTTCAGACTGCTTTACATCACTGACAGTGAGAGGTTTTTTTTGTTTTTTCCCCTCATGGCTCTATGTGATGTCAGAGAGCTGGGATGTGGTCATCTCAAGAGAAGTTTATGGCTCAGTGATGGTAGCATGCTGGCAGTCTGTGCAGAGAGTGTCTGTGATTAGATCAGGGCATTGTCAAAAATATGCCAGCTTCTCTTGTTCTGTTGTTGGACGGGTGATGTGAAACCGAGAGTTAAAAACAATGAAAAGTAAACGTTTGAATGTTTTCACCCGTTTCGGACTCATTTGTGAGCCAATCAGCATTCAACTGCCACGCAGTGTCAAGCAATGTGTACGAGAGCACATTTGTGTAGGTTGACAACCTCTCTACACAATGAGCTCGGAAGCCCCGCCCAGCTGCTGTTGAAGTCTTCTGCTTGTGAGGGGCAGCCAATCAGAACTTGCCACAAAGGTAAAGGGGTTGAATTGGTGAATTGAGCTGCTGCACAGGAAAAGTTGAGTGTAATATAAAAAAAGGAGTATTCTGAACTGTGAGTCATGCAAAGTCCAAGAATAAATTCTGAAGCTGGAAATGAGGGGAACGGGTTCTCTTTAAATTGCTCAGGAAACACTTTTCCATAAACAGTGGTCAAACTTCACCTGCTGAGGCGGGCAGTGTTTTGAATGAAAGCTCTGGGGCAGCTACTGAATGGACCTTATGCTTAGGTTTCCCATTAACTGTAACTTTCACCCCATAAACCTTTCTGTTTGTGGGCTATGCACATACAAACTGAAACCAGCCTGTTTTGTTTGTTTTAGGCAGGGAAAATGACCATGAGGTCATCGGGCTGTAACATATTCTCTGTCATAACATCCCGCCTGGAGAGATCTGCTGTGATTCGACTCCGCTCTCCTCGGGAAATGATGCTTTTGACATTTATAGCTGTGGCACATCCGTCCCTGACGCACTTGTTGTTTGCTCTTTGTTTTATTGAGCGTGATGAGTCAGTCTTTCCCATGTGCTGTCCGGCATGGCAGACTCTGTTACCACGGCGATTTATCCTCCAGACAGCACCCGCAGCACGATTGATCAAGCAGTCGATGTGACCTGACGGGGGCACAGACAACGGCACAGATTTTACAATTATTTTTTTATTTCACAGATCTGGATGAGGCGCTGCAGCAGAGTGAACGAGATGTGCAGAGACAAACGTTAGCGCTGCTTTTGACAGCGGCGCATCACCTGTGTCACGTTTTGTAAAGTGATGTCTCGACAAAGATCAGCATGGCTAAAAAGCGCATGACCTTTTCATACTTTAGACCGCAACAAATACAGGAAGTTAAAAGGCTTCCTCTTGACCTGACCTTTTAAATTCAGTAGAAACATTTACACTTAACCTCGATTGACCTCCACTTCTTTCCTTTCTGCGCCCAGTCAAACTTCTTGCTGTAATTTTCTTGAACAAACACGTCTGCATCACTAAGGAAATTTTCAGCCACTTGATTTCTGATTAGAAATCCAGCAAGTGCCTTCGTTGACGTGAAATCGTGACTAAGCCAAGCATGTAGGAGCTGCGACACTGATGTTACGACCGTAAGGTCATTTGTGATCCGCGCTCTGCTTCTTTCGAAGGTGCAAATCACTTCATAAATCTATCAGTTTGGTTTTTACATCAAAGCTGTTGTGAAATGTTATTTAACGCAGTTGCAAAGAAACTCAGTTCAGAGGGACAACCACGCTGTGTGGTGTCTTTCACACTACATGCCTGACTCTCCTCACATCACAGAGATTTGTACTCTCTGCTAATGCTGCCTCTGCCAGCCCTTGAGCAGCTTCCACCTGCACGCTGCAGTCCGATACCCCTTCATCACTCAGTTTCTTCATGTTTGTTTCTTCATGGAACATATTTGTGGGGCGTGACGAGCTCAGAGCCTAGCTGCCAAAGTCTAACTGTAGTCTGCTAATGAAGGAAATCATTTCAAATCTCAGGTGTCCTGCCGAGCTCACACGGTGATCGGAGTCCTGCTAAAAGTCACAAGGGGGAATCTCAGGAGTCCGGAGATGATTGATAAGAACAGAAAAGGGAAAACCGGTGCTTGTGCACATGTGTGTCTTATGACATTGCAGATATTTTAATGCATCAAGCCTCTAAAACTTAAGTAGTGAAACAATGAATCATGGCTACTAAGAACATCCGTTATGCTCAGCATGTGTTTGTTTTCCAGAATATGATTCATTAGCTGAACTGAGGTTTACTACGCAAACCTTAACCTTTACATGTCAGTTTGTAACTGTTTTGAAAGGCATTGCTTTTGCAAAATATTACAAAAAACCTCCAAAAAAGACAAACTTGCTGTTGTGCTGCCAGTAGAGGTGCATGAAGAAGTGGTAAATTTTCATTTTGCAGCGCAGTGCCAGAGTTTGGCAGGCATGTTTGTGGCAGCAGACAGCACTTCATTTTAAACCTGAGTTTTTGGCCACTTTGGAGGCGAATCTGCTGCGAACGTTACACTTGACTTTGCCGTTACTTTATAAAGTTGACGTCTGGTAGATATGGAGCAGCCCTGGTTTCCATTTGGATTCGTTTATCCTTTTATCCCTGCCCTCGGTTTGGACCACATGCAGAGGGAAATATCTGGCTTTTTGGCTGCTAAATGCACCATTTGGTTCACCATTTACTGTGTCTGTCTGGTAATTGCTGCTGAGCCTGCAGTGTACAGCTGTTTTTTAGAGCTTTTCGGCTGGAAACAGCTGTCTGGTGCAGGCATTACTTTGAAAGAAACAGTAAAGTAACAGGATGTGAAATCAAAACAACCACAGTGTGTATAAGATCGACATGGCCACCATGATTCATCTCTTACTCAGTTACGGACTACGGTTTTGAAGCCTGAAATTGGAATTTTGGTTTTTGAACTAAAACTGGGATATTTGCACAAGAGGGTCGAGCTGGGAGATCCATCATTCACTGTAATAATGAATGGCTCCCAAACTATCGGTCACAAAAAAAGGTTTAAAATAAAATGTCATGAACACTATAGTCAAAAGAAGATTGTTATTTCCATCTGTGGTTATTTTTATATGGTGGTGTGGCTCTATTCTGGGACCTCCCTACCCTTTCATACACATAACTGTAAAGCATGAGGCAGGGAAAGCATCAGCAAGGCCTGCTGAGGGTATCAGTCACAACCTGTGTTGGGTAAGTTACTTTAAATTAGTACTTAGTTACATTACTAGTTACTAGTAACTCAGTTACTTCAAGTTACTCGTTACTTTCAAAGTAACTAGTTACTAGGGAAATTTACTTTGGTTTTACTCAGAATTAACTGGACACCCAGCAAGATTGCCAGTCTTCTAGCTTGCTTACTTGCCACAAGTGCACTGTGCCACCTACCAGTAGAAAGGAAAAAATAATCTGCATATTTCCACGAGAGAAATCCAACGCCTAGACCGTCATTGACCGCCGCCATGATTCTAGCCTACGTCACAGCGTCGTGTGCGCTTTTTACATCCAACACAAAAACTGCGGTCATGGTGCTTTTGATTGTACTCAGAACTCGGAAATTCTGCCTTCTGAATAGGAAGATGTAGGTAACAGACGACTGCAGATGAGCTGCATACAGGGCTGGACTGGGACAAAAAATCGGCCCAGGCATTTTGACTGACCGGCCCACCATTATAGGAAAAATCATAAAGCCTTTGAATGAAAACATGTGATGTACACAGTCTTGATGGTATATATGTATCAATCTATCAATTATTTGTTGTAAGATTCAGATAATTATTTTTTAAAAGCTAGATATTTTAAATGAGAATAAGAAAGAAAAGTAAAAGTAAGTTACTTTGTGCCCCCCTCTCCCTGTTAATGCCCTACCTGGCCCCCTGGCAACACTTTGCTAGATCCGCCCCTGCACAGTTACCAGCTGTCAGCTACCTAAAAAAGGATCCTGGTGTTATTTGTCTCTCAGAAACAGTTCATAACTTCCCTTCAACTCATTCATGTCACCTAAAAGGTAAACCTGTTTCTCCATCACCTGTTCAGCTCTGATGATTCAGTAAGGACATCTCCTGGTTTCATCTTCATGTTTCCCTCTCACCAGATAACCAAATCATATCATGACCAGCAGCTTTTACAGCTGTGGCTCCAGCAAACATCAGCTGATATTAGAAATTAATATTAAATAAATTCTAACAACAGTTTATCATTCTTAAACGTGCTGCTGTTGTTTAACGCGACATCCGGCGGTTTCTTCTTTCTGGCGCAAAGTGGGCGATAAACAAACATGAGGGAAAAGCCGATCAGCTGATCATTGATCAGTTTTATGATTGAAATAGCAACAGGAGAGGGAGGGGAGAGAATGAGAGGAGAAGAGGCAGCTGTGCAGCTCCAGCTTGGTGTCTTTTTCATTGTACCTGAAATACGGGACAACCTGAGAAAATATTACGAAACCATAATATTTTCTCTGAATACGAGACGATTCTGTTTTTTATGGGATGGTTGGCAACTCTAATAATTAACCTTATGAACAAAATAAAGTTCAACATCAGTAACATCATAGCACCCACCCAGCTGTATAGAAACTCTGTAATGCTAGCTAGTACGCAGTACGGAAAAAGTCAGCATAACGAAAATAAACTCCACCTAAACTTGGTTTATATCTGACCCAGAGAGACTGCAGGTTATAACTTCTTACCTGAAGTTCAATTCACACTTGGACCGGCGGCCGCCTCAGCTCTCTCTTCCTCTTGCGTCCCTTTTCCCTCATCCACCTGCTGTGGAAGCTCCGCGATAGCCACCACACGAAGTAACGAATAACGAGCCTATCTAAACCCCAGTAACGACTAACGCGTTCCTGATTTTGGCATAATAACTAGTTACTGTGCTCGTGCTTATCACAATAATAATGTAGTTACTGTAACGCGTTACTTAATAGCGCGTTAGTCCCAACACTGGTCACAACAGACATGACACTGAGTAAGTCCCTGCATGAGAAAAGGAGCTGCGGTGGAGCTGGGTTGCAAAGCAGCTTGCAAATGTAAAAGAAATGCTGCTTAGTTATATCAGATTTGCCAACTGGTCGTGTAGAAGGGTACCAACACAGGCATCAGCTGATGTGGGCTGGCACTAAGATCAGGCGATCTGCCAGGATTGTGGCATTGTCCATTTGCACCTGCTGTTGTCGCCCTCATAAAAATGTCATGCATGCTGGCGCGAGCCAACGGATCATGCACCTTTCAATTTTTGTGCACATGAGGTAGCCGACACAGCCAGGTAGAAGACACCGGAGTTTAGAGAGCACTGATGTGAAGGTTTTATCTGAGTGGTGACACCTCAGGAGAGTTCAGTAAAGTCTGTAAAGTCTGGCCTTTTAAAATCAGACTGTGGGCATAGATTTGCTTTTGGATCCAGCTCAATGCACCGGTCACCACTCACATTAACCGTGATGTCAACATTGCCCAGTAAGCATTTATACTGGCACTTGAGACGTGTGCGACTTACTTGTCTCCTCCTAAATGATTGATAGTTTCTTTTTGTTGAGTTTTTGCTTTTTTTAAGTTTTTTGCAGAACATTTTATCGTTTTTAGCTGTTACTTCACGACCCTCCATATAATTTGGGGATTTCTTTGCTCCAGCATTGATGTATCATTGAATGTATCCACCTACACAGGCTGAGCTGCTTATGGCTGTCCACAAAAAAATCGCAAGGAGCTCAAACACCAAAGCGTATTCACAGGAGCGGCAATAATGGGGATAAACTGCCTGTCAAGCGTCCAGCTGAGGAGCTGTTTTTGGTATTTCTGTGATGATCTCATGTGTAACCTGTTGAGGATGCTGCTTGACTCTGATGCTGCCTGTTTGCCTAGCTATCAAATACACACTGAAAAGCATTGATTTTTGATCCTGATTTAAGTAATTAAGTAATTAAAGCTTATTATTATTTCAAAAAACAAAAGTCACAAAGTGCTGTACAATAGAACATGAGACACAGGCTCCTACTGTACGCTATCCTCCAATAAACCAGCTGTGGCTTTTGCTTGGCAATGATTCTGTGTGTAGGTCAAATGCTGATTGGTTGAAGAGAAAGAAGTGAGAACAAAGAAGGGAGCAAAAAATAAAACAGTATGCCACGATGGAGGACCAACAACAGCACAAACACAATCAACAGTAGCAGATGATAGATGAGAATGCAGCAGGTGTTTTTTCCTGAATTTTCTGGATTCATCAGTAGTCTGTATGTAAAAACAATAACTAGTGGAACTTCAAAGTATTTATTTTGATGATCCAGCTGTAATTTCCCAAGCTCTAATTATAGTTTCTTTTTATACCACCCAAAACAAGAGGGTCCTTTTCTTCCTGTCGTTCTTTGCTGTCTGTCTCCCTTTTTCTTTTTCTTTTTTGGCTGAAACATAGCGGTCTGAACTGACAAAAAGGAATCTGGCCTTTGTTTGGTTATCATCTGTAGCTTTAATGAGGATACCACACACGGGCAGCATTTTAACAGGCTGTTTTAAGGCCTAATGAAGGGAATGGTGGGTCAGACTGAACTTTAATGAGGCAGGCTGCTTAGGGACACTGCCTTCGATCGCCCATTAATCAGCACATTCCTCTCAGCTTTCTATTTTGTCCCTATCTCGAGCTGTCTCTCTCATTTTCTCTCCTCTGTAATTACACAGCAAATTCTCCCCACAGGCAGCTGAGCCGTGGATGTTCGCCGGTTGCACACTCCCACACACATGCACGCTAACCGCACGTTTATGCACTTTCCCTCATCCTGTCAAGGTACATCAGGAAGAGGCCATTTCCTCATCAGTCTTTAAGTAGCGGTGCTGAGTGAGACGAGAAGGCAGCAGAGGCGGAGACGTTCAGAGAGACAGAAAAGGGAGCAGAGGTTGCCATTAGTGAAACATCTCAGGAGTAAGAGTGTCTCCACAAAGCAGAGGGGTGGTGGTGGTGTTTGAGTTTCCGTTTCACTCTAATCTCGCTTGTGGTTTGAGCGAGTGCCGGATGATAAGTGGCATCCATCCCTCCTGCACGGATGAAATTGTTATTTGTGCTTTGGTCATTTCACAGTTTATCCTGCACAAACAGAGCAACCGCTGAAACGACTGAAACAAAAGCGGGTGCATTTTGTGGTTGCAGAGCGATGAAAACTTGTGGCTCTGTTGTTAATAAGAAGTGAGGACATAACGTATAAGGAAAGAAGGAGAGATGTTTGCAGCTTGTAATGGAGTTATCTTATTATAGTGAAATTATTGCATATTTTAATCTGTTACAATTACAATTAGACATCAGTCTAACTACGTCTGTCTTTATGAAGGTCAAAGAAGATTCATAATGCATTCATTATTTTACATTTAAAAAAATCTCCTTCGCCCACATGAAGGGGTGGTTTCTGTGTGTTCCTCAAGTTCAGGTCCTCTATCTGTCTATCTATCCTTCCATCCATCCATCCTTCATGTGCCTGGGTGGGGTCTCTCTTGGTGCTCTGGCCCCTCCCACAGGTAAAGGCACACCTATTTGTGGCAGATGCATGTGCGTTATATTCAGCTAGTTTCCCTAGACAAAAAAAGTTAAACAGCTTCTCTAAGATGGCAATATTTGCCGTCTTCCTCTGGGAGACACTGATGTCCCAGATGAAGCTGAAACCATAAGACCAGGAGCCATCGCAGTTCTGTCAGATGATGAGAAATAAGTGATTAATTCCCTCTTTTATTAACCACTTTGCTCATAAGGAGTCTTAAAACTCTTCCCTTTCAACAACTTCACAAACTGAGGCAATAGACAGATTTCTCTGAAGGGTTTTAAATATTTTTATGTAATGTTTTTATTCAATGCGCTAAATTAGTTGGGTGCTTTGTAATGTTTTAGTGTTGTTCTACGTTTGCTTGTACCAGCCGACAGCAGTTCTTCAGTCTGATGGAAACAAACACAGATGTCTGATGCTAAACGAACATGTTCTCTTCCATAATAAAGATCTTCTAATTCAAAGAAAGAAAACTGCGTGAATCTTCTGCGTGCTACATGTGATGCAGAAACATGCTGGGCGAGTCTATAACAAGACACAGCACCCCAGCGAGATTCATCCAAACCACAGCAATTTGATATTCACGGCTAGAAAATTTAGCAGGTAACACAGCAACATTACATGCATATGTGACAACCAGCCAGCCAATCAGAAGCGTGCATTTTTCAGTTAAGACTTCATAGGGTGCAATTTTTAAACCAAAGCCATCTGTAACAATAGTAAATAACACATCAATAAAGGCTGACAGCACACATGCCGCAGAGAGACGCCTGCAGCACAAATCAATCGAACACACCGAGCTGTTAACAGCAAGCAGGTAGCACTCTTCTTACACCCCGATCTGACAGATGCACTACATAAAATTCAAACTTTAGACCCCCCTCCACCATCCTCGGCCCTTAAACCTGTCACAGCGGCCAGTTACGCAGCCATTCAGCTCCAGCACATAATTAGCCTGGACATCAAATCAATACCCCTCTGCTCAATTACCCCGTAACTAATGCTCAGACATGTATGGAGAAAATAATAAAGTCATGTTGGTAGCGACATCTGACCCCGCAGTTGATACTGTCTCGTTTTCTTCTTTCTTTGAGCCCGGCTGCTGCTTCTTCCGCGCGTGATAAAATGAAGATGAGCGGTGACAGCTTCCGAAGATCCGACTCTAATTTGACATTGTTCTCCCCATGGTGAGCCTTAGCAGTTTAATTGATTCTTGTGTGTCTTTTGCAGATAATAGGCGACTTTCTTGCCTGTTTAACCCACCGAGACTAAAGGGTTTTCTTTCAATGCCTTTATTACACTGAAAAAAAAGAGGACGGAAGATAATTTCACTTCATTTCATAGTTTAGGCTTTGAATTTTTCTATTTTGTGCTCCATTTATCTTTCTTTATGTCAAAGAAAAGTAATCTGCCAAGGTTATGCTACATGTTATCGCAACACTTTTTTTCCCCCACATTGTTTTAGCTACGTGGTGTCGACAAAGCACACTTGAAGAATTTCACACATTATTCAACATAAAGCTGAAAAAGGAAACTGAAATGCAAAACGTGCTGGAAGCAATATGTTATTTTCACCATGACATCATGTTATTAAAGCCTTAATTTAAAAGGATAAATTACAATAAACAGGGGGACCACAACACATGGCCACTGAGGCCACTACACTTTACTCTTTAAGTTTAAAATTGTGCTGTATGAAGTCCACAGACACACATGGTGACCATTTACACCAGTAAAACAAGACGACTTTTTATGTTTTCTGAATTTCTTTAATTCAGAAATAAAAACCAAACCAGCTGAAAAGGGTTGAAAATATTAAGTTGTATAGGAGTATTATATAGAATTTATATCAATTTCATACACTCCCCTGCTGCTTCTACATCTGTAAATGCCTTCCTGCCCTGCGTGTTTGTTCTTGTTCCTGTGCCCCACCCTCCATCACTCTTTCTTGGTTCTCGCCTCCCCTTGGATGTTTCAGTGGATCTTCCAGGCCTGGGAGTCTTCGCTCTTCCTCAGTTTTCCTCACTGACTGCAGTTTGAGTTCTTCCACAGGCCGCAGTCTCCGCCTAGATCTGTGCTCTCTCCATACAGTAAACATCATCTAATCATATTTGAGGTGTGGTCTCTGTGTTCACATATCTCCTGCCTCCATAAAACCTCCATTAGTTAATGCGGCTGCCATGTAACAATATGGGGCAACACTGATGGTCGTTAAACTGGGAGGTAAAAGAGCTAATAAAATGCATCGTGATCACAACCACAGACAGTATAAAAGATAAACGTAGTTTCCAGATCCTAAAAGTAAAGCTAGCAAACATGTACATTAAACATGCAATCTTTTTGTGCAGTATCCCTGAATTTAGAAATCCCGTCTCAGAATGATGCTGAAAAACTAGTTTATGTATTTCTTACTTCTAGGCCGAACTATTGTAATTCATTATTATCAGGACATCCAAAAAACTCGCTGTAAAGTTGTTAATCCAAAATGCTGCAGCAAAAGTACTGAAAGGGACTAGAAAGAGAGACTATATTTTCCCATACTGCTTTCTCTTCATTGGTTTCCTGTTAAACCCAGGATCAAATTTAAAACCCTTCTCCTCATATACAAAGTTGTGAATAATCAGATCCCATCTTAAAGATCTTAAAGGCCTCACAATACCGTATCACTTATAATAGAGCAGCTCTCAGGCTGCCAGCTTATTTGTGGTTCCTAAAGTATTTAAAGGTAAAATGGGAGGTAGAGCCTTTCAGCCTTCAGGCCCCTCTTCTGTGGAACCAGCTCCCAGTTTGGATTTGGGAGACAGACACCATCTCTATTTTTAAGATTAGGCTCAAAACTTTCCTTTCTGACAAAGCGTATAGTTAGGGCTGGATCAGGTGAGCCTGAAACCCCAATAGGTTTAGGCTGCTGGGGGCTTCCCATGGTGCAATGCGTGTTTCTTTTTCACTCACCTCTTTTTACTGTTTATACACCACTCTGAATTTATTTATTTATTATTATTATGGAGACAGGGCTGCATCAGAAAGGGCATCCAGCATAGATGATCTGCCAAATCAAACATGTGAAGCTATCTGCTACAGTGACCCCTTGTGAATAAGGGAGCAACTGAAAACAGTTTCTGTCTTCTGCTATTGGATGAAGTCAAGAACAATTTCTCACTGATCCATTTTTATAAGCTTAGATGGTGAGACAATGATGTGTGATGTGTGGAGTTATAGCAAAAAGATTTAATAGAAAATAAGCTTTAATAAATAGCTGGCAACTCCAAAAACTCACTTAAGTCCAAAAATCAGAAGGAGAACTGAAGATCACTGAGAAACAATGAAGGAATATAAGGGACGAGGTTATATAGGCAAAAGACTGGACTAGTTATACACTTAGGGCTAAAAGGGGATTTGGAATAGGAGGGGTGGAGGATATGACAGGAAACATGGTGCAAAACAAAATAAGAAATAAATAAAAGTACTAATGTAACTGTAACTAATGTAGATATAAATACTAACTCATAACTAAACATCAAATCTGGGAACATGGGAAAACCACCAGCTGTTAATATTGAAATAAGAGAGAGGGAGGAACAGACAGGGACAAACACAGGACTAAAACCAGTAGATTAACACTTAAGGAAACAAACTCAAGTTAAAAAAAAACACAAAACAAACAAAAAACAAACAAAAAAAACCCCAAATCAGAAGGTGAACTAAAGCTCACAGTAGGTTACACACAAGGAACAGCAAAGAAACATTGGATACAAAGCTATCAAGACAGGTGCAGGACTATCTATACACAATAAATGTAGATAAATGGGGATAGGAGAGATGGGGGATGAAAAGAAAGTTGTTACAAAACCAAAACAGGAAGAAACTACAACTGGAAACTAATACAGACATAAATATTAACATATAACAAGATGCACAGGAAATGTAACCGTTAATATGAATTGGATATAAGGAATGGAAGGTAGTAAGGAACAGGCGAGGAAAAACGTGACAAAAAACAGGAATCAAAGATTCAGTGATAACATCGGCAAAAATAAAAGTCACAATAGAAACTGAAAGCAAAACAAGAATTGAAAAGTTCAACAAACACAAAAAACAAACACCCTCCAAAAAAACAGTAAGTCCAGATATATTCAAATATATTCACTATCACAATATTTCAAAATAAAAGGGACAGTTGAATTTGAGAGGTTAGCTAGTTTGCCAGCACAGAAAAAAGTTCTGAATCACTCCCAAAACATCCAAATCTGTGTTCGGATTTTTGTTCCCTGCATGCTGAACGTACTATTTTTGACCCAGGTGCCTTTTCAGATAAAACATGAAATGCAAACTTATTTTCCTCATGCTTAAAGCTGTCTGACTCCTCATCAGTTATTCCCAATGAGAAGTTTGTCGCCAGCCATCATTCTACCGGTGACTGATGCTCAGTAACTGAGCTGAAGACAGTGGAGCAATTATTGGAGAATCCCTTGTTAGTGCCTCTCAATTATTAAGCCAATTTCCTCCAGTTATGAATTTTTCCTGCTTCAAATTAACCACGATAAAAGCTCTTAGTGAGGCTGTAAATCATTCCTAACAAGCCTGCTGTCCTTCCTCCATGCAATACAACTTAATCGAGCTTTAGAGGGATATCATGCCAATGTAAAAGGGTAACCAATCATGAGACAATTGGCCGTGCTAAAGAAACATAATTATGTCTTCATTAGTCATTTTTACTAATAGTTTATTGCTGTGTCTGTGGTCAGAGTTTAGCAGGAGCTGCGACAGGTGTGACCGTTGGTATTGATTCATCCATAGAGCTGAATGAATAGCCAATAGCTGATGCTGGAGCTCAGAAACACCCTCCGGACTGACTGCTGGGAAGCAGGTGGGCGTCAGCTGCCCTCATACATCACAGCACTAACAGCCTCTTCTGCAGACAGCGGGGGGAGAAAGAGCTCGAGGCGAGAGCTGGAAAAAAATGTCAATAGAAATGAGACAAAAAGAAAGAAAGAGAAAAAACAGAAAGAGAGGGAAGAGCGAGGCCTGAAAAACAGATCAAACTTAGAGGAGGGGGGAGAAAGAAAGGTGATGTAAGAAGAAAAAGCCGGCTGTAAGTAAAACAAAGGAGTCAGCTGCTGGAGTCGTGCATGAACAGCTGGTGCCAAAAACAGAGCTGAGGACAAAGTGGGTTCTGTTTAGACTGGAGTCGTGCCAGAGCTGAGCCAGGCTAGCAGGCAGGGAGCGCCGCCAACACCAGAAGAGGCCTACGGGAAGATCATTATATAACAGAGAGGGGAAACCTCACAGGCGCAACAGAGATGCTCTTGACTCCCTAATGATATGGCTTGGTTTAAACCCATGTCAGAGGGGAAGGCAGGGAGACGTGAAAAAGAAAGAAAGGCGTCTATAAAAAGACAAGGAAGAAGGAAAAGAGAGGGGAGAATGCAGCCTATTGTTTATCCATCAACTGCTGGTGGCTGCACTACTTCACTCTTCCCTGACATGTAGGGTTTCACACGAGCTACATGGAAAATCTGGCTCCAACAACATAGGTAGCTGGGATAAAGCTTTGAATCCCATCTTCAGCAGCATGTGTGCAAAGAATCACTTCACAGAAATGTGGCTTTGATTTCCTCCTCTCAAACAACAATTTTGTTTTGAACAAAGAGTGATAATACCCATTTTTTCCACCCAAGTGTCAGTAGGGGCTCAACATGTGCTGTTAACTGATGAAATGTGACTTTCAGATAAAATGAAAACAGCACCCCCCCCCCCCCCCCCCCCCCCCCCATCTCACCACCACCACTACGGGTTGTTTTTATGATTTAAGGACGGCCCTGAACTGCCCCTCCCTTCCTTCCCTCCCCATCTCCAGCTGCCTCCCTCTTCCCGCTCCTCCACAACCACCCACACATGTAGGGCCTTGGAGTGGGGGTATGTCACCAGGGTGCAGAGGAGGCTACCCCCCCCCCCCCCCCCCCCCCCCTGTCCCCTTCTGGCTGCCTCTGCCTCAATTTTATCCCACAACTTAGACATTCACATTATTCACACTCTCATTACACATACATATAGGATCTTGGGGGTGGGCACAATCACGGAGTCCAAATTACCATCAGGGTGTATACCTCACCCCTGACGTCGTTGCCCACCTCTCAATTTTAAATACACTTAGTCATTGAGGGCTAGCAGGAGGGACTATGCGCTTACCTGCTGCTCCTTGGCAGGTAGCTCCATGCCCTCCTGGGTTTTAATTGCACCTTAGAACACATATGCATCAACACTACAATGAGCGGGTGGAGGGAGGTTTGGAGTCTTCTCCCACCCCCATTCTCTGCGGCCTGCTGGAGCGGGAGGGCTATTAGGAGGAGTTGGCCGTCCGACTGCGGTCTGGGGTGTGGGGCCTCCCTGCTGCTGCGGAGTCGGGGTGGTCTACCTCTCCCCACCGCAGGGAAAAGGGTAACACCACCTGGGTCTGGGTGCAATTCCCCCCTCCAGGGGCAAGGGTACCTAGACCCGGTTTGTAGAGTACGCTTGGGGAGTGTGATTGTGTGTACAGTGTCTCTTTATGTCTGTCTCCACGTTGGTTGAGTGTGGAGTGAGTGCATATGAGAGCATGAGGGTGGGAATGGATGTTTGTATCTGTGTGTGCCTGTATGTCTGTGTCTATATGTCAGGTTGGGTATCAGACGCCACCTCTCTGGGGACACCTCAGGCCCTCCAAGGTTTGGAGGCCTATCTCCACCCACCACCACTTCCCCTGCCGGTGGCGGACTCCCTCAGGTGTCGGTGTGTTGGTGGTTCTTTGTGTCTGGAGGTGGGCGTCCGGGTACACACCGGCTCACTCCTTGGCGGCCGCTTGTCGGGGCCTGGGGCCTGGGGCTCGCTCGGGCCCCCTTTGGAGGTGGGGTGCCCCCGGCCTCTCGGCCTGGGGCTCGGTCACTCAGGCGCAGCTGGGGGCCGGCGGAGCTCACGGGCGCGTCACTGCAACTCCCCCTGACTTCTGCTCCGCGGCTGCTGGGCGAGCCCTCATCTGGGACTCTCCTCAGCTCTTACTGGAACAGTGGCGCGGCTGCCCCTCTGTTGGTCTTCCATGGTCTCTTGTGTTCTGGGGGCCTCTGGATGTCTGGAGTTTTGATCTCCTCCATACCCGCTTCACACCCTGGAGGACGGGGCTGTGGCCCCCCCACACTCCCTAGCAGATCATTACATGGAGAAACCTTTGGAATGCAAGCATGCTGATCCACACAGGTATGCACACATGGGTATTCACAGACGCGGACTAAAGCTTTCTTGGCTGCTGCCTCAAAGCACACTGTGCGCTGTCTATCTTGCGTGCTGCACAATATCGTTTATTATTTAGTAAATATTGATATCTATGACTAGCTAGTTTATTGTGATGGTGCTTTGTTTTCTCTATTATTATGTTGCTCTTTGTTGTTTGCTGTCTCCTCTGTTTTTTTTTTTTTCTCCATACAGGTGACCCAGGAGTTCTTTTTTTTTTTTTTCTCTCTCTTCCCCCCCCTTCTCACCGTCTCTTCTCCCCTTTGGTTTTCTTTCTTTCTCTCCCCCTCTTTCTCTCATTCATTCCCCCTGTCCTATTTATTAAAAAAAAAAAAAAAAAAAAAAAAAAAAAAAAAAAAAGGACGGCCCTGAACTCCCGGTAAACTCTAGGAGAAGCTGTGTGCAGCTACGGCGTTTCCTTTTTTAGCAGATATTTGACCGAGTGCAAGTCTTCTTCATATCTTATCTCTCTTTATCGTCTTATCCATCACTGATATTCTCTCTTTGCATTTAAAATCAAAGCCATTGTTCCTGCTCCTCTGAGCTCCTCTGAAAGTTCAGAGGCCCTAATGTGCAGAACTGGCATATTTTTACATCAGGACCAAACTTGGCTGTAAGCTCTTTCGTTAGGTTTCAGGGTACCCGGATAATTTACAAGCTACAGAATTACGCAGGAGAGGCTTTTTTAAGAGACACTGGCTCCGTCTGCCAGAGTGTTTCCATGCCGTAAAAGTTTGATTTTACAGTTGTGTTTGATACATGAGCAGTGCTGTGCAGCGGAGTGTTGAAGCTTATGACATGAATGTCTTCATTGTCCACCCTGTCACGGGTGAATTACGAGATAATAGACACAGACCCCTGTGTCATGTTTGCGCCCCAGGGAAACTCCGACACAGGAGACGGACAGCCAAGAGATTCGAGGAGATGCAAAATGTCGTCTTGGGGTCTTTCTTAATGTCACACAACAAACTGAGATCTGATATGGGAAGAAGAAGAAGATCTTTTACTTAGGAAGGTTCCTAACTGACTCACATGATCCACATGATCTGCACAGCAGTGAGAGCAAACTCTATAAGTGCAAGGAAAGGTGCTTCCATCTCTGCTATCTATTACAGACCTGACCATCCTTTATGGAAGGAAAGATGATACTACATAATGACAGACTGTCAGATCCTTCAACAAAACAAACATGATTGACAAGTGGTGCAGATCTTGTTATTTAATTAGTGTGTTTTTCCTTTCATGCCATAATCTGCTTGAACCTCAAAAGACAGGCTGTCTAAACCTCCGAACTCTGAATGTTCTGCTTCTGTATTTAAATCTTATGGAGTTGTTTCCTTGCTTGAAGAACACAAGTGTATAGATTAAAAAGCTCTTAAAATCAAGATTATGAGCTATTGAAATGATCAAAGTGAGATTAGTCTTTAGGATTATCATTAATTAATTTCACTACAGGTCAACCAGGACCGGGTCCAAGAAAAGGCGACTAGGAAAAGGGAGGTGTTTGATTTGTACACACACACACACACACACACACACACACACACACACACACACACACACACACACACACACATGCATACGTAACGCACCCAGACATTAGAAGTCCACATGGTAACTTTTCAAAATAACACAGGAAATAACTGAACTGTCAGAACAGTCATCTGTCTGGGTTCTACTTCTGTCTGTGGAGCGTGCATGCTCTCCCAGTGTCTGCGTGGGTTCTCCCATACTCCAAAGACATGTGTGGGGTTAGGGGGCCGTAGGCATGAATGTTAGTCCTGTGACTGACTGACGATCTTCCAAAGCAGGAATGGGTTTCTCGAATGAGCAGCAGCAATAAATACAGATTCTTAGACACAACTTTACATGTTTATTTATATTTTGGATGCAAACAATTTTACAACAGGTTTGTTGTTCTGTACACATTGATGTAAAATCTGGGACACTCATTTGTACTCACATGTAGGTTAAACTTTAAATTCTATTTTTGTATTTATTCTGTACTTGCTCTCAGACCATGAAACACCATCTGGGCTGCAGCTAAAATAATAATAATAAGCTAAACTGTCTAACGCAAATATTGAACAGCAATTTAGTGGAATACTCCGTTATAGCCTATCAGATCATCCCATGTCTAAATAAAGCTGTGATATTGATGAGCGAGGCAGTTAGCATCTTTGCCAGCCTTCCTTCCTGCCTTCAAATCAGACTTCTAGTCTGACTAAGCAGAATGTTTAAAGCGCACACACAGTCATACAGTGCTTTAACACTAAAATATTGATCAGCGCATCTCACACGGCTGATTTATCTGCAGCAGCTGTGTTACTTTCACTCAGCGTTATGTGTAACCTCATCATATTTTTCTAACATTATAGTTTTATCTAAATTAGCTTCGTTACTGCTGATACACTCACATGTGCTGCCAAGCCACCCCTTTCAGCAGAAACCCCAGAATAACACTGCTTAAGTGGATTGAAATAGCAGATCAATATCAAGGCTGGTATTGGTATCGGATTGATACTAACGCGATATGATCAACACCTCAAACATTTTGACTGTCATTTCTATTTTATTTATAGCCTCCAGCACATTTACACAACAGAAGCTGAGTCAGACAAATTTACATTCCAGATCTCATATATCAGTATCGGTGTTGATATCGCCAACACTGGCCCTATATTTTGCTTGTATCGATTTGATACCAAGATTTGCAGTATCCCTTGCTCAGCTCCAGGATAGGCTCCAGCCCCCAGCGACCCTGAACTGGATAAGTGAAAGAAAATGGATGGATGAACAAAGAACACAAGGAAAGCACAGAAGATACAGGAAGGAAGCACTAAAAACAAACGGCTACCAAAGGGACTGCGCCAGCGTGACTGTTTCTCGAACTCATTTTTTTAAAAAGAGTTACCATTATGTCATTAAAAGGCATGTCTGTGGCATGTAGCGCAGTATGTTTCCAGCCACTAGGTTTTTAATGAATAAAGAATAAGCGCCACAGGTCTCTTTTTTTTCACCTGTTCTGATTTCGTGGTGAGTTTTGACCAGTTCTGCTGCATCTTTCACAAGCTGCATCCCTGGACAGCTGTGCAGGGCAGCTGCTGCTCTGCAGAAAGACTGCAATCTCCCAACAATCTGCGGATTCATGTCGCACTTGATGCTCAGCCACTGATGTGATGGCAGAGGGGCGCTCACCAGGACATGCCTCGGCTTGTCCCTGATTGTTCATTTGGAAGCTGAAATCCTGCATAATGTATTATTCTTCCTCTGTGTGTGTGTGTGTGTGTGTGTGTGTGTGTGTGTGATTATCTTTGATAAGCTGACACAAGGTCACGTTGCCATGTTGACACCAAGATATTGGGAGTAATAAAAAGTCCAGAATTTAAATACAGACTTAAATTGCACCCTAATCACTGGTTTAGTTGTTTGGTTATGCTCCCCTTTATCTGTTCAGTGAAGTGTTAACTTGATGAGCTCTGCAAAAAAGGGGGAGGCTTGTTAGCGAGGACTGATATTCCTGAGTCAGACTGGATTGGGAATAGTGCAGCAAGTCAAACTGAACTGAAAAAAGTGCAATCACCAATGGCACCCTGGGTCGTGATGGATGCTTTATGTTGCAGGGTTTTAAAATGAATACCAATCAAATTCAGTGTAATTTTGTCATAAAATAGGCTCTAATCATTCTTATGTGTGTTTGTTTTCATAAAATAAAGGGGAGAGAACAGCAACACTCAAAATGATGTCTCTGCTGCTCATACGCTATCATTTTTTTGTCAGGGTGCAATAAAAGTCAGTAAATTGAAACAACAACAACAACAGGCATAAAACACTCTAATGGACACCGACTCTTGTGAAACAGACTGACGTTAAATTTAAATCACTTGATGCCAGATTGAGGAATGTGATTGGGCATTTTCTTAAAAGTCATAAAAGCACGTGCATATGCAAAAAGGATATGAAACCAGAAGGGTGTGGACAGCTTACTGCTGCATTATAACATGTTAAAGCGTTGGCATTAATTAACTCAGCATATAAAACAGGTTTCGTTGCTTGAGGATGCAGCTGCAGTGGTTGAACTCATCACAAAGGTGACGAAGCAGTGCGTGAAGTATCTGTCTGTCGCATTATGTTCACATTTGACCTGAAAATATGCTGAACGCTGAAATAGACTCAATCACAGAGACTCTTCGATTTCCACTTGTTCCCTTTTTTAAAACGTGGACAGAAATGTGATGTACGAACCAGCTTATTTTAATGCTATGTCTCTTCAGCTGTTTTGTTAATGCAAACATCTAATCAGCCAGTCATGATTGGCATCAATTATGCATCTTTGCATGTAGAAATGGTGAAGACGACCTGCTAAAAACTGAACATCAGAGAGAGGAAGAAAGGTGATACAAGTGACTTTGTTAAGGTTGCTGGTGTTAGACAGGCTGATCTGAGTATTTCAGAAACTGCTGATCTGCTGGGACTTTCCCCAAACAGCCATCTCTAGAGTTTACAGAAAATTGTCAGAAAAAGAGAAATTTTCCAGTGAACAACAGAAAATGCCTTCTTGATGCCAGAGATCAGAGGAGAATGACCAGAGCGCTTAAAGGTGATAAGAAGGCAAGAGTGAGTCAAATAACAATTTGCTACAACCAAGGTATGGCGAAGAGAGCATCTCTAAACACTCGACACAGTGAACCTGAAGCAGATGAGCTGTCAGATACAGACAGGAAACTGGGGTTAGAGATCAACATGGGCAAACCAAAAATTGGACATTAGAAGATTGAAGAAATATTGTCTGTATTGTTCTGATAATTTCTGCTTTGAGCTTTAGATGGTAGGGTCAAAAATGTGGAGTAAAAAACATGAAAGCATGGATCCATCATGTTTTGTATTTACAATTCAGGCTGCTGGTTGTGTAATGGTGTGGGGGATATTTTCTTGGCACACTTTGGACTCCGTTGTACCAACTGAGCATCATTTAAACACCACAGCCTAAAAGAGTGGTGTTGCTGACCATTTCCATCCCTTTATCACAGTGTACACATCTTCTGATGCTGCTTCCAGCAGGACAACCCATCATATCACAAAACTCAAATCATCTTAAACTGGTTTCTTGAACATGATGGTGAGTTCACTGTACTCAAATGCCTCCACCGTCAGATTGGCAGTGGTGGAATGGGAGAACAGGGGATTCACATCATGGATGTGCAGCCAACAATTTGCAGCAACTGTGTGATGCTATCATGTCACAAAGGGCCAAAATCTCTGACGAATGTTTCCAGCATCTGTTTGAACTTGTGCCATGAAGAATGAAGACATTTCTGAAGGCAAAAAGGTTTCCAACAAAGTAGCAAAGTGTACCTAATAGAGTGTCCAGTCGGCGTGTATTTCATAATGTGCAGACCTGCAGATACTGTGATCATGGCTTGATACTTATAACTGAAGCTGAGGCTCACAGAAGCGTTGATTTAGCAGCTGTTTAACGAGGCTCTGATATGTGTATCCTTAACCTCTGTATCAGAGAGAGGAACACAGGAGCTCCACCCACCAGCTGTTCAAACCTTCTGTTTACGAGGGCCAGCCAATAAGCAGAAAGTTAGCTGAAATGGAGAGGAGCAAAAACTGCTTCTTTCAGAGTGTGAATGAACAGAGCTGCATGTATGAGACAAATAAGGATTATTTTGAACAGTAAATTATTCAAAGCTGCTCTACTAGAGCTCAAGAATAAGAATATAGAGGTGGAAATCAACACAACAGGATCTGAGGAACTTTCAGTAACTTTGTCCGTTTCCCATAGAATTCAGAACACTTTTATCTGAGGATTTCCGGTTCATGCAGGTTCCGATGCAGGTGGATGCTTCTCTGGTGTCCTGGATTGTTGATTACCTGACAGGAAGACCACAATATGTACGTCTCCCACAGTGTGTGTCTGACAAGGTGATTAGCAACACAGGGGCACCACAGGGGACTGTCCTCTCCCCCTTCCTCTTCACCCTCTACACCACAGACTTCAGCCACTGCACAGAGACATGCCATCTTCAGAAGTTTTCTGATGACTCTGCGGTGGTTGGATGCATCAGCAGGGATGATGAGACAGAGTACCGGGCTGTGGTCGACTCCTTTGTCACGTGGTGTGAGCAGAATCATCTGCAGCTCAACGTGGCAAAGACCAAGGAACTGATCGTGGACTTCAGGAAGACCAGGAAACACTTGACCCCTGTTTCAATCCAGGGGGTCAGTGTTGACATTGTGGAGGACTATAAATACCTTGGAGTACACATTGACAATAAACTGGACTGGGCTAAAAACACCACAGCACTTTACAGGAAGGGCCAGAGTCGTCTCTATTTTTTGAGGCGACTGAGGTCCTTCAACATCTGCCAGAAAATGCTGAGGATTTTCTATGAGTCTGTGGTGGCCAGTGCGATCCTCTATGCTGTTGCATGCTGGGGGAGCAGGCTGAGGGCCGCAGATGCCAACAGACTTAATAAACTGATCCGTAAGGCCAGCAATGTTGTGGGGATGGAGCTGGACTCCCTCAAGGTGGTGTCGGAGAGGCGGATGCTGTCCAAGATAAAGACAATGTTGGATAACACCTCCCACCCACTCCATGACATGTTGGTCAGTCACAGGAGCTCGTTCAGTGAGAGACTGAGATTACCGAAAAGCACCACTGAACGACACAGGAAATCATTCCTGCCTGTGGCCATCTCCCTGTACAACGCATCCACTTAACACACTGTTTGCTGCTACAACTACACATGTTTCTTTTCCAACTATTTATTTATAAGTGACTTATGTATGTATGTATATATATGTATATATTGTACTATTCTTAGTTAGCGTATTGTCTGTCTTGTCTTAATGTTGGTTTAAAATGGAGCACTGTAACAAAAAATAATTTCCCCCAGGGATCAATAAAGTATTCTGATTCTGATTCTGATTCTGATGTCGGCTCGGATTTAGCTTTTGTTTATGACCATGAAACAGCAAGTAAGAAATGGTTGATATGGAAACCTTTCTGCAGCTTTTTCCATCCATCGCCTTGATCCTTCAAATAAACACAACAAATGTACAGATAACCGCGCTGGAGATGTGTAGAAGATTCAGAAAATGGTTAATTAACACCCCATGAGCTCCTCAGGCAGTAATTATGTGAAAAAAATGGAAGATCTCTTTTTCTGCTTTTAAACTACTAAAATGTGTTTTTAACAGCTTTGCATTGTTTTCTTTGTTCTTCTGTGTGCAGAAGGCAAATGCTATTAAATATACCACCAAATTGGCGCAAATTAAAACCCCAGAAAATCAAATAAACATGCCTGAGAGACTCTAGTAAATTAGAAATAAATCAACAGAGAGTAATAAATTGGTCTGAAATTCATTCCTCTCTGTATCAGATCTCACTTACTGAGTCTCAGCAGGGGGCATGCACACAGCCATGTATAATTTTCTCAGAAAGCCGGGGCTTCTTTTTGATCATTCGCTCCGAGCCACAAGCTCTTCACTTGCACTCAGCACCTCCAGTGTGCTGGCAGATCAGCTAGGAAAAGGTTTCTCCTCCTCTCAGTCAGTGGACTCACTCAGTCGCACTACAATCCCTCCTTTGTTTTGCTTCACTCTAATGGCTTCTTTATAATTTCTTCCTCTGTTCAAAGGGCATCCAGTACTTGACTGGCTGTAAATCTGTTCAGAGACTAATCTGCCACTACCTACCAGCTGCTCTCTTGGCACCCGCCAGGGCCAACATTCCCGTTGCCATGGAGATAACCAGCCATGCCAGTTACCCATAAGGCCTGGCGTTGCGCCGATCAGGCCGAGTGTAGTGAGCACGTGTGTGTGTGTTCGTGTGCGTGCACGAAGAGCGTGCCTGGATAATGCACATTTGTATTATTAGAAGTCAAACCGTGCCGTGTGTCGACCGCCAAGGAAAGAAAAAGGTTCTTGATTAACTGCCATCGCCAGCTGTTTGTCAGTCTGAGCCAGTTAAGTGGTTTAGCACAGTACTGTATTTCATTTTGTACACAATGTGGACGAGAGACTTGGCCAAAGGCAGCTGAACGTTGGCTTTT
Organism: Maylandia zebra; assembly: GCF_041146795.1. Lineage (NCBI taxonomy): Eukaryota > Metazoa > Chordata > Actinopteri > Cichliformes > Cichlidae > Maylandia > Maylandia zebra. The sequence goes on from NC_135175.1 coordinate 24,913,349, forward strand.
GTCTGACTGCAGAGGGTCCGTGCAGCACTGATTTGAGACAGGACATGGCTAAATACTCTGCAATGAGAAAGTCACCTGTAGCATTATGTCCTGGGAAACTTGGAAACAATAAGAAGAGTTTGACATTTGGAAAACCGGCAGATTCAAAGTCTAAAAAGTATATGAGAAGACTGATATCCTCAAATGTGCTGTTTGAAACCTGGTAAGATGCTGGTTGTGTAACATACAGCATGACTGCATGGCGGTTCATTTTACCTTTTTTTTATTTCACAAAACTGTGCACGCCTGCATGACTTTTTCTCACCATAAGCTATTGTTCAGAGGCACAAGCCAATAAAACAATCAGTGAGGCTGTTCTCCCAGGTGTCTCCAGGCATCCATGATAAACAGGATTTAAACGGTTTAGTGGAATTAGAAGTTAGCAGAGAGTAAGCAAGCAAGTGAACATCCAAAGATGACATGTTCTGAGCGATGTGTTACTAAAATATTTTAAAGTTTACAGCGTAATTAAAACTATAAAGACAGTTGAAAAACTAAAAATCTGAGACTTTAGAAAGGTTAGGGAAGTTGGGCAAGTATTGAGGTTTCTCACGTGATGTGCACGTTGCTCATGAGTTGCCCACCATACTGGATGCGATACCACCACCAGTCGCTTAGGAAATGTCTATTCCCTGACTGGTTGGCAGGGCTTTGGAGCGTGATGTCACGGGAGGGGGCGTGACCAGGATTTTTGGTTGAGGCGCCATATTTCTGGGCCAAACAAAGCGCTAGCAAAAGAGGAGCGAAAGCACACAGATAACACCAGCTAAGGTTCGTACTTCCTGTGTGGTTTGTTATAATGTTAGATCGCACAACCGGCAAGGGAATAAGCTTGAAAATGGTTTATCTTTTCATTCTTTCCTGCTGGCTTTCACTCTGAAGAAGGTGGTGCACCAAAGGCTTCCAAATGATTGCTTTGGTTCCAAGCAGATTACTGTGGTTTTCTTTAGTTTTGCAAACACTAGCTACTAGCCAAAGAGTAGTGCAACTCTATCAAATGTGAAACAAACCAGAAATGGAGAAGATTCGCTTGTGTGCAACCTTTTCTTTATTGGGAAATAGCATTCATCTGATTTGTATATTTTTGTATATTTTTTCAGTTCAGTTCAGAGAGTAGCTGGACAGTGTTTGTAGTCCAAGCTATCACTTCTATTAAAACTATGACTGCTATTCACCAGATCAATTACAAAGGGGTTTTTGTAAGTTTTTCAGAAATACACATTATTCCCTAGTGACAGTCGGTTGCTAGGGGGGCTCACTGACCAGCCTGTCGGCCTGTGTAACTGCCATCAACCTTCAGAAACCGCTCCGAGTCTGGGGTATAGAAATTTTTCTTTCACGACCAGTGATTGCCAGATGGTTATGAACCGGTGTCTAAGCCTGTGTGACCGAGGCCTTATTCACACAATCCTACAATGTTATACGTCCAAAATGGTGTAGACGTTAACGGTCACAGTTCTGCAAAACCTCAATAATGATGTGCTACCTAGTGACCAGCTAAAGAGCTATTGTTAGGCTGATATGAGTACATTATTAGCACAGGGAAGATGTAGGATGAGGGTTAAACTGTAGGTTAAATTAATATGAAACTGACAAGAAGAAGAAGACAATGAAAACTACAGCCAGGAGAATTTTTGACATGATCCCTTCCAGTTAGTCATCAATATCCTGATACGGGGTCTGACATTACCTGTTGAGACTAATGTAGACTTTTCCCTTCAAACAGCTCCTAAAATGAACTTGTTATAGTCAATCCATTGTTCCATTTTCTTCTACTTATCCAGTTTCAGGGTTGTGGAGTGACTTGAGCCTATACCAGCTGCCATAAGAGGAGATTCAGGGTACACTGTGGACAGGTCAGCAGTCTGTTGCAGGGTTTAAAAAGGTATCTTGTGTCTGCCACACATTAGGGACTTGTTGGATAAGCCTTTAGTGATTTGCAACACTTTTTTATGAAAAAGTCCTGATTCAAACTTTGTTTCCACTGAAAAAATTCTGTATCTGTTTGCATGTGTGTTAGCCCACACAAAGGAGTTTGCGACCCATGCAAACATGCTGTCATCTGTTCCACTTGGATGACGCTGCATGTAGGTCAGAAGTGCAGCGATACAGATTTTCAGGAGTTGAGATATAAACATAAATTTTTATTGTACAAAATCAAAAGAGCACAACTGTAAAACGCAAACTGCACCCAGGACAGAAGCAACCACATTATACTGCAAACAGAACTTCGACTCCTTGCAAACATCTGCACAGACAGCATGCTAACTCAAAGCAAGCCAAGAACCAAGAGTGATTTCAAAGCTGAGTGTATGCAGACCCAAGCACAGCAGCCAGAGCTTGAACTTCAACAGGTAACAAAGGGAGTGATGAGCAATCAGGCTGTAGCCTCCATTTCTACTTGTTCGTGTTTCTACAGCGATTGGTATGAGGTCGCATTATGTTAAAAGTAAAAGAAAGATCACGTGTGTGTTGGGATTTGTGGTGGTGTGTGGGACCCTAACCTATAGCTTGATATTGTTGTGGCTGGTCGTTATGTGACTTTATTTACATTATGGTGCCTTTATGTGAATGTATTTCATGTTATTTTACAAAGTAACAAGTAGTGTAACAAATGACTTTCTTCAGTGAGTAATTAAATAATTTACTGCATAGTGTACTACATTACTTATAAACATCTGGTAATGACAGCTGCTCTGACCAAATGGGGAATAAAGAAATAAACTTACCTCTCACGCAACAAAGCTCAAATATATTCAGAGTTTTGTTCACTGCCTGAATGCGTTTTTAGGTTTGTCTAAATATAAATCAGTGGTCACTGTCATTAACCTGAGTGGCACAATTTTGGATATATTTTGATCACGCTGGAAACTTCAGCTGTTTCTTTGCTGCTGGTATGCTCTGAGGGGGTTGAAAGTGAAAGATAAAGCTCATCAGGATGTAAAATTGACTGCCAAGTCCTGGTTTTTGAGTTTGCAGCCGCAGCCAAAAAAGTGTGACACAAACTGAGCCTTTGATGTGCTGAGAAGCTGTTGGTGAAAGGTGCTGAATCTTAAGCCTCAGAACATTTAACTTTAGCTGCTGTGAGTCACACAGGCAGAAACAGGACTCGTTGGTTTGAGACAAAAAAAAGATAAAACCGAAGAAGAAGCTATTGTTGTCCATCGCAGCCCGGATGACACATGCAAACCTCCGCAGCGCTTTTTGATTCTCCTGTGTTTTCTAGGTATGCTGGGGGCCTTTCAGTGAACACATCTTGCGACATGAGTGGGAGGAAACTGCTGTGGTTTGGTTGCTGTGGAAACCAGGTGAGAGCATGTGCTGTGTGTGCGCTCAGGGGATGACATCATACATTCCATGACGTTGACAGCAGCGAATAGCAGCGAGATGAGGGAGGAGGAAATGAGACGCCTCAGGGCTCAGAAGCCCCTGTTAGGGAAAGAAAGCTTTTGTTTTCAGATGGTTCTCCACCGTCTGAAAGGATCACGTGATATCTATCAGAGGTTTTTAATCACCAATGCATAATTTTCACAGCTGCTCCTTTATATGAATGCAGGTTCTCCTTATTTTATAGCATTACAAATATAGTCACACTGTTGGTAGTATCTTGCAAGTAGACCTAATGCAATCATTCCAACTTAAAACTGCACTTGAAAAACCTTTTAATAAGAAAGATGTTATAGGAAACTGTACTTTAAATGAAAGTGTGCTATAATTAAATAGATAAATAACATTTATAAATATGTTGCTGCTTGCTGTATGATGTACATATTTAATGGAGTATATATAAACGGATCCATAAAGTTTTTTGGGTGAGTGTTTTGTTGGGTTAGCAACATTGCTATGGCCATGAAACACCAAGCGTACTGCAAAAAAGCGACCCGAAATTCAGAATTTTTCTGATCCAAACTTGTTGTATAACATATATACACACCAAACATGTTTTTTCTTTTTGTGGATAATTTATCCTCCACATATTCTGAACAAGAAAAGGAAGAAATGGAGAGTCTGCGATCATCCAATTCTGATGAGAAGACAGAAGCAGGAAGAATTTCATGGTTTGATCCGGGAGTTGAAGCTGGATCACGGCCGCTTTCGTACATATTTCAGGATGTCCGTGGGGCAGTTTGAGCTCTTGTTGTGCAGAGTTCGAACCACATCTAAGGAGGCAGAGAAATAATTTCAGAGAGCCGATTGACCCCGTGCAGCATCAAACTGTGTGTCTGAGGTAAAAAAGTATTATTTTATGATTTCCATATCGTTCTATATTCAGTAGCAATGCGTGTTTTGAGCAACAAGCGTACATGTTGACAAAAAGCAGTGGTCAGATCTGTTTATTCGGATCAAAAAAATTGGAAACAATTGAGCTTGATTCACATGGATTTTACACGTCTGGTGTGTAAAAACGTTTAATATGTCAGTTCAGGAGTTTTCAGTCCCATTGCCACATGTATATGATATCAAGCATCTAACCATGCATTTGAGTATGGTACTATAACAGGATACCATCGCTGCAACAAGTCAGTTTTGAAGTTTCCTTCTCAACACTCCACAATCAACTGTCAGCAGTATTATTGCAAACTGGAAACATTTAGGAACCACCGTGTCTCAACCATGTAAAGCCACAGAGCAGAATCGCCAAGTGCTGAGGTGCATGGGGCGTAGAAGTCACCAGCATTCTGTAGGTGTAACATTCAGGTGGCCCAGTACTTATGTCCATATAATGTATGCACAAGATATCCGTTGGTGCTTGATTAAGCAGGCGTGCCAATCAATACAATACAAGACACTCAGAACAAAAGGCTCTCTTTGAAATAGCAGAGATGAGAAGGTGCCATGAATCCTCAGTCATAATGTCTCCGTCAGCAGACCTTATTTTTGTGTCTTGTTTGAGAGCTCTGTGCATTTAGTTTTTCAGGTTAAAAGACCCACTAGAACAACAGAAAACACTTAATAATAAGCATGAATGCAAAAGCCCTCAAAACCCTGATACCAAAACCAACGACCACGAGCTTCGCTTTACTTTGCTTATTAGTTTCATTTTCACTCTGTTTGGTAAGGTTTCAGCACCAAATCTCCAAGGATAAGTGCAGTAAAAATCATACTTTGGATGCCCACTGGATCCAATTCTTCGGACTTGTCCAGAGTTGATTTGTGAAAATGGCTCTAAAGCACGAGCGTGCCTTATTTCAACTTGTATGTGTTCCCATTACTGTTGCTGCTGTGTGACTGTGGCTCATGCTAACTTTGCAGATGTGGAAAAACGAGATTCTGCACAAAAGAAAAATAACATCACGTCAAAGAGAAAAATAATAATTTGTACAGTTATTCATGTCTAACAGACATTTTTCTATCTGCATTAGGCATTTTTATCCAGGGATACCTCTTGGCTTACCCAATCAGCAGCACATTTATCCACACATGCTGCTTTGGCTCTGGATTGTGTGCATTTGTGCTGCAGAGGTAGCAACAAACAAGCATTCCAGCACATTAAATCACCGAGCGTTCGCTCCAGGCTGGCTCAGTCTTTTCTTCCTGTTGATTCTGGGAAGTGTAACACCATCTCCAGGACAGCAGCTGAGCAGCGAGAGCAGAAACACCAGCACAGGACATCCTGTTGTTTCCCTGCCTTCCATTGAATTAAGCTCTCCTCTTCGGTGCACTAGATATAGCCAACTATTCAACAGAAGTGCCCAGAGAGTAATCCAATGCTGGGTTTCCAAGAAGTTGGACTCATACGTGAAAGCAGACCAACATGCATGGATAAATATATCTTTGATTAGCTGAGCTGCCAAGCATCTCAAAGAAAAGAGTAGCCACCTAATGTCTGTGTTTAATTTTTGTCAGACTCAAATCTAAAAGTTAAAAATAATTCCTGTTAAATTTGGGTTTTAAAGTTGATGGAAGCTCTCTGGAGTTGTGTTGCAACAGTATTGGATTATTTTCCAAAAACCATAACATGTTGGAACATTATGGCCATTTTTACACCTGCACTGCAGCACTGAGCTGTCACAAACATGAAAACATTGAGCTGCATGCGAGAACACAAAGTTCAGATGCAGTTCAGAATGTGCGATTTTATGTAGGCAGCTAATCCACACCAATATTTCCAATAGTTTGAATATATCCAAGGCAATTTAAGTCTGCTTATGTATAAAACTACCTCAGACTTAACAAATGATGCATGCTGATTGATATAGATTTATTCGTAATTTTGAAGTTGCAGTGCCAGTTGCACAGATGCACATCAAGCTGCCTGAAAAAGAGCCAATCATCACTTACCTGGCGCTCAGATGTGGACTGTCAGCTTCCTGGTCTGTGGATGTGATTAGTCTTAGATTGGAAAGACTGAAAAGACTATTAGAGACCGTCCCATTCAGGTTCACACTCCCAGCAGGTTTTTGCTGAGGATGAACCCCTTAAGATGCTTTTCACAGGCCTAACAAAACAGCAATATGTCCTGTGATGAGGTGTTGAATGGGTGGTCAGTGGATCTACGGGAGGCTTTGGTGCTCTAATCTCACTACATTATCACTGGAGAAAAGATGAGAAAATGAGTTATAAGAAGCTGTGTCAGACAGGCGAATACGCTCCTGCGATGGGCTGTGAAAAGAGCCGACTGAGTCAAATTAGTGTGCACATATTCGGAACATGCAGCATATTTTAAAGTGTGCAAAGCCTACCAAATGAATCTGTAATTTAATGAGCAAATGTGAGTTCAGTCACAGTCCTCTAAATGAATCCTTTCACCCTGATTTGCATGCATTCGAATGCACACTTTCATCAGAAAGGTGATTATATAAAATGTATGGAAATCATAGACTGTCTGTGACTTAAGTCCCCTCTTTAGTCTGCATTAATCCCCATTTCCTGGCCTCGGGCCATGGCGGGAATATGTATTGGAGGACGGCCACGTGCCCTCTCTCAGCTGCCCCCTAATCACACCCCCAGCCCCAGGCTTGCTCCGACCCCACGGCCCTGCCTGTGCGGTCCAGCCAGTCTTTTCTTCTGGTTCTCTCCTGCCCCCTAAAGCACAGAAAGCAGAATAAGCACAGTGTGGCAGGTCCTGGTGGATCAAAAACTAATTTCCTGAGGCATTTGTTTGAGCGAAGCAGGTGAGAACATTGCAGGGTATAGCTTCATATGGACATCTTCCTAATGCATTAAGGTCCTCTGCATATAAAAGTTTACATTACAATAAACTGTGTGAGTGTAATCTTCCTCATTGTTGCATAAAAGCCATCAGATGATAAAAGAGGCAGGAACAGCGCTTGGCAATCAAATATTCCCATGTCTTTGGTTCGCTGGCGTGCTTCTTTGAACCTTCTTGATTCACAGGCATTCCTCACGCAATAGGAGCTGTCACTTTGTGTGGACATTGTCCTGTCAGTGTGTGTGGCTATAGGGAGCGTCTGATGTACACTCCGGGCCACTTGATGTGAATGGGAAGACAATGAGACCCCCAGTGGCTCCCTCTCTCCGTGACCCGTTTGGGGTCTGATTTGCCTTGGCAAGGGGGACAGAGGCCCAAAACAAAGCTGAAGGAGTCTCCAGTGGAGGGGTTCAGAGGTCAGCCCCAACGCCCAGCTAACAGGCTCGTCTTCAAGTTTGCGCTTCTAAATGGGGAAGGGACACAGAGGTGCAGAGACAATGGGATAAAAGGAACCTCCAAAACCATTAAATTCTGAGGAAGTGATGGCCGTGAATGATGACAGAGACTGAATAGGGACTCTTGAGTTGGGAGGTACGCTCCATTAATGACCATGGATGCTCCATTATGGCAGCCCGAGGAGGTGGTGATGGGGTGGTACATTTTTTCCCATTAGGCCTCTCTTCTCCGAAAGAAGAGACAATTCCAGATTGATGCAGAAATCCTGGTCGGGGTTGTATAGATCCCCACTGGGAATCTAAACCCAGGGGGGGACAGCGTGACACACCCGTTAGAGGCAGGACGAGTCAAATTACTGTTTGCGTAACGTCAACCACCCCAAAGGACACTTTGATTGATGGACTTTCCCTTTTATACCAAGCGTACGAGAGGATGTGGTTGTGCAGTTCATGACTTCAAAGCATGAACGGTAACGGATCGGCTTCTGATCGGTAGCGGCTCAATACTGTCGAACTTTTCTGGAAACTAAAAAGGGATCTGTGATGTAAATGACGATTGATTAGTTGCGCTCTGTCATCACTAATTCAAAAGGACCTAAAAGTGCATGTAAATGACAAGACAGCTGAACATGCTGCTGACAATATTTTAAAAACAACTCCATAAACCAATCCCTGATGAATCAGATTTATTTAGGTGTCTACATTAAGAATATATCACCACCATATGTCGGTCGTTTATCCTGCGCATTAAGTGTACTTACTCTTCCCTCAGGGGTCTGCGTTCAATCCTTCTTATAGGGACAGATTTATCATTACCCCATTCATGCACCATTAAATGTACCCTTATGTCTTTGATAGATGCAATATATGCGCCATAAGCCTTAAATTGACATGTAAGCTCTTATGAAGTGTTTTACATGACTCTGAAATAACAGGATCTTTTATTTGTCTAGGAAATGTGTGTGAACGCGGTTCTGTTTTCGTAAGTATGTGGAAGAAATCTCGTAACACTTCTTTCCTTATCTGTGAAATACAATAATCTTCTCCCTGAAACACTTCCCCGTACACCTCCTACATCCATCACTTGGACCTGATCTTGGATCTGTGAGGCCAAAAATGCAACTTTTTTTTACCCTGATGTTTTTCTCCTACATCAAGACTGTTTTAAAGATTTTGTAACACTTAATCTTAGTTTTATATGTATATAAATGTATAGTTATTTGGTGGATTGAATAGTTATGACTGGCAAGGTATTTTTAACTAATTACTGTGTACAGTAAAAATGACAACACTGTTGTTTGGTGTTCATTAAATGTGTTATATCTATATAGCACATATAGAATTTAGCAGCTCACAGACCCTGACACACTGCCCTCCACTACATAAGCTCCCTTTATAGGTTAAAAGTATCTGTATTGGTATCAGCAATACTTCCCCTAATTTGCTTGGTATTGGATCGATACACAGCCATAGTTTTTCAGTTTTCAAGGTTTTATTATTATTTTAAAGTTGCTGACTTTTTTCCCTGCTCCGTCCTGATTAGTATCCCGTTCATACAATTATCTAATGAGTCCATTCAGTGTCTATACACTCACCGGCCACTTCATTAGTTATAAATGGCTGCTTTTCGGTTGCATTCCCTTTTGACTTCAGGAGTGTGTTCAAGAAAAGCCAAAATCTAAATACCACAGCAGATATCAGACTGGGTAATGTTTTTCCAGTCTTCTATGGTCTGATTTTGGTGAGGCCAGGTGAACCACGGCCTCGGTTACCCTGTTTTTAGCTGACAGGAGTCAGCGTAGCTCATCTGCTACAAAAGTTGACATAAAGATGTTCTTCTGCAAACCTTGGTTGAAATAAGCTTGATTTTTCTGGGATCCGAAAAAACAGATCTGACCAATCAGACCACTGCATCTGGCAACAAGTGCACCTGTAGCACAAAAAGGTGCACTGATACTGAATATACATAAAGTTAAATAGTACCGTTTTACCTCTGACAAACAGCTAGACGCTGCTCCGGATCGATCGGCTCTCTGAAATTATTTCTCTCCCTCATCAGATGTGTTACCAACTGCCCCACTGACATCCTGAAATATGCAGGAAAGTGACTACTATACAGCTTCAAACCATTAAATTATTGGATGAACACAGAATCTCCCTTTTTCTCTTTTCTTGTCAGAAACTACAATAAAAGTGAAGAGCTCAAATAAATGTTACAATAAAAGGGTTAAATGTAGAAATGAACATGCAGTTTATATGTTCTCCTCCAAGATTTCAATGAAAACTTAAAAAAACAAGAAACCTTCAAAAGTGAATTACTTCAGTGAGCTTTCTGCTCTGTTACACGACCTGAGTCAGTCATAACAAACAGCTGCTGATGTCGTACTGAGCACTTTACATTTGTTTCGTTTTCCCCTAATCTGACTGACAAGGCAGCAGACTCCATGTTTTTATTCCACCACGTCTGTGTATGAAATCTGTAGATTCGCATGTAAAGTAACTCCAGGTTCATGTTAAGGAAAAGACAGCGTGTCTAGACTGTAATTATATAGCTGCAAATAGCTTGATTTAAGGAAGCCAGACAGATGTTTTACACTAAGAGTCTTTAAAAGCAACACTTCACAGCTGGCTGTGACTGCTCAGCAGTGCTGTCAAGAGTGTTTGACTCTTTTTTTTTTCTCTCATGCACAAAAATGCACCAGTCTGGCCAAAAATAGGCATTCCACAATGTGAGGAACTGCTTTCAGGATGATATTCTATAGCAGGTCTCCAGACCCACACGTGGCTCAAATCTTGGGAGGCAAACTCAGAGCAGAGATAAGGAATGTGGCCTAGTGGTCGCTAACGCAACACATTTAGCGCTAACTTGGGCATATCCAAAGATCGGGGTAAAAAGGAGCAACCAGGCACAAACTCCATGCATGTCAAAGCCACTTCTGCACACTCCTCCTTCTGATGGCACTTTCAACAGAAAGTGCACTCCAGTCTGTAGTGCACTTACGACATCTTTGAGGTTAAGTGCTTTGCATGTTGTTGCCTCTTCTGCACAGAAATTAGATGCTCTGATGCCGGAGCATTTCTAGATTTAAAGCCCAGGTTACCAAGAGTACATACGAATGGCTTTGTCTTCCAGCATTTGTTCAATAAGGAGCAGAAACAAAAGAAGGTGCAGCGCATCCATTGGCATGAGGATTTATCTGATCAAAGCAGGAGCGCTAAACCTTTCACCAAGGGAGCATTTGCTGTCTGCAGATGGAGATCCCGGCTGCTGACAAAGCTGAACAGGCTGCAGTGGGACTGACAGGAGGAATCAGCTAGACTGCTAACTAGCTGTAAGCATGCTAATACGGTGGTGTTGATATGCTAATCACAATCCACACTGGCGCAGGGATTCAAGTAATGAGCAATTGAACAAGGGTCAGGTTCCACCTTTGGGAAAGGCTTGAATGATAAATGTAACATTCATAGATTTAAAAACTACCAGGCATATTCACATGAAAACGTTACAATATATTTTGTAGAGTTACATTTACAGTACAGCAATTGTACCGCAAAACTCACAGGAATAAAAAGAGGCAAAAAAAAAATCTGGGGATAACTAAGAAGGATACCAGATGGACATCAACCATTTGTTTTTGGACTTTTTGAAGCCACGAGATCAGCGTTTTGGGCACCATCACCAGAAGTTATGGACGAATACATGCTTGGTTAGCAAGCTGCATTCATAAACTGTACAGGTGCAATGAACATGTATTGGTTAGTTAGTGCTAATAACGGACTAAAGAAAAATTTGAATTTCACTTCCCAAAGCTTACACATAAACATCCTGGACGACACATAATCTTTGTCAGATAATCCAATAAAAATGCTCAAAGATGCACAAACAGCAGCAGATGAAGCCTAGCAGACGCCAGTCAGCCTGTTGGGACACGAGCCACGCCCATAACTCAAATATCCAGGTGAATTCAAAACAAAAGAAATACTATATGTATTACTATATTATTTGTATCATAATTTATTCATGTTTGTACATCCTAGAGTTAAATGAAAAAGCTGCATAGCATAAGATTTGAAATACAGTGAAACAGGAAGGTCAAAGTCCATCTACCAGAAGGCAGACTCATTCACATGCTTTAGTTCCCGTTTGCATCCCTCGGGTATATTGATTTTTCTCTCTCTGTCTTGGGGAAAAGAGCAAACCTATTTCTCATAATTTAAAATTATACGCTTCCTGTAAATACACTTTGGAGTTAGAGTGATCCATTTTTATTGTTCATTGGTAAGATTTTTCTACTTTATTTTATTTTTTTTAAGAAAAATCTGTTTCAAAACATTGCAGCCCACTATAGCGGATGCTTCATGTTTGAGGGCCTTTGTTTGTTAATTAAATTGGGAATTTGCTTTTGTGTCCAGCATGCATAATCTAATTTTCCTTCCATACTAACCCCCATCCATGACTGGTGTCACAGGCCTGGAACGGGTTAACTAGACTCTCCTTTGATTCGGCTGTAATTAAAATGGACTTATGGACAATTACTTTGGTGTAATTTCCACGACAGAGCTGGTCTTACATTCACCTTTGAACCTCAAGGCTTGACACCAGTCTGACCTGCTCGGCTCAATCCATAGACGGACGTGTCGGGGTCAGCAGGGTGGAGAGGTCGTCCATACTTTCATAGGTCTTTGATTCCTGGAAGATTTGTTTGCAATGATTTGACAGACGGGCATTCACTGATTTTTTGCTGTCACATTAAATGTGTAACGTCGCATCAGTGACACATCACAACCTTTAACCCTCCAGTGAATCATAAAGCTGACCTTCTGTAAGTTAACATTGAATTGTGTGTCACTGTCTTTAATCGCCCCTGCCTGCTAAAAAAAAAAAAAAATACATAAATTAAAGGAACGTTTAAGCAGAAATTATCCTTAAATTGCTCAATATTCATTTTCTTTTTAATTATGCAAAGACCCCGATTAGATCCTTTGCCTGTCTGCGGTATTAACCTCCAGCCTACAGATGTTAAACTCCTGAGTAGAGACTCCAGAGCGGGAAGCTTTTCTCAGTGTGAGCAGTGAATTATTTAAGACACTTCCTTTATTTTAAAAGCACCAAGTTTACATGTGAGACCAGCGTTTATTTCAACTCTGCAGTCAGTAATCCTCAGCTACAATCCTTGAGACTGCTTTGAAAGGCATACTACTGTATATAAGTGAAATGTAAACAGGTTAAGCCAAATATCCACTGATGCACTGAAACTGCTCTGGCTCATAAAGGCGGTGCTTTGTCTTCTTTAACCTGACCTATTTGTGTTACCATTGTTTAAGATCGTCATGTCGGTAAGAGTCAGGCTTAAAGCTTTTCCTTTTTTAAATAATTTAATCTGGGATGGAGTAGGTACATACGGCATGTTTGCAACATAAAGCTATACATTACTGAAATATGTAGACTAATGTGCTCGTTAGAGGGGCTTTCCTTTCGTTTCCTTCTTCGTGCATAAAGGAGATCACCTCATGTTATGCAAAAGGTTCTCAAGTCTGTACGATAATGTATGCACTTGTCATCAGATGCTCAGCATTTAAGGTCAGAGCACACAAACACAAAGCGAGTCGCCTGGATACAAATGAGCATTGAACAGCAATTGAGCCAATCAGCCTCCACCTTCACGCTGATTGCTAGAGGCGCTCGTTTAAAACTCTTTTGAGGTAGAAAATTTCAATTAAAAACAGCCCTGGGGAGGTTCGGGAACATGAGGCTTCTGCGCTTTATCTTGTATGTTTAAAAACAGGGGAGGAAAGAAAATGCTAATATCTTTTTGACAAGAATATCTGATAACAGTGTATTTTGAATCCTTTTACACCACTGTGCTCTTTTTCAGTTTTCGGCCAGACTTCAAGGCTTTCACACGGTGCTGTTTCTGTATTTCATCTGCTCTTGAATGTTGCACCACCCTCTTGCTCCGTGACTCTGTGAAGTCGAAGCTGGCAAACTTGAAATGTCACTCGATGGAGACAACATGAGCTTTAACGTGACGACCCGTCCTCGCAGCAGTTAGCTGAGAAAATGACTTCGCCAGAGCAAAGCTAAAAGCAACTGCACAAACGCAAAACCTGACATAAGCTGTGAGTTACTGACATGTGCTGTTATATATAGAACGCAAAACTATTTACATTGATGTGCCTTTGTTGTTTTTTTGAGTTATGTCGTGTTCTGAGAAAATGCTGAGATACTATAGTACCACATCTGGACAACAGCAGCAAGAACAGATAGTCATCTGTTTCTGCAGATTAGCACAAGGTTTAAGTGTACGAGTACAGGGAAGAAATGTCTTTGAAATTAAAGACAATGAAGGATCCCACTTCATGGCCTTGATTTACGTGTACTCAGCAGCTCTCTAGGGTGCGGTGATGTAACAGGATGGATATTCACCTAAAGCAGCCCATGAGAACATAAAGCCAGTACAAACATGGCAGATACTTCAAACCACAACTGAAGAACATCAGAGAGGACAATAGACAAGTTTCTTTTTCTTTCTTTAATTTATTATGTAATAAATGCTGATTTCACGACGTAGCCGTGATAAAATCCTGACACTGTGTTTGGACCGATTGCCTGTTAGTCCTGGAGTTTTTGTTATCACAGGTAGAACATCTGAGAAAACCTGCTTCTTTAATGATAACATGCCCAACTTTACAACAGAAATAAACCGGATAAATCAGCTGCTTTTTATAGCTAATAAACCACTGATGTCATGCTTTGGGATATGAAAGGTTAGGATCGGGATAATGAGGCAGAGTTCAAAGCAGAAGGTGAGACAACAGCAGTCACTTTAAGGTGCTTTATACTGTAAGGTAATCAGCCTTTAGGGGCAATCAGATGACCCCGAAGGGCAAGCACTTGGCAACAGTGGGAAGAAAAAACGTTGTTTTAACAGGAAGAAACATCTGGCAGGAAGAGGTTTAGGGAGGGGCAGCCATCTGCTGCAACTGGTTGGGGGTGAGAAGGGATGGCAGGTTAAAAAACACATTGTGGAAGAGAGCAAGAGATTAATAATAACTAATGATTAAATGCAGAGTGGTGAAAAAAAACACATGGTGAGTGAAAAGAGGTAAGGAGGGGTGAGAAATGCTTGGTGCATCATGGGAATCCCCCAGCAGCCTGGACATTTTGCAGCTTGACTGATGGAGGATTCAGGGTCACCTGATCCAACCCTAATTAAATGCTTTATCAAAAATGAAAGTTTTAAGTCTAATTTTAAAAGTAGAGAGGGTGACTGTCTCCCAAATCAAACTGGGAGCTGGTTCCACAGAAGAGTGGACTGAAAGCTGAAGGCTCCCATTCTATTTTTAAATACCATAAGAACCACAGGTAAGCCTGTGATATGGTAGTATGAAGTCTTAAGAAAAGATGGGGCCTGGTCATTTAAGACCTTGTATGTGAGGAGCAGGATTTTAAATTTGATTCTGGGAGAGAGAGATGAGAAGCCAATATGGAAAAACATGCTGCTGCAATATGTTTCTAATTTTAGAGATATTGCACAAATGCAAGAAAGTATTCCTATATATTTGTTTAACATGCAGTTTGAGGACATATCCTGGTCATAAACAACTCCAAGATTCCTCCTTTTACTGGACGCCAAGCTAATTCATCCAGATCCAATCCATCCACAGTAAACATTTGGTTAGATTTTGAGGCCTTGGTAGAATAACCTTAGGCTTATCTGAATTTAGAAGCAGGAAATTAGAGGTCATCCAGATCTTTAAATGTTATTCTTGTAGTTTATGGATAGATGGAACTGGGTATCATCTCCATATCAACTGAAATGTATGTTTTGCCTTTGAATGATTCACCCTGATGCAGGATACACAGAGACAGACAAAAGGTGAGCTGTTGTTGGGCTGGTTAGCCCAAAACCCAGTGCCAGAAATCCAGGAAGCCCAGAGAAACATTTAGGTGTGACGTTCACAGCATTTACACACACTGAGGGGGAGTGAACACAGCTGGATGATGAGGGACTAGTGAACACAATCAGACAGTCAAGAGAGGAGGAAGTAAGACTAAAGCTCACTGTCAGAGTCAAAAGTAAACAACCGAGGTAAAACTCTGAGAGTTTAAATACTAAACTAATACTAGAAAGAAAAAAAATAACTAAATAGTTACTTTAGACACAAAAGGAAACAATTCCAGCAACTTCCAGGAATCACTGCTAACTGGTCGGGAATACACACGTTTCCCTAGCAACCAGCGGTTGTATCACATCCAGTATGACGGATGACTCTCGAGCAATGTGCACATGAGCTCCACGTTTAACTCTTTGACTTTTATAAGCACACCATCTGGATACTCGTCATGCATTTCATGTAGCTGTACTTGTCAGTGTAAACTTAACTTAAGCACTCAAAATAGCAGGAGTAAGTATGGAAGTACTCCACTGGAGACGCAGATTAAAACCAAGCTAACCTGTTGTTATATCCGACTAGATTAGCAGACTATAAATTCATGTTTGACTTCATGTTAATATGTTTTCTTTAATTAAATAGATTTAGTTGATTGGATTTGAAATGGATATTTAGACAGCTGCAAAAGACTCGGTTCTCAAAATAGTTTAATGATAGTTTGAATGGAAATGTGAGAAAAAAACATGTCTGTAGGCTCTCGGTCTAAAGTGGCAGAGCATGAATGCCAGTCTGAAAGCATTTTTTCCCCAGTTACACTTCTTCTGTGAACTCTCTGGCTTTGTATAGCTGCATATCCTTCCACTCGTCCCACTTTAGATGTGGTTTTTGCATGTAGAGTTTGAACAGCAGGGCTTAGATGCTGTGTGAGTTCTGAGAAGCAGCTAGTGTGTGCGGACTGACAGCTGATTGCGCTATGGTTTAATCTTGTTAGGGATTTTCAAAAGTGCTGCGTCCACTCAGATGAGCAGATAGGAGCGCCACGCAGCCTTTGTGTGCAAAATTTCAACGCTCCCAAAAGGGGGGACAAAGGGCCCCCCTGGTGATGTCATTCCGCTGTCAGCAAGCAGGCCCTCGCCGGAGGAGAGGGGCCAGGACAGGATACGCTGTGACCACCATGGCCCTGACCCCCTCTGAACTAACGTAGCAACCCCTGCTGTGAAGTTCAAAACTGAAATGTGAGTTGGCTTTACGTAAATGCAAAACATCTTTGACCTTAAAAGGCCTGGATCTGCCCACAGATTGCCCACAATCCCCACAAATGATGCATATATGTCATGTTTCTTATGAAGTGTGTCACTCCACCAAACTTCCAGTCATATTCGATTACCATCAGTGTCACGAAAGCACAGCTGCCCGTTTGGATGCAATCCCGGAACTCCTATATTTATCAGAGCAGTGTCGTATCTGCACATGACTGACTGCCTATACACGTGTGACACATGCTGCAGGACGCTTGTTTAGCAGCGCCTACATCAGCATGTCAGTTGCACATCATACACAGCTTGTTGATGCATGAGTCATCGGTGCAGTATAGCTTTTAATTTCCATTCATATCAAACTTGTTATAGGCGCAATACTGAACTAAATGTTTATAGAAGCACTCACATGACCAGTAATTCATGTGACTGGTACCACTTACCCTTTTTATGACCTTTGACTCGACTTCTGACACAATCTGAGTTTGGGCGCTTTTTAGTCTTTTTTAACTTAACGTAATATGGGTTCTTTGAGGAATTGTTGAAGCAGCTTTACCTTCCACAAAAACAGCTTCATAAATCTCTTTATGTGCACATGTGAAAACAGACAGATGTGCCCTTACTTAGAAAGCAACGCTGCATGGCAGCTCTGTGTTTCCAAGAAACCGGGGCGCAGATCTCCCCATTTTTAGCGACGATCTGGAGATACACTGATAGCTTATGTTACAACCTACATGCAGACATCTTACACCGGGTTTCAGATTTACAGCAACATCCACATACACGTGATTTGGGTTATTTATGTGCATGAGTCATGTATGTGTGTATAAGAAGAGCCATTGATTCCCCACCGATCTGGCGTGCATACAAATGTCCCCTGAAACGTATCGTGCCCCGTGGCGTCCCGTTTAAGTGCAACTCTTCTCTTGCTGCTGTAAATCATATTCTGCTACAACATCAGCTGCTCCCACTGAGCAAAGACACTTACAGAGCAAAGGAAAAGCAGACAGTACTGTGAAAATACACCGTTTGACGGATGAAAGACAAACATCCTCTGGGGCCGAAGGGCTCGAGTTGTGAATGGAACTGGTGTGCTCAACAGGCAGCTTCTTCTGATGCAGGGGAAGTTTTCACTCACATGTTGACCTCCAGGCTGCCAGATATATTGGTTTTTAATAATTTAGCATATTCGTTTTCTTAAGTAGCTGATCTCTCATATTATATTGACCCATTAGTTTTATTTGGCCTAGTTTTCATTACTAGAACATTCAGTTCTTTATATTTTGCTTCCAAGGAGCCAGAATCTGTTTTTAAAGTGTTGTTGAGCAATAGTTGCCAGCTTTCTGAAGATACCTACAAATTATTCAAGCATGAAAACACCAAACTCAAGATGTGAAAAGTACTACAAAATTATATTGCAGCATCAACAAACATTTTTCGGAAAAGTAAGCAGTGTGTCCTTAAAAGTAATTGTGGAAATTGGAGGGTAAAAGCAGAAGAGTCAGGCCTAAAAACGATCTACAGCAGATGAACAGCATCTTAAAGTCACGTCTTTAAGAAACAGGGCCTGAGAAATGTATCTGACCCTTTAGTCAATCCATCTACTGTTCACTGAAGCCTCATCAGAAATGGTCTCAGTGGAACGGTGGCTATTAAGAAGTCATTTTTAAGGAAGGGAAACAGGGAGAAAAGGCTGAGGTCTGCCAAATTACACAAGAACCGGAGTGGAAATCAGTGGCTACAGGTCTGATGGAGTGATAAATCCAAATGCCTGTCAGTATGTACAGAAGAGGTCTGGACAGAGATGCAACAGGGATCATCTACGGTCATTGTGAAACAATATTTCAACCAGTGGTGTTGAAAGTTTATGGAAAAATGTATGAAATTATGAACATACAATCAGATTTTGCTTTTTAATTTTGAGTCTTCGATTCTAAAAGCATCTGATTGCATTTACTTTTAACCATGACAGTGATCCCAGTCACACTGCCAATGCAGTAAAAGCATACCTGAATTGAAAAACACACAATGGAGCACACTGAGGACTCTCCTCCCCAGAGCCCAGACCTCAACATTACTGAAGCAGTGTGAGATCATCTTGACAGAAAAGGAACAAAAGCAAGGAGGAGCTCTAAATGTCCTTCAAGAAGTCCGGAGAACTATTCCTGAAGACTATTTGACTAAATGACAAGAACACTCAGGCTGTGCTGAAGAATAAAGGTTCTCGTACCAAATATCGACTTTCAAGCTTGTTAGAATTGTGCAAATTCTGTTTTGGCCTTATACACTGTATTCCTTGCAAAATACAAAGAAATGAAGAGCGGCTCCAAACCTTTGCACAGTGCTGTAGATCTCTGCAGATCTTCCACCTGTCATGAAAGTGTGACACTCATCTTCACACCTCTTAACAACATTAACCAATATTTGCAGTGACATTAAAGCGCCCTTAACCCAAACTACGTCAAAAAAATGAAACAAAGGCAGCCTGGTTATCTGTTAATCTGCTGCTACGTGAAGCTAATACATCAGCCCACATTACATAATGTTTCTGCGCTCAGCTTAAATACGGTTAACCAGTAAGGATGAGACTTCACAGCTGAGACATCCTCCACGTGGAAACTTCCCCCTGCTTGAGCTAAAAAGCTGTATGAAGACGGGGGCGGACAAACAGACACTTTGACCACCTGAAGCCACGTGTTGGCGGATGACTTCATGGCAGCTCTTCAAGTAAAGTCCATCGAGGGCTGGAAAACACTCCTTCAAACTTAGGCATAACATAGGAGTGTGGGAGAGAGCGTGGTGTTGAAACGCGTCATTCTGATCATTGGCGAAGAAGCAGGGAGGAAGCATCGTCTCAGGTTCAGCATAACAGGGAAGTGGTGGGTCTGTGGTGGGTGTTTGCATGCACTACCAGTCTGCAAGGTATGCTTTACTCCTTTCAAAATGAGAGTGATTTTTCATTAAGAAGCAGCTCTCTTGGACGTCTGGGCTAAATGGCTAAAGGACGCTGTAGTTGTGACTGATGTATTGAGACGAACATAACGCAGAAGCTTCTGTTTGCAATAAATGCCCTTCATTTATTTGAGAAATGAGCGGCTTTTGAAGTGGAGAAAAACATTTCCAGCCTTCATTAAAAAAAAAAAGTTATTAAACTTGTTCCCTGAAGTTCATCATCGGGGCACTGAGTCACTTCAGTTTTAAGCCAGACCCCTGCGCTGCCCGCTTACCCTCTACAAAGAGCTCCGATATTTTTCCATAAATACCTGAATTTGGCCATTTAATGATCCCTGCACAAATGGTCTCCAAACCAAACTATACGGCCTCGATTGCTGGTTAATTTACTGGAGACGAGTACCATACCGAGATCAAACGAGTCGGTCTCACTTGTAGCACCTTCACTGCAATGAATTTGCTGACCCCTCAACCTCGTGCGTTTTCCTATAAGGGGCATGAGAGGCTGAAAAAAGCTCACATGAGGTTTGGGTTTGCGCAACGCTCTTGTAGCCCACTAAATCAGC
This sequence comes from Maylandia zebra, assembly GCF_041146795.1. Classification (NCBI taxonomy): domain Eukaryota; kingdom Metazoa; phylum Chordata; class Actinopteri; order Cichliformes; family Cichlidae; genus Maylandia; species Maylandia zebra. The sequence goes on from NC_135175.1 coordinate 24,933,666, forward strand.
TTGTTAGGAAGTTTTCTCTACGCACACACAGTAGCTGAGAAAACATCAGCGTGAAAGCCAGATATCCTGAATGCAAAGTAGCTGCAGGGAGCAGAAACACACGTGAGCGACAGATGTGTGTGGACGACTGCTGCTGCATTAGAACGACGCCATCCTGAAATATTTCTACCTGAGGTGAAAATGCTGCACGCGTGCACGAGCGTCCGTTCTGACACTTCCTTAGCGTGTCCGGCTTGGCTTTGTTTTTTCAAGGTGAAGTTTGAGTTTCATTAAGAGGCAGCTTTAATGACCACACTAAGGGCTTGAAATTCCCACAACCTGAACATATGAGGAGGATTTAGTTTGGCTTTTTTGTTCCTGACATGAAACAGCACATTGTTAACCATGGCCTGGAGGCACAGTGGGCCAGAGTGCACTACAGAAAGTTAGGCTCAGCAGCAGCAGCAGCAGAGGCAGCTCCTATTTGTGTAGTATTTCTTTTATTAGTATCCCTATTTTAACAATTTATTCTTTTTCTAGTTGGACATAACACAAAATGTTGAGGACACGTGCTGTGGTGTGAGGATCACAGAGAAGAGGATACAAATGCAAGATACGCAAGAGGGATACGAAGAAGAAAATCCCAAATCAAAATCTAACTGGAAACAGGCAGCAGTCATACACGTGAAGGCCGGCAGCGAACCAGAAGGCAGAAGACAAAATCCCCAAAAAACACTCCAAAAGGTCACACAGGAGGAAAAGTACAAAGAAAACACAAGGAAGCTACTTTTTTATATGCCATACATTTACATCTCCTCCTCATTTTTATGGATTCTTGTTTTAAACATGCCCATATATGTTGCTGAGTTTATAAGAATCATAAGGAGCATGACAAAGAAGCCGGGGATGTTTTCTTTGTATTTGATCTTGTATTTAAGTGTGTATGGCTTCGCCACGAGATCTGATCTCAGTGGGACTTCCTGGTTAAATAAAGGTAACAACAACAATCTGGGAAGTGTTAGGCAAACAGCTTGAGGTACATATACTTAGGACAATGACAGGAAAACTGAATCCATGTGTGAAGGACAACATAGGTGAGAAAAATCAGGGCGGGGCTTAAAAACTCAAGAAATGAAGCTTCACCTGTTTCAACACCACAGTGAAAAATTACCTCTATGGTAAGTTTTAAATCTCATTAAATACCACACAACGTGTATTTTAAATTATGATTCAATTTAGAGTAAAACAGACGTTAAAACACTTTGGCAAACTTAAATTCATCCATTTATTTGATTGGTTATAGATTTTAAGATTACGTCTTTTCTAGATTGCTATAAAATGTTAAAGTTTTTTTTCTCTAAGGGACAAGAGTCCGAACATCAGACAAAATGCCGTGACAGAATATTTGTCACCTGATTTATGGCCCCTCATAATTTACCAGTGTGGTATTTTGAGCTAACAGATCTGTGTCAGGCGTTGCCAAGTAAACACCGCAGAACGAAGCAGCATCCTTTGTTTGACCTCTGCCTGGTTTTAAAAAGAAGAAGACTCCATGGCCTGCGGTCTTTTCTCAGTGTCAATAAAGACAAACACTCTAAAACACACACACACACACACACACACACACGCACAAAAAGCGTCACGCGCATAACAACGGCAGTGTGTTTGTCTGCAGTTTGATTTGATGTGGGTGAATGTGTCAGGGTCACAGTCAGGAGGTCTCCACCCCGCTGGCGATGGAGCCCATTTTCTTGGAGGACCCCCTTCTGTGTTATTGAGACATGCTAGTCATCTCCATTATGAAGTGTAATTAGGTTGTTGTGCTTATTAACTCCCATTATCAGAGGAGCCCTGAGATGTCTACATGTGGCTGGTGCTAGCGACGGGTTTGCAGATGGCTGTAAATTCGTGTTAGCATCTTCTTCCAGGATTCCTAGAGAGATGCAGATCAATGCGCAATCATCTCTTCTTGTGAAGCACCAGATCAGTGATTTTACTTGTTCTTTACTTATTGTGTTAAGAAACCAAACCACATTTTTTTAAAAACACTGGGTTAACTTTATCTGTGCATAGAATTTATTTTTCCCCGAGGCAATTTGAATTATTTCTTCAAGGATTTTAATGGGCTGAGTGGGTTTGTATTAGAAGATGCAAACCAGAAAACAGCAGATAAACTAAAGTCTGTGAGACATCCATTGCCAGATTGAGGAATTTAAGAGGGTGCTTAACTAATTCAGTGGTCCACCTCACAAAAAACAATAGATAAAAATCTATTTATAAGAATAAGAGGCGAAGTTTGGGTTAAGGATCAGGATTAGATTTAAATCAGAGTTTAAATGTTTGCAGTGTTGGGTGAAAATTTATCCACTGATGCCTCTGAGCCATTAAATGCTCATGTAGCAGTTAGATGGAAACACTTGATTTAATTAAAAGAAGCAAACATTAACAACTTGACTTTGGATGATTTACTAAATGAGACTTTTTAATTAGCTAACTAACAGCTAATGAATCCAACTGCTCAATTAATGTACCGATTCAAGCGCGCGTTTTCTGAGGTACGCTCACACGCTGCCTCACTTGCATTATCACTGCACTGTCACTGGGCCGCCAAGATTGACATCAGATACGGTATAAAATCGAAACACATGTTCAATGGAAATTTTCTTCTTGCTTGGTCAAAGGTCACGGTCAGCTATAGCAGTGTAGGTGGGGAACAGGTGGAAATTTGAATGGCTGCCTCCCTCCTTGATGTGGGTACGCAGTGACACTGGGCAAAGGTCATGAGCCACATTCAGACCTGAAAGATACGATGTGCTCCAGATTACTCTCAGATGCAGGTTGTTCTTTTTGACTTTGTGTGGGGAGACCTCCACCGGATCCGCACACTGACCTCAGTGGAAGCTGAGGAATGAGGAGCTGGTTGGCAGGCGATGCGGGGAACATACTACATGGTGGCTCAGCCCGTCCTCTCTGGCTCCGAGCCCAAACCTCCGAGGAGGGTAGTAACCTGAACCGTCCGCCTTATAGAAAACCATTGATTTATTTTTCCTGGAAACACTTTTTCAGATCTGATTCAGGACATTATATTTATTTTGTTTTGTTTCTTTATTTAACCTGAAAATGTGTTACAGGATTATATTGCACACAATATTTCACAACCTGGCTGCTGATGGACAAAATGTGAAACAAATATGAAAAATAATGATTTAGATATTAATGACAACTGCAAGCGCTCTAGTTTCTCACATCGAAGGTTGTCTGAGTGAAACGACTGTCTAGGACCTTTGTGGGATTGTATAATGGATTGCATTTATACAGCGCTTTTCAGGACGCCCAAAGCGCTTTACAATACCACTATTCATTCACTCTCACATTCATACACTGGTGTATGTACTAGGGGTGCAACGATATTCGTATCGATATTGAACCGTTCGATACAGTGCTTTCGGTTCAGTACGCGTATCGAACAATACAACATTTGTAATTTATTTTATCAACTTTCCTTCTGACGATGCTGTCTGTGTTGAGCGCTCAGTGAATCTGCGTTCGACTACTCCGCCTAGGCTGCACTGTCGAGCGCAGATCCACTGAGCGCTCAACACAGACAGCATAGTCAGAAGGAAGAGCGCAGGGCAAGCTAGCGAGACAGAAGTTGCAACATGGACCTCCCCCACCCTCATTCAGATCTGGCGTTTGGAATTATTTTGGTTTTCATGTGACGTATGACCCTGAAGGTAAGCGAGTCATGGACTAAAGTAAAACAGTATTTTGGATGTGCCATGCAATGCTCAATTACATGGGTGGGAACTAGTGTGTTAGCGCAGTTAGCTCGTTAACGTGTTGGCCGTCTAGCCCCATGCACGGGGCGATCGGCGGTAGCTCGTTAACGGAGATTTGCCGTGTTGTGGCGTTAAGGTCATTTCAACGAGATTAACCTGAAAGCACTAGTGGGAACACAACGAATATGACTGCACATTTACGCCGACATCATCCTAGTGCAAAGACAAAAACAACAAGCATGCTACTAACTTTAGCCGAGTCATTTAGACAGCTGTTAGCACATGATTCTCCTTATGCTGCTGAGAATATAGCCCAGAAGAAGCGGATAGTATAGCTTTTATTTTGGAAAGAGACATTTCTCTGTAATAAACTCTCTTTTCCAAAGATGAGTGATTCCTCAATCAGATACAGGGCTCGCAATATCGCTAGCCCGACGTCCTGGGGCTAGCGATTTTTTTCAGACGGGCTACTCTGCCCGTCGGGCTATCGTAGGAAGGAAAAATATATGTCAATGCTTTTGCATTCTTTCAGAAATGTAGCTGGGTAATTATGTCATTGGCATCGGTGAGCCACTGTCAATATGTGACATATTGAAGTCGCGTTTGAATTTGCGCTTGTTTTTTTGCGCTTGTTTTTTTGCTTTCACTTTGCAATCGTGTGAACTGTGTATAGAGAGCGACAGTACTGATTGGTGAGTGATGATAATTTGTGCACCAATTCCTCTGACATCGTCTTATTAATTGTTAGCTTACTATGCAAACATGACAAGTGAAATCTCCTGCAGCTTAAACATGTGAGAGGTTGATCGCGCAGAGAATCGCTGAGCTTATGTGAGTCCGTGTGTAAAAGCAGCAGAATATATATTTCAGTTCTGCTGAGCCAAATAAGACAGGTCAGGGTGAAGAAGTGACAGCCAAAGAAAAGCTTACCACAAAACGGAAAAGTTATGACAAATGAGACTATAAGGCAAAAAGAAAGTGCAGCTTTATGGTTTCATGGACAAAATAATTTCTGTGGCTGCAATATGACGAGCTAAATAACCAGGGCTGCACATAAGTGGTCCGCAGGTGCGCATTTGCTGTCAAAATAAAAAACGCGCACAAGGGTTAGGGTTAAATTTAAAAACTGTACTTTTGAGTTAAAATATATATTTATAATTTTAATAAATGACAAATTAAAAAGGCATGAACATTTTTTTTGTATCGAAAAAATATCGAACCGTGACACCAAAGTATCGAACCGAACCGAACCGTGAATTTTGTGTATCGTTGCACCCCTAGTATGTACATGTATGTTTTCTTACACTGAGGATTTGTATAATAACAACAAGCTGACTTAAACATAGAGAAGCCAGCAATATCAGATACTAGTAGTATAGTTAGAAGTTACAAATAATAAGCTAATGGTTCAAGGCTGGTCAGGGTGTTTTCTCTCTGTAGCCTCTCCTCCTTGTCCTCAGTTAGTTTGTGCTATGTGGAGCGATTAAATCAAAGTGGTATAAACAAAACAACCTGTATTTATGCGATTGACAGCGTGGGAAAGTAGCAGCCGAACACCCAGGAAAGCAGGCAGATGAGCGATTATAGATCTTCCTTTTTCAACTTATGCATAAGCTTTATTTTACGCCGCTTATCTGGCTAAGGTGAGACCTCCCGTCAGTTGAAACAGACTTTTAGGTCACTACAGATTTGCAAACCACCGTCAGCTAATTTCCAACTTGTTTTTATCTAAGAGGAATTTAAATCAGACAATATGAGCCGATTATAAACACCAGATTAAGACTGTCTGGGAACGGATCCAAGCTAGATCAGGAGAAGATGGTAGCCAAAAGAAAAATGAAGGTAGACCTTCACATCCACACAGAAGACCATCTCTAGAAATGACATACATACTCAGTGATTACAGGGTTTGGTATTCACATAAAATTCCAACATTAAAGCAAACACCAAGTAGCCGTATGTGTGCTGTAACTAGGAGCATGAAGGTTGGTGGGTCTGATTTTCATTTCCAATTAACCTTTTCCTTTTTTTCTGCATAATCGCAGTCATTGCTGCCGTTCTGAAGTTATAAACATATACATAGCCAGCTTTGGACATCATATAATTAATCCATAATTAAGGTAAGGTCATGAGGTCAAATAAGAAAAGCTGATTGCTTAATGAGGTGTGAATTTGAAATGTTTAAGCAGGTGTAAAATGGGCAATAAAGGATGTCTGTGTCAAGGCTTCTTTTTTTGTAGTTTTTCTTCTCCTTTTTTTCTCCCTCAAACCTCAAGTTCACCATTTGTAAAGCACTGAGAAAAACGTATTGTGCATCTCTGATTTAAGTTGAACCAACGTTCTTCGGGAGGGATTTATTAGGTTTTTCTGCAGGAAAACAAAACAAACATCCAGGATTGGTGAATACCAAGTGGGATGTTCAAACTGATTCAGGCTCTCAACACTTTGGGATCTTAGGTAGCTTTCTGATCTCCATGTGCCAACCGGCGAAAGCTCCCACTTGACTGGCAGAAGGCGATTGATTGCAACATCAATGCAAACCACTGAGGTATTTTGATGGAAATACTGTTTAGTGTGGAAGGAGTGGAGGTTAAAAGAGCCGCGCCACAGTGGGAGCAGAGGATGTGGGAGCGGTGCTTGTCGACGAGCCGTCTCCGTGTCTCTCAGACAGCAGATGACATCGCTTATCAGCGATTACCCCAGAGGTTCAAACCATGAATAGAAATATTAGGTACAAAGTTGGTGTGGACATGTTGGTGCTTTTGCTGGAGCTTTTATTCTCCTGATATTACTTCACAGCAAACACAACAGAATTTTAATGTGCCTGCAGGTTGACAGCGCCGTGATCCCGGTTGTATTCTTTCGTTTTCCCTGCTGTTATTTTCTTCCCAGTCCACCAGGAAGATCACCCTAATCCACCCCAATCCCTGTCATCACATTTAGACTAAAGGCCTTTACACAGCGGACAGGTAAAATCCGTACAAATATTTTGTGTTTTAAAAATATTGACTGTCACTGACTGTCTAATGTTTGCTGGACGAATCTGCTACATTTATTTTTTTCCAAACCAAGCTCAATTTTTTCCAAGTAAAAAGATCTGACCAATCAGATCAGTGCATTTGGCAGCAAGTGCACTCGTAGCTCAAAACAGGCACCAGCTCTGAATATACAAAAAGTCGAATCATACTATTCTGTCTGAGACGCTGCTCAACCGGTCAACCGGTTCTCAGTTTCCTCAGATGTGGTCACAACTCTGCTAACAAGAGCTCAAACTGCCCGACTGACATCCTGAAATATCGAGATCCAGCATCAACTCCTGGATCAATCCATGAAATTCTCTCTGCTGCTGCCTTCTCGTGATAATTGCATGAACCCAAAATCGCAGTTTACTCCATTTTTTTCAGGACCAGCTCATCACTTGATGCTGCATTTTGTGACAATGAATTTCCTGCAAAAACACATTCGGTGTGTAAATCGGTGTGTGTACGTTACACAACAAGTTCAGAGCCAGAAAATTCAGAATTTTCATGTCACTTTTTTGCAACACGCTTGGTGTGTAATGGCCTTTAGTCTTCCTGTTTCACTAATGTCTTTTGATTACTTCCTGTTTTACTTCAATTTCTTGCTTCCCACCTTTGTCTTCTCCTCCATTGCGACTGTCTTAAGTGATGAAAGCCCAGCAACGCAGGTAGACGAGCAAATACAGATGTTTCTCTTTGCACTTACGGATGATCTTTGTTGTTATTTAAAGAAGAAATATTATGCTCATATCCAGCTCTAGGTTTTTGTCCTATACCTGAAACATGCCCTGCTTCTCTTCTGATTGGCTGAAGGTTTAAGCAGCAGGTGGGTGGGGCTAGAGGTGACCATTCACACTGACATCATACAGAGCCAAGAGTAGAAAAACTGTCTGAAGCGTATCGTTTAGAGCAGCTTTTGGGTCACAGGGATTATTTGTATAACTTCAGTGTGAACATCCAATAATGTGTCAGTATATATATGAAAGATATACACTGAAAAAAGTCTAATAGGGCCTGTTTAAGGTTCCTTAAAGTTATGGCCAGATAATAGGACCCATTTCTGACTAAAAACAATGATCTTCAGTGGTTTCGCAGCATGTTCTGCCAAGTATTTTTGAGAAGTGAACTCGTAAATTCTGCTTTTGATCATAGATTCAGGATCTTTTTCAACCTCTTGCTTCCGTCGCCCTTTGCACTATGGCAGAATGATTTTAGCAAAAACATCCTAGACTCTGAGCCAAAGATTTTCCTTTGTTAGAACACTGTGAAGAAGAACCAACTCCAGCAGGTAAAGTTGAACTATCACACTGTATTGGAAACTCAGTGCATCAGAAACAAAATGCATGTAGAAGATGTGAGAAATCGGTTTTACGGAAGCATCAGACCTGCATGGAGCTATGAGGAGGGTGTAATGTTCTTGAAATACTTCAATCAAACAGGAATACCATAAATCTGTCTGCTTTTCTGTATTGTTTCTATTCACTAAAGCTTGGCTGGCGCTCGCTGAAACCTCTCCTTCTCTTGTGGTTTAAAGGCACCAGACTGGAGAGTTAGCAGTACCAGCTGGTTATCTTTTGAAGATCCAACTCTGAATGTTGGCACATAAATAGTGGGGGGGTTTGGAAAATTTGGTTAAAATTGGCAGTCCCCGGAATGAGAACCTGGCTTCAGTCATTCTGCAAGTGTATATTTTTTCTCTTTCTGCTCTTTCTGATTAAAAATTGTACATACATTTTTGAAAAGATGATTAAAAACAAAGTTATAAGCACAATGCATTTTACCACCTTGCACAATCACCACCAGCAGAGCATTAGAGAAGCCCTAGATTGTGGTTGATAGAGTAAAATAGATCTAAAGCTTCAGGCTTTTCTCCATCTTTTACTTTAATACTCGTCCACTCCTGTAGCCCCACTGAGCAAATAGGCATTAACCAAAAACACACAAAAACAACAGAGCACCTAAAAACAGGAAAAATAAACCACCAGCGGGCTCTACCACCCATCAACCACACCATATCATCTACGTCGGCCCAGTCAGCCACATCAAATGAGTGGAGTGGATGATTCCTGCCCTCTCCAGAGTCGTAGTCTTTCCCGGTCTGCCTCACTGAGCATCGTAAATGGAGCTGCCCATTGACCTGAGTAAGCCTGTAAATAACTGTGATGGCTTCCAGAGGTGGGTCCTCCAAAAGATAAAAGGGTCATAAAGCTCACCTCTTCCTCTATTTGGGGGAAAAAAGTTTTGGGACATTTAAAAACACAAATGAAAAGGTCTGGTGTTGCTGAGGCCTCGGTCACACAGGCCTAGAAAACAGTTGGTGTCGTCCTGTCAGGCTTTGGCTGCTAAGAAAAAACATGCATTTCCCGACTGGATGGCGACCGGTTGCTGGAGGTTGCTGCAAAGAGGTTGTTGCAACAAAAACCTCCTTATGATTGCTTTGGTCATTAGCAGATTGCCGTGGTCGCCTGTGGTTTTCGTGAAAGCTGCCGACTTGCCTGCAAACACCCCTGACTTCCTCTCTTTGTGACGCAGACCAGAGTCTGAGAATATTTGCTTTCAAAGTAAAAATTTGTGCCTTTCTGCTGCAACCAACACATTTCAAAAGGCGCAACTTTTACTTTGAAAGCGAGTGGTCTGCGGTTCCAGTTTGTGCTGCACTTTTCACAGTTTCACTATTACTTGGTGAAACTGGTGGTTGGCAAGTGTTGTAGACGAGTTGGCGTCTTCCCTGCAAGTTAAGGCTTGATTTAGATTACTGCCGGGAATTTTTGCAGAGCCTACGACGCAACCTACGTAAGTGGACCAAGCCGTCACCGGCATTTATGCTTGCGCTGGTGCGTTATGTGTTGATTGTATTGTGTGCAGTGCTAGCCGACAGAAAAAAAATGTAATGTAGTTACATTTCTCAGGAGATTGTACATCAGATTACGACGTTGTCACGGCGGGGTGCGCCGGTGTGTGTGGAAACAGGACCCAAAAGCAGATGACGATGAGGAGTAGTAAGGTTTAACAGAAAGGTGAGGCTTTATTTAAATGACGGCAGGGTTAAACCAGGAAACCAAAACAAACTGGCAAAACACTAAGAAACAAAACACTAAACTGGCAAAACACTAAGAAACAAAACACTAAAGGTACTAAGACCAAAAACTATAACTATAACTGAGGTGGAAAATAACAGGCAAAGACTAAGACTATAACTGTAACTCTGGTGAGATAAACAGACTAAGACTAACGTGGAATTAACAGACGAAAACTAGAACTATGGCTGAGGTAAACAGACGAACCGACAATGGCATGAAGAAAACAAAAGGCTTAAATACAGACATGAGGTGATCAGGGGAAGTGGGGACACATGGGGGAACAGCTGACAGACATAAACCTAATGACAGGACCAGGAGAGGAAAGCTAAATACAATGAACAAAGAACACATGACATTGTCAAAATAAAACAGGAAATACTAAAACTAAACATGACAACACAACTTAACAGACCTAATACGTGATGAATTCAATTCAATTCAATTCAATTTTATTTATATAGCGCCAAATCACAACAAAAGTCGCCTCAAGGCGCTTCATAGATACAGAGAAAAACCCAACAATCATATGACCCCCTATGAGCAAGCACTTTGGCGACAGTGGGAAGGAAAAACTCCCTTTTAACAGGAAGAAACCTCCGGCAGAACCAGGCTCAGGGAGGGGCGGCCATCTGCTGCGACCGGTTGGGGTGAGAGAAGGAAGACAAGATAAAGACATGCTGTGGAAGAGAGACAGAGGTTAATAACAGATATGATTCAATGCAGAGAGGTCTATTAATACATAGTGAGTGAGAAAGGTGACTGGAAAGGAAAAACTCAATGCATCATGGGAATCCCCCGGCAGCCTACATCTATTGCAGCATAACAAAGGGAGGATTCAGGGTCACCTGGTCCAGCCCTAACTATATGCTTTAGAAAAAAGGAAAGTTTTAAGCCTAATCTTAAAAGTAGAGATAGTGTCTGTCTCCCGAATCCAAACTGGAAGCTGGTTCCACAGAAGAGGGGCCTGAAAACTGAAGGCTCTCCCTCCCATTCTACTTTTAAATACTCTAGGAACAACAAGTAGGCCTGCAGAGCGAGAGCGGAGCGCTCTAATAGGGTGATATGGTACTACAAGGTCATTAAGATAAGATGGGGCCTGATTATTTAAGACCTTGTATGTGAGGAGCAGGATTTTGAATTCAATTCTGGATTTAACAGGAAGCCAATGAAGGGAAGCCAAAACAGGAGAAATATGCTCTCTCTTTCTAGTCCCTGTCAGGACTCTTGCTGCAGCATTTTGGATTAGCTGAAGGCTTTTCAGTGAGTTTTTTGGACATCCTGATAATAATGAATTACAGTAGTCCAGCCTGGAAGTAATAAATGCATGAACTAGTTTTTCAGCGTCACTCTGAGACAGGATATTTCTAATTTTAGAGATGTTGCGCAAATGGAAGAAAGCAGTCTTACATATTTGTTTAATATGTGCGTTGAAGGACATGTCCTGGTCAAAAATGACTCCAAGGTTCCTCACCGCGTTACTGGAGGCCAAGGTAATGCCATCCAGAGTAAGAATCTGATTAGATACCATATTTCTAAGATTTTCAGGGCCGAGTACAATAACCTCAGTTTTATCTGAATTAAGAAGCAGAAAGTTAGCGGCCATCCAGGTCTTTATGTCTTTAAGACATTCCTGCAGTTTAACTAATTGGTGTGTGTTATCTGGCTTCATGGACAGATAGAGCTGGGTGTCATCTGCATAGCAGTGAAAATGTATGCTATGTCTTCTAATGATACTGCCTAAGGGAAGCATGTATAATGTAAACAGAATTGGTCCTAGCACTGAACCCTGTGGAACTCCATAATTAACCTCAGTGTGTGAAGAGGACTCTCCATTTACATGCACGAATTGGAGTCTATTAGATAGATATGATACAAACCACTGCAGCGCAGTACTTGTAATACCTACAGCATGTTCTAATCGCTCTAATAGGATATTATGATCAACAGTATCGAACGCTGCACTGAGGTCTAGCAGGACAAGCACAGAGATGAGTCCACTGTCAGAGGCCATAAGAAGATCATTTGTAACCTTCACTAAAGCTGTTTCTGTGCTGTGCTGAGCTCTGAAACCTGACTGAAACTCTTCAAATAAACCATTCCTCTGCAGATGATCTGTTAGCTGTTTGACAACTACTCTTTCAAGGATTTTTGATATGAAAGGAAGGTTGGAGATTGGCCTATAATTAGCTAAGACTGCTGGGTCTAGAGATGGCTTTTTGAGTAAAGGTTTAACTACAGCCAGCTTGAAGGCCTGTGGTACATAGCCGATTATTAGAGATAGGTTGATCATATTTAAGATCGAAGAATTAATTAATGGCAGGACTTCTTTGATCAGTTTTGTAGGAATGGGGTCAAAAAGACACGTTGATGGTTTGGAGGAAGTAATTATTGAAGTTAACTCAGAAAGATCAATTGGAGAAAAAGAGTCTAACTTAATATCAATGGTACTAAGAGTAGCTGTAGATAATATTACATCTGTGGGATGATTATTGGTAATTTTTTCTCTAATGATAAAAATTTTATTTGTGAAGAAGTTCATGAAGTCATTACTAGTTAACGTTAAAGGGATGGTTGGCTCAAAAGAGCTCTGACTTTTTGTCAGCCTGGCTACAGTGCTGAAGAGAAACCTAGGGTTGTTCTTATTTTCTTCAATCAGTGATGAATAGTAAGATGTTCTGGCTTTGCGGAGGGCTTTCTTATAAAGCAGCAAACTATTTCTCCAGGCTAAATGATGATCCTCTAGATTTGTGACACGCCATTTCCTCTCCAGATTACGAGTCATCTGCTTTAGGGTACGTGTTTCAGAATTATACCACGGAGTCAGGTACTTCTGATTTGAGGCCTTAGTTTTCACAGGAGCTACAGTATCCAGAGTCGTACGTAGTGAGGAGGTGAAATTATTAACAAGATAATCGACCTCTGTTGGGGTAGCGTTCAGATAGCTGCTTTGCTCTGTGTTGGTACAGGGCATTGGAGATGATAACAGTGGGTGGATTATATTCTTAAACTTAGTTACAGTGCTTTCAGAAAGACATCTACTTTGATAAAGTCTACTCTTCACCGCTGTGTAATCAATTATTGTAAAAGTAAATGTTATCAGGAAATGATCAGACAGGAGAGGGTTTTCAGGAAACACTGTTAAATGTTCAGGTTCGATGCCATATGTTAAAACAAGATCTAGGGTGTGATTAAAGTGGTGGGTGGGTTCTTTTACATTTTGAGAGAAACCAATTGAGTCTAATAACAGATTAAATGCCATGTTGAGGCTGTCATTTTTAGCATCTACATGGATGTTAAAATCACCCACAATAATTATTTTATCTGAGCTCAGAACTAAATTAGATATAAAGTCTGAGAAATCAGACAGAAACTCTGTGTAAGGCCCAGGTGGACGATAGATGATAACAAGTAAGACTGGTTTCTGAGTTTCACAGCTGGGGTGGACAATGTTAAGCATCAGGCTTTCAAATGAATTAAAAGTCTGTCTTGGTCTTTCATTAATTAATAGGCTGGTGTGAAAAATTGCTGCCACACCGCCCCCTCGGCCTGTGCTTCGAGATTTCTGGTAGTTAGAATGGCTCGGGGGTGTTGATTCATTTAAACTAACATAATCATCCTGCTGCAACCAGGTTTCTGTAAGGCAGAGTAAATCAATTTGTTGATCAATTATTAAGTCATGTACTAACAGAGACTTGGAGGAGAGAGACCTAATATTTAATAATCCACATTTCACTGTTTTACTCTTTGGTTCAGATGTGGATACTGTATTGTTCTTTCTTTGTGATTGTTTATGTTTAAGTTGTTTGTTGCTGGTTTTTAGTTTGTTTTTTGTCTTTTTGGAAGCTGACACAGTCTCTATGGAGATGGGTTTTTGGGGGGGTAGCAGGAGGAGAGAAGCTGCAGAGAAGCGTGTAAGACTGCAACTCTGCTTCCTGGTCCCAACTCTGGATAGTCATATTTTGGGGGGTTTAATAAATTTGTCCATATTTCTAGAAATGAGAGCTGCTCCATCCAAAGTGGGATGGATGCCGTCTCTCCTAACAAGACCAGGTTTCCTCCAGAAGGTTTGCCAATTATCTATGAAGCCCACATCGTTTCTGGGACACCACTCAGACAGCCAGCAATTTAAGGAGAACATGCGGCTAAACATGTCACTCCTGGTCTGATTGGGGAGGGGACCAGAGAAAACTACAGAGTCCGACATTGTTTTGGCAAAGTTGCACACCGATTCAATATTGATTTTAGTGACCTCCGATTGGCGTAACCGGGTGTCATTACTGCCGACGTGAATTATGATTTTACTGAATTTACGTTTACCCTTAGCCAGCAGTTTTAAATTTCCTTCAATGTCGCCTGCTCTGGCCCCTGGAAGACAATTGACTATGGTTGCCGGTGTCTCTAACTTCACATGTCTGAGAACAGAATCGCCAATTACCAGAGTTTGACCCCCGGCGGGTGTGTCGCCGAGTGGGGAAAAACGGTTAGACACATGAACGGGTTGGTGGTGTACCTGGGGCTTCTGTTTAGGACTATGCTTCCTCCTCACCGTGACCCAGCCGCCCTGATTCCCCAGCTGCTTGGGACCTGCCGGGGAACAGCTAGCGGGGCCTACGCTATTTTCGGCTGAATAAATACAAAAACCCAAAACATAGAAAACCCAGGAACAATAACTGCCTAAACTAAAGGCAGATAGGAAATAACACAAACTAAATCACATAACAAAATGAGACAAATACAAACATGAACTCAGAGCGCTGGGTCAGAGACCCAGCCTGTGACAGACGTAGATTATAACGTCAGGTTTAGAGGGGTTTGCAGTCAAGTCGTAGGTTGCGACATAGATTTCCCGTTGGGCATGCGAGTGACCGCAGCAATCTAGCAGCTAAAAGAATCACAAGGAAGTCATTTATGTAGCATGTTATAGCTCTTTGAGACCTTTTTTTTTTTTGTTAGCAACTGCCAGCAACCTCCAGCAACCACTCCCCAACTGGCTGTTAAAATACTCTGGTTTCCATAGCAACTGCTGGTTGCCAAGGGATCACTGACCGGTCTTTAGCCATGACTGAGACCCTAACAGTTATCATTAAAGCTAAATTACTAAAATCTATATGGTAAATGGTAAATGGCCTGTATTTATATAGTGCTTTACTAGTCCCTAAGGACCCCAAAGCGCTTTACATATCCAGTCATCCACCCATTCACGCACACATTCACACACTGGTGATGGCAAGCTACATTGTAGCCACAGCCACCCTGGGGCGCACTGACTTTGATCATTTTGATGTTGTCGTAGATGGTGAGGTGCATGTGTCGCACTCTCCACTCAAAACAAAGACAAAACCCAAAAAACAAATAACTTATGAGCAAAAACAAAATGATTTTGCACCAGCTCATTAGAGAGTGAGAGCAGTGAATAGCATCTGTCTCCTCGATTATGTCTAACAAAGGTCACGGAGGAGCAAAGCGATGAGATTGCATCTCAGCGTCTGTCACCCTCCAAGCCGCATGCAGACACTACATCGAGAAACATCGAGTTAAGAATACAGATGAACTGCAGATTCTGGTTTACAGATGGGCGAGTTGATGTGCTTGTCAGAAAGGTGCTGAAATGTTCCTGCAAATGTGTTTTGCTGCTCTTCGGGTGAATTATAGTCGGCAAAAGTACGCCTGCCAACTGCAGATGGAACAAACTGTTCACATGACTGAGCTTCTCTTCTGTTTGTCAGTCGCTTAGCTTCATTACCGAGTGCCTAAGGTGAACTGCGACAGGTGCTTCTAAATCGCTCTCGTCTGGATTGGTTCATTATAATTTGGGTAAGAGGAAGGAATCGTTTTCATTTTATTCTGATAAAAGCTGAGATTCAAACCCACTTCAGTTGTGTTACTTTTAATTGATTGCTTTAAAGTGTTTTTCTACCTGAATTTAGCTGTCGTGTTTGAAAAGTACTCTCCAGTATTCTTGTTTTTTGGGGTTTTTTTGGACTACATTAAACTAGTGATCCGAGAACAACTACAGCAGATTAAGGCTAACAGGGCTCACGTCCTGAGAAATAATAACTATTCCCATTGTTATAGTGATTTTTATGCTTTGAAGAGAGCCTCTCTTCCAGCTTCATCTGAGCGTAGCCTCAAGCCTCAATTGTCCTTTTGTCATATTTGCAAGATTCAAGGGACTTAAACACTAAATCCAGGTGATCAATGCTAATTTTAACTCAAGCAAAAATGAACTTAGGACTCAGGTGTGTTTCACTTGGGCGAGCAGGGATGAACTGCCAGTGAGAGAGGGAGAGAGAGGGTTAATGCTGTGGAATCAAGGCTATTCTTTCAGATTTGATTTGATTCGTTACTTACAAGTGAGCGAGGCAGGCCAGGTTTCCAGGTAACAGTGACAGAGGAGGGTGGACAGTGGACGGACTGGGAATTGACATGTACTTCATATAGCACTTTTCACTCACATACATTCATCCAAGACCTTTATAATATACATTTAAATGCTTTCTATCTAAAATTCATACTCAGATGAACAGATCAGGAGCAATTCAGGATTTAGTATCTTGCCCAAGGATACTTTAGCATGCATTTTTTAATTGATGAGTGATTTTTCTATGTGATACAGCCGTCCATGAGATTAGTGCTTCGGTTATGGTGAGTAAACTTTTAGTATTTTAATAATCTGTTGGTTTTTTTTGGCTCAAATTAGACTGCTTGCCTGTCTGTGCATTTCACTCATAGTCTTTAGGCAGGCAGCTTACTAACCAAGCTACCACCTCATTCAAATTTTGTGTATTCTGGCTCCTTCACCATTTATCACCAAGTATCATACAGGCTGCTTGGGCTTATTATGTAATATTAGCTGTAAAATTCTAAATAAAATTATTCTCATAAATCAGGAACTATTTGAATTTTCTCTGTAGCCTGAAATTGTTGAGTTATGGTAATGTGAAGGACCCATGGTAAAATGTTTTTTTGTGTCCATGTTCATACAACAGTACCTCGTCAATGCTTTTTGCTGCCACGATGCACCGAATGTCCTTGTAAAGCTCATCTTCTCTTCTTTCCGAAACTGTTTGAATGTTATCTCTCGCATAAATGATAATGGAGTTACGGTCATTTAAAGAGTGCTTGAAAAAAATAGGTCTGCTGCTGGCCAGTGGTTACAAAAACAAGGTTATTACTAACGGGGCGGTGGCCAGAAAGGTAAAGCTGAAGCTTCAAGGTGAGTCTCAAACCTGTAGGTAACTTTATAATGTCTATGTCTATGTTTTATGCAGTCTTTGGCTACAATAAACAAAGTTCAACATCTGTCTGCCTTACCAAATTTATGGATAAGTTTTATTTTAATTGTGCTTTTTTTCCAGCTCCATATTCTTACATCCTTTGGATTGTGCTAGGGTAGTTTTTCACAGTTCAGAGTTTAAGATCAACCTTATTTATACAAACCCATCCTCTGTCTTTCTGATTGGCTGCAAACAGAAGGCTTAAAAAGCAGGTGGGTGGGACCAACAAGCCAAAAATAGAGGAAACACCTGAAACTGAGTAATCAGAGCAGACCTGAAGCTGGAGGCTCTGGGTTGTAGGGATTCCTTAGAACCATGTTTTTGGAAATATTGTTTGATATGAGTATCACAGAAAATAATAAAAAACGAGCAGGACAAAAATAAAATCATACAGAGCAATTTAGACGTCCAACACTATTATAACAATTACTCTAGAAACTATCGCAGCAATATAGTCGGCATGCACTCAGTCTTTCATCAGACAGACACCCCCACCCAACACACAGACATCCCCGTGTTGGTCTCCTGTCTCCATTTATTTTACTAAGAAGGGTTGCAGAGCAGGTGTGCCTCAAGGAGCTGTGGATAGGAAGTCTCACAAAAACCAATTTTCAAAATAAAAGCTTTCAAACAACAAAGTTTACTAATAAAAGTACAAAAAGTACTAAAATTACTACACGACATTTGCAAATTTTGTCACTTCATGAGGTTTTTGTTCTTCTTTTTTCCAAAATAAAGGCTCATCTTTTTTAGGAATATATAATGTGTTTATATACGTGTTTATATTTATATCTGGTCTTACTGACCACTTAAACCACTTTAGACTAGTGGTTTGATCACATTTCTAACCATATGTTAATGCAGCACTTTGTTCTATGCACTTCAAGCACTTTAACTTCCTCATATCCATGGCTGATTTAGGACCTAAACAGCTAATCTAACATCGATGGACTATCTGAAGAAGTCTAAGTACCTGAAGAAAAACCACAGAGAGCTGAGGAAAACATTCAGACTTCCCCCAGAAAAGCCCCAGCTAGGCTTACACCCAGGAACTTTCTTGGTGTGAGGCATAGGTGCTAACGACCTCGCTACTCTTATTGTATACCAGTTATTATCATTATTATTTTACAGATCACTAGTTGGATCACTAACAATAGCAAACAGATGCTGATGTTCTTGCAGCCTCTAGAAACAGAGAGAAAATCAAACTTATTACAGAAGTTTATGGAGCATATGTCTGATAACACGGCCACTAGGTCAGTTACCCTCATCATTATTAATGACGAAAGTGATAATTTTAGCTTGGGCTCACACCAGGCAGTTTGATGCTGGCGCCCACATACTGTACTACCCAGAGAGCCCAGCAGAAGGTCAAAGCCTGCTAAGAGGCCAGGTCTGAAATATGCCTGTGTTCAGCCTAATGACCCGCAGCACAATTAACACTCTGCAGCTCAGCAGGTCAGCGTGAGGATACGGAGGTGTTTATTGGCTGCTGGCCTTGGTTTCCTGGCAAACCCCGCCGCGCCCAGCTGATCATCTTCCAGACTGGGAGCTGGAGGCGCTCCAGTCTGACACATGCACAGTACAGTGGAGTCCAGCAGCCACATGGAAGGAAGGAGGCTGACACACATAGCAGCACAGGGGGACCAATGAGACTCCAGGAAAGGGATGTCGCCGAGCTATTTTCATCCTCAAGGTGAATAGATTTTTCTTCTTCGCTTCTCCTGGCTTTGTGTTTGTAAAGAAAGTGAATGAAACCTGAATAAATTAAAGGGTGTGAGGACGTTAGAGTCACAGCTCTCCCATGTGATGGTGTGTACAGTAGATCCTCATCGTCACCAAATCTGAACCTCTAGTTTTATACTTTTATGACCCACACAAGAAGTCAGTCCCTTCTAATATGACTGACCTATTTTCATACTAAAAAGTTCTGTCTTTTGCCTCCTTATACACCAAACAGATGAGCTGGTAACCGGGTGTGACAGCTTTAGCAGCGGATGCTCCACTCTGCTTCAAAGTCACAGAAGCTGTGTGATTTTTAAATCCTTTTGTCCTTTATTGACTGAAGCTCATGGCGTGTTTACTGAGTCGCAAAAGGCATAGGAAGGACATTCTGCAGTTTTGGAAAAGCTGTTTAGGAACTATGTACAGTAGAGAGAGGGCACATGATGAGAAAACACCTGCGCCGCACGCACATCTGTCCCTGAAGATTTTACCCAGCTCATCTCGGTTATCTAATCACGAGATGCCGGACAGAGGGGGAAGCTCTCCTCAGATTAGCATGGCTCAGTTCAGTTTTTTTTCTCCCATGTGTTGATTGTGCAGACTCTGAATGTGGCAGACCCCGAGAAGCAGGTGCACCTCATCGAAGCCAGATTTCAGACCCACCGTCTCCTAGCAACAACACCAGAAGACGAGAGCACCACCAGCTCCACCAGGGCTACTGCTATTTACCAAAATGTCGTCTGGCTTTGTTTGGCTGTTTTGTCATTTTTTTTAAAAAATGACAAAGAAAGGGGGGGGAAAGTAGGCCACCAGTTCTTGTTAAACTGTTAAAAGCTAAACTGAACTGGTTTAAACACAGAAGACAAACTGGATTAAGCATATATATAAAATATGTTTTGCAGTGTCTGTGAAGTGCGATTGAGGGATGTTCCTCAGGTCACCCCTCAGAACTGTTAATGCAACAGGCCGCTGTAGGATTCATCACTACAGCACAGTATATTTATATTAATACCAAGGCTTCCACCTATGTCAGAGTCTTTTATTTGATTAAAGACGACCAACAGTGCAACAGCATGTCATTAATTATGAAGACAGATCTCCACAGATCTTTTATAGTTGATATTTGGCCTCAGGGAGGTATTTCTTTTCAAACAAACTGCTCTATGATTGGTTAATTGAACACTGTATTTCTATGTAGTAAAATGCAAAAACATTTCGTGGTGTTGATCTGTTTCTTCCTGATTAATTTTCTCAAAGTCAACAATACAACTTGGAAATACTTAAAGGGAATAAACAGGCCGTGTCTAATTAGTACAGCTTAAATCTATTAATCACAATAGCAGGATTTGCCGGCATAACCAGCAGCTGAATGTGCAAAATGCAAATGAAATTTGTTCACAGGAAGTAAATGAAGAATGGGTGTATACTTTAGTGTAAAGGAAGCAGTTCCTTCAGTGTAAACCCAATTTTTCTTGTAATTAATACCAAAATACACTATACCTCAAAACTTGGTGGGAAGTTGTGAAATTACTGACCTTTATGGCTTGTGAAAACTCACGTATTCTTCAACCAACAGAACTCTTATGAAATCCCTCTTAATGCGAGAATGCACATTTTCTCAAGGCTTAAAACAGAAGTTTTTCTTACCTCATGAGGCCTTGGAGAATCAGTGGTCACAGGTTGGTCAACTTATGCTGTCCCTTTAAATGTTAAGTAGTCAGATGCCAAAAGTCCTGGAGACACTGCACGCGAAAGGGAGAATTTCACAGAGGTGTTTGTTAAAGAAGCGGTGCAGTGTGGTTGAAAAATGAAGCAAAAGTGATGTGCTGTGAATTGCATCTCCTCAAAGAGCCTCTTGCTGAATCAGTCCTTCTAGATCCCCCCATGTTAACAGCAGAAATAAACATGTTGACACACTGTTACAAAACAGTAACTTTATGCTCTCTCGCATAGTTTTCTGTTTCATCCCATTTGTTCTCGGTGGTCTCGTTATGTTCCTCTTTTGTATCTTCTCTTTCCCCACACCCACAACCTGGTTCTGCCAAAAATCTCTTCCTGTTAAAAGGGAGTTCTTCATCCCCACTGTCAATTAATTTTTTATATAGTCAAAAAATAACACCAGTCGGCTCAAGTTGTTTTATATGGTGAGGTAAAGAGTGTAAAATAATAGAGGCAAAACAATGAGAGACAAAACCCCAACAAATCAGATGACCTCCTATGAGCAAACACATGGCGATAGTGGGAAGAAAAATGTCCTTCTAACAGGAAGCAGCATCACTCCTCTCAGGAAGGGGCAAGAGGTGCTTGCCCATAGAGGATCACAAGATCACTGGGGCATGTTGTGCAATCAGAGATACTATTCTGTACACCTTGTTTATGTAAGCAGATTTTTATGACTTTCTGTTCCTTTTCTATTGCCCGAAGCAGTCTGGCCATTCTACTTTGACCTCTGACGTGACATCTGGATGTTTTGCCTTCTTTGGACCAACCTCTGTAAACCCTCAGATGGCTATGTGGGGAATCCCAGTAGATCAGAAGTTTCTGAAATACTCAGACCAGCTTACCTGGCACCAACAATCATGCCACATCCAAAATGACTTAAATCTCCTTTCTTCCTCATTTGTGTAGTTTCACACCAACCTGTCTGTGAACACTCACCAACTGCTAGTTTCACATAACTGGAGATTAAGTATCTGAATTTCAGGAGCGGGACCACGCCTCCAAACCCGCTCCTTCCGGTTCTCATCTATATAGGTTCCCCCAGTTCTACAAGTTGTTCATTCTCGTTTACGTTTATGTAACTACATCCATTGTTTCTGCATGGTGTGTTATGGATACACTGTTTGTTGTAGCTTTGCAGTAATCCATCCATCCATCCATTTTCTGCTGCTTGTCTGGGTCTGGGTCACTGGGGCATCAGTCTAAGCGAGATACAAGACACCAAGGTGTTCCCAATCCAGCCAGCGTGTCGTCGGTCTGCCTCATGGCCTCCTCCTCCTCGAAACATCTCCCCTTGGAATCATCCTAACCAGATTTTTGAACTGCCTAAATTGGCTCCTTTTGATGTGGAGGAATAGCAGTCCCAAATACCCATAGACAGGGAGACAGCTCAACTGTGCCACTTCTATCAGGATTTCATTCTGTCGCTCTCCACTCAGAGCTCATGACCATATGTGGTCTTGGCTTTAAATATTGACCTAGCTGCGTTAATGAAGATCATATTGAGCGTAAAGGTGAAAAACAATATGCTAGCTGACTCATTGTTGATGTTTTGGAGGTGACGATCATGTGTGTTTTGTCCATGACCACACACACTTGAGCAGTAATATTATGGAAATAGCATCATATACGGGCAAAGCAAGCCCTTCTGTATATTGTGTTTATTAAGCGGTAACACAGATGGTTATCATAAACTAGACTGCCAAAAATGACACACAAGGTCATTAACATGATGTGGTTTGAAAACATCCTGGCTATTTGAAGCGTGTTAAGTTTCCAACAGCACACCCAGACGAAGCAGTCCACGTTAGGGCATGAAGTGTTATCCATTGTCATCATCGCAGATTCCAGTGCTTGATGTGAGTGCCAGCCTTTCTTTCTCATTGTGGGCCGTCCTAGCAGAGATTAGGGGCCCGGGCAGCTGAATGGAGGGGAGAGGCAGCTCTTCTGGGGGGGAGTTTTCCCCCTATGGATGACTCATTATGAATGAGTGTAATTCTGGGAAATGTGCCCCGTGAACAGATGAGGAAACCCCTAAACCCAGCAGAGCTCCTGAGGGGATCTGTCTTTGACAAACGACTTCCCCCATGGAGCGCGAGTCTGCGAGTGCTTCTAATAAAACGGGTGAAGGCGCGATCTTGTCTGCAGACATCATGAAGTTCTGTTTTTGGTTTCCAGTGTTCACTGGGAAGTAGTTTATCTGCTCCTGCGCTCTCATATGTGATATATAGTTCCTCATTAAGTCTTCTATTGTACACAAAAGGCTACTTAAAGCCACGTTAAGCTGTTAAAGCACCTGAACAGCGGAGAATAATGACGATAAAACGCCGTGTTTATAGTTCTAGCACGTTCCCAACCTAAAAGGTCAAACATCAAAAAGCTGCTGAATGAATGACACTGACAGATGCTGTCAATCCTGAAGGGGTTACACAGCCTGTGGTGAGCAGAGCAGTGGGAGGGGGTTAGGACGGGAACAGGCAGCTGAGTGGGCTCGATGCTCTCCAGAGCCCGAACAGCTGAGACCACGAGGGCCGAGGCAGGCAGCACACGGCCGCTTCTGGGACTCAGCTTTTTGATGAGCAAAGCCTGTTGAGGAAAGGAGATGAAGTCTGTCTGCACACTGAGAGCTGTTCCTTATGCCATTACCCAAAACCTCCAAAGAATCGACAAAATGCAGAGAGCAAAAAAAAAAACTGGCTTGCAGGCACTCAGCTAAGAGACAGCTGTGCTCAAAATAGAAAAGACATGATGGCAGACTCACTACTGCATCTGGAGAAAACAATGCACAACTGTTATCACAAGCGAGCGGCTCCTGCGTCCATTTTACCAGTTATGTTCAAGAACGGTTGCCCGACAGGCATCCAGCAGTTAGCCTATCTGCAGCAACAAGCATGCAGAGATTAAGCAGACTTCACATTTCAGTTCAACAGTCGAACGACATGCTTTCAATTCAGGGAAACCGTTCACCGTGAGGACCTCCTGCTCCCCGAGCCTTAAAAAAAAGGGGGAAAAAAGAAAAAACACATCTCTCCGAGTCAGGAATGCTAAAAGCCCTAAGACATACTTCATGGTTGGGCATCAAAGGATCTTGGGAGTACTCGAATGATCAGGCTTTCATCTCCACTCTGCTGGTTAAGTAAGCCTTGAGTGAATGATGGGAACACTTTGAACAGGGAGAAAGCGAAGAGCTCGGTGTACGGCGGTGCCGGTTTTCATGAATTCGGCAGGAGGAAAGCTATCTGACCTCGGCTCGGCAGAGGCGAAAAGCTTTCTCTGCCTCCATAACGTTATTAACACTTAAAGATGTTTCACCTACAAACAATAACGACCCTCTCAGGACAGTTTCTAGCACCACAGCGTGGGATGAAAGTGATCCAAGTGGGGCCTCCCTGCAGAGCAGACCACCTCTACACAATAACTCACCGAGGGTCAAGCTGAGCACTCAATGATGTGCTCAGTTACTCTCCCACCTCTGAACATGACCTCTGTCGGGCAGAATCGCTCCACTGGGCCTACTGTCCTTCCTCCTCTTAGCAGCGACATCTGTTTTCAGGCTGTATTTACTAAACTTGGACAGCAGCAGATTCAGACAATCCCAGGAGGCTCCTTGTTGAGTCTAAAGGGCATTTCAGCATCCACAAGCCATAAAATGAGGCATGTGAGCCATAAATGAGGGATTTAAATAGCCTCCTTTAAACCCCTGTCCCATTACTTCATATACAATGAGGAAGTATGCAATCTGTTTAAAAAGTCATATTTGTGTGACGCATTTAATAAAGATGCTCAAATGTCTGTGTGCCATAACGATGAGGATTTTTCTGCTTGTTTTGACATTTTTCTCTCTCGTCCATAGTTCTCGTCTGGTATTTAGTTTTAGTTTTCATTGTCTTTGATTTTTGGTTTTGGTTTGGTTTTTTGGTTTTCTTCTCGACTTTGAGCATTACTTTACTCGTGTATCTTGTTTTGGGGTTTTTGTTGACTGTCCGACCCGCCCTCATTGTTTTTCACCTCTGGCTGGCTGCCCCCTCCTTTGGCTCACTCTCACCTTTGTCATGTTTCATGAAAAACTCCTTCATGTATATCAACCTGGTCTCATGTAAAAACATTAAGTACTTACAACAGGTCTGTTTGCTTCTGCTTTTTCAGGTTTCTCTGGGTTAGTCAGCACAATTTTGAAACTGAAGTGGTTCAAAAACCTGTCTGGGCTCCAAACAAAAAAGTTGTAAGACTTGGCACCAAATTGATTTATTTCCTAACATAACCCAGCAGTTTTCAATGATACGAATGTATTAAAATGATTTTTTTTTAAAATTAAAATTGCACAAATGACGTCTAAAAATAGTCTAATTGCGGTTTCTAATGTGGTGCACAGATTCCTTGTGGGAAGCAACTTGTCTCCAAACAGTCATTGTCCATTTCAGATTGGCTGCCAAAGTTTTGCAAATAATTGTCTAATTTATGAACACGTTGCAATCGATCTGAGTCCTTCTGCAGTGATGAACGTAACTAGTCTGAATGCTTCTCTTTGCAATAGATGACTCGACTGAACTGGTTTCTATTTATATTCCTGTACAGAAGCAAGGTTGGCAGGCGCCTTTGTCATTTTCAGTTAAATTGCAACACTTTATGTGCTGGGATTTCTGAATTCTTTTTTCAGATCTATGAAGTTCTGAACTCTGAATGCAAGAAGTTCATGTAGATTTTTGTGTATGTAGAAAACAGACCTCCTGTTTATCTGGTATTATCATAAACAGGATGGCGTGTAATTGCCAACCTGACTGGTCGCAGACTGATAGCAGACTGACTCCGTCTTGTTGCCGTTTTATCGCCGTCTGGATGCACCAGAGTTGCTTTGAACACAGCAGCTGATAGCAAGAGGCTGCAGATGTGGTCCTCGTTTCTAAAGCAACCATTAGAAAGGCGCGCACATCCTCAATAACTTTAATTGTGTCGTCTCCGATCACTCTTTTCACTAGTGTGACTGTAGCTGCTTCAAGTCTCTAAATCTGAACTTTTTCACCTTGTAACAAAAGAAAAACACATCTGAGAACGGAGAGACGAAAAATGAAGATAAGTGGGGGAAATTTGTGTTGATGGTGGATTAGAGGTTGTGACTATTTCTATTTCTACTACTGTGAATTGTCTGTTTTCCCTCCTGTGACCTGTCTTGTTTCCTGGTTTGTGTGTTTCACATTTTCTTCTTTAGTTTTGGACTCAGTAAATCTGCCTTTTTGTGGTTTTTGTTGCATTTGTTCCACCTGGTACAAAACCTTAGTAACGACAGCATGCGTCTGCTCAGGGTGTTTCATCCTCCAACAGCAGAGTTATTTTTTTAAACCAAGCTTAACACACTGACAGCATATTTACACCCATGATTTTGGGCAGTGTTTTTAAAAAAAAAAAGGATAAAAGGTACCAAAATAAAATGTTTAACTTTAAATATTGACATTGTTGACCTGTTGGAGAAGCTAATAATGCAGATAACCCAAATAAATAACTAATCAAAAGACCTAAATAGATTTCACACACCAGTTTAATAGTGAGTATAACTGTGACATTAGTACTTGTTATAAATGTCCAATTGTGTGGCAGTCTTAAAAGCCAGGAGCAAAAATAACAAATGTGTCACAGCACTACTTTAGGAAATCATGACCAGAGGTACTGCTTGCCACCAGGCAAGCCAGGATACGGCTTCCCCGAGGACTGAATCCTTAAACTGCAAAGTGCAACGCTTGCTATGACATAAAAGTGAGCAGAGCCTCTACTGTATCCAATCACTCCTGCTGCAAGCAGAGAGTATGATTCTGTTTAAACAAAACTAAAAGCCACTCAGTGAAAATTAAGAGGAGTGAAAGAGGAGGGGAAAAAACAAGACAGTGGTGAGTGGAGCAGATAGGAGCGATTAATCTGAAAACTTTAAACCTCGCCTTAACGTCCACCATCAATCACATTGTATCTTTTTACTCTGACATTTAAGGTTAGTTAACTTGAGCAGCTTTAAGTGTCCATTCAGACTTCTTAGAGCTTATTTCTCAGGCTTTGTAAACTAACATCGTTTCACATAACCATTGTTGGTTTCAGTTATACGAAATGGTGCAGCTACAGAATCATGGCAGTATTCTCAGTAACAAAAGAGAGCTGAGTGGCATCAATCCTGAATAAGATGGAAGCCAGAGTTCAGAGTCCAAATTTAAATCTGGAATGCCCCCTCAAATCGGATTTACTCGGCAAGCCGAAGCTGCCCCACCAACCCGGGTATAACAACCCAAGATGGTGGCAGTAAATGAAACAGTAATCCAATCTTGCATAATTGTGACTCAGTAAATAAGCGATTCACAGCAACATGTTGACAACAGACCAAAGAAAGTCGGTCACATCCAGCATTTTAGATCAACTCTAAACTTTTCTCACCTTCAACGCGAGCGACTGAAGAAACTACCAATGAGATCAAAGAAGGTTACAAGGTGGTGAATACATTAGAGCAGGGGTAGGGAACGTTAGTCCTCGAGAGCTGGTGTCCTGCAGGTTTTAGATCTCGCCCTGGGTCACCACACCTGACTCAAATGATTAGGTCATTACCAGGAGAACTTCAAGACACATTGAGGAGCTAATTTAGCCATTTGAATCAGCTGTGTTGGATCAAGGACACATCTAAAACCTGCAGGACACCAGCTCTCGAGGCCTGGAGTTCCCTACCCCTGCATTAGAGGCTTACCATCAGTAACAAAGCGACGCATGAATCACTTTCTGTGTCGATGCCCCTTTAGGGTTGTGAGGAAGCATCACCACAGTATAGAACTTGGCAGTGTCATTTTCTTTTATTCACGAAGGGGGCAAAAGACATAAATTACTAAATTAAAACGCAGACTTTTGAAAACAATGATGCATAACTTCCTGCTGTGACAAAACAAATTTCCCACGTGTGGGACTAATAAAGGTTATCTTATCTTATCTTATCTTATCTTATTTTAGTCATGTGATGCAGTCATGTGACCAATTAAAAAAGATAGCGGAGGGCATTATACAGCAGTTGTTTTGTTTGCTCTCAATTTTGACAGCCCTATTAAAGATTAATATCAGTTTGCACATGCTCCAGATAGCTTTTCTTCAAATTGTTTAATTCTCACTCACTTTGGCAACTTTGTACTTTTGTGTTACTCGCAGCAACAACTCCACCTCATTGTTAGTCCATTTAAAAAACTTGGTGCTTTTCTTCGCCATTTTGCCAGAAAGTAAATAAAGGGCAGACAGAATGAGGCAGGCCGAATCATCTTGCGCTTCATGCATGCACAGTACTGGAATGTAAGCATTTTCGGGCGTTTCAATGTGGACGCACAACTCTGTGAAAACGACTGAAAACGCTAGTGTGGACGCGGAGCGTTCTCAGACGAAAACGCCATTTTCAAATCTATCCGGGCTAGTGTGGACGTAGTCTTAGAGTGGGACATTTCCAGTAACAGAGGCTTCCTCCTCTGTTACATGAAGGTGTTGTTTAGCCTTTGACCTGTTTCTGAGTTTGGAGTCATCCTGTTATCAGGTGCGACTCATATCGTACTTGCACAGTGGACCTTTGTTGCACAACAAAACAAAGTGTAATCTGCATGCGGGTCGGGTAGTTGTCTTCATAACATGGGTTCAAATGAGGAGACTTTAGGGAAAAGGAAGCTATTCCGTAAACACATCAGAAATAATGCCAAGGTTTCCTTTTTTGTGAAAAAGCATGTGTGCTATTTGCAGTATGTTATTTGTTAACGACACCTCCGAGGATGAAGAGGCTGTCGTGGCGGGCCATCTGGACTCTGGACGCTTCACCACTCGGAGGTGAGGGATCATATTTCAGGGGAAGCATAGTAAGGAGACAAGATGATGCAAGAGATTGTTTTTGGTGAAAACAAAAACAGGCCGAGAGCTGGGTTTCGGCTTTAACACCCCCCAGCTGCTTGTCGTTTACCTTCACCTGTGGAGGGGCTAAAATAGCTGTATATGCTGAAACCACCTCCAAGTCCATGAAGATTAATGTTTGCAGACAGCAGGAGGAACCTGCGCTCAAGGCCTTGAACCTGGTACCTTCTTCCTAATGTGCTCAGCCCTCACGAGAGCACAAATGAATAATCAATCAAGCATTTCAGACGGGGCAAAGGAATGAGTCTCGAAGGGTAACAAATGACTCGTCAGAGCGCTGTCATCCCCACCGGCGTGGCCATGGAGAGTCAGTGAGGCGTGGTGATCGGGCCATCAGATAAGGGTGAAAAACTCTGATTTCGCAACAGCTTCTGTTAAAGCAAGGCAGGCGTGTTGTTTTCAAAACACGAGCGGAGGTGGTTACTCTCGGCTGCGTGAGTGTTCAAGTGATACACAGGACAGGTGCAACGTCTCACCTTCAGGACAACGGTCCAGGTAAACATTTCCTACAGATGGACCCCAAACACTGTCTGGAGCTCCTCAGCTCCAAAGACAAAACAACACAGCACTCAGACTGACACCAGCTATGACGTCACATCTTTTGGTCGTCATAAGAAGATTTTAGCTTTAAATTTGACAGTTATATATAACACCTAACCTGTTCTACTAGTTTAGGTGTTTTAAGTGCCAGCAAGATTAAACAAAAAAAATAAAATAAAATAAAAAGGCAGATTTTAAGTTTAATTTAGAGGTGGAGCAAGGACAAAGGATTATATTTATCTTTAAAATAAATAAAAAAGATAAGATAAAATCTTTTATTTGCCATTTGCACACATACATATGGGTGTGGTCACACAGGAAGCTTTGTGCTTAGCTCAGAGCCAAAGCCAAATAAATACAAATATATATACAAATATAAAACAGCGTGCACACCGAGGTAAAGTATGACAAGTTATTAAATGTAAAACATGGGGTACTGTCTTTTAGGTGTTCATTGGTCAATTATAAGCCAATTATATGAGGTTATGTGTTTTTTCTAATGCCGTTAATCCGTTAATTAACATGTGAAAATTTAATTTCAGTTTTGAGGTCAGAGGTCATGTAGTTCAATTAGTCAAAGGAATCCGGCTGCTCGTCACCCACTCATGTGACGTGCAAAAATGGAGACGTTTATAATGGAAAAATCGCAACTCCTCGTTTGAAGGATACCTTCTTGTGTTTGGGTTGTGTCTAGAAGGCAATCAAACCACAAGCATCGCTCTGACGTAACCAGGTGGGTGTAAAGATTGTAAAAGAGACCCATAAACCATAAGCGAGTGATTTAAGGTTATAGTTAAGAAACAGGGCACTGGTGTATCAGAGCATCCCAAGTGATAGCAGCAGACTCGCTGATAAAAGAGGATCATCTCTGAAAAAGCCACCTTCATCAACAAAAGGAAAAGAAAAGAAAGGGAGTTATAATGGGATAGAAAAGGACTGGACCGAATCAGGAGCATTTATGTTCAGCAGGGTGTGACAGGGCTTCAGGAATTAAATGCAAATATTTACTTCCAAGAAAAACCGGGGTCGCTCTCCTGCAGGGACGCAGGGGTCAAGGAGACCTTGCGAGCAGACACAGCGAGCTGTCGCTGATGTCTTTGAGGCCGGTGGCTGCTCACAGATCTGGTCAGCGATGAGGGGGTGGTGGCGGTGATAGTGGGGTGGGGGATCTGCCTGAGTTTAGCGTGAATAAAACATGCCGTGGCATGTTGGTAGCAACGATCGAGGAGGGCCCCTGCATTATTCATGTGGAGTAGCAGGCGAGGGGGCTGAGGAGGGGTGTAGTAAAAGAGGAAGGAGAGGAAAAGGAGGAGGTTAAGGGGGGGTAGATATGGTCTGCAGGGGTATGTGAAGCTGTAAGGGTGTTGCCAGGCTCTAACCAGAGAAGGTCGTCCACCCAGCCGCTGGGCTCCGTCTGTTATCGTCACCCTGAGGCCGCTCTCTCTCACACACACTCGCAGCACTTTATGTTTTTTGACACATTAGTTGAGCAAGAGCATGAAGACAGTTAGAAGGAAGTTAAAAGAAAAGGAGCACAAAATATATCTCATCCCAGCTCATCACCAGAAGCCAACTCTCGTTTGAACAGTAAATCAATAGCTGCAGATTAAAAACCTTCACAGGCGCTCCCGGCGTGTCAGAGAGTGATGAGGACGGGATGTCTTTAGCGTCGGTGGTGTTATCCCAACCTCAATAACCCCAGAGACGGGGGCTCTCCCATAAGAGCTGAATCAGTGTTTTCCCTGTGCGGCGGGCAAATGTGTTCCAGTCAGCAGCTCTTCTCTCCCAGTCGGGGAGAGGCCGGCGCACAGAGCTGCGAGCCAAAGCTGATGCTACTGCACCACCTGCAGGCTCACCATCAGATCAAGCGTGCACAGTTACGCAGTGGGTGTGAGCAGGTCAAAAGCTGCCTTGATATTAGGAAGTTCTCTGCCAAGTTCATCTCACCATTCAAGAGGATTTTGGGACGATCTGCATTTAAAATTTAAAAGAAGATGTCTTCTAGCTTATGATAAACATAAAGCAGCCAATTATTTGAGTCTTTGAATGTTTTCAAAATGCTGGATTCATGTGCGGCGTTATTTCTCAAAAGCAGCTCTCAAAGCTCCCCCTGACAAGAGTCTTTTTTAAGCTTACAGTGTTTCACCGTTCCCTTTCTAGTAACGTAAGATAACGCTGTAGCACAGAGGAGGCGGCGAAGAACAGCTAACCAGTGCCAGCAGGGCTTGATTACAGTAATGTGAATGCTCAGTAGCAGCTGGAACATCTCGGCTAAAGTCAGCAGCGCAGCGCACCGGCTGACACTCCCTTCCCTTTATGCCCTTCGCAGAGTACAGCATGCACACACGCTGCCTGGTTTCTAATTCAATATAAAAACACTCTATCAGCCTTTAAAGACACTGTGTATGTGCTATTTTTTTCTTTTTTACACTAGTCTAAATGGATTAAAGAGATTATGAGTGGCATAATCGGACATAATCAGAGATATTCTCCAATCAATACTTCTTTTTTTTCTTTACTCTGCAGCTCCACAGGCCTGTCATAGTGATATGCATCGATTTTCTTTTTTCCAAAGCACAGCAAAGCAATTTAATATCATAAATTTCATCAGAATTGATGCAAATATATAATTTATATTGATTTGGTAGGCTTTCTG
Organism: Maylandia zebra; assembly: GCF_041146795.1. Lineage (NCBI taxonomy): Eukaryota > Metazoa > Chordata > Actinopteri > Cichliformes > Cichlidae > Maylandia > Maylandia zebra. Next base: position 24,965,343 of record NC_135175.1, read on the forward strand.
CACCACAACCTCTTCCGCCGAAGCCGTGGCGAGGACACAGCGATGATGGCTCGATTTCATCTGATAAAACTATGACAATGAGATCAAAATGTAACAGAACATGTGAGAGGAGTAAAACCTGTGACAAATAAACTCGTTTGTTTAAATGCAGACTATCACACACACTGCGAGGGTTTGTAAGGGAATAGTTTACAGTTTAGGGAAAATGTTGATCCGTTTGCTTGGTTAGAGTGCGATAAGAGGACTGATAGGATGTCCCAGCAAAAGTGGTTGGAGCAACACCGTTATCAGCCAAAACTGACGGTCAAAGCTTCACCGCAGATACCAGTGGTCCAACCGAAGGTCCAGATGTATCACTCTCAGGTCCTGTGTCATTTCTTTAATGAATTTTTTCTTTCGTATTGCTTAAGAAGATGAGTTTCAATGTACGAGGGTCTCCATCATTTCCACACCGTCATGTGAAATACTTGCGAGAATTAAAAAAAAACAGAACTATTTCACCATACACCATCACAATAACTTAGTGAGACCACACGGCCGGGCTTCTCACATGAACGTGTGCTGTTCTGTCGGATATTACTCAGTGACAGGATGGCTGGAAGCACAACCTGATGGTGGAAACCGTGACCACAGTTGCATCGTCATCAGGACTCAGGGTCATGATTTATGGACCGATGGAAAGACAGAAAACGGTCGACTCCCTTCAGGACCTCCATCGGAGGAAATTGCATTAGGCAGAGTGAATGAAAACTGCAAGTGGAAGTGAATGTGACAGTTTTGTATATACAGACAAAAAAATAAAGAAGTCCAAGGCAGGCAGCTTTGAGGTCAATCTTGGTTTTAAGTTGGAATTTATGTGTTGTGACTGGCATGTCACAAACACCTGAAAAACTTCTCTCAAAAGTGTCAAACTTAAACATACTTAAGGGAAGTTGATCAGTTGGAAATAATGCGCTTTAGCCTGGATGAAACAAGAGAAAAAAACCTACTGACCATTATTATTCATGTTAGTCTTTGGGTTGCCAGATTGGAAAACTCTATTTAGTTAGTTGTTTTCTAACATAACATGCCATTTCTTTCTGACTCTGAAAAATGTGAATAATAAATACTTTACAGTTAAAGTACGTTGAATCAGATGTTTTAGTCCTTTATACTGAAGATTAAGCTGTGTTTTAGTGATTAAACAAAACAGGTAAAGCTGGGGGAGAAAAAAAGAAAAAAAGCATGGCCTTTTGTGCTCCAGTAACGACACTGTTAGTAAGTAACTCTGAGTCTCATAACACACATACAAATTCATGCAAGCCCTTTTTCTCTAAGCCTATGCACCTTTACCCCAACACACTCCAATAGATGAATCAGGGTAAACTCAGGGTTCATTATCTTCAACATGTAGGAACCAGGGATTGAACCACCAACTTCCAATTAGTAGATGATTCTCTCCAGCAGTGGTTCATCACAGATTGCAGTTAAAATAAGATTTTATTGATTACTTTAATCTCACAAACAAGCCCCTGTTAGCTTAGCTTGGCAGTATTATATACACTGCTCAAACAAAAATGAAAGGAACACTTTGAAAAGACATCACATCTAAACATTCACACCAGTGGCCTGCTGGAGGTCACTTTGTAGTGCTCTGGCTGTGCTCATCCTGGTTGTCCTTGCACAAAGGAGCAGATACTGGTCGTGCTGATGGGTTAAGGGCGTTTTGCAGCCCCGTCCAGCTCTCCCAGAGTAAATGCCTGTTTCCTCAATCTTCTCCATGCTCTTAAAACTGTGATTTCTTTCCTTGGGTAACAATGGCACCACCCTGGAGGAGCTGGACTACCTGTGCAACCTCTGTAGGGTCCAGATATTGCCTCATGCTACCAGCAGGGACACTGACACTACAAAACTAGTGAAATAAAAGCATATTTGTGAGCGGCCTCCAGCTGTAAAATCAGACCTGTTTGGGGTAGTCTCATTGTTGTTAATTTCATCAGTAATATCGAAGCAGATAAAATGTATTAACTATCCCCTTTAAATGTGCTATATGTTGTCATATTACTTAAATATGTCAAAAATTCAATGAAATTAACATTTAAGTGCTTCTTCCCCCACGTCACTACTTCAATAACTTTTTTTAGACTTGTACATAAAAGTGAAGATAAGTAGAAGTCTTTGCACATAACAGCTTATAAAGTAAAATTCTGTGGAAAGTGAAACTTAAGTGAAATTTCGGTGGCACGCTGCAGCAACCTGACATGCTGCTGTTTGCAGCTTGCGTGAATGGTTGGAGCCTGCTGCTGGAGGTCAGCGAGGTTTGGCGTGCTCTGCATAATTTCTATACATTTCTGTTTCTTAGTAAGGAAGTGACAGCCGCTGAGGGAGACTCTCACACTCCTCTGGTGTCTTTTCACACCAATGTGTGAAGTAAAAAAAGTGTGAGCACGTGTAAAAAAATTTAACTGGACGACAGGATTACCACACAGGAGGGAGGGTATAAAAACAAAGTTCCCTCACTGAAATCCTTAGCTAGATCTAATTATTAATGCAGTTAGCCATACATGTGTGAGCTCTTTGAAGCCAGACAGTAATTGTTGAGAGGTCTCAGTTCAGTGGATAGCCTAACAGACCGTCACTGCCCCCTCTGAAGTCTCATCAGTGGCACGCATGAAAAAAAGAGAATCAGGTTATCAGCTGCTACGTGGACATTTAGGTTTCATCACGTTATGTTTCCGAGCTCTTTAAGCCAACACGGACGAGGTCTATGAAGAAAACTGCTGTAACCATCAATTAAGTGGCATCTGTGCTGACAGGATAATAGATGATTCACATGTAAAAGGTCTGACACCAAACGGCACAAGAGCGTTAGAAAGACTACCAAAAAAAAAGCGTCAGTATTCTGGAGACCTCTTTAAGTTTGTTTGTTTTTTTAATTAGGCAAATTAAAGATTGATTTTGGATGTTCAACAACTCCACAATCCAAATCATGACAGTTTCTCTACACTCCTGATAAGAAGAGACCGTTAGGTTAATTAGGTGTGTTTCCTCTTTACAACCCCAATAATTCCTCACACCGTCCGGATACCGAAGCTTTTCTTGCTAAAATAGACGAGTGCTCTGCTCTTACGTCACAGCTTTTTAGATTCTCAGTAGGGAGTTTTGGTAAGGAGACAAACAAACACATATCACATACATAATATCCTTATGGATCTTAAAGTATTCTGATTCTGATATCCTATGTGCTATTGTAGGGAACTCTCCAGCTTAAAATATAACAAGTAAATGTGTTTCTGCACGTTAGACTGAAGGCTTGTTTGGATTAGTTTGTGTCATGTCCCAAGAACATGGAAATTTTATTTTCTGTTGATTAAATGTTGAAAAAAGTTCAACTAAAGTTAATGTTTTTTGCCACATTTTTGGACATGTAATTGTCACTAATATAAATTTTACATTCACGATTCTGCTTTGAAATATTGTTAATATTAATCGAAGATTTACGCCTTCTTCAGTTATTGAACTAAGAAGCTAAATGAAAGTTTTTATCTTCTTAAAGTTGGACTTAGGGCATTTTCTTTTATTATTATTACTCCAGATGTGGACTATGCTTCCCTCTCTAAAAAACAGGCTTCTTGGTATAAAACGTCCACTTTCTTTGAGAGTGTTTAAGAGGAACTTGGCCTGTGCCTTCTTACTGAAGTGTAGCAATACTTTCACTGACTCTTAGTTCCTGATAAAGCGTTGAAGCTTTGCCCAAGCAAATAGTCCTATCTGCTCAACGGACCGAGATTACGGCACCCTTGGTTCAGTCTGGCTGGCATGAAACGTGATCCTCAATGAGCCGTTAATGTTTTGACACGACTGATTAACTAAGACTCCCCCGATTAAAGCAACGTACAGGAGGAAGTGGGATTTTTGAGCAGGGGCGGGGGGGTCTCTGCATCTGTGAGTGTGTTTGTGTGTGAAAGGGGTGGTTGTGAGGGTGGCAGGGTGGTCTCAGAGGATAGCCGTTGTCTTTCTGAGAAAAGTGAACTTGTCTCACCCAAGAGACAGATGAGCAATGTGTTAGGGCCTTGTGGTTTATGGACAGAGCACGGCTCTCAGGCTGCTGGGGTTTTCACTGGAATAAAAGAAGAAACTCTTTACTCGGAAACAAACTGACAGTTGTGCCCGTTCTCTGTGACACACGGGAGTGGAAATGTCAAACTGTAGAGCATCACTTACACGTGTCTTCAGAAAAAAATAATTATAACTTGAGCAGAAAGGAGGAAAGGAGGCGGCTTTGCCCTCCACGAAGCCAAAAAGTCGAGTGTTTTGTAATAAAGCGAATCTCCTTTTCACTTTTCTCTAAAACACTAAACCGCATGGTGAGATGTTCTCTGTGAGGTGTGACCAACAACATAATTCACTTCCTCTGGACGCCGCTGTATAGCTCCATGTTCCCCTGCGAGGGGCCAAATGTTAGCTCATCTTCCAAGGCCTACTGTGTAAATAACACAAAGTTCCCTGACACAGGAAGATTTCACCCTCGGGCGTTTATGGGAAGCCTCACAGGATCACTGAGGATGAAAGGCCGCCCGTGTTTGGCTGGTTTTTCTGGTGTGTTTTAGACAGAAGACATAACGGATAAAATCCAGCAAGTATCATCCCAAACAAACACAAATGAGGGGATACAGTGGGGGAAATGATGATTTGATCCCCTGCTGAATTTGTGAGTTTGTTTATTTTGTAGTTTTGGATCAAATCATTACTTCTTCTACTGTATCTGTTTTACTTTTAATTCATTCTTCAGCTGCTCGCGTTAAAGGAAAACTAACTGCCCCGTATCAGTAAACTAACATCTTCTAACAAAAGCTAAACAAATCTGCATGGAAACAGCGCGTGAGGCTTTTCAAATTCCAGGGAAAATTCTTTCTGTTTTTAACCTAGCATGCGTGCACGATTTTTGCAGAAATGCAGGTGCAAAGAGGGGAAAGGTGCATAACACAACAGATCAGAAATGCACCTACAGTGATCAGAAGTGCAACATATTTCATTTCTGGCAGTCTGCCTCTTGTTGTCTGCAACTGAACACACAAAAAAAATTCACTTCTTGGCACTGAATTTTTCCTTTCTTGTTTTCCAGGGAAAAAAACACAGAAAATATAATAAATTTTATTTTAAGAAGAATAAGCTGTCAGGCTACATCTTAATTACTGCCACAGAAACAATCCCAACGTGGTCGTGAACGAGCGTGGAGATTTTTATCATGAGGAATTCCTGTTGAACGAGCAGGACTCAAACGAATTCAGTCGGTCACATCAAGAAAACATTTTGAAGGCTATAAACTTCAAGGACAAAGGAGCAGCAATCCAAACATTCGAGGCCAAGATCCCCGTCAGGAAATATGTGTGATGTGATATAATATTTGCTTGACAAATACTTTAAAATTTAATGTGGCAACACTTGACCTTCAAACAGCTTCGGGATTATCTCTTTTTTTTCCCTTTGTGTGCCTTCTCTCCCTCAAATCATCCACAGCATCAGTGCACACAGACATAACTCATCAAGTATGAATAGTGTGCAAATTGAATAAATTTAGCACTGTTCAAAACAAAAGTTCAAAGTGCTTTACAAAGTTTAATCCTATAATAAAACATTTGTAGACTGCAGCCAAGCGAATAAAAATCACCCATGAACATAATAATGAAATACAGGCTACAACAATGACATAAAACAACAACTATAAACCAGTAATAAATAGATGGATGAGATTTGCTGGTGAGTGCTAACATAAAATAAACAGCTACAAAGCTACTGTGCAAAAGTCTTGAACAAGCCGCCTTTTTTTCTTGTCCTTTTTTTAAGGTGAATCCAAGAATATTTCTGTGCAGGTTCTCAGTCGTCCAGGTCATGGTAATCTGTGTTTGGAGAGAAAAGCAACTAGGCTTCTTTAAGTTTCTTGAAGATGTTTCACCGCTCATCTGAGAAGCTTCTTCAGTTCAAAGAGGAAAGCAAACAGGGAGAAAAGGCACTGAAATTCTGTGAAAACAGGTCTTATGGAGTGATTAACCCAAATTTGACATTCTTGTCTTACATCATTGACAGTACATTCAAATGAGGTCAGGAGAGAGGTACAACAGTGAGAATCTACAGCCATCTGTAAAACAGGGTGGAGGTGCCGTCATGGTTTAAGCTGCATTTTAGCCAGCGTTGTTAAAGTACAGTAAAACCTGCAATAACATGTGAAAAGCATCGGATTTGCAGTGGTTTCATTTTTAGCATGATCCCAAACACACTGACAATGCAGCAAAAGCACACCTGGATAGAAAAACACACAATGTAAAACTATCAGTTATGCACTGGCCTCCCCAGAGTCCAGACTTCAACGTAATGAAGCAGTGTGTCATCATCTCGACAGAGAACAGAACAAAATGCAGCAAACATCCAAAGAAGAGTTTTGAATGTTTCTTTCAAGAAACATGGAGAACTCTTCCTGTAGCCCCGACAGTCTCGGTCGTTGTGTCCTCGGGCGAGACACTTCACCCGTTGCCTACTGGTGGTGGTCAGAGGGCCCGGTGGCGCCAGTGTCCGGCAGCCTCGCCTCTGTCAGTGCGTGTGTGTGAACGGGTGGATGACTGAATGTAGTGTAAAGTGCTTTGGGGTCCATAGAGACTAAGTAAAGCGCTATACAAATACAGACCATTTTACATTTTATGCCTTTTAATATATTTTAAACTTAACCTGAATTATCAAGCTTCTCCAGGTCAACTGATGGGGAATTTTTGTGACTAAAAATCGTACGTTTCATTTTGCATTATTATGAAATACAGTTATAAATGATTTAGAAGTTGTCTCCAGCTGCTCTTTGCCATGTTACAGTTTTTTCAGGCTGTTAATTAAAACACTGAGAAAATAACTTCAGCAGAAAGAAAAAAGAAATATGGAGTTAATAAGTGGAAATTTTGAGATAATGACAAAATTATTTAAAAGATCTGGCAGTGGTGTAGCTCAATAGGTAGAACAGGTCATCTACTAATTGGTGGGTCAGTGGTTTGATCCTTGGCTGTTCTAGCTTTCATCCCAAGATACCAAACTCCAAGTTGCTCTACGATGCATCCATCGGAGTGTGAATATTAGAAAGGCTTGGGTGAACGAGCCAAGTTGTATAAAGTGCTATAGAAGAACCATTTAGGACTTTATGGATGTCCTATAACACACCAGCACATTCACTGCATATACATATCATGGAGGAGCGTGTTGAATCAAACCCCTCACCGAGTAAGACTGCCACACCTGATGCGTGGCCTTTTGTTACCTAAGCACCTCCCACTATTCTCAGCACTGCTGATTCTCCTTGGGACCCCGGGGTTTCCAATCAGCTGCATGTAGAAGAGAAGCTCAGATTTCAAAGCAATCATTTTAATGGTCAAACAAAAACATTTTCAGGCAGATCAAAGGTAGGTGAGAAGAAAGTTCTCATAATTTGATGATATAGATTGAATCTGGGAACTCCAGTTATAGCGGGTGAGATTCTGTGTGTTGCACTAATTAGCTGATATCTGTGTTTGCAGGATTTAATCTGCGTGAAGGTCATTTTCCCAAGCTTGCTGCTCTTATCTGATACCATAGACATGGTCCTTCCCTTTTTTCCTTCTTTTATTAAGTCTGTGGCTCTAGTGACAGAGCAGGGATGCTGTGGGTGTAATCAGCATTTGCCGATATTCACACATGATCTGATCCTGTAGCTTCAAGCATCAATCTGTAATAACATTTGGAGGTTTAATACACTTTAAAAACTTCATTAATTCAGTCTTTTTCTTCTTTTTTTGGCTTCCACGCCTCCACGCTGCTCCGTTATGATCATTCTCAGGTGAGAGGAAAGGTTGACTTTGATATTAGATTGAATACAGCTCAGAAAGGCTTCATTCGTCTGGACAGCAGGGCCGCCGTCTCCGCCTGCAGCCCCGATGATGCAGTGAAAGCTTCTGCATGGAGGGTCACGGTGGGTGGGAAACAAGGTCAACGCTCCCCAATGAGAAGGAGTCACGGTGACAAAAAGGCAGCTATTCTGTGCGCGTCGCATGCCCTGCAACCACGTTTGAGCTGCATTTTAAAAAATGCAACAGAAGCTATACACCCCCACCCCCACCGTGCTTTTCTATAACTCTCCCTCAAGGATTTTAAACCCACCCAAGATTAAACCGCTCCGCTTGCCTCCCATCTCCTCCTTCACTCCCTCTCGTTTCCTTCCCTTTTTTCCCCCCAGTCTGTTAGTGCAGCGATGCTGCAGAGGACACACCCATGCACGCTCTGCTGTCTGTCTGCCTTTGACCCTGAGAAGTTTTGCTGCAGTGGCCACACGAGAGTGGCCCCCTTCTTTTTGCTCCCTCTCTCTGTGTGTCACGACTGAAAAGAGGAGGAAAAATAAAAAGGTTAGGAGAGTGAGAATGATTAGAAAGGATCTTTCTTTTTTACCGGAGCATGGATGGAACAGGAGAAAACCTTTAATGTGGAGGAAAGGAATAATGGATCCTGAAAAGCTTTTTTTTGGTTTTAGATAAAGAGAGATGACCACTTGTCACTGACATCGTGTAATTATGTTTCTTAGTGAGCCATTAAGTATAGCAGACTTTGAGTGGTCGTAAAAGGCGAAAAGAGGACAAATGAAAAGCTCATTTAACAAAGGTGTCACTGGGGGAAATGGATGCTTTTCATTAGCAGACAAACAAAACAGTACTTTTTGTCTTGTTACTATTATTTTCATATTGCATAGGAGAGAGGAGAGGATTATTCTACTGCTTGTTTATGTGTACACTAAATATGACTCTACAGACTACAGCCGTTTAGTTTAGCTCGGCATGAAGGTGGAAACTGTGCACAACAGCAGGCCTGTTTGTATCTCTAGTGCTCGGTAATTAACCCTCTGTGCAGATGTGAAGTTTACGTGCACTCATATTGGGCACGAATGTCATGGTAATTTGGGGATTTTAATGATTTATTTATCGGTTGTACAGCATACATGTTTAATAACTTTAAAAACAAGAATTGGGTCTGTAGGTTTTCATTTCACAGGCTCAAATATATATACATACGTCTTCACTGATATTTCGTTAAATGTCCTTTAGGAAGTTGTACCTTTTTGGTAGCGATCAACAGGCTGGTGGCATAATTCTGGCTGGATTTGTGACTGCTCTTCTGGACAGAATTGGTCAAATTTTTACAAATAGTCCACAAATTTTCCAAAGTGTTGAGTTTGGGGCTTTGTGAAGGTTTTTCCAGGAGCTTAATGTCATAATAATGCCTGCTTTATCCATCCCAAACCACTTTTTATATGTCTGGGATCATTGTCCTGCAGGAACATCCAACTGTGTCCAAGTTTCAAGTTAATGAATTTGGAGGTAGTCCTCCTTTTTATATTATTCCATCCACTATGTGTAATGTAGCATTACCATTCGCACCAAAACAGCCCCGGAGCATGATGCTACCACCACCATGCCTGATAGTTGGTACAGTCTTGGATTTGAAAGCTGAATAATTTGTACTTATGTTCAGTTGTTTGAAGTAATGAGTATTGGTCAGTTCAATGAGAGCTGTCAAACAAATCCTCTTTATGCTGCCAAAGAGAAACTACCAGCTGTAGTAAGTCATGAGCACTAACCAGAGGTTAATGGGCCTTGGCCTTCTCAAATTAAAAGACCTTGTAGAACCTTCAGCACAGCTTACTAAAAGTTTTACTTGATTGTATGTATATATTTGAGCCTGTGTGTACACTTTGGACACTGTGTGGATTATAATATCTAAAATAGATTAAAACTTGTGCACCCAGTCCTTGTTTTTAAAGTCATTAAAGATCATTCCACCCTGGAAAAGGAACAGTTGAAAGAAAACATTAAAAGACAAAAATCACCACAAACATTAATGCCCATGATGAGTGATGAGACCACAACTGTAAAGTGTAAATGTAGACAAATCAGGAAAAGAAAGCAGGGCAAAGGACACACACAGGAAGTGGATAGAAAGTACTGCCTGCTCAACCTCGTACTAGCTCTTAATGCTTTTGTACCTCTATCAGACTTCCGGCGGTCTGAAGAGGACAGACAATAATCACGGGCAGAAAGAGGAAACTGAATGAATGTCAAGGAACTGAACTGTGGACATGTGGTTACATTGGGGTACTATTATTAAACCCCCAAATGTATAGCTCACAGAGCCCATTTGAAATGGGATGCTCCAACCTGCTGCAGTTTAATAATGCAAAAACAATTACCTGCAAAACCCAACACAAGATTCTAGGCCAAACTGAATCAGCTGAAACAAACAAACAGGCACCTAAAAGAAAACAGGTGTAGGTTTGGTGCTGTTGGAGGAGAGTGCCACACCTCCCTCTATATGTGCAGGTTAGCCTAACACATTAAATGAACCTTAAAGAGGGGGCCCTTCTCAGTTTGTGCCTGTACTGTAAATCAGAGACTGACTAGTGAACACAGTGCAACATTTAGCAGCTAAAGAGAAAAATACATCCCTCAACAGGTGGTGGAGACCAACAACATAACTATAAGAGACTCACGTTCATCGGGTGGCCCAAAAATGGTTGCTCTGTTGCACCTGCTGACAGATTAAACTGCCAACAGGTTCCTTTAATCAGCTGTTACATCCACAGTTCACTCATTATTTTTTCTGTCATCCTTATTAACCTGCTCTGTCGTCATTCATCCTTAGTGTTGACTGGCTGTGGAAGCCCGGGTTGTGATTCATCTACTTAGCCTCCAACAACATCAGCGTTGATCATCAGGTGCTTTTGCAGTTTGTTTTGAGCCATCACTTTAGGGACTGTTAAAAGCCGATTTCCATGGGAACTCACAGTGTCACAAATATAAAGTATCACAATGAAGGATGCTCATATTAAATGGTGCTTAGGCACCAGACTCTTTTTTTCTACTGTTGACCAGATTACAGTAACGCGTTACAAGTAACGCGTTACTGTAATCTGATTACTTTTTTCAAGTAACGAGTAAAGTAAGGGATTACTATTGCAAAAACGGTAATTAGATTACCGTTACTTTCCCGTAGGAACGCTGCGTTACTGCGTTACTAAAACCGTGATTTTTTGCTAGAATGTCTCATGACAGTGACGTAGGCGAGTGCGCCGTTAGTGACACCAGCTGTGTGCAGATCAACAATGGATCACATATCGATTGTGGGAGAGAGTATGAGCGTGCAGCGTTTAAAGCGTGGAAGTACTGACCTTACTTTGAGTTTGATTCCATAAAAAGTGACAAAAACATTAGTGTCCATCGTGCGTGGGAAGAAAACTTTTTACAGCGAAAAAACCCCCTAAACTTCCGAGCAAGCACCGAGTGCGCAACAACATAATGGGAAACTCACAGAGAAACTCGCGGATTCTTCCACTGACCGCGGCACACCTGCACCAGGGTAAACCTCCGCCTACTCCACTCCTGCTTTACAGGTGAAAATAGAGCAACAGGACCGCTGAGTCTTTGACTTTATTTATTTTCTGCTGCGTTTTACTTGCATCTATTTGAAAGACTGAGTGTAAACACAAAAAATATTTTATTTTATGTTCTGGAATGTGCAGAAAATAGGTTTAAATGTTAAACTAATTTATTCAAGTCAGAGAATGTTGCATATAATTTAATTTTTGCTTGATGCATAAAGTTAAAAGATTAAAACTGATAAAACAAGTTAAAAAAGAGACTTTTCCATTTGATTACATTTTGTATGATGGATTATGCAGAAAAAGTAGAATTGGGCTGAAAGATCTATCGCTTTATCACCTCTTCAGGTTGTAAATCGTGTTTCTAAAAAGTAACTAAGTAATTAATTACTTTTGAAAATAAGTAATCAGTAAAGTAACGGGATTACTTTTTTGGGGAAGTAATCAGTAATTAGTTACCGATTACTTTTTTCAAGTAACTTGACCAACACTGCTGTTGACTCTGAGTGATGTCAGCAAGAGTGGATATACCTAATATGGTCATCTAGGGCTGCGAGCACAGAAGCTCCACCCTCCTTCCTAAAAGCAGGCATAGGGGTGCAAAAATGTCCTGTTTCAGTCAGACTGAACTGAGGGGCTTTGTCAAGACCCACCATCAGTAAATAAATCAAATCATGCTTAAATTACATTCAAAATACAGGAAAAAAGGGTTTTCTGCGCTGTAATTATCAATGCATTAATGTTAAGTCAGTCCTGCAGGTAGTGAAGGTGGATTTCACTTAATCCATTTTATTAATATTCTGCTGCGCTCGGCTGGTTTCAGTTATTTGTAACTACCATTACTTAACATCAACCCTGAGAGCGTTATTGACCTTCACATGAAGGTGAACAGACATAATTTGGCAATTAGATTAAGAGGACTGCTTTGAAGTGTTAAAGTTGCTTATTTTGGTTTTAAGTTTAAAAAACTGTGTGTCACTGAGTTCTCAATCTTCCCCTCCGGCCGCCCGGAGACGGCGAGAAGAGATCAAACCTGACGAGTCGGGGTCGTAGAAAACAAGAGTTCTCCTTTTAATTTCTCCAGCCACAACATACTGTGCATGTACAGTACACACTCCCAGTTTTAATTTGATTTTGAACGTATCACAGTTTAAAGTTTTCAACTAAAAAATACAACACAACTAAAAAAAAACAAAAAAAAGACATATGCACAAATTAAAACCTATAAAAAATATAAAAACAGTACTCTTAATCTCAATTCAACAAGTACCATTTCAATAACAAAACATTTAATTATGAAAGCACAAAAGAGCAGACAAATTAAGAGGAACCATTGCTTTTGTTTTGTTTTACTTTAAATACAAGGAAAAGACTATTTTGTTTCGTAATCATGCAGAAGATGGAATTAAATAACAAATCAACCAAAAATAATATATACGTCTCTATATATCTCTCTGTATTAAATTTTCAAGTCAGAACTCCCGTCCCCTTACACAGGGAAAAAAAAGAAGACATGTTTAAAATAAAAACCGGAGCATCCACAATGCTTTCATTAGCTGCCATAGCGGCATGGGCTTTTATCGAAAACATTACATATCAGCGACATCTTTTTGGCACCAAAAAAGACGTTTACAATGGCAGTAGCATTTTGCAGTATAAAAGAGGGCGGAGCAGTAGCTCTTTTCCATTTAAAAAAGCAAACAAAGGAAGAAAAAAAAAAAAAAAAGACAACATTCTGTGCAGCGACATTCGAGAGAGCGGCGTCTCCCTTCAGCAGTCCTAGCAGCTCAGTCCTACTGCAGCATGCTCTTGATAGTCTTGTTGGTTGATTCATCGTTTAAATGCTTGGTTGTGTACCTGCAGGCGAGAGAGAGAGAAAAAGCAAATGTGCACTTCAGTAGAAGAACAAAGAGTGAAAATACTGAAGTATTATGAACAAAATATGCTCGAGCTCTCAAAGTGAAAGTCCTCGTTTAGCTGAAAACTTCCTCTTCAACGGGGTAAATGTTAATACTGAAGCATTTCCTTTCGTCCACACTGGTTCCTGATCTGGTGTCAATCTCCTCCAAACAGTAGAAGGCAGCTTTCTTCTCCTTTAACCTTTTGATCCGACTTAAGCCTCTTTGGATTATATGTAAAGATTTAAACTGTTACTAAAAACAAAACGTCCGATGGGAAATCACACTTGTGAATGCTCTGGTTTCTGCTTCTCGAGTTGTAACATGTTCAAGGTTTGTTCTGCTAAAAATGAAGTTTGAAGCAGTTTTTTAATATAGACTTTATAGACTACACAGAAACAAGAACTATTGCTCTGCCAGGAACTCTTATTACAAAGTAAGGAGTTATTGTTTCTGCAGTATTTGTACCTTTAAAAGATTCACACTCTTTAAATCTGAAGGCTGTGTGTTTTCACGTGAAGCTTAATTTGAGTGAGAATGAGTCGACACTGTTAACAAAAGGAAGCATTTCCACGTCTTATCGATCAAAAGAAGCGCTCCGAGGCTGCGTACCAACGCCAAAGCCACCACATGATGCATTCATTGAATTCTTGCCTCAGTTTGTGATATTTTCTTTAACTCCAGTTCCTACTAATTTTTCTCATCATGATCAGCAGCAGCAGCAGCAGCAGCAGCTTCCTTTAAAGACTCCAAAAGTGTTGTGTCTGCAGCTCACGTGGGAGAGCAGGCGCCCCATATACTGAAACCTGCTCTGAGCCATATTTTTAAAAACGCTACAATTAAATAAAAAAGAAGAATCATCCAGATCTGGATCAATTCCAAGTTGGGCCATGCTGGTGGTAAAATTTTCATGTAAATCTGCCCGCAAGATTTTGAGAACTCCTGCAACAACCTGACACACCGGCCCGATCTGCAGTTTAAATATTGATGAAAATAACAGGAAGCTGCAGTCCTGCTTTGATGCGGCTGCTAATGAAGCTGAAACATGGCAAAGAGCCCCAGTGTTTGTATTACTGTATTTATTTATTATACATTGATAGCAAAAAATGAAAGTACACCCTCTGTCAATTCTAAGGTTTGCACTATCGGGGCATAAAAGTTATCTGGTCATTAGCAGGTTTTAAAACGAGGTCAATACAGCCTGAGATCTGAGTTCTGGTTTTTTTTGCAGTTTCTCTGAGCGCTGCTTGATCTGATCCTGGAGTGAATTAGCTGGGATGTCCACTCCTGTTAAGACTGACATTGCACTTATCTGAATGCTTCAGACCAGCAAACTGTCAAAACCTCTGTTCTTATAGAGCTGCTCACACTTGCTGATGATCGTTAGTCTATTGCATTTGATTAGCAGCAGCTGGCTGCTACTTGCCCTCTTAATTCCTGAGGAAGCAGTAAGGATGTACTGACTGCAAATAACGACACAGTGTAATGTGCCATGATGTTGTTCGTCTAAGCCCATCTTAGAAATGAAAGAGTTTGTACTTTCCTTTTACCTTGGCTGTGTTGTTTGTTTTGATACAAACAAAACGGTAAATTAGAAAATCTTCCAGTAAATGTCAGATAAATAGTGCAGTAAAGTGAGCTTGAACTTTGACTTCATTACTGTCCAGCACTGCATGTGTCTAACATACACTATCATCCTCCGTCACATCAGTGTGGCAATCACTGAGAGAAAATCTGCCAGCTTTCGCATGAAAATAACCTCGTGTGGCCCGGTAGAGCCGGCCCGCCTCGGGCTCCCCATACACACAAACACACAGATGTAAGGTCGACTCAAAGCTGTCAGCAGCTGCGAGAGCGAGGTGAGGTGGGTGAAATTTGTGAGGGCGCGAGGGGACCTGGTGTCACATGTAATCGGCCTTTGTGGAGAGGCTTTGACACCCAACCCGGATCAGGCTCACAGCTGACCGAATCCCCCGCTGGACGGCGTGGAGGATGAGTCACTGCGCTGAAGGGGATGAGGTCTGTCTGCTGCTTGTGAACAGGAACCAACTCATCCAACTCACAGCGTGAGCAGCCTGCTCCTGTTCAGTTTAAAAGCCTGCTCACGGGCTGCAATCACATTTCACGCTGGGCAGCAGGGATTTTTATTTTTTTTAATAATCGGAACAAGAACTGACCTGAGAGCGTTGAGAAGGCCTTCTACGCTGTTTGGCGGCTGATCTTTGAGGACTTTGATGCAGCCTTTCATCTGTGGCACAGAAAGAGACCGTTAGCTGTAGAAGAAGCTGCGAGTGAGAAGTTTGGCGTGAACGTGTCTACACTCACGTCGATTTTGGACGACTTGGCGAACGCTCCTACGGGATGGACGTAGTCGTACAAGATGATCACCCCGACCATCACCCTGAGGCAGAAGGACACCGTGTCCTCGCTTGTGAAACGGCTGCGATACTCCCTGACAGCAGGAGGAGGAAGAGGAGGGATAAGACGCAAAGCCGTGAATGGCGTATTTAACACGCGGAGGAGGTCACTTACGGTGTTTCCAGCATGACTTTGCACACGCTCGCCATCGTGCTTAAGCAGTCCGTCGTGTTCTCGATGGGCAGGTTCTTGTTCTGTAAGGAGGGAGGAATGACTTGAGTGGATACACACACACACACACACACACACTAAAAGAAAATAAAGTATCCAATATTTTTGTTTCTGAGTCTCACCTCAGAAACAAACTTCGTTGTGCCGTCACTTAACGTCTTCAGCATGGGCGTGGCATCGGCGTAGAAGAGAGATATCCGATTGGCCAATTCATTGTTGACTTCATTCTCACCTTCTGCCTGCAAACAAAAAAAACAAAGCTTGAATCCACTGACTGCATGTTTAGTGTTCTGGACCTCTGATCTTAAAATAATCAAACTCAAACGTGGTTATCTCTGTTATTAGAAGAGCTGCCAGTTAAAGCTACTTTACAAGGAGACTGAGAAAAGAAAGCGACCACGAAGGTGGCCGTGTAGCTGACACGCTTGGAGGGACATTAAAGCCACTTTGCGCTCTACACTGTGGCGATGCTGTGAAATTTTATTTAAAAAACTCTGAATGAAAAGGTGCGAGAGAACATCAGGATGTATTATTAGTTTATTTGATGCGAAGCAGCTTTAACAGACTGTTTGTGCAGATGAAAAGCTGCTTCGTTAAATAAAACACCGACAGGAAAACACTGATATAAACCCTGTGACACAGCCCTCCTGCTCCTCCCTCCCCCGGTTTCCCAGCTGACTGCCGCTTTGCCGTTTCAGATGAGACGCTGAAAACACCTGGCGGACAACAAAAGAATAAGGCGTCTCTTGAACAGCCTGTTCTAAATTTGTCTGCGTATTTAAATAACAACACTTCCTGCCTTCATGAGAGCACTGACGGAATATGAATAATCGCCCCAAACTTTCAAACCACTTTGGGTTTTTTAACAAACGATGATGACACATGAGCTCAAAGAATGTTTGAGCCGGGACAGTTGCGTTTCATCTCGGATGTCTGAATGATTCAGTCGTCTGAGCGCTGACTAAACCGAGTGCGACGGAGCTGCGAGGAGGGACGGCGGCCCGAGCGTCTTTCAGCGTTGACAGGTCCTAACGACAACTTGTCTGGGCCCATTTGTCTAATGACATGTTCTGCTTTAAGAAATAAAAGCTCCTGTCAGGCGGGTCTGAACTGAGTGCAGTTTTGGTTTATTTTTCCTCATATGCAGCTAAAAATGACCAATTTTACTACCCCACGTTTCCCTCAACCTCTGGCAGACCCAGGCTCAGGGAGGCGCAGCCATCTGCCATGACCGGTTGGGGCTGAAGGGAGGACGACAAGACAAAAAACACATCTATGGTATCAATTTGAAAACCGTACATCACCTCATTCTCGAGTTATGTTCACAAAGTTGGGTGTCCACACAGCAAGGTGCATATGTGCAAAAGTGCACAGAGTAAACTAAAGCCTAAAGGTGCATCCACATAGGACATCTCTTTGTAGCTGATGGTCACTCTATTGGAGATTTCAGGCTCCAGTTGCCTGGGTAACTCTGTAATGCATTTACCACCCCTTTATGTGTCGGTCAAGGTTATCTTAATTCACTTCAAAGTGCTGAATGACATTGACTTTCTCTGGTCTCCTTACACATGGACAGCATGGGAAGTCCTTGCATGTAAGTAAGAGGCACACATAGACCTACATGAAGAGATCTCATTTCTTCATAAACTGAATTTGCACCTGGACCTCACTCATCACAGTGATGAACAGGTAGAAAGAAAACATGACATTTTGACCGTTTTACCGGGAAACGCACAAGCGAAACAAAGTCCATTAAAGCGGCTCTGCTGCTTTAATGGACAGTCAGTCATTACAGCGAGGTAGCAAGCACAATGCGCAGCACTGACACTGGCATTGGCCTTCATTATCAAAGTGAAGAAAAGGTAAATTACAGGAGAAATGATTATACACGTGTTTAATACCAGGTATAAATACTACTCCACTTTCCAAGAAGAAAGTATTTAACCAATAAATGCTGAGCTAAAATTCATGCCACAGTCGTTTCCAATGCTTCGATATTTCCTGTGTTCTATTGTAAATAAAATCTGGTTCATAAAAATCTGTAAATCATTGCATTCTGTTTTTTAAATTTACATTTTAAACAACATCAGCTTTTTTTGGTACGCCGTTTGTATTATGCCAGTTTAAAAATAAATAAATTACTGTCAGTTTAACTTTAATCTGTATTTAAAGTAATTTGGGGGCTTATCCGGGATTTATGCTTCTGCGTTAACAACAAACCCTCCACCACAACTTATGCCAGAAGCTGCCGTGCACTTCCCTAGAAAAATAACTGTGCTGAAGGTATCACTGTGACTGGTCCATTCAATACTGTTGTTTCCTTCAACTTTTTACTCTGCCACCATTTATGAAAGATACTGGAAGATAATGGCTTAACTTGAAGAGGGAAACCACAATAACAACAACCAGTATTTCAGCAGCAAAACTGCAGAGCTACACATGCAAACCATAAAGGCGACTTATGTCATACATTGATTCAATGCAAGAATAGCAAATAAGCTATAAGCTGCCACAGATGTCTCCCTCTGATGAGGAACGGAAGTCATCAAAGCCACCAGTTTGTGCTGACAAAAACAGAAATCTTACAGTTGGTTAACCACTGCATCAGCCGGTTAGTCTGTTTGGGTGCTTTTGGTATTTCAAAATATAATTCTGAATCATAATAAAAGTGTTAACACCAAAATCAGGAACATTAAGACCCAAACCACTCCTTTCGAAACCACCACTGACACAAACAGTGAGTTTTACCTGACAGAACATGGGAGTTGTTAGTTTAATTAGCATGACTTTTTTCAATTCACACCCAAACTAACTGCTTTAATAACCATAAATGCACAACAGCACAGACAAACCATCTGGTCAAGCCAGCAATAGATGAACCATTCCCATGTTTTGCAAAGAAAAAATACTCGTTTTGCCAATGGAGTCTGGTGGAGTGAAACAGCTTCCCTTCTTCATCAGAGAGAGCCATCTGTCGGCAGCAAAAGCAGTGATAATGTTCTAAATATAACACACATTCAAACCGACACCGATTCTCAAGTAAGGCCAACGCTGATGGTCAGTTGATGCTGACCATGTCCACAGCACCACGTGTGTTGAGTTTCTGCAGCAGTTAAAAGCTGAAGTGAAAACCGTTTAGTCAGTAAAGTCAGTGTGGTCCGTGTAAAATAAAAGAAAATATAATTTGTGGGTCATATTTTGATTTAAATAAAAAGTTCTTGCAACATCACACACCAGTCATTTTAGTCATAGTTTTCATCGTTCTTTTTTTCTCATGGAAAAGAAGACGATGAAATGCACTGACACTTTAGTCAGTGAATAAAAATATTAAAAAAAACCTAAATATTCTGGAGAAGCGAGACACAATCAGAACCAACCGAGTGGTGCAGAGAGGTGGGACAAGTTTAAAAGTGATCCAATCGGAAGTAATGTCCTTGCACAGTAAGGTTAAATATGAACAATTTTATGTGCCCACGGGAAAGGGTACAATCTGCCATGCTCCCCGTTTCTCATAAAAGTGCGACAAAATGTCAACGCCTAAGAGGAAGAGAAGAGGAGACATATGGATGCATTTCACAAAGAAAATAAGGCACTCACCAGTAAAACCATGAGAAACTTTCACACTTTATATTTAAGTCAACTGAATCAAGTTTAGTCTGCTATAATCTTTCGATTTTTAGTCGACTAAAACTAAAAGAATTATAAGATTATTACAGACTAAATTATGACAAAAATTAAATAAAATTTTACTCAAAAATAACACCATCTGCTACGCTCTAATAGCAGATAAATGGGCTGTTAAACCAAAACAAAGAGCTAACAGATGCTAAAAAAGATAAAGGAGAAGTTGTATGTCAGAGATGGGCGCAACATGCTCACCGGTACATTGTTGATCCGCATTCGACTCAGTGTTCTCCTATAGTAACTGAAGTCATTCTGAATGGCTGGATTTGTCATCTGCAAAACAGAAATATAAATATTATATATACAGATATATGTAAGCTTGGAGGCAATCTAATACAGAGAGAGGGGAGAGAGACAGCCTGCAGCCGGACATTCAGCTCTGGATCAAACACACCATCGTCATGACAGAAAGCTTTAGCCAACAAGGCAGAAATGTAGCTTTGGGGGGGAAATGACATAAAAAGAGCACTGATACAATTACTATTTTATGTGCTGAACTGGATTTGAATGTCTGACACTCATTCTGCCCCCTTTTACGTCCACATCCCTGCTCGCCCTGTCAGCAAATATTTGGTTTTTTTCCTGCTGCCGTGAGCTTTGGCTGTGGGTCTCATTAAGGAGAGGCGAGGTTAGAGTGAGCACAGGATATACGCAGGCTTATTCTCTGACGTTATGCACCCTCAAAGCCTCAGATAAAAGCCACAAGGCTCCATTAGCTCCTTTGACATGACTCCCTACAATATATGAATCATCTGGTTTTCAGTGTGGAGCCAAACTGACCACTTTTTTTTTTTTAAAGGTAAGCTGGCCAACCAGAGAGCTTCTTTTCAAAAGTCACCACAAGCGAGTGCTCGTCATGTGGCTAATTATCCTCATTCCTGCACGAGCTTGTCACAGTCAAAGCTGTGCTGACAGCATGCTAATCCTGCTACAATAGACTGGTACTCAGTCTGCGTCCACCGCGTCCACCAGGAGAGACAGGCTTCTTTGCCAGGGAGGGGCTGCACAGCACTCAGACACTTTAACTAGGTCAGAAGC
The DNA here is from genome assembly GCF_041146795.1 of Maylandia zebra. NCBI lineage: Eukaryota > Metazoa > Chordata > Actinopteri > Cichliformes > Cichlidae > Maylandia > Maylandia zebra. The sequence goes on from NC_135175.1 coordinate 24,985,968, forward strand.
CCGTGCATGGGTGTGAAAGATTGATGAATGGGCCTGGCATGCCACCTTGCACCCCCTACCTTCATGTTTTTCATCCTGCCAGCCTGGGTAGTGGGCACTAATTGGGACGTCGCTGCAAACCGCCTCAGGGAGTCGGGGAGCCTTTTTTTTTTTTTTTACGTTTTTGTGTCAAAGGAGCAGGGATGTGGGCCCAGTGTCTTACAAGATGAGTGCTCACACAATTATGTTTCTGACAATGGGCATTTGAGCGACAAACATGCTTCAATCGCGGCTTCGTTTCAGCAGTTTGTGTCCGAATTCAAACCAGATCAGACTTTTAAAGTTCCCTCTGCCTGTCGTTTATATAAAACCTGCCACGCTGTGAAAAACTTGGCTCGGGCAACAACAATTTGCAGACCTTTTTCCCCTTGCAATAACCCTTATTGGCCATTTCACTGACATCCACAGTATCATAAACAGCAGAGCAGTATCAGGGCTCTAATTAAATGCTAATCATGCGCTCACTGGCGGCAGCTTAAACTGCACAGAGCTAAGAAAAAAGAAAAGAAAAAAATCAATCCAGGGGCATCAGTAGCTTGTTGGACGATTGAGAGCAAAGCCTACAGAAGCAGCTAAAATTTGACACTTAAAGAAATAAAGAGCCATACTTTAAGCTCGTCGAAGCGCAGCGTGAAGTGGAGGATCTCTGCGAACTGCTTGGCCAGCGCCTGCTCCCGCTCCAGGTGTTGAGTCGGGTCGCTGTAAGTCTCGCTGGTCAGAGCACCCAGGAGGCTGTGCAACGCTGCCTCTGTTAAAAAAAAGACAGACATCTGTGGTGAACCTGCATCGCTGTCAGAGGACCTCGATTGGGCTTTTACTCGTTTAATGAAGAGCCTGACAAAAGCCTTGAACAGAGACAGTTTAGCTGATGTGTGTAGTCTTCCAGGTCACCACTGAGTAGTTTTACATTCAGGTTTTTGCCATTCAAGCGCCAGGTTAACAGCTCAGGCAGCACTATATGCAAAAATGCAAAGGTCAGGGGAAAGAAGAAGTGCTGCATGTAGCATGGCAGAGTGATCAATATTCAGGTTTGAAAAGGAGAGCAGGGCAAGAACAATGGAGGAAAACATGCAGCTGCAGCTAATAGTTATATTCACTGTATAGTAATGGTTAATAGCTCAGTTACACTAAAGTAAAAAGAGGATGCCACAGTAATTTTATTGGCAAGATACATTTAATTGCATGTAAACTCAATGTGCTTAACATTTAAAAAAAATAATAATAACTGTGGTTGCCCAGAGATTTTTCACATCTGTCAACCTCTGGGGAACCACATACAGTCACACAGGTTGATAACAATTGGTGAAGATTTGCAAATATCTGCAGACAGGGTCAACATAGAGAGACAGACAACCATTCACACCTATGGGCAATTTACCAGTTAACCTGACACCACTAATTACATGTCTTTGGACTGTGAGAGAAAGTCGGAGTACCCAAGTATAGAATGGTTTATAAAGCAAACCATTCTATATTGTGAGAGGTTTCTGCTCTGCTGATTCCGTTATATGTGTTATATCACTGTAAACTGAATAGCCTCACATTTTTAGAGAACTTGAAAAAAAACAAACATTGAATTTCCTGCAGTTCTGGGAAAATGACAAGCTTCTGTGACTCTTTAATTTTAAAAAAAGCTAATACGTGGAAAAACATTTTTCCAATTAAATGATAGAAAAAATACTTAAAGAGTCCTAAAGTAATACAATTACATAATTACATGAGTTAAGTCATGTATAAGTGGAAAAAAGAAAGAAAACTCGAGTCTTTCTTCGTCTCTTTATTGTTGGGCCTTGTAGGAGGTCAAGGAGCAGCCTGATACGTGACCAGTGCAGGGTGTCGGCAGGCTGTAGCATCCTGATTAAGACATAGACAAATAATGAGGCAGCGGTGGTGCCCAAACTGCCCAGGGCCCAGTGCCAGTCTCAAAGGGGGGGGAAGGGTGGGGAGGCCTTTGAGAAAGGAGAAAGGGGGGGGGGGGGGGGCTTTCCTGCTCACATGCAAATGAGACATGGGACTAATTATCTCATTGGCATGAAATGGGTGGGGGCAAGATTTCATTCAAGCAGGATTACACTCATTGTTTTGACACTAAGTAAATACAAAGCCTGTGCCATGCCGTGACATAGCATACCCACGGACCAATGATTAAGCATGCAAGAAGAGCATCGGCAGGGAACCAGGGAGAGGGAAATGTGGCGAACAACTTCCAAGCAAGTCAAGTTATCAGACAAACAACAATTCAGACACATAGTTCTGAAGAAGAAAAACTAAAAGAGCTTTGAAGCCCAGAGGGAATTTTATTTATAGATGCAGACAGTGCTTAGAATTCAGTCTAGAAGCCGAAGGGAGCCTTTAGTAATGATATAACCCAAACAAGCTGAACATCTGATGCAATAAGCTACCAAATGGGCACTTTAAATAGACTTGTGTATTTTACAGTTACTGTTGATTACAAATGACGATGCGCATGTCAGCGTAACCCAGGATCAGTGTGATTCAGACAGCGGTCTACTTAAAATAATCTGAAGATGACTTTTCGAAGGACACAGAGCTGGCAGTGCAGTGCGGTAAATTGAGCACGTCTGCCATTCAGTAATGACTCCCATCTGCTTGGGCTAGCGTTCGCAGCGAAGCAGCTGATTAAAAATGGCCTCAGCACTGCAGCCCCCCCCCACACACACACCCCCAATCCTAGTCAAAACAGAAGTTAAGATGGAGCTGCTTAAAGGCCCCCAGAAATGAGCCACTCTAGTATGTTGGGAAGTCGTGCGAGGGCGGGGCGCTGGGAGATGTCTGATCTCGTCAGGTCACGGCGGAGCAGGCGAGCAGAATGCAGGCATGTAGACTGTACTCGCTGAGAGGGGCGGGGCCAGATGACAGCGGGACTCAAGGACTTTTCTAGATCCTACTTTTTCCTAGGGGACAGACTCGAGAAGTTTTCACCGTTGTTAAAAGGAGCAGATCTAAATTTAGGTATCGACAAAAGTTCTATGAAGATCAGTATCTCAAAGCTGTGGCTGTTATGAAAGAACAAGCTGGAAGGGGATAAATGTTCATCTATGCCATATGCAGAGCCTGCTACCCGAACAAGGTCTTCAGCTCTACAAAAGAAAACATCAGCTATTGACATAACTGAACAATTAAGCGATTAATCAAATTAAAGTGTATTAAACAGCCGGGTGCAGCTTCTGGGGACTACCTGAGGGTCTGGGGAAGTCCCCAGGTTCCTCCCAGTCCTGTTCTTGTGTTTGCATTTGCAAACAGGAACTCCTGAGTGAAGTAACAGCCAGCAGTTGGTAAAGCAACAACACCTCTTTTTGTGGTCTTTCATTTTCTTGTAATCCTCCTGTAATTCTCTCTATACTGCTTTTTCTGTGGTGGATGCTATCAGCAGGTTTTCTCCTTCAGTCCTTCAAGATCAACTTTTTTTTTTGTTTCTGTTTTCTTCCATTTTTAAAGGCTAAAATTTACGTGTTTTGTCTGATGTTTTATCCATGTTTACACGTTCCCCCTTTTTTTTTTTTTTTTTTTTTAAAAAAAAAAAATCGCATTTGCAGGTGCCATATTCATGTCTTCAAACTATCCAGGCCCCCTAAGTGTGGACCAAACATTCCATCATCGTTACTCTCATGCTGGAAAAGGCTTAAAAACACACTCAAAATAAATGGAGTGCTACTTTTCACAATTACTGGATCCATAAAAAAAGCATGTCCATAAACATAGGAAGTTTTTTTCAGTCTTTAATAATGCATAATCTGTGGTCTATGACATGGTTTTCTTTCTATGGTAATATTAAGATGTCACCTTGGAGCTTAGGTAAGCTAATTACCTGTTAAGTTTCAGCATTATAATAAAAATTAATCCAACTATGCACAGTCCAACTTTTGCCACTCCTAAATTTTTGACTTCTGGTCAAAATCTGTATAAAGATATGAGCTTTGAGTCTAAAGGTTTGTTCTAAGAAATGTACATTTTTATACTGAAGCCAACTTTAGTGTTGGTGTAGCAGGATATTACTGTCCCCGATATACAAAATTTGTGATTTTTTTTTAATGTTATTATCTATTCTTGTGACAAATTTTAGGATTTCCCATGTATACGTCTGGATTTCAGTGCAGTAAAACGTGTCCGCTCATTCCAAATGCATAGGTTCTCCTCTTTCAGGGAGTCCTGTTTGGATATCACCATCCTGGCGCCTGAAGCCTAAAATCCAGGCAGGGAAATAGAGCAGCGCTCGAGACTGAGATTTGACCTACTTTGTTACATAACAGCCATCACCAGGCTGCCGCCGCCACTGTCGCCCACTGACTGCCTTCTCCACCGCCACTGGGATTATGGGGTCAAAGGGGTTGAGGGCACTGACGCATGCCGGGTCCCCTCCCCTCAAGCCTCAGGGTCATAAGAAGATCAGGGAGCAGTGAGCTTACACCCCCACCTTGAATCCATGCTAATAAGACCCTACAGAGGTCGATGCACAGTGCAACGCAAGCAGCATGTTGAGACGGTAGCATGTAGGCGGGGTTCAAAGCACGCGTGTATAAGTATGTGTCGCACGTCTTGTGCAGCTCAGCAGCAAATCCTGCCGATGCAGAAGCGGACAATTAATGTCGCGCTTACATCGGTATGAGGTTGCTATAAAATGCCTTGCACATGAAGGACACCGGCTCTCCCCGTTAGTCATTAAGACAAAACTGCACAAACGTTTCAGCAGCTCACACTAATCTACAATTCCAAGCGCGGTGTCGCACACAAGATCGTTTTAGCTCTGAAAGAAATCTCAGAGGACACCTGAGTTCGCTCCACTTGAAACGGTGCGTGTCTGAGGCTCAGTGATGAAGATCTCAGAAGCAGTGATGTAATTTTTCCTGGCCTACATAACACGGTTACTGTAGAGACGGCGCAGACAGACGCATACCTAATCTCTGCGAGAACTCGTAGAACTTCTTCAGCTTTCCCACCAAGGGGACCACGGCCGCCCACGCCTTCTCCTGCAACGCCTCATCGTTTGGATTCTGGATCGCCTGGAAAGAAATACATCACGGGTGTCAAACTCATTTATGCTCATGGGGCACATACAGCCCAGTTTTATCTCTGGGCTGGAGCAGAAAAACCACTGGATTATAATGTAAAAAAGAAAAGAAGGGGGGGGGGGACCCTCTTTCTTTTACCGTAACGAAATGTTAAAAGAAAATGAGTCACATATTTACAAATTACTTGATGCCTCTTAAGAAAAATAAGAGCAATCTCAACGAGTCTGTGTTTTTCATATTTTCCATTTTCTGTCATTACATAGAAACAAAGCAGGTCCTTGACAGACCACTTTGGTGTGGTACAGCAGGCCAGAGGTAAAGTCTTCATCAGTAAGGAGACAATTAAACTGATCAGGGCTCTGGCTTGGATGAAATCAGCAGTTACAGATGCTGAACACCAAAATGAGATACGAGAAGCTGAAATTAAATAAATTTTAACGGTTCATTTGTAGGTCGAGTCTTTAAAAACAGACTGAGGCTAAAAGACAGAACTGATTTAATGGCCCATGAAGGTCATTCCTTTGATCTTTGAATCCAAAATTGATCATCTGCTTTATTCTGCTCATTTGTGTTAGAAAAAATGATACAAATTCCTAAAGCAACACCTGATAAAGGACAAGCGACACCTCCACCACCTCATAAATGCACGTCTCCTTGTAATTCTGCATGAGTGTGTCCTGCGATGAAGGGGTGGATGAACGTACCTCTCGGATGTCCGGCCCCGCTCCCTTGTAGGCCTGCAACTCGTCCAGGATCGCCTTCGCGTCCTTCAGCACCACATCCACCTCTTCCCAAATCTCTCGCTCTGCTTCTGTGGGCTGGGCATCTGCAGAGGACACGCACCAAAAAAAAAAAAAAAAAGAAAAAAAAAAAAGGACCAACAACAAAGTCAGCTGGGCAAATCTGATTGGGATCTCATCCATATTCACACTGACTCAACATAAAGTAAAATACAGCTCTAGGACATCTACCACACCCTCAATATCACAGAAAGTTTAATGAGCAACTTTCAATTATGCAAATGAAAGTTCAGTCAGATAATCGTCTCTTCCCACTGCTTCCCATTAAGTTTTAACACCACCCACTTTTCCCGGCCGAGAGCAGGGAAACAGAGGAAGATAAGAGAAGACGAACAGAATGAGTTATCTCAAAATTTGTAAAAGCTCCAGCCATACAGTTTCAGGGTTTTTATTTTGGCTAACATTATTACCAAATGTAACAGCATGGCATGGAGTGTGTGTCTGTATTAGTGTGGGAAAATGCAGTCCTGGAGACACAGCCTGCAGTGGGAACTACCACAAAAAGCAGTTTTAAGCAGGTGCTGGCAGGTGTTTGTCTGCCGGCAGACAGTTTTGTTTTATTTTTCCCCCACCAACACAAAAGTGCTGCAACCACACAAGATCCAGCCACAAGACTTCACAGGTGTGTAGCTGACATCAAAGTCATGGTAGAGTTCGTAGGTGGGTGCAGTCCGACTGAGTTAAAGGTGTAAGAAGTAGGCAGACTTACAGGCCAGTGCCATGTTCTTTTATCATTTAGAGAAGGAGCTACACCCGTTTTATCTTCAAACCTGCTTTAATTCTTCACGGCACCGATTCAACAAGATGCTGGAAACATTCCTACGAGCATTTGCTCCATATTGATGTGACAACATCACGTCAATGGTTCCGGCAGATTTGTAAGCTGCACATTTGAGGACATAACTCTGTCATGTTCAAGAAACCAGTTTGAGATGATTTGATCTTTGGGAGATGGTTCGTTTTCCTGATAGAAGCAGACATTGCACAAAAGATAATGAGAGACAATGGGGTCATAATGGACATGGTCAGCAACAACACTCAGGGAGGCTGTCGTGTTTAAATGATGGTACTAAGGGGTCCAAAGTGTGCCGACAACATATCCCCTCACCATTACACCACCGGCCCAGACTGAACTGTTGATACAAGGCAGGCTGGATCCATGATTTCATGTTGTTCATGTCAAATTCTGACCCTACCATCAACATCTAATGACAATTTTTTTTTTAAAACTTATCAGTCCAGGAAACATTTTTCCAGCCTGTGTGATCTCTAACTTCATTTTAAACCCAGATGTTGTAGCTTGCTGCTTCAGGGTGCGTTCAGAGATGCTGTTCTGATCCTCGGTTTGAACTTTAGGTTGTCTTGACTACTTGTCCAAGAGCCCTGAGCTGCTGTCATGTGATTGGCTCATTAGACATTTGTGTTAATATGCAGCTAAAGAGGTGTAAATAGTGAAGAGGCCAGTGAATATGAACCAAGCCATGGATCTGGAGAACTGTTCATAAGGATACATTTTATTTTTAAACATGAAACTAGTTAAAAAATAGTTTTTATTCATTTTATTTTAAAGTAGTTATTTCTATTTGCTCTTCAGAAATAAAATTTCAGCCTCTAACAGCATTATTAAAGAAAAACTTCATACAGCATTGCTCAGTATTGTAAAGCATTAGTTGTATATAAAACGGTGGTATTCTTTCAGTATAAAAACCACCTCCAAACACTCTGAGCTCTATGAGAAGCCGTTTCCTCTGAAGGTATGACTGACTCTCTGGGTTTGCCAAGTGTGAGAATAGCACTGCACAGGTTCAAGCCACGCTGAGGGCCCTTAGGCTACACCACAGCCCGACTTCAGTGCTTTATATTTGGGGAGGGGGCACTGCTGCACCTCTGCCCTGATTGATATTCTGCACACATTCCAGCATGGAAAAGGCAGGTTGATGGAAAAGAGCAGCAGCCCTAGTGGTAGATTTGATTCCTTTTGCCGCTGGGAGGAACAGTGTAAAAGATAAGTGGTGGTGAAAAGATTTAAGTTTTGGAGTTTTGGAGCTGGTAATGTTATGGTAAAATATCCATGTGATCCATATTGGGAGAGATGTGGAGAAATTACTTAAAAAGAAAACTCACTTTCAAAATCGAGGAAAAAATTGGGCTCCTGTTCCAGATCTGTGCATGTCAAAACTTTCAGTAGGTTCCCCATGTTATGATACCTGTTGAGAGAGAAAAAAAGAAGAAGAGAGAAATCAATAAAAAGAGAAGAAGAAGAAGAGTGCAGCAGTGAAGTGAGCAGGTGGTGATGCATTGTTGTATCCATGCACCTCACTCCCGCTCTGCTTCACTGCTCTGGTGCCTGTATGAACTCAGTGATACCCCAGATGTGCCCACCGTTCACATACACCAGCACTCCCCTCGGACACTCCCCAGTGTGTGTTTCCTGCACCCAGGCTCTCACCAACCAGATGTCAAACCAAAAAAAGGCCCCAAAAATAAAAAACAGTTTGACTTCTGCTTTGCTAAACTTCTTCCCAGCATTGGCAAACCTTTACGGGCAGCCGCATGCAAACTAATCCATTTTACCATCGTCCGCAGGGATATCGCTCATAATTTATGTTATGCATGAAGTATGTAACTGTTTGCTGCACAGTGCATCCAATCAAACATTCATAAAGGCCTTCTCTGTTTACTGTAAGTGAATCAGACTTAGAGCAGTACTAAGAAATTCACTTAATAGTCTCTGCACAATCAGATAATGCAGCTGCCCAAACATCACATTAATATTAAATATGCCTTGGCAATGCAAACATGTACGATGAATGTGGTACAGTAAACAAAACACTTGCACTGTGCTACAGCAGTAAATATAAGGCCAGAATTACAGTTTTGCAATCCATAAATTTGCAAGTTGAGTGAATTTCCTCATCAGACGATGACTGCGAGGCTCCGTGTCTACCAGGTTTGGACCACCTGGATTTGTCCACAAGATGCTATGCTACAAGGCACCAACCACAGCCTCGAGAAAACTACAATAGGATCGAGTACTTGTCTGTGGTGTCTGTAGAGAGTGTAGCTATAATCCCAGCCTAAGACAGCAGCATGATACAGAAACCTAAAGCATATATTTTTTTAATATTTATTAACCAGTGACCATTGCACCTTTTTAGAGCATAAGGCAGGGGTGTCCAGCTCCAGGCCTCAAGGGCCAGTGTACTGCAGGTCAGGTTAGATGTGTCCTTGATCCGACACAGCTGATTTAAATGGCTAAATTACCTCCTCAACATGTCTTGAAGTTCTCCAGAGGCCTGGTAATGAACTACTTATTTGATTCAGGTATGTTGACCCAGGGTGAGATCTAAAACCTGCAGGACACCCCTGGCATAGGGTATCAAAGTGGACCTCTTAAGCTCATTTCTAGCTTCACGTTTGGACTCCACTGGAGTAGCTTTGCATGATTCGTGGTTCAAAATAATCCTTGGGTCAGTCTGAAACGAGCTGGTTTAGCTTTCCTCCCTTTAAGTTTCTTCTGATTCGCTGCTCCCCATTAAGGTTTGAACAGCAGCTGTTTAATATGATCCATATAATCCATCCTTCCATCAAACAAAGCACAACAGGTCATTTGTACATCTTCTTCATGGTTTCTAAGACTAATAAACTGTACAGGACAGGCACCAGTTTAGCTCACAAGGTGAGCAGGCGACCATACGCCCCAAGGCTGAAATGCAGCAGACCAACCAGAAGCTCGTGCATTTTCACCTCAGTTGCTCTCTCTGCTTTCCTGACCCACTCTCTACTAAACTGTCTACTAAAGCAAAAAGCTTCAAAAACCTCTACAGAACAGAAAGTGAACCAGACAGGATCACAATCGTGGTCCAGCTAAGAACGGGAACCAAATCCAAACAGCATCCCTCCAAGTTTGTCTCTTCCTGTGATCAATGCTGCTTAGCAGTGTTTCTGACAGTCACATTACACAACAATGAGCTCAAATTCATTTCAGTGGAGCTTCTGCACACCTGAGCCACGTGCAAGCTTCTTTTTTTTTTTTTTAAATGTACTCTGATAATAAAACAAACGAGTTCCTGCTTAACTCATTCACTGCCAGCCATTGGCAGTGAATGAGTTAAACCCATTGACTCATTCACTGCAATTGACGGCTATAGACGTCAATGGCAGTGAATGAGTTAAAACCTAGGTGTGCCAATTTCTTGCTGTACAGAAAGCTGATCAGTGAGAGTCAAAGAATTTGGCCTGTAAGCAGAAATAATAACATCATTGATATCATTAAAACTGATCAATGGTCAGCGTGGTCAGTGTTGAGCTTTTTGTTTTAAGTGCCTTAAACTATTAAGATTAACTGGGTAAACAGATGTTAAATGGAGTACAGATAGAGCAGCACCAAAACCAAAGCAAAGCCTGAGCACAGAATCTGTATTTGCAGGGACATAAAGACACCGCAGTCCAATTATCCAGAATTGAGATCAGCTGGAGATTTCTGCACCAGCAAGGATGGTGGTTAACTTCCAGGAGATAAATCTCATTTAGAGACAAACTTTTTAAGCTAGCTAACCAGATTTTACTGGTTATTCTATTAACTTAAAGTTTCAAAGGAAAATGTTAATTCTGCTCAAAAAATGAATATGCCCAAAATAGGTGACCAGACGCATTTGAAGACAGGAGCTGAGATTTGTTTAGAGACTTGCTACCAGAAGTGAGTCATACTTTTATACAACTACAGCACCAGGGTTTCTGATCCTTGGAGGAAGATGTTTTTGCCACACCCGTAGGAAAACCAGAGCACTGCAATACAATTATATGTTTAAGTTTTGTTTGCCTACAATGGGCAAAAAAAAAAAAAAAAAAAAAAGGAGAGCAGGACAATGAAAAGATTTCTGTCAAGTGTGTTTCTGGAAACAAACTCCTAACTTTACTGCAGGTAGGCCAATCAAAGTCACACAAATTTACCAGTGTGCCCTCACTCACTGTTAACTGGAATTTGTTACCACCCAGTATGATTTATGGTTATTTATGTAGGGCCTGTGAAAACGACCCAGTTTTTGTGGCTATGATGATCTTCAAGTGCTTTGCAGGTATGAGGAGGCGACGAAGACCCACACATACAGTATATATACTGTATATGTACACACACACACATTCTCACAAGTCAGCTGCGAGTTGTGCAATGAAAAGCGACACCCTTGCGCCGCTCTCTGCTGTCAATCCTCCGACTCCTCGAAAGCGCAGAGCTACAGAGGCTGACAGACATTTGATAAGTCAGAGATCTGCTACAGTTTGTAGAGAGAGAAACGGTGGCAGCCTTAGCCCTCGGTGACGGGGTGGAGATGGACGGGCTTTGCGAGAGAGGGGTCGGGGCAGAACAGTGACGCAATTCAATTTTGGCAGGCAGATGTCACCTGAGATGAGTGGCAGGTGAAGAGCCAAAACGTTCGAGCGAGGGTCTGCAGAGACGGGGGCAAATCACGCCAGCGCAGGTGATTCTGGAAGACAGGGAGGTGCTGCGACAGAGCAAAGTACGCACTCAGCAGTCAGGAGCAGAGGTTGAGACGGGGCGCTTTTAAAATGCATGAGATGCATCGTGTAGGGAGGATTCTTGAATGTTGAAAACCGAGCACTGGGTCATGTCCCTTTTTTTTTTTTTTTTTTTTGTTTTCGAAGTGCGATGAGCAGACAGTTTTTAAATGACTGAATGACGAGTTGAAGCTGAATTTGTCCAAGTCGTCATTTGCCCTGTTTTGTTTTTATTTAGTTGTTTTGTTACAAGTAATAGATTATATCAAAAAATAAATATTTGGTAGTAGGAATCCTAAATTTAACTTGAATATATTCTAATAAATATTTGGTGTGCATTTAAAATGAGCTTCTCTCTGATTTCCTGTGCATCAGCATGAAATCAGTGGATGAACAGTGATATTTTTTTAACTTTTATTTACTTCAAAAGCGCCTCTACAAACTGTGTCACCAGCCAAATCCACAGACCACCTGCAAAGCCCCACCTGCCTTGTCCGGTCTCATCAAACTACCCTCCTCTAATGTGACCTGAATGTCTGACCGTGCCAACGCCAGCACCTCACTGGCTGTCGGAAAGCGGCACCTGATGCAGCCTCGGAAAGCGATGAGAGCTGTCACCGACTTCACCCTGCTGGATGATGTGGGCACTACCCCAACACCATCTCCATCATCATTATCTTCTACTGCCACCTTTCAGCTGCTCGCTGACTGGGCAGAGCAGCCTGGGCTCGCAGCGCTTCAACGAGGGCACTGGCAGCCTTGCAGGCCCGGCGCTGCTCCCCTGTGCCGTTTAAAATGAGGTCATTTAAAGGACGGGGATTTGCGTGGCTGCGTTTCAAAGTCCACTAGAGAATCTTAAAGTCCAGAGAAAAGAAAAAAAGAGCAAATTAAATCTGTCCATTATGCAAATTTCTTCCACCAAAATTCATCAAAAGAACCACTTACAGATAACTGACTTTGCTGTTTATTTGGACTTTTTCTTTAAAGATGTATTTCCAACAATTTGTGTAACTAAGTGTAACTGGTTGCTTAGTGATAGCGTAGTGAAGAAAGTGCAGACACTATATTAAAGAGAGTTTGAGCAGTACCCAGCAGTCCTGGCATGTCCTGGGCACCACAGAGAAGCCGACGACAATCTTGGTGTTGTTTTGAACCCCCCTGCTGAGACATCGCGTGCTCTCAATGAGGGTGGGAAGGGAGGGGAGGGCTGCCTCCAAGGCCAGGGGGCAGAATCTGACAAGCTGGAGCCCGCGCAGCTCTCCCATTGGCTGAGCCGGCCTAACCAACAGCTCGCTGTATCCATGGAGTCGAAAAAAATTTGGTGCCATTGAAAAGAATGCAGCAGCCAATCAGGTTCGAGCTCCCGGTGAAGAGCAAGTACAGTAGTAGTAAGACTTGAAAGCGCACGAATATATTAATACAGATGAGGTAATGCGCCAAAAACAGCGGATTAGCAGGATAGTAAAATCAACTACAGATGATGGAGAAGTGTCTGAACCCATCTGTTAGTGACTGGATTGGATGTGATTTCATTTTTCTGTGTAGCTCAGCAAATTCTCTAATTTTTATTAAAGATGAAAATCTAGTTTTACTGCTGAACACGTGCAGATCGTTGCAATAAAAACACGATAAAGGCGGACTTTCACACTGACACCCTGCCATTATTCCAGGAAAATGTCATCCGACTGAAGCTACAATCCAAAACAAATATGTGCAGATTACAGACGGTGGAGGGAGGTTCAAGCCCATTCGGTGAAGAGACCAAAACAGTGCCACGCCCATGCAGCAGCCTGACCTCAGAATGGCACTGCCTTTTTTTAAAAACATCTCCCAGCTCTGTGCCTCTCCATTTAATAAAAAGCGGGACAGGGCTGAAACCGAGCACTGCCGCGGCCATCCTTGCAGAAACGGCTCGGGGCAACTGGAAAGCTGGCTGATGCGAGGGAGGGATAGTGCTGACATTCCACTACTCGGCTGCAGCATGAGAATCCACGTGTCCCGCTGCTTTACTATGGAGGGAAAAACAACGCCCTCCCTTCCCCAGCCTCCGTGCGGAGCGTCACGTGGGCTCTGCCGTGGACGGGCTGAGAGCTTGCCTGGGGTGTCTGTCTGTGTTTGTGTGTGTGGATAGGGGTAGGAGTGGGGGTGGGATGGGGCAAGGCATGTGTGTGAGAGATGAGTGTGTTTATGTTTGCAATAAACACAGCCTGTAACAGGAAATGCAGAGCTCATTTTGATCAGGGTGAAATGATTAAAATATAAAACAAATGCAAAATAAAAGTGCAGGTATGGACGCGTGCTGAATATTATTGCGTGCGTGGAAGGGGAGGGATTTGAAGCGTCACACTGCGGCAGAGGCGGGCAGAACTAGGCAGCTTTAAACTTGACCTAGATTCCCCGGGTGACACGCCACATCGCATTAGCCCACTCGGCCAGACCTGGACCCGCCGGAGCTCGCTGACACTGGCCTGACTCGACAGGCAGAAAATGGGGGAGCACTTCCCAAATGGGACTGGCATGCGTCCCCATTTCCCCCTAACCCCCCCCCCTCATCTCCTCCTCACCCCCCACCCACCCCAACTATCTCCTACCGATCTCACCCAGCTGACTAAAAATTGCTTGGGGGGGTGCAAGGTGACGAGAAAAAGGGAGGAGCAGCGGGGGCAGGCTACGATTTGTTTGTTTATGTGGGTGAACTCTCTGAACTCGTAGCCACGCCTCTGTATTGTTGCACCCGCGTAAACATCGGCTAATACCCCACTCACCCAGATTCGGGGCAAATCAAAACAAACCTACAGGAAGACAGACGGCGTCACTTGAGGTGACATCCGGTATCGGCCGTCTCGTCTTTCTCCAGCTAAAAACATCCCCTGTCGCCAACAGCTGTAACGAACTCAGTTATGAAAACTGCCGTTCTGTCCAGAGAAGCAGATCAGAGAGGAAGGATGAAAGCGGGAGCGCCTCATCCTCTGCTAAGCGCTGCTTTCTGGACGGCACCTGATGAAAGATGGAAACCATGGCAACAGGCAGATGCACCAGAGTCAGCTAAAACGCGGGCTTCATTGAGCTCTGTGGAGAGGCTCTTAGTGCCGCTCTTCAGTCACACCAACAGACAGGGAAGAGAGAGAGAGAGCAGGGCTCACAGGCTGGATGATGTTAATTTCAGATCAATCCTCCTTATTTTAAAAATATTCAAATCAGGAGGCTCAGTGACATTTGCATCATCTTTCATATAAATTTACTTTTTCATTTTCTGCTCCATCCACCTCAGAGCCAGGCCCTTCACACCCTCCCACTCTGCCCTTGAGAGTCCTCTGACTTCTTCCTGGTATGTGTGAGGAGATCATTAACAGGGAGTGGGGTTAGCATTGACTCGCTGTCCTGTTCTAAGTGCCACCTCCCTCGGGGCATCTGCCTCCTAAATCCATTCACATACATTCTCCCTCGTTCCTCTGCAGAAACAACGCCCCCACCCCACCCTAAACCATCATTACTTGCCTGACCTTTGACTGACTCACCAACATCAGCAGCATCTTTTAATCTTACTTACAAAAGCATTCGGGAAGAGATGAATTTCCAATTTAAGCCTAATTTCAATTTTAGAATCAAACATAATCCTTGCATGTTTTTTCCTCCTGCAGAATATTACCCCAACAGGATTTTGGGTGGGGCACAGAGGAGGTTTGGGAGTGATGATGAGTGTCAGATTGTAGAGAACTGACATTTATATTGAGTAGGAGGCGAGTGCCATCTGGAGGAGGAAAGCAGCTGTGCAGAGAAGGCAGGAAGGATGAGAGCCACTCCCAAAGCTTGTACCGGCACATTTATGCATCTTTTTGTTTACTTTTACAAATGCAAACAGGAAGTGGGAATATTTACAATAAACTGATTTTACTGTAAACTGTCTCTTGATGGAAACCCTGCAGAATACTTCTGCAAGGCTTGCAAATTTCATTTTACTAAGTTGGAGAGAAGGTCTGATGCCAGATCCAACAGCGCCATCCGGTGTTAACAACTATTTAAGGCTAAACGCTCCCATATCTCTTGGGGAAAAATGACACTATTTCCATTGACAAGAAATAGAAATAATATATGTCAGTTCCAAGTTTAAAACTAGCTTTCCACATGTTCGGTTTTTCTGGCGCATATGGCCGCAGTCTGCGAGCTTCCTGACGGAAAACCTGGGCAGGAAGTTACACGGCGTCAAGCCTCCAGCGGCATAAATAATAGATAACCTAGGAGAAGCTGGGGGCTTTTAACTGACATAACGAGCCACTCTACATATTACACCCTTTCAGACGCATCATCTCAAATGACCTAGTCAGAGGGTGGGGTTGGCTGAGAGCAGGAGGCCAGAACAGCTTCCATATGCTGAGTCAGGAGTGGAGAAACTGATATTCATTCAGTATGTAATAAATAAATAAATAAATAAATAAATAAATAAATAAATAAATAAATAAAAATAATAATAATAATAACAGCTTATTATGTGATCTACCAGCTGAATCACTTAAACTAGTCTAAAAACAGCTTCTATCTGTAATTTAGTGCAAGTTTAGAGCTATATATAGAAGACAATTACACATATTTTGCATTCATGTCCATAACAATAACACTTCAAGGCTTCACCAGCTGGGGGCAGTATTGATCCAATTATAAGAGCCAAGAACAGCTTCATCTATGGCTGCCACCTTCCCCCTGGTTTAAGCAGGGTTAATCCGCCCTTCCACACAGACCTCAGGCTGCTGCATTAACTCATTCCCTTTCTTCACGTATAGTCCATCACATGTTTGTTCCCCTGCACCGCTGCAGGGTCGTATACTGCACAGCAACCAAAACAGCAACTGTTCAGGCCGATTTAAGTGAATAGATTTGAGTCTCAATAAGGCACTGCAGAAGCATTAGCCTATACACACACGCATACACACTACAAGCCTCACATGGGGACACACACTGACTTAGCAATCCTATATATGAACCACCTGAGGCTTAGCTGTCAAAGCAGCCTAGCATTCCAGCTCCACAGCTGAGCCAATCAAATGATAGCTGTGTGGCATGGTAACAATCTCCAAGGAGACACAGAGGAAAATACAACAGGGATGGGCACGCATACGAGCAGGGAGAGATGAACGACACAGCACTAAAATATTCGTCTAAAATCACCAGGAGTGAGTTTGAGTCCACAATTGACCAACTACTAAACACCGTCCACCACCAGAGCTGCCAGCTCATCACGAGAGCCGTGACCCCGTGCCCTGTGGTTATATAAACACTCTGGCCTTGATGGGGGGGACAGGAAGCCGGGAGCACCTACATTACTCAACTCCTTTTTATGGCCCACAATGCATTTCATTTCCTGTGCCAGCATTACACATACACCCACAGCACTGCACATTAGGACTATAACAGGCATAGGTGCACCACAGGCGGTCTTACATAATGACATGTCTGTATTTGTGCACAGAGAGCTACTAATGCTTAAACGTCAATGAGATGAGGTGATGGTTGTCAGAAAAGTAGGCTGAAATTTTATGAACGCGGGCCATTACAGCAGTAGCTCTTCCACCAGCAACAAGAAGATAAATGGTGAAGATTTTCTAATTATTTTTACGAGTGAATGCACTTTTATGCTCAGAGATTTGTTAAATTGGGATAGTCTGAGGTGAAAAGACACAGAAACTCAAGCACCTAGTGACCTGGCCTCAATTTTCCCTTAAAAATGTGCTTTATAACCAATTTTCCCTGAGATCTGGCCTGAGAATGCAAAGTATGCCACTTCTGTTTGTGATTGAAGCCAAACTTTGTAATAGAAACAGCAGCTAACTGAATTTTCTCCCACCTATACTGATCCCACATTAGCATGGAAAAAAAAACAAAACACTAGCAGTGGAAAGAAAGCAAAATGAACTGACTCAGCCTCTATTTAGGGAAATGCTTCCATTCAATTCAACGCGCTTCAGTATGTGCCAATGACCTAAACAACTGGAAAAATATAGTTACACAAATGAATGACGGCAGTATTTATGATGATCTCAAAAGCCTTTAAGCACCTGCAGTGAATGCAAATAAGGAAACATATCAGTTGTGAATATGTGCAGGTATAAATAGACATGCAAACAAAATAACAGCAGATAAGCAGATGGTAATCAGGGGTGGGAAAAGAAAGATGCTGAGGATAAAAATAGCTTCAATTTTTGCATTGATGAAAATGATGCACGTGTGCAACTTGCGGACTTTGAGTGGGAATTTTATACTGTTCCAATGGAAATAACCACAGACTAGCGTGCAGTATGAGGTTCAAAGCTAATATAATCATTGAGCAGTCTGACTTAGTGAGCACTGTCCGGACATGCATTTGCTTTGCAGAGTGAATTTCCTGCTTTGTGTTTACATGTTGCCACAACACGGCACAAAGATTTGT
This sequence comes from Maylandia zebra, assembly GCF_041146795.1. Lineage (NCBI taxonomy): Eukaryota > Metazoa > Chordata > Actinopteri > Cichliformes > Cichlidae > Maylandia > Maylandia zebra. Next base: position 25,003,775 of record NC_135175.1, read on the forward strand.
CATTGAAAGTTTAAATTATTATGAACCGTTCCAGTTTTTTCCCTATTTGATTAGCACATCAACAGAAAAGCATCTTTTAGGACTTACCAGCAGTGGAGCTGTGTGTCTGGCAGGAGCAGGGAGGCCCGGCCTGGCAGGTGGCCCCGGGGTCACAGTCCTCCAGCAGAGGTCAGCCTCTGAAACAAAGATCAACAGCAACAAAACATAAAACTTTACAATCTAGAGCTTGAAAAAAATCCTAAAAAACATCCGCAACTAGAGATAAGACGTGGCATCACTGCTCCTCCTGCAGACAAAGTTCAACTAAATTATTTGAAATGCACCAAAAAAACAAAACAAAAACAACAAAAAAAAACTCCACAGCTAAGCAACTATTTTGTGCATTTTGACTTTACCAAAATTGGACAACACTACTGTTGCACACTTCACACATACTGGTTACACCCTTTAGAAATGACTGCCTGTCTTTGGGTTCCCTTTTAAAATGAGCTGTAGCACACAAAAAAGGAAACACAGCACTATGAGAGAAAATGCAAACACAAACAATAGGCAATAACTGGCCTGTTCTATCCTAATGCGACTACCTTGAGAAATATGGGCCAGAGTAAGTGAATTTTTAGAAAGGAGAAAAAAAGAAGCATGGAACAAACAGAATTGCATGAAAAAAGCACACCACTTCCTATTGTGTAACACTTCCTCTGATTCACTTCAGGTTTTCTACAAGACTCCACGCTTCCTCCTGTAAGAGGACTACAGCACAACTCACTCACCCCACTCACGTTTGAGTCCTTTTATTGAGATGTGGAAACGCCTAAACCCGCCACATTAATAAGAAATCGAAGCGACTGAAACGTTTAGCACACGTTTTGTGCATCTGGTTGGTTCTTAGGTCTAAATAAGAAGAGAATAACCTCACGACTCTCAGTTTCAAGATTCAACAGTCTCTGCAAGCCACAAGCTCGTTTCACAAGTCATGCAGCCCTGATTGAGAGTGCACGCTCAGTAGACTGTGAGACCATTAGGACCGAGGCAGCTCTCTTCTCGCCAGCCTGCATACAAATGCACAGCGGTGGCATCAGTGCTGGTCATGCATGAATGTGATCAGACTTCAAACCCCAGAACCACAAGAACAGTGAAGCCTGAGAGAGACTTGTTGAGCAGAGGGCAAACGTGATGAAATAAGACACTGTCAAAGGGCTAAGCTACACACGAGAAACCAGAGAAGAAGAAAATAAGACTAAACAAGGAAGATACATTCTTGTGAACCTGAAAAAAGGGGGTGTAACAGCCTCTCCTATTTTACTTTTCTCCCCGTTAATGTAATGTGACTTGCTCTTAATCCAACAGAGCTGACATGCCATAGGAAACATTTGTAGCAGGGCATCATGGGAGTCCGCTATGCATCTCAAACACAGCTGGGGTCACAACATACAGCCAAATCATCGCTTGAATATCGCTTGAGGTTACATTTAAGCCTACATCATGCAGAGCAGTATGTCAGCTGTGGTGCTACAGTTAAGGTTTGGTTCTGTAATATCAAACAGTGCAAGTCAGCTGCTGAAGACACAGCATGGCAGGATATTTACATTACAGCAGAGAGGCGTGGCAGTAAAAAAAAAGACAGCATTTTGATATACTGTTAATAATAATCAAAGTGTTTTTATTGAGTTTTCAGAAAGCATACCATTCATACTTGATATACTGTTAGACTTGTGATTCTGCACAAGTCCCACAGACTATTCAAATTAAAGTTCCATTAGTCTTGCCATTGTAGATAGACTTTCATGCAAAATGTAATTAAAAATATTAAAACAATACTTGAGGAATAAGAAAATCCAACTACTCAGAAGTCTACTGTGCATAAACTGCTTCCTTTAAAGTCTGTGTATGCCAACTGTTCTGACTTAATACTAAATCAAGCCACGTCCTCCAGGCTTGAAACTGCAGTTCCTCTAACAGCCACATGTGGCCGGCCCCATAAGTGAGTTTAGTGATCCCCATAGACCAGGGGTGGGCAACTCCAGGCCTTGAAGGCTGGTGTCCTGCAGGTTTTAGATCTCACCCTGGGTCAACACACCTGAATCACATGATTAGTAAGGGTGCAACAATACACAAAATTCAGGGTTGGTTCATACTTTGGTGTCAGGGTTCAATATTTTTTCGATACAAAAAAAATGTTCATGCCATTTTAATTTATTGAAATTATAAATATATATTTTAACTCAAAAGTACAGTTTTTAAATTGAATGTTGCTGAAATAAAGTAATAAAAAAAACAAATTTGATCGAGAAATCACTCATCTTTGGAAAAGAGTTTATTACAGAGAAATGGCTCGTTCCAATGATGATGTCAGTGTAAATGTGCAGTCATATTCCCACTAGTGCTGTCAGCGTTAATCTCGTTAAAATGACATTAACGTGGCCATAACGCAGCAAATCTCCGTTAACGAGTTACCGCGGATCGCCCTGTGCGTGGGGCTGGACGGCGTCAGCACGTTAACGAGCTAACTGCGCTAACGCACTAGTTGCCACCCATGTAATTGAGCATTGCGTGGCACATCAGACATACTGTTTTAAATTTGTCCATGACGCGTTTACCATCAGGGTCATACTTCACATGAAAACCAAAATAGTTCCAAAGGCCAGATCTGAATGAGGGTGGGGGAGGTTGTTGAGGCAGTTGCCATGTTGCAACTGCGCTGCGCTCAGTGGATCTGCGCTCGACAGTGCAGCCTAGGCGGAGTAGTCGAACGCAGATCCACTTAGCTCTCAACACAGACAGCATCGTCAGAAGAAAAGTTGATAAAATAAATTAAAAAAAAATTTTATTGTTCGATACCAGTATTGTTGCACCCCATAATGATTAGTTCATTAGCAGGCCTCTGGAGAACTTCAGGACATTTTGAGGAGGTCATTTAGCCATTTAAATCAGCTGTGTTGGCTCAAGGATGCCCTCGAGGCCTGGAGTTTCCCTCCCCTGCCATAGACTCATGTTATAATCGCCACTCTCTTCATAACAATTCTAGTGAAGTGATTTTTTTTTTTTTAATCACTTCACAACCTTGATACTGGAGTTGCCACATGTTGATGATAAATCAGTGGGTCACGTAGTTGTTAAGTCCATGTACTAAACACAAAGTGCAGAGGGGCTTAACCCAACACAGATTGTATTGTCTGATCGTGCTAGTGGATGGAAATTCATTTCCATTTTAAGGTAGACATTGTACAATAATACAGAGAAAATCCCAGCAATCACATGATGCTCTTTGAGCAAGCGCTTGGTGACAATGAGAAGGAAAAACTCCCTTTTAATAGGAAGAAACCTCCAGTAGAACCAGGCATCATCCAACATATCACTGTGGTTGTGTTAGAGCCAGAGTTGTGACTGTACAAAACTTCATCAGAATCCATTCAACTGATGAGACATTTACATGTGAAGAAAGCACTGGAGTGCAGGCGAGCTGCTAGCTTGGCTAAAAAGTCAAGCACATAGGTTAGATGCTACTTCATAGTGCTTTGTTACAGCTAATACAATAAATACGAGGCTGCCCAAGCTCTCTCTCTCTCTCTCTCTCTCTCGCCTGTAAATTAAATCAGATTATCCTGGGGCAAATGACTAAGATCAGTTCTTCTAACCACCACCATGCTTTTGAGGTGCATGGCTCAACCTGTGAGTGCAGAAGTACACAGTCATTCACTTGAGTGCTGCTGCAGGAAAAGACCCACACGATGAGCTCATTCAGCGCACTCAGGCTGTGTGTGAGCATGTGTGCGAGCGGTGATTCAACTTTGCTCACTCCTCCAAGCAGCGTTTAAAAAAAAAAAAAAAAAAAAATAAAATCAAAGCAATCAGAGACAAAACAGTTAACCGATGTGGGCGTTTCACAGTTTGGGGTTTTAGTCACCTCAGAGGCAGCTACGCTTTTCCCAACAGGTACTTCGTCCGAACATGGTCAATCTAAATAAAACCAAGACAGAAGGAGCGGCTAAATGCAATTTTCATTACACTCCAGTTACAAACATAAACAAAAACTCCAGCGAACTACATGCTGGAGTGGCATGGCAACGAGCTTTCTCCTAACCATGTGCTCACTTCCTGCTCCTTCATTTATTTCCTTGTTTTGATTATGAAAAAACAAAAAAGGGGGGCAGGGTCGCTGCATACCAGAGCTGGATTGGTCTGTTCTGCACAGTGTATAAAATATTACAGTTTTGCTGTTGGATCACAAAAGCTCCAACAATAAGTGCTTGTGTAGCAAACTCATATTGGACTGTGCTCTCTCGGATTGCAGGAGCAATAAGCTAACACACCGTGTACACTTGTTTGGCTTTAATTCTACTCAGCCACATGAAGGACTCAATAAATGTGGGACAGCGTGTGTGGCCCTGATGCTGTGTGCACTACAAACACTAAAACATGTGCTGCATAAGGTAATCAGTGAGATTTGGAGCACATCGGGTTGTCATCCACATGGATAAAACCAATTTTGAGCTTCAGATGTTTCAGTTGTAAAAGAATATTTGAACTGCCTAAGCCATCGGAGGCCTTTGTGTGGAGCTTGCATGTATGGCTCTGCCATATCATACCATTCACGGTAATACCGGTATAATGTTGGGCAACGATAAGAAAATGAAATATCGCGATAGAATATGGGTAAAACGCACATGCGCAGTATCTTTGTTTTCATACGCACATGGCAGAAAAAGCATGGCGGAGAATGAGAAGGGCGAAAGCGGATCGTTGAATGAAACGGATGAACCAGAATTGGTTTGTAAAAATGCTCCAACTTCAGTGATGTGGAACTGGTTTGGCTTTCGTCCATCAGATACACAACAAAGCACTATTTTTGGTAGAGCATGCTAGCGGGCCGTCGTTATTACCATGTTTTTTGGAAAATACGGCACACTTAAAATCAATCCTTTGATTTTTCTGAAAATCGACAGTGCCCCTTATAACCCCGTGTGCCTTATGTATGAATTCTGGTTGTGTTTACTGACCTCGAAACGATTTTATGTACACGGCGCTCGAAAATCTGTCAAATGTTTTAGTACGACTTTGCTAAGCTACGAAGCCGCACCGCTTGATGGATTGTCGGAGCATTACGGCTGTCGTAGGCAGGAGCTTCGGAGTGATACGTACTGTGCTTCAATATAGTATTACAGTATTGTGTGTGTATAACCTCTTTTTAAGTTTTGTGGATATTATACATGGTTATGCTGAGGATATGTCGGCCAATTTCCACTGAAAATGCCTTTTGGTTGAACTGTCAGCGAGGAATTTGCATTTTCACTCTTAAATTTTTATATAACTTTAATGCACATAAAAAAAACAGCTGCTTGTTGAAGTGAAAATACATTGATGGGGGTTTTTTGGGGGGGGGGGGGGGGGGTGCACTAATAAAGTTGTGGAGTTGCAAAGTATTTTTTCTAGTGTCAATTATATCGTCAGTTATATCGTTATCACAAATTTTCAAATGTCTATCGTGATAAATATTTTTGGTCATATCGCCCTGCTCTACTTGCATGTTCTCCTCATGCCTTCATGGGCTCCATGAGGGTACTCCAGCTTCCTCCCACAGACCAAAGAAATGCATGTTAGGTTAAATGGTTAAGTCGGTTGTAGGTGCAAATGTGAGTGTGTTGGCCCTGTGATTGCCTGTTGACCTGTACTGGGTAACCCCACCTCACACCCAACAACATACGGGGATAAGCCCCAGTACTCCTGCAACCCTTAACTGAATAAGTGCTTAAGAAGTTGGATGGAAAGTTAACAAGGTGTAGATGGATTTTTAAATACTTACAGCTGTTTGAAGGACTTAAATGGGGATTTTTTTTTTTTAATACAGAGTGATTAAAAAAAAAACACAAAAAAAAAAACAAAACACACAACTTGTGATGTGCTTAGAAACCTAGAGATTTTAAACATTTACACTCAACATGACATTTGGGTCACCGACATTATGTGATCATAAGCTCCAACTTTCTTTCCAAAACTGACAACACCTCCAATCTCACCTGTGTAGTGTGTTTTACAATACTGCAGCTGTATGAATGAAACTTCAAAGGCGGATGTTTTCTTGTGATGATGGAGCCTAGATGGAAAATGCTGGCTGTGCAGTCGAGGAGAGAGAGAGAGAGCGGCAAAAGACTTGTGAGCATCTCCAGAACCAAAATGAAGAAAGTGACACTGGGACTTAAAACTGTCCCTCACGCTGTTAGCTTCGACACCTCTGAATAAATCTTCCATAAAAACTTGGGTTGTCATGACAACTTGTATTCCCCTTTCCCCTCTGGCGAGCGAGAGCTGAGGACTGACGAGGGATATCGGCTGTGTGACTGAAATTACTGAAGCCCGCAGAGCACAGCGGAGCCTCTGTGGAAAATCATTTCATTAAGCAATCTCCCACAGATCGCTTACACGGGCCGGAGATGCTTGAACTGAAATGACACAACAAATGCTTGTTTAGGGCTCGTTCCTCTCTGCTGGACAGGAATATTTACACCGTGCCAGGGATCTACAGTCAATCACGCAACCAGACGCTGGCACACAGATCCATTATAAATGTCTTTGATACTAAGAAGATACTTAGATTGTGATTTTTTTTTTTAAATAACATAGATTTGATTTGAAAGAGTTAACAAGGGAACTGTTAAACATAATACTTGAAAGCCAGAATTTTAATTTTAAAAAAGCTGGTGGTACAAGATGGTATAAAAATAAAAAAATAAAAATTCTTTAAAAAAAGTTGCTGTCATCATCTGCACATCCTGGAGGAGAATCTTCTGTCTCATCACATCACAGAGATGTTCTATTGGACTGCGTACATCCCAACCAGCACCAGCCTGAACTTTTGATCAAAGGCAGCATGCTTTCATGTCCTTTGCACCATTTCTGGTGAGCCTGTGAAAACTGTAGCCACAGTTTCCTGTTAGTTGACATGAGGGTCACCCAGTGTGGTCTTCTGCTGCTATAAGTTCGATGTGCTGTGTGTTCAGAGGTGCTCATCTGCATACCTTGGTTTAAACATTATGTTACAACTGAGTTCAAACCAGTCTGGCCTTTCTCCTCTGCCCTCTGGCATCAGCAAGCCACTTTCACCCAGAGAACTGCTGCTCACTGGATATTTCTCAGTAAATCCGAGAGATTGTCGAGTGGGAAAATCCCAGGCGATTACCAGTTTCTGAAAAGACTCAGACCAGCCCATCTGTCACCAACAACCATGCCAATTGATGCTCAGTTTAAATCTGCTGCCATGTGACCGGCCGATTAGATATCTGCATTAATAAGCAGTTAAACAGGTATACCTAACAAAATGTACTTCTAAGCGTACTTCTAAGTACCAGGGTTTAATGCCAAATCCCATTAAACCCTGGTTATTATCAATAAAGTGTCATAAAATTTCTAAAATGTCCATTACAGTTTACCCAGAATCCAAGGGGACATCTTCCAATTACTCCTTTTAAGCCCCACACCACAAATATTCAATTTAAAATGCCATAAAACTGAGAAAATCATTTTTGTTGACTAATGGACTAAATAGAGTATTTTGGCTGAACAAAATATTAAGCACCATTACATTATTTCACATAAGGATGTATATTCAGATGTACTACATCAGGTTGAAGCAAGCAGGAAATTCTAGACCTGACTACACAATGTACAGGCAATTGGGGTGAAAGTGGGAGCGACTCGTTTTTATATAACAGCTTTAATACTATGTGAAATGGGAGGTTTGGTGCGGGGGCAGCACAGCAACACTTTCATGCAAAAACTGGATTTGTACCATGCTGATTTGCCATCTGTGGTAGCACGTCTGCTCTGAGCGTCTGCTGAAAATGTAGGCAGCCGCATGAGAATCTCATGCCTGTTGAATCTGACATGTTATCACAAAAAAATAAAATAAAATAAAAATCCCCACTGTGGCTTTTGTCATGAGTGAATATTTCTCTCAATGCAGCAGGATGAAGTGAAAGTAGATTTTCTCTAGTGTGAGCCTGAAGGGGTTTTCAGTGCATGAGTGTGGGGGTAGGAGCACAGTGTTTTTTCCTTCTCATTGAGTGAGCAGTGATATTTATTGTCTTAATGTGGTATACTACAGCCCAGTCTCATGGCAAGATGTCAATTAGGAAACTAATGTATTGTAAGGGGAAGTCTATCGCTTCTGCACCATGTAAGACACCAGACTCCTCAGAGAGGTCCTGTCACCATGGCAACCGATGAAACTAGCTTTGAAAAAGTGAGAACCACGGTAGTCTCACCCAAACCACGAGCTCTTTACAAACTTAATCAGCTAGTTTCATTTTTATTGCTAAAACCTAACAGTAGTTTTTCATACCTAATCCTAACCGAATAATTTAATACCTGAACCTAACTGACTTTTAGTTTTTGCTAAACCCAACAGAGTGCCTATACTTAAAGTCGTTTTCAATACCTTAACTTAAACAAGTCTATTTTAATGCCTAAACCAACATGAATAATTTAATGCCTTAATCTAACTTAATAGTTTTCCTTTCCTAAATGCCTTACCCTAGCTGAGTAGTATAAAACCTAAACCTAACTGAGCAATTTAAGTCTAAGTCTAGAACAACCATTTAATGCCTAAGCCTAGCCGAGCTGTTTTGTGCCTAAACCTAACGAGTAGTTTTTCCTTCCTAAACCTGAGTCGATTTTAGTCCCTAAACTTAACCGACTCCTTTCCGGTGACAATAACACTTAAAATAACACAAATCTAAGAGTAAAAATCGTTTCCTTGTATGACTCAAACTGTGGTTTCTGGTTTGAGCACTGAAAGCTATCACACACCACCGTCCCCCTCAGGCCTCAAATGTGACCTTTTTGCCCTTTAACAGTGGAAAATTTTACTTGGAAACAAATCATACATCTGAAAGTCTGTGTCCAAAAACACAACTAAGAATACTGAGAAGACTTGACCACTTAAACAGCAGTTTCTCATGGCAAAGTCCACCTCGCTTCATATTTCCATTGGAGATGCTGCTGCTGGTGCATACACCAAGCAGGAAATAGTGAGCATCCCATTAAAGGCCGTCAGATGCCTGCTTACAAGAGCAAAAAGAAAAAAAAGAAACAAGATTGCTTTCTTTTCTCATTATGTGCACGCTTTGGGCTTCAGATGAAGCAGGATCACAGACGGAAGTGAGAAAGTTGAGAGGAATGCTCAAGTCTACCAGCACAGCCAGCCCTGCAGATTAGAAACTGGCACACACACACTGACTCATAAACATCAGAGCCACATATCAAAAGCATATTACTCGTCCCCGCCAAAAGCTACAAACACAAACCAGAGTGAGGACCACCGCAGCCTCAGACCACCTTTCTGTGCTCATTTAATGCGAAATACAGTCAGTGTGTGTTAATCAGTAAACTATTAAATATATCCGTTTGCAGACTGAACAGCAGGGAGCATGCAGTGCCCTTTAACATCATTTGTAATAGTTTATTTAGGCAGGAGAAGTCCCTCGCCGAGGTCGTCTTGGCCAACACAGCAGCAGGAAGTGCATAAGAAACAAAGAGGTTTCAAAAGAACAAACCACAAAACAGTAGAGATAAAGTTCCAAACAACTGCAAGAAAAATAGATTTAGATCTTGCTCTGAATGAGGGGGCATTACAGTTAGGATTTACTACTAAATGACTCAAAATAAGTCGACAGTTCAAATCTAAGGACATGAGCCGGCATGCAAAGGGAGGAATACAATCACGTGTGATCAGAGGGTATATTAGACAACCGCTATCACAAAAGTCCTTTCTTTGTTAATTCCCAAATTGAAAAAAAATCCTTTAAACCTATGTTATTGTAAAAAAACAAACAAACAAAATACATATATACACACATATATATATATATATATATATATATATATATCTAAAAAGAATAATCAGAACGGTGTGAGATTTGGAAAAACCTTTACACTTTTTAGAGAATGAATACCAGTCAGCTAAGTCAGAATTCTCTACCAAATTTGATGCAGAAGCATGAAGGACCACAAGGTTTCACCCATTTTAGTCATAACAGTCTGGGTTTTTCCTGGCTCCATGTGGCCTGCGTGAGGAGGTGCCTGTGCACACAACCACAATTGGCCCCACATGTAATTAATGCAAAAGGTGCTAGTTACTGCAGTTAAAAGACGTTGATGTCTTTTTCTGATATTCCTTTGAACATTTGATAAACAAAGATGTATTGTAAGCTTGAGTAAATGTAAGTAAATGCATATTCAAAAATATATTGTTAATGGCAGTCCTGACTATTTTCCCTCAGTGAAAGAGCAAAAACTCTTTAGAGGGTGTCAGGTTTTTCTAGCTGCATGGAGGAAAACACTGAGTGTAATGGGGCCAATACAGTGCGTGGCGATATTGTATTGATAAAGGGACACAAAATATTGATATTTTATTAAATAAATGAAAATACCCTGGGAATAAGATGAAGAAAAAGGGCCCATCTCATGCACCGCCATCCTGAGATCATGTTAGCCAAGCAAACGTACATTAAGTCAGCGCAACCGGAAAACCATCCAACACTGGACACACTCAACTCAACAAAGCTACCTCCTAATTCAGAGCAAGCTAACAGCTCAGTCACACAAATAAAAATAGGACAGCAACCTTGCCTCTGATTGGTGTTTCTACTGAATCTTTTCACATTCTGAAAGACTGTGGTAACTAAATGCTCGCCCAGAGCTTGAGGGTGCTGCGCACTGACAACCACTTTTATCGCAAGGTGGCTGCACAGGTCACCTGGGCGGCAACCTTTCTGCAAACAGTCACAGTCTGACTTGGACCGACTGCAGTCACTCTGAGCGATTATAGAAGGTTTGCGAATACATGCGTTCTAATTTATAAATGCAGACGGATTGCCAACATGTTATGAGTCTTTGCGAACAAGCACAACTCGACTAAACCAGTTGCCAGCTGGTTGCGTTCTGGTTAGGTTCCTGAAGAACAGGAAGTTTACTGAGTGCAAATTTAATATTTACATGTGAACTTCTGTCCATGAAGACAGCAACAGATACGTGATATTTGATGATTTATGATTTATTATTAGAAACACATTGCATGTAATTGCTAACTAAGCCTATCCAATTGCAAACTGACTCGTATTAAGGCAACAGTAACACTGTGTTGGTGTGCTTGACAGTCTTATTTTGTAGCAAAAAATAACTCAAGCAAATAACTTTAGCTTATTGGACTAAAAATACTGACAAAGTTTAAATTTGAGGAGAATTTGCATTTGCAAAAATTTGATAAATTACAACATATTACTGCAATACTCAGCTTTTTTTAAGATGTCAAAAACTGCGATAATATTGTATGTTAGGCAGGTTACCAACCTACGCAGTGATCCGAGCAACTTTTAAACAAAGTGCATGGTGTAAGAATGTTGGATTTATAATTTAAGTGTCTTTAAACACATAAAACACATATGTGGGGGGGGGAAACAATCTTAAAATTGAAATGCTGAAGTCTGTGGCTCCTCTGGATTAAGGCCATGTCATGATAATGGTGTTAGAGCTGAATGCTGAACATGCCAGATGAGTTCGAGGAAGTTAATCCCAAAAACTGCACAAACAGCTTAATGCCAGAGAAATGGATCAATACAACGCTTTTCTGCCAACCGTGCTCGCTGCGCTATTTTAAAAACGAGTGCTGGACACAATAAGACGAACAGCACGGCAAACAGGCAAATACTCGTGAATCTTTTCTGTGGGGACTGTTTTTGGCGGTTATTTGAGGGGACTGCGTTGGGTTGTGTGGTGTTGCACAAGTGCTTGGGTTATTGCCTCCTTTAAGCTTAAATTACGTTACCAAACCAGAAAATAATCTTGCGCCGCTTGGCTACGTGGCCACAGCAAACATGAAAAATGCTCGGACCAAGTTGTCACTGTGTAGTAAATAAACATGTGTTGGGCTGCCTGTAATGTCACAACACTGCTGCAAAAACCACACAATGGTACATGAGCTGGACGTGTTACAACAATGACTCAAAGATGAGGAGATGTTCAGTGTGTTCAGCGTGAGACGATCCACTCACCATCAGAGACACTCTATATAATACAGACCGAGTGTCAGCATACTGAGAATAACTGCAGTAACCCAAGCTGAAGCCAACAGGTGTGTTTGAGGGAGTGGGTCCTGTGAGCTCTACAATGTGGGGAAATGTAAAGCTATCAGAACAGTAAATATAAAATATATAATATTGCCCTGGCTTTGAGTGCAGGTCGGTCTGTGTGATGACTGAAAAGCTCGGGAAGACTCCTGGAAACATTATAAATAATTAAAACTGACCACCATTACATTCTCTCTACCAGCTGTACCGTGTACAACTATCCGAACAACATTTGCCGGAGAAAACGTGGAAAATCTCTCCTCACGGGAGAAACGTGCACTTCTTTTATGCAGGCTTTGTTTATCTTTGTCTTATTATATTCTAAGGCTATCTGCTGCTGTTGACTACAAAACTACATTATTTTCCAAATGCCTATTGTTCCATTAACACAAGATTAAACCCGCGAAAGTCACCCCCAGGGCTCCTAACATTTGTTCGATTTGCTGCTGACACGTCACAGTATCCAGCCCACATTTGATTTCTAAGAAAAGGTCATGCCTAAGCACACCTGCACGCCCGTACCTGCAGGATTTATGAGGGAAAACACGCGGCCAAGTCAACCATATTTTCTCATTCAAGACTGTGAGCATTTAAAAAAAAATTTAAAAGCTCACATAAACAACTTCCTCCACACAACATTTCACTTTGTTATCACAAGCAGTCTTTTCTCCCCGCTTTTACACTTTTTGTGACAGCAGAAAGATCAAGACAATAAATAAAAAAATAAAAATAAGGAGGAACTGGCGATGATCCCAGCTGTTCACACAAGAGCAGCAAGGGAAGGAGACAGGGCGCAACAAGTTTCACCTCGTCTAACATCTCACAACTGACTGTGGCAACACTTGGGTACTGTTGCGTCCTCCAGTCAATCTTTAGAGGTCTAAAACATAAAAAGAGGCGATACTTGATTCAGTTTCCATCCCTTCTCGACCTCATATACTTGTTTTTAAGCCACATCTGAGGTGCTTTTGACACAAGGGGAAAAGTCACAGTAAACATCTGTGAATTGAAGTACGAGTCTGCAATATCCGGTTGGTATGCATGACTGGTGCCATCTGAAAAGATAGTGGAGCAACGTTTTACATGTCTAACTAAACTTGGAGGTTTCTAATGTGCAGCAGGAGTGAGACCTTTGAGATAAATTTAAAATGCACTAATCAACAAATCCATCCGTCTGCACACGTTTCACTTCCACTTTCGGTAGACTTTGAGCGGAAAGGAAATTGTACATTTATCAGTGCCTTTTCTATATGCGGCGGCATTGAAAAATGGATGCAAATATTTTACTTCTCAGCTAAATGGGCTGAAGGGCTTTTTCTGTCTCAAAATGTGCCTGTAGGAAAACGTTACTATACAGAAGTCTGTGCAGGTTACTCCTTCCTTTGTCATTTAAAATAAATAAATAAATAAATCACATTGAAGGCCTAAATTTTTAATACACACTGGAAAAAGCCTTATTGAGAAAGCCCTAACACTCCCATCTCCACTCCCTTTTAGAGCCACACATGGAGGGGAAAGTGATACTAAGCAATTGTGAAATAAAGTATGAGTCTGCAATATCCGGGTGACGCACTGAAGTGACTTGAGCCATCTTTAAAGATGGTGGAGTAACTTTGTGCATGTCTGACTACACTCAGGGGTTCCTAAATTGCAGCAGGAGCGAGCCTGAGACCTTTGAGACGAATCTGAAGTAGGACATTGCACTTTCCAAACACTGTCAACAAATCGTCTGGATGTTTCATTTCCACTTCTGGGCAGACAGGAAATTATATACTGTGGTTATACTGAAACACTGATGCAAAGATTAAGCATGCAGTCTACAGAAATCCCAGTGCTGGACTGCAAAAAAAGGGTCCTCATTTTCAGGTACTTGATATTACTTGGCAACTGTAGTAACTATTCATGTAAGAAACCTCTATAAAGAGCATATAAAGCATGCGGTGACTTCAATTAACCAACAGCAGGTCTAATTTCGGACTTTTGCAGGTATGTGTATACTCTGCGGCTGCTACTGCTGACACTTTATATGAACTCCCAGCGCTTTGAAATCAAGCCACAGCTTTTAAAATAAAAATATGACCGAAGACAAACCCAGCCCTGAACCTGCTGCCCCATCTGTCACTGTGTGTGCATTTCCTTTAATGAAGCTTCATTTGCTGCCTGCAAGCGCGCAGTCCTAATCCACAGCCATACGGTCCGTTTAAAACTGTGCACACACGCCAAACACAGCTGATAGCCTGGTCATCGGTGAAGTGCTGTGGGTCAGGCATGTATCGCTCAGCGTCTGTGGATGAATTAAGGGAAATCCTGCTAAGCATCGGAGCCTAATGCCTCCTGTCTGAGAACCAGTCCGTTGTTCTGAAAGGGGAAGTTAACGGTACACCGAGGATGTAACACCGTCATGCTCGCATTTACCCCTCCTTTTACTTTAACGCCAACTTAACCCTACCTAGGTTTGAGTTTACCTGATTTTTTTTTTTAATTCAACAGTTTTGCCTTCGAGGAGCAAAGTCTAACACTCAGAGCAAGCTTCAATGAATGGCATACGGCGGACAGCGAAGGTGACTAACAGAAAGGAAAGAAAGAGTGCGAATAAAGTAGTATTTTCTTTGTGTTTTACCTTGATGCTCGCGGAGAAACACGGCAACCGTCGGCTGGACACCACGCTACAAGCAGCGGTACGGGCTCAAAGAAAGGGAACAGCGATTTGCTGCCGCTGTTTCCGGGTTAGCTATCCAGCGTCAAACGATAGGGGAGTTCGGTTTGTCCCACCTCTGAGCGCGGATGGGGGTGAGTTGCACACCTTCCTCCCCCTCCAGAACTGAAAATAGATGCGCCCGGTCAGCGGACACGCGCGATGCTGTGTCAACGGTCACCTCCACTTATCACTACTAAAATAGATTTAATGGAACCCACCGCCGCGTAAGTTAGGCCTTATTAGACAGTAGACAGTGTTTGCACTTAGTTCTTCAATCGGACATCAAAGCTGAAGCCTTTCTACCGACGTGCCCTTGGGCAATAAACTAGCATAGCGCCTCTAGGTGACGCTGTTCTGTTATTTCGCCCCAGAATCTATCAGCGAGTTTTAATCCTCGATTTCCATGCATGTCATTGAAATTATTCGTGCTAATAATGACGCTGACTACTTTAATTCACAAAATATGGTGAATATTGTCTGTGGTCTTTTCCTTCTGTCTGGCAGTTTCGTCTTCAACATCCTTTTCCCGGTATATCCACCGTCCCTCCTCTGCACGTCTCTCTAACTTTGTCTCCAAGCTCAGCCTGAGCTGTCCCTCTGACAGGGGCGCGTCCAGATTTTGTTTTATAGGGGTGGCCATATGCTGGCCACTAAGAATATTGGGGTGGCACACCAAAAACAGATTTTCCAGTTGTATTATGCTGTTGCCAAATATAGGTTACTTAAAAAAAGTTTATATCACTGAAAATGGGTACATATGAAAACCAAATAAGATTTTCAAATCTATAATAATCTGTTTTAAGTAGGAATAAACAAGTTAATGTTTTAACTCATTGTAGGGTGTCTTCTTCTCTCTTATGGTCCCGTTTATTAGTATTATTACCAACACAGGACAGTCCTGAAGATGCTAAGTGAAAATCATCTTCAGTTCTTCCTTCTGCCACCCTCTCCAAACCATACAGCACAGGAGGTCTGCTATCCTTCTCTCCTAAACCACTCTGATAACTCATCTCCACCCACTGAAGATGCAAATCTTTTAAAAGGCTATACATACACAGATCAGGCGTAACAGTACGACCACAAAAAAACAGCCCTGACCCATCAAGGCGTGAACTCCACTAGACCCTTTAAGGTGTGCTGTGGTATCTGGTGCCAAGATCTTAGCAACAGATCCTTCACGTCTTGTAAATTGTCTTGTAAGCATCCCACAAATGCTTGATTGGATTGAGATATGGGGAAAGTCAAAATCTCAAACCATTCCTGAACCATTTCTTTGCTTTGTGCGTTATCCTGGTGAAAGACCCGACTGGTCTGCAGTAGGTCATCTGTTGGATTGAACCACTTCACTCCCCACATGGATCAGAGAAGGCTCTCTGATCCATGTGGGGAGTGAAGTGGTTGCCCATAAACCTGTTGTTGGTTCACCACTGTTCCTTCCTTGGACCGCTTTTGATCGATACTAACCACTGCAGACCAGTAACACCCCACAAGAGCTGCAGTACAGCTGCAGTAATTTGGTATATACTATTGGTATAGTTTTTTCCATAATCACAGTAATATATATTATTTTGATTTTTATTCTCTGTCATCATTCACCTGCTGAATTCTCACTGGGTTGTGTTGACATTTAAATGGTCCGTTGACCCACTTTCAGGCATTTTTTTTTCTCATTGTGGAAGGAAAATGGCCTGAAAGTGGGTTGACACGCCTTTATGCAAAAATAGATATCTGAAAGGTATTTAGTATGTGAAGTTAAAATGAACTGAAATCGTTCAATTCTGTACCCTCAAACTTTGGACCATAAAATGTTTTTTATGGAAACTGAATCTGGTTGATTGATGATGAACTCGGGTCTTGAAAATTAAAACAAAATGCACATATTAACAAAAATATTTTCTGATTTATAATTAGAGTACCATCTGTAAATTGACTTTCTGCTGATATTTTTGTTTCTGTGGTACAAATTGTCATATTTGCTCAACCCAGAATGAAAGTTGAATTTTTCTGACTAAGAAATTCTTATTAAAAAGGCTTCCACGTGCTTTATTTTGTAGTGTTGTGAAATTCATCTATATATCATTTAGAAATTGTCACTAATTATCTTTTGTAATTTGAAGGTTTTATTAGTGTGTGTTCAATAATGGGACTTTGCTGGAGTGCTGGAACTTCTTTTTCATATTTTAACTAACCAATACTCAGATAAATCTTAATGTATTTGTCCCAAATTACAGATGCTGATTCATTTGGATGATAATAAAGTCCAGTGAAAAGTTCATGTTTTTATTTCTAGTAGTTTTTAAGATATTCACGTTCAAACACTGGAGCAGATTTCACTGAGCAACAAAACATTAGTTTGATTTGAAATTAAGTGAGCTAAAATGTTTAATGATTTATAGTTATTAAAACAGCTACAAACATGGCCTATGAATGGTTGGATCAGCATTATCCCTCATTGTGATTAAGCTCAATACATTCAAAACATCAGCTGTGCTTTTCCCACTACACTTCAAACCAGCAGACTCTCAGTATGATGGATTTGATCTGTTTTGTCATTATATTTTTGACACAGATACTAAACGTGCCCGTTATCTGTTCAGTTCACTCTTCAGCAATCAGTAAGTGAGACAAGTGTTGAGCACGCTCCAGCTCCAGAGAAAGACTCACCTGGCTGTAATTTGAGCTCATCAGAGGAGCCATGATGAGGCCCTAAGAGAGAAGCGAGTGTAACGGTCTGTTTCTGCACACTGATCAAAAGATTGCGCTGAAACATTGGGACTTTAAACAAAAATACAGATTACAGTCACAAAGCAGATCAATATATTCTTTAAACTTCAAGCTTTAAAGCCACTTTGCCTTTAAGCAGCATTTATTTGTCATCAAAGTGTGACTGATCCCAATTAAGCTTGATTAAGCAGCACACCTGTCTTCAGTTATGCATCCTCTGGGGGCTATAAAGGCTCTCCAAAGAGGATGGCCAGATCCATTTGCTAGAAAACAACAGTTTCTGAAGCTCTGCAGCGCTCTTGATTACGTTTTGCAACGCCATCTCCAACCATGGGAAAAGAGAAGACTCATGTTAACGTGGTGATTATCGGCCACGTTGACAGTGGGAAATCCACCACCACCGGACACCTGGTCTACAAGTGTGGAGGAATTGATCAAAGGAGGCTGGAGAAATTTGAGAAGGCTGCGAATGAAGTGAGTAAAAACAAAAACAATTTCTGCAAAACTTCCAACTTTTCAAGTGTTAAACTCATTCTGCTTGACTTCCAGATGGGGAAGAGCTCCTTTAAATTTGCCTGGGTGCTGGACAAGCTGAAAGCTGAGCGGGAGCGAGGAATCACCATCGACATCACGCTGCTGAAGTTCAACACCCAGAAATACATCATGACTGTAATTGATGCTCCGGGCCACCGTGACTTCATCAAAAACATGATAACTGGGACGTCACAGGTAGGAAGTACACGCGTGCTTGAATATCTGTTGCTATGAATGCTGCCTTTTCCTAAAGCTCATATCATTTCAGGCTGACGTTGCCCTCCTGGTGGTCTCTGCAGCCAAAGGAGAGTATGAGGCCGGCGTGTCTCGGAGTGGTCAGACCAGAGAACATGCCTTGCTGGCTTATACTCTAGGTGTGAAGCAAATCATAGTCTGTGTGAACAAGATGGACCTGACCGAGCCACCTTACAGCCAGAGCCGCTTCGAGGAAGTGATGCGAGGGGTGAGCGGCTTCCTCAGGAAGATTGGCTACGACACCACGGCTGTGCCCTTCGTTCCAGTTTCAGGCTGGACTGGGGAGAACATGATCACCGCATCTCAAAGGGTAATGATGTTTTCAGGCTTTTTTTCCCCCTTTAAACCCCAGAAGTTGGCTTGCAATGCTGTAAAAGTGACGTCTGCACAGATGCCGTGGTTTCAAGGCTGGAAGGTGAGACGAAGGGAAGGGAATAAAAGTGGGAAGACGCTGCTTGAAGTCCTGGACTCTATTCAGCCACCTGTGCGCACAGTCAACAAGCCACTACGATTACCTCTGCAGGATGTCTACAAAATTGGAGGTGATGTCAATCGCTGCTTTTGATCCCATTTTCTCGATTTCTTGGTCTGAGCTCAATTACAGCTTCATTTATGAAAAATGCAGTAGAGGAAGTACAGTATTGTTTTTGGAGTAGAAAATGTCTGTAAACATGCTGAAATTGAAGTGTTTCTTACTCCTCCAGGAGTTGGGACGGTGCCAGTGGGTAAAATTGAAACTGGTGTCCTGAAGCCTGGCATGATGCTGACGTTCTCCCCTGCCAAGCTCACTGCAGAGGTCAAGTCTATTGAGATGCACCACCAGGGGCTGGAGACGGCTCTGCCCGGCCACAATGTTGGCTTTAACATCAAGAACGTGTCCGTGAAGAACCTGCGGCGTGGGGACGTGGCTGGGAACGCTCAGCAGGATCCTCCTTCAGATGTTAAAAGCTTTGACGCTCAGGTTGGTTCACTGCAGGAAGAAATTGCCTCACTTTTTTGGTTTGTTTCCACTAAACCTTGCTTTTGTCTTAGGTGATAATCCTGAACCATCCAGGGAAGATCAAAGCAGGCTACTCCCCAGTTCTGGACTGCCACACAGCCCACGTCACCTGCCGTTTCGCTGAGCTGAAGGAGAAGCTCGACCGCCGCACTGGCAAGAAGCTGGAGGACCACCCGCAGATCCTCATGTCTGGAGATGCAGCCACAGTCAAACTGGTCCCCATCAAGCCCATGTGTGTGGAGAGCTTCTTCACATACCCTCCTTTAGGTAAGCACAGATCTCTTCATGCACACAACTCTGCGTGTATGAATCCTCCTGGTTGTGCCCTCGTTTGACTGGCTCTTCTTCACAGGTCGCTTCGCGGCGAGAGACCTGAAGCAGACGGTCGCTGTAGGAGTCATCAAGTCAGTGGAAAAGAACCACGGCTCAAAACTTCACAAAGCTCAAGTTTGTAAATAAGTTTTTGGTTTACCAGAGGTCTGGTAATGCTGCTTCATGGGAAGAGTTTTATTTGATGAAATGTATTTGTGTTGTGACACAAAAAGCTTATGTTGTCTTTAAAGTGTATAGTATTCCTGTGTTGATAAACCCAGAAGTAGAGTTTGGTTGGTTTTTTGGTTTAAAATTGAATGTCTCAAAATAAAATGGTGTGGAGAAGAACTGGTTTAAGTGTCTTTACTGTTGAACCGTCAACTGCATCTTAATGTACATCTGAAAGAACTTAAACTAAACTCTCCTCAGGGATAGTCTTAAATATTAAAGCTGAATAAGACTCCTCAGCATCTCATGGTGCACAACATCTCCAGTTTGTAATAAAGTCATGCTTTAAATTGTAAAGCACCAAATGCAGAGTTTATTGGTTCTAATGAGTATGGTCTGGATTTTCAAGTTAGTTTACAACAGCCGGCATCTGAAATCTAAACTTTTAATGTTTTGAGTGGCACATGGAGTCACTTTAGCGTCCTGTACTGGTAGTTTGTGCCTTGCTTTGGCAAAAGAATGCTAGTGTGAAACGTCAATGTGCTAAATGGGGGTGTAAAGTTTTCAGTTTCTCTCCCTACAACTTGAGCCTCTACTCTAGATTTAAGGCTACTTGTAATGTTTTTGGTTTGGTGTGCATTTTGAACAGAAAACCTCGTAAGTAGTTTAAGCCTGAATCGAATATACACCACTGTATTGCAATTGTGCTTTATACTGCATGCTGAAATACACTTTGAGAACTCAAATCAGTTCAATGCTAAGCTAGTAAAACACCAGCTTCTAAGCAACAGCATATTTATGTACATTTAACATTAGCAGTGAAAGTTTAATATAGAAACAATAGATGGCGTTTACACAAGTTGCCAATTTTTATCTGAGTAACCCCAAAACTAAAATTCCAGAGAAATCCCAAATTTCTCCAGCTTAACATCAACAGCAACTTTAAAAATAAATGCTTGGCTTAAAGCCGTAAAGACCTCAAAACTACATGGCGACCAAATAAAAGACCAGGCTTAAGGTTTAAATACAGCACTTTTAATGATACAATGGGTTGATGGGTTTGTTCCTTAACATGGGAAGAACTGCAGGTTGGTGTGGACCAGGTGAAAATACATCGGCTCTCTAAAGTCCACCTCGTCTAAAAAGACATCTCTGGTTCACAGGTAAACCTGGAAATGTACTAAATCCAAGGGGCAACTGCTGGAGCTGAAACTAAGCCAGCAGGGAAACTGCAGTTCCTCTGGTGGCCACTTGAGGCTGGCTCCAGAAGGGAGTAGACTCCCATGTTAAAATAACTTGACAGCATTAAGAAGCATGTTTACAGCCTGGTAGAAAAACAAAAACATTTTTGGTCTCGGGGGTAGTTTCTTTCAAAAACTCATCCATCTAGGTATATAAGTAAGGGGTGTGACCACATAGATTGAAAGGCATCCCAATTGTTGTCTGCTAGGCCTCGTCCACTTTGTGCCGTTGGTGCCTTTCAGAGCATTTTTAATAGATCTCAATATCAGTTTGCTGTGTGGTAGAGACCATCCAAGAAGCTTCTCCTTCCATTTTGCCGAGTTAAATTCTAGTATTATTATCGTTAGTGTGTTACTCAGCACACCCATACTGTTTATGAACGCAGTGTGCCATATAAGGTAACTTCTGGCTTTGAGAAGCCAACATGGCACTGACTAAAACAGCGCCGAAGCTTGAAAAATACAGTCCAAAACCGGCGGCCATCTTCGTCCGTCTTTTATACTGCCTACGACTGAATCCAGTAACAGAATGATATCACATGACTCAAACTAAAAAGAAAAAAATTCAAGCTCATGAGGTTTTACAAGACACTGAACTGTGAACACAGGTTGTTGTGAGACTTCTAGCCTGTCAGAAAAATCAAGTTATTGCTAAGATGTCCTCTGGAGTTTCCCGTACTTGTCATTAATAGTGGCTTTTAACAACAGGATACATTTTGCGCAGTCCTGCTTTATATTAATAGTGGCTCTTCAAACCCTGAGGTGAGCGTCGTCGAACGCAGCACTCCACTCATTTCCAGTCATTGTTACACCATGCACAGAAAAAAGGTCAAAGGACTGTGGAGATGGCGTTGAGTTCACACACAGAGCATACATACAGTGAACAGTGTAACAAGGAGTAAATTAGTGACCTACAGTGAACCACAGGCGTTGATATTCCACCACACAGTAGCAGCAGGTAAACTGTAAAACAACCATAATACGAGTACACACAAAGCAAGCAAGGACAAAGAGTACATTAAATGACTTTTTTTTTTCTCTTTCTTCCATCTCGGGAAGAGTCAGTGGGAGACTTCCTGCCTCTTCAGTCAATTGTGGTGGTAAACAGGGATGCAAGACAAACAATGACATGACCTATTTCACATTCCATTTCATATTTGTCCTTTTCCCAGAAATATGAGCAGATAGTTATTTGAGGGCCGGTAAAATCAATACAGATAAAATTCAAACTCTACCACCCTGATGCTTAATCTGACAGGCAGAGAGCAATGGTACATGTTTTGTACAATAAAACATGTATGTACACTCACACACAAATATATATATTTACATACATATATACACAGTAACAGCATAAACATAGACTTTAAGGTAAGTGCTAGGGTTTTGAGAGTGGCTTCGTCACAGCCGTGCTATAGGGTTAAGATAATACTGGTAGAGGAAGAATACACACATTCTTTGTACAGCATGGATGAGGCATCCATGGCTAGATGAGCCTTCGTGGGGTTTCTTCTTGGTGTGTTGTTGTTTTTTTTCTTCTTTAGGACACTTGTCTTGTGACAAGAGGTGTTATGAGAGCTATTTACAGGACCTCCCAATTTAGGGACAGAGGTGTAGTGCAAGTCTTTCTGGCTGTCAGTCACTCAGGATGTGCACAAAAGACATGGGGAATACTCCTTTTCTTTCCGGATCTCCTTCAATGTGCCCGATCTGGAGGCAAAGCAAAGGAATATTGTGTGATTTTGTTTTTTTCTATTAGTTTAAACTGCGAGATGTTCAAAAGGTACAAGATACGCTTAGGCCACACTCACCCACCACTCCTGGTCCTCTTCCCCTGTTACTATAATCACCTCTCCTTCAACAAATGTCAGTTCGTCATCATTGTCAGCCTGGCAGTCGTAGATCGTCTTCACCCGCCGGGCTTTGTTCTTCCCCTGGACAGAAACAAACAGCAAAACCAGTTCAGTCCGACCACTCTGGCTTTGTGCGATTCATAACAGCACCATTACGCATTTAGAGTTTGCCATCTAGGCTTCGACATCATCACTCCCCACAAATACGTTACACCGAAAAAATGGGGAGTGATGATGAAATAAAAAGTCTGTCTGCGAAGTTCGTATCTGGGATGCTATATTTAAATTTACTTTAACTTTAATGGTGTCGGGGACAGCGCTGACCCAAGGTGACCGCTCTCCACATATTGGGATGGCGTCTCTGGAATATGACGAGTAGTAGTGAGGCGTGTTAATTAACTAGCCTGCAGGGTTTACTCCATTTATTAATAATAACGGAGATGTATTTAAATTTAGTATAACACAATGTGTCCAGACACATTTAACACAATAAAACAGATATTTTTTAAGAGTAACCATGTTTTTGTTGTAAGACTGAAATGTCCCCCGAGCATCTGGTGAGATCTGAACAAACCTTTGAAGACAGGAACAGTTTACAAAGACATGTTGCATAGGTGTCAAGTGGTGCTTCTTTTATATCCGATAGTCATGTACTGGCATAGAGCAATCCAGCTGATTTAGTGGAAAACACACCACAGCTGTACATTTTATCTCATGTTCATGCAAACTCTAATAGTTATCTTTGCATATGTAAATGCAGGCGTTGTAAATTAAGTCCATGCCATATCTGGCACATTGTATCAAACGCCTACACGCCTAACCTCAAATATGCTGTTTATCAACAAGTTTCGCACCAAACAAGAGGAAGTGACAGAGCAAATGTATATTCTGGGGTTTTACCAACAGATAAAAAGATCTGTAGGAGTGTTTTCACTGAGTTTATTAAATAAAAGCAGCTTCACTCAGAGGCAGAGTCAATGAGAGTCTCCACTGGGAACGAATTCAACCCATTTATACTCTAAAACTACAAATTATCTCAGACACAGAGGACAAAACATCCAGGATCTTAAGGTAGGTTTGTAACTTTTGTACTTTTCAATCTGAAAAAAAGACACAAGGTCCAGTCTGGATTATACGGTGACAAAAACAATGGCAAGTTTACCTGATATACTGTGAAGTGGCAGGCATTTAGGAATGCAGGAGTTTGTAGTGTGTTGATGTTAACAAATTTTGCATTGCGTTAACATTATTTGCATTAAGAAAGTCTATGCTGGAGGGACTTTTGCAATGATTAACATCTATATACGTGATAGCTGAAATATTATATATGAGTAAATATACAAAGACGTAAAAATGTGTATGTTTACACTGTTATTTCTTTTTTAAAAAGGAACCCTTAGAAATAATATGCGAGTCCATACCGTTGTGATCTTCCTTGGGAGGGGCACAGGTGTCTCTTGGGTGCCTGCAGGGGTCCCGTTGGTGTCTTCAGCAGACTGTTGAAATGGGGTCCCTATATTTGCCTGCTGATTAGGTGACGGCGAGTCTTGAGGCTGTGGGTGCGGTTGAGGTTGTGGTTGAGGATGAGTTTGAGGCGGAGGTGGAGGCTGTATTTGGGGCCTTGGCGTTGGCTCTCCGTGGAGCGGCCTGGGAGCAGACTCGACTGACCCAGGTTTTGGGGGGATGTCTGCAAGATGAGGCTTGGGAGGGAGGTCTTTGAGCTGGGGTTTAGGTGGTAGGTCACCCAGCTGAGGTTTGGGAGGGAGGTCGGAGAGCTGCGGCTTCGGAGGAAGGTCTCCAGGTTTAGGGGGGAGTTCCGACACCTGCGGTTTTGGGGGAAGGTCTCCCGGCTGAGGCCTCTCCACCAGAGGAACCTTCTGCGGGGTTTCAGCTGGCGGCGGAGACTTCTGGAAGACCTCTGGAGGAAGGCTAGGCTTATCCACAGACGGATGGTGTATGGTGTCAATCTTACGCAATGCCACTGGAGAGGTAACCGCATAGTGGCTCATTAATACCTTTTTAATTCAACTCCTTGCACTAAAAACACAAAATATCCAAACGTCTGTACCTTTCTGAGGTAGTTTGGGAAGAACCCTTGGACCAAGTGTAGACTTTGTGTTGCTTGAAGTAGAGCTAGAAAAAAAAAAGTGAAATAACTATATTTGAAAAAAACAAAAACAAAACTATTTCACAAAGAAGAGGCTTCAACATCCACACAGTTTCTGTCTGATACCTTTGCTGTTGAGGAATGCCTTCAAACTTGTTGGAAACAGGAGACATCTTAGTCACCGGAGGAGGGGTGGAGTCGCTTCCTAAAAATTAACATCGATGATGGCAATACGAGATTATTTAACACCATATTGGAGCGCTGGCCAAGAGATTAATTTAATATAAATATGGAAATAAATCAACATGCTGTGATGGTTAAAAACAACAAAAAAAACAATGAGGGAGGCGTCATCTGGCTGAGCTTTCCATGAGCCCCTCGTTATTTGGAAACAGGGGTTGTTGTGCAACTAAATACCATCTTTTTATTAGTGGTTGGGTTTAGAGTGTGCGTGTGTGAGAGACATGGGAACGTAGCCCCAATAACAGTAAAAATTTCCCTAAAGATATGACCACATGTAAAATATGATTGTTTTTTAAATCAAATCCACAGTTGTATAAGCATATTTGTCTCAATATGCACTTTAAAGCTATTCTGAATGGTGATTTGAGGATGTTCACAAAGTTGTGAATTAGATGGTTTATAATGCAACCATATGGAAGTTCTCTGTATATATTTAAACATACAGACTGTAGATAAAGGAACAGATTTTTGGTACCATTTGTAGTCAATTTGTAGTCCAAATGCTGTTGGCCAATCAGGATCTAGCGATCTTTGGTTGAACATATTTGCTGGAATACAATTTCAGAATCATCGATTAAACTCCACCAAAATCTGTCTTTTGTTAGCTTTTTAAAATTTAGCTGCTACTGTAAACAACAGCTCGGCCCGGGTAACATCTGGCTAAACCAGAAAACTGAAAAACTTCCCGCCAGAGGCTAACGACACGATTATTCTTTGATGTGGACTCGAACAGCTGGAGACATCGAGTCTAAATAGTCTAAGTGGTTGAAGCATCGTTGCTACACTGTAATGCTAAGTTTTTGTGGATTAATGCTTTCAGCGACAAAACATTTGGTTCTCCCATCTCCCCCAGTCTGTTGGGGCAGATGGCCTCTCTGAGGCTGTTTCTGCTGGAGGTTTCTTCCTGTTAAAAGGGAGTTTTTCCTCCCCACTATCGCCAAGTGTTTGCTTAAAGGGGGTCATCGGATTATGGAGTTGTTGGGGTCTTTGCTATAATATTTATACTATAAAGAGCCTTGACGTCACTGCTGTTGTGATTTAGAGCTATAAAATAAAACTTACTTGAATTATTTTATTTCTGTTATTTTCATGTTTTACTGGTTTTTACTTTCCTTTAAAAAACAAAAACAACAAACAAACAAGTGTTTTATATTCTATTGGTGTCTTTTAAATTGAAAGCACTATGTTGTTTTTTTAAAAGTGCTTACTAAATAAAGTTGGATTGGACTGGACATCCAGTAGATATTAACTACAAATTACTCGACAAATGCAGCTCTACAGAAATGTATAGGATGTGTAGAGGGACTGTTTATGGCTCTTCAGACTGCATAAGAGACAAAAATGGAAGAAACAGTTTGTGGAACTTAATAAACAAAAGTCAAAATACTAAAAAAAATCAGCTAAAATAAAAAAAATCTAAACTATGTCCACTTATTAGCTTTAAAAACACATTTTAAGGTGGTAATTATTCAATGGAGTCTACCTCCGGTGGGATACATGACCTATGAATCTCTGGGTAAGAGCGTATGAACTCAAAACGCTCTGGAAAAACCTAGAAGTGGACGCAGAGTTAACATTCGGTTTTTCCTCTCCTAAGTGAAATTAACTTAAAAAATGAACAAAACTTCTCTGGAGAATCGTGATCTTCTATCTTCAGACTGGAACCACACGCCTGAGTGAAACCAGCCCTACTGTTACAGAACGTGTGCTTGCATCTCACCCCCGGTTACGCCCCCTTTACTGTGTGGACTGTGAGAGAGTGGGCTGGGTGGGTCGGACAGGGTGCGTTTGTGTCCAGGAGGGGGGGGCGGCGGTCTCTTCTTGGACAGGGTGGAGCTGCCTCCTGGTGTGAGTGAAGAGGGAGGGCCGGATGGGGGAGGAGCTGGAGGAGCGATACATAAGACACATGAGGTGATGAAGCCCACCAAAAAGATAAACAAATAAAAAAAATGACAGGTAAAGGAGATAAAGGAGAGGATAATGAGGAGGAGACAAGTTAATGCAAGTAAAACAATATTGTTTGAACATATAAATACACACAGGAGTGTCTGGACGGGGACTTTTATTTTTTAAATACGCCTGCCTTTATCTACTGGGACTCCAAAGCAGTCACTGGTCACCAGTACAGAGAAGAGTAGGGTGAAAGCAGCTAATAGAGAGCTCAGCCAGAGAGGAATCAGCTGTGGTTAGGAGTTTACAGCCCATGGATGGTGGGAAAATAGAATTTAAAAAAATCACATAGGCAATAAATAATTAAAAGCTTGCCTATGTGGTGCCGTTATTCACTTAAATAAATGCCACCACCCCGTAAAAGTGAGCTGTAAAAGGAAGAAACAACTGAGGGACAACTGTATGTGGGGCACACAGCCGAGTAAGGAGGGAGAACATAAAACCAGGATATTCACTGATGTATGGTCGAGTGCCAGCCAGTGTGGCGTAGTGCGAATGAGAGCCAAGGAATGCCAAGTGTGGAGCTGAAAGAATAGAGAAACAAAAAAGAGAAAGAAAACAGAGCGAGATGAGGAGTGTGGGAGAGAATCTACAGTATGTCAGTCTTATAAAAGAGCTGCTCCCACACGCTGTAAAATAACAAGATGAAATCTTATCAGTGGCAAGCAAAGCAAAAAAAAGAAGAAAAAAAAGAAGAGGAGAAACGGTGTGAAGCCGCCCCCCGGGGAGCCAGCTCTTCAGCACCCACTGAGAGAGAGGGAGAAAGAGAGAGCGCCGCCAATGAAGGGTTAGCGTGATATTCTCAATGCATCTATGATGTTTTCCCTCTTAATCTTATTTTTGCATAAAATGACTTGTTTCCAGTGCCGTTCTGGTTATTTACGGGTAGCTGAACCTGTGAGAAATATTAATGCTCATTCTTCAGGGACATTTAGGAGGACAGGAACTAAAAAGATCAAAGCACAGTTCACATGAGAAGACGTCTCTGACACAGCCGCAGGCGTTGTCCCTTAAGCATCATAAACACTGGACCGACTGACCAATCATATTGTGACGATCAAGGATAAAAACACTACAACGTGGCTGAAGCGATAAAGGCTAATTATAGATAAGGTTATGGTGGACTTTCACCCGTGACACTGGGATTTGTGACCAACAGGAAACCAAAAGTAAATGTGGAATTATTAATCTTCTGTTTGTTAGACATAATGGGCAAAGTTCAGCCGGGTTTAAGCAAAGATTATGGTTTCAAAAACAACATTTCCCCGTGCGCAGGAATTTTTTCTCAGGCGTAAAGCTCTGACATTACAAAAGCACGACCGGTCAGTTCTGATTATGATGTTTTGGGGACAACACTGACAGAAATATCAGATCGCAGAGGGGAAGAGGAAGAGAGGAAGATACTTGGTACCTACGAGCATTTGTCATCGCTTTTCCAAAGATAAAAATGTGAGAAAAAAAATGCTAAAATTAATATGAATGGAAAAATTGTGTTTGTATAGCTTAGTACGCTCATCTGTACTCTTAAGCAAAGGGAGCAAACATACCTAATATAAAGCTGCATTAGCTATTAGCTACTATCCCCAGCTACTAAACCAATAACAAGCACTGCTTGAACTTCTGTGATATGCTCATAGTTATGTATAACAGCCAAAGACTGTGGCTGCTGTACGGGAGAGAGGCGTTACATCACATCCTCTAACTGAGCTGTGTGGGTGAATGACTTTTGAGGACTTCAAAAAGTCATATTGTGAAAATGAGAGAGAACTCTAGTTTCCATCTCTGCTGTCAGAGATCAGACGTCCAAACATTTTAGGGAATTCATCCATCACTCTGTGTTAACGTGAGCTTTTTTTTTTGAGCCACCGTAGAGATATCTAAAAAAAAAAAATAAAAAAAATAAAATTAAGGTCTTAGTTCAAGTAGTTTTCCAGATGACGGGGTTTTTAAATTGCCCTTTAAAACTGATGCTAGAAGATAAAACTCCCTTTTCCTTTAATTCATTTCATTTTTAAGGAAACTAATGAGTTCAGGGGCCTGAAAATTTGCATAATTCCTGTTAAGATGTGTTGGCTGGAGAAGCAAACACATCTTTGCTGGAGAAGCAAACACAGAAGTAGATTAATACTGTAATCTACTTCTGTGTGAAATTTAGTATCCATAGTATTAAAAAAAATTCATATTTTGATTCAACGTCTCACATTTTTATGTAATAATTTCTCTCCTTTTTACACACTGGGTGCTTGTTGTGCTACTGTGGAAAGCAGGCTTAGCCAAGGGTCACCAGAAAGAGGTTAATTTGAACTGGAAACAAGTGAAATTTCACACCCCTTTGCTTTAGGAAAAATAAGATTTGAATGCTATGCGATGGATTAAATGACTGTTAAGATGGATGCTGGCAGAGTTAAGCTTATGCAGTGTTTTCAGAGAAAGCTAGTACAGGTCCACAGGGGGAGGAGTGTTATTTTTAATTCCAATATTGCAGAGACAGCACGCCCACAGTACACTCTGTGGATACTTTGCCCAGGCTAACGATTAAGTAAGTGTGTATCCTCCTTTGCCACCTTGCCCTCTGCTACAGCCGTGTTTTCCTGAACGTTTACAGTGTAAGCAATCTTAATGACACCCGCTTCCCGCCCTCTGATCTGTGTGCTGACAAATTGCATACCACTGCAGGGTGTGGAAACTGACTGACAGCACAAAGAAGGAACTTTCCATTAAAGTCATTTACAAAGCATTCCCACAAACCTTATCCTGACTGCAAATAATCAAACATTAACAGACATAATAAAGTCATTTCCACAGGCCATCTTTCCTCCACAGTTATCAGCCACAGCAGAGCATGCATACAACCTTTAGACCATTTGCATCACAGGCTGACATTTGCAAAAGGAGATATTAGCAGAATGTGACCTCCTGAATTTATTCGAGCTAGAGCCTGATAAAACTGAATGCGGTCGGAAAACCGATGCAGGCTCAAAGCCGCTCGGAGCAGCTAGGTCTGACCTTTGCCCTGGTTCCTGGGTGGCAGCGGCGGCCCGTCGGCCACCGGGGAGGAGCTGAGGTCGGTGGAGGCGCTGTACATCTGGTTAGTAAAGGCGCTGTAGGAGAGACGCTGCTGCTTGTCCCTCTGGCTGATGAAGCCCGGCAGGGAGAGCTTGTCGTGGGGTGAGAGGCTGGAGGAGTGGCAGAAGCTCTGAGGCCTCGGGGAGCGGTCCTTCTTGATGGGACTGGGCTGCAGAAGGACACATGACAGATGAGACCAAGCTGACATCAGTCACTGTAACCTGAGCATAGACGCGATAAAAGATCGATGCAGCTTTCACCCAATGCAGAAATGCCCCAAACCTGCATTCTTTACAGTGGCCAGCAGGTGGAGACTCCTCTGTTTACAAGCAGACGTCTAGATTTTTGGTAAAAAGCCCCTCAGCTCGTTTCCAAACATTTCCATGATGATTTTATGAGCTCACCTGCTAGTTTCAGGTCATAATTATTAAAATATGTTTTTTGTCAACTGTAAATAATTCTAAGAGTCATAAAGGAGGATTATACAGAATATACTCACTGGCTAACCACTTACCAATCACAAAATTCCTCTGTAATACTACAGAACTGATGCTGCGACAAAAAAATTACACATTTGTGCTTTAAGATGACTAAAATATACATGCCATCAGTAATGCTGAACCTCTAGTATTATTTTTGGTGATGTTCAAGGGAGCTTTTACACTTTATTTTGAAATGCTTT
Organism: Maylandia zebra; assembly: GCF_041146795.1. Classification (NCBI taxonomy): domain Eukaryota; kingdom Metazoa; phylum Chordata; class Actinopteri; order Cichliformes; family Cichlidae; genus Maylandia; species Maylandia zebra. Next base: position 25,034,727 of record NC_135175.1, read on the forward strand.
TAAGACAGAGATGACAAATAACTGTTGGCCCGGGGACCAGAACCGGGTCATTAAAGAGTCTGATCTGAACCGGTGAATGCTTTTTTAAACTACACAAAGATAAATACTAGAAACCATCAAAAACACACAAATTTAGGTGGGTTTTCAACATAAATTACAATTTCATATTTTATTCAACAGGAAAAATGGAACATTTTCTTCGAATTAACAGAAAATTGCAGTTTTTTTATATTAGGAAAGTTTACAGATTAATTTCTTAGGCTGAACGGTACCCAGCCATGCTGATTTACTAGAATGACATATCTGTGTAATGACCTTAGGTTGGCCAAATACTGAAATCCAGAAATGTGGACATTTTCAGAACGTACTTAGACTTCTTAACCCCAAAAAAATGTTTTCTTTATAGATTATCATCAGTCTGGCTCATTTAAGGTCAAATTTATCTGCATGTGACCCACGTATGTACTAAAATGAGCTTCACAGCCGTGCTCTACATATATGAATCTATGGGGAAGTTCTTTTTTTGGTGATGTGGAGGCGACAACAACAACAATAAAGCACAAAGCCAGACAGCCAGTGGGCTGCAGAGGAAATCTGAACAGTCATATCTGACCTTCAGCCTCACTCATAACCAGATTCCTTGTTAAATTCGGCATCGTGCTCAGACCTTATCGTCGAGGTCGTCGTCGCTCTCGTCCATCTCCTCCAGTCGGAGGCTCCACTCGTACTCCACGTGGATGTGCGGGTTGAACTTCCCCTCTGCGGCCTGCACGAGCTGACACACACACAAACAAATCCGTTAACTCAAACTGCAGCTCTACACAAACAGATCATTACGGCTACGAGACAGAGAAGGTGGATCAAAACTGGCTGCTAATTAAAGCCCCCAAAAAACTATGAATGGGAAGAAGAAGCAGCGCAATAAGAAATAATGAGGCAGCGTAAAGAGACTAATGTCACAGGTTAGACTGAGTCAGAGCCACAGTGAGTGCTGAGCATCAGTCATCATTCTTTTCTAGACGGCAGTAATTATCCAGTTTGTGAACACAAAAAACAACAGCAGTTTTTAAAAAATGTATTATTATTATTTATTTTTCTTCTCAAACAGTAAGATTTTAAAGATGTTATTTACTTTTCCCCACACGTGTACCTTCAATAATAATAATCCACAGCTTTGCCCACCCAGTCAATAACACCCATTATCCTAACAGTCACTGATTTGGCTTTATTATTTACTTCTTTTCTCTTGTCTGGCACATCGTTAAACTAAAAAAACCCTGAGACTTGGAGATTTAACTGCTCTCTGCAGCCACTGATGATGCACAGGACACAAACATGAACATCTGGAGGTTGTATAGAGATGGAGATTTTACAGATATATGGTATTAACTCAGGGGGAGAAGGTATGTTAAAAAAAGGAGGGGGCAGGAAAAATATTGAATTAAATTTATTTGTAAAAGGGGCAAATGTGAGGAATAGATATGAGGGATTTTGAAAATTGTTTAAATATAAAATAAGGCACAGAAATATGAAACTGCAACACAACTGCTAAACAAATTTATCAGAGGAAAAAAACGTAGCTAAAGTAACAGTTCAACATGATTTTTTTTAGATAATAGTTTCTATTTATTTAATTTTTATTTATGTTTCAGTCTTTCATTTATTTTTACAAATAACTGGAATTAAAATTATCTTCTTTATTGAGGCACCAGACCTGAAATTCTACCATAACACAGAAAATTTGTTTGCTTGTAAATTCCTGCTACATGATTGCAACTAAAACTGGCACACAGATATATTTTAGGCCCCTGCAGGTTCTCATGATGTCATCATTTTGCCTAGCAACCACCTAGCAACAGGCAAAAATGACCCATTTGTAATGTTTAAGCACCTGCAACACCTCATAAAAGCATCGCATCAGATTAATTTCACAACAAAACATTTTATTTAGAGAAAAATATTATTTTTCATTACTGCAAACTGTGACATTTACACTATCAATACTCAGCCTATGAAGTGAAGTTCACTGTATTTACAAGTTTAATGTCAAATCAACAGCTGACTATAAATGCGCTGTGAAGGTGTGGAGATGAGATTTCAAATCAGCTTTTTTCCAGGATGTTACAGACTTTTAAAAATGTGCAAGCACATTTGTAAAGAAAGCTAACGTACGAAATCCCTTTCTACTGCATGGGTGCATATTCAGACAAAGTGTTGCATGCCAGTTTGTCATTATATACTTCATATGGCGGTGGGCAGTGTCTGGATGATAAGTGGTCGTGGTCCCTTAATCATACGAAGAGGTAAATACACTTTGTTGTGTATGATCACACAGCGAGTCCAATATTTATCTTTATTCATATAAACAAGATAACTCCATACTTTTTTTTTACTTTTCTCAGTGTGATTAAAAATATCAGCTTACCAAATCCACAAATAGACCAAATAACACTGCAGCATGGGCACGCACTAGTAAAATACACACATGCTGCACACTATCTGGCTCTAAATTAATGATTTGATGTCAGTACAGAGGATGATTTCACCTTTTATACTGTCTACCTGTCGGGAAAGGTGCGGGTGAAATAGACTGAAGTCCCCTCGGCTTACCACTAATTACATCTGAGGACATAAGGACTTATGTGTGACACAAAGATCAATAACTTAGATCGTCTATATGTGCTCGAGCTAATAGCCAATAATCTTAATCACAGATATAATTCAAGTACAAATCTAGTTAATATGTAAATAAAATGTTGTTATAGGCACATTTTCCTGTAACAATAAAAGATTTGTCCAACTGTGTTTATTTTTCAGAGATTCCAAACAGCATTTAAAGTGTTTTTCTGTCTTCTTTGCTCATATGACTGTTAATAACAAACATATATCAACCATTACTTCCACTCTGCTGCTGCTACCGCCCGCAGCTGGAGAGACCTCTGACTGCCATCTAGTGTTCTCACTAAACTGCCCGGTAACTGATGAACACCCTTTATGTGGCTGTGTGTATGTTTGGGGGAGGACGGGGGGTTTGTGTAATGTTTCTGGGCCTTTAATGATCTACTAAGATGTCCAGCTGGTCGGTCCTATACTTACTGCCTCCTCACACTGAGTGTTCCTCAGTCGCCTGGCAACGTCCAGCGCCGTCTCTCCATTCTGATTGGCTGAAAGGGCGAGGACGGACAATCAACAGTTAGGAGTCTGATAGGTGATGGCATTAACTGGAGGACGAAGCTCGGCGTGTGACTCACTGATGTCGGTGGCAGGCTTGCCCCTCAGGAGTAACTTGAGGCACTCTGGCTTTTCGTACATGCAGCAGTAATGCAGGGCGGTGTTCCCCCACTCCGTCTGCTTATCCAGGTTACCGCTGAGTTAGGAAAAAAACAAAAACAAGACTCGCGCAGTGAGGTCACATGCCTGAGGGTGTTTTCCACAGTCGTGCAGCTTTAGGTTAATATGTTATTGCTCAGGATTTTGAGGTTTAGCATGAAAGAAGAGGATTGGAAACAGCACATTAGACGTCTTGAGTAGAGGTGAGACATTAAATCATTCAAGAAAAACTACAAACTACAGCTAATGGCACAGTAGCAATCTTTAGATCTTCTGCAATTCCCATGAAGGCAACAAAAAAAAATATTAAAAGACAAGTCCTAGACATGGGTTTAATTAATGAGGGGGTCTCAGTTCAGCAGTGGAGACTGTGTGCAGTTGGAGCAGTGGTGGGTAAACAATTGAAAGGAGAGGAATAAATTAAGGCAGAGAACAAGTGCTTGACCCATTTCTGTTTGCCTTGTGGGAATCTGAGCTGAGCTGAGCCGCGTGAAGCTTTTCCTCTGCACTGCTTTATTAGACTAGAGCACAGAAAGTGACTCGCAGCAGACAGACGGATCAAATTTAATACAGGGTGTTTACACCAAGCTGTGCTGTTTTATACACAATTTTACTCCAAAGTACTCGCGCGTGTTTTTATGAAAGTTGAACAGCTCTTTGCACTCCTCCTGAGCCAAGCTGAATGCACGCAGCTGCATTTTCTAAAAGGTTTAGCAGCTCTTTAAAAAACAAAATGTACCTGTTCTGCACGAGGAAGTCCACCAAGTGCAGGGAGGTCTGGTCAGCAGTCCGTACAGAGTAATGCAGTGCAGTCTCTCCAGCTTCCTGCAGGGGGCCATCAAACACAGCAAAGACTCAGTGGGGCGATCTTGGGGAGCATCCATTCTGTATTCTCTCTCTGTCTGCGACTCTTTCAGCATTTAAACAAGCTGCAGTAAACAAAATGGCTCCTAAAAATAATACTTCTGCAGGCCTGATGCCGGCTTTTGTCCATTCCTGGGAGTCTCTTGCTTTTATTTCATCTGCCTTGCAGCACCAAAGCTGGATCTAGGTGGTGGTGTTTTAGATTCAGCATTAAAGATGGAGGTAAAGGCGAAACATATGGAGCTAACGCTTAAATTTAGTGGATCTGTTGGCATCTGAGAGGGGGTCGGATTTAATCACGCACTGCTGTCACGCTGTCTGTGTTTTGAGTTGGGGGTGGGAAGTCACGGTGCAGCCCTTTGGATGCACTGACAGCAGCAGATCAGATATCGGTGAGTCAGACTTCACAGCGCGTTCAGCAGCACCACCCCCCCACTCTCCGTCACCAGACGATATCCTCTTTTATTCCTCTGCAGCATTGTGCACTTAATTTTTCATTAGGGAACGACCGTGTTCGGGTTATAAAACCTTGACCCATTTACGTCAGATTAAGTCTTATCACGCATGTTGTTCACGGTACTGTATCCTCACCAGACACTGCTTGTTATTCAACTTTCATTTTTGCCTAAAAACAGCAAAAAGGCAAGAGAACAAAAGCGAGAGGGGGAAAAAAACCCAAAACAAGCTGAACCACAAAATAAAAAACAGACGCATGAACTGAGCCGCTACAGATGTCGCCATCTAAATATATGTGGACCCAAAACACATGATGCCCTGCAATGTGGTGGAGGTTTGCTGGCTATCACCACCTGCTGGAGAAGTTAACCCGGATGACTCAGAATTTTCCAACTGTTACACCCATTTCTAACTGCCAAATAATTCACCAGCTGGCAAGAACGTGTCAGCAGCGGTGGTGTTGCTGGGAAGAAACCACACATGAGGATGAAACCACTGCAGGAACACGCACAGAGCACTGACCAGGCGGCTTCTGAGCGTCGCAGTCTGCACGTGTTATGATTCCAGGCATGTTTTTGCATAGTCCTGTCAGGAGAAGCGGACAGCTCTGGCTTCAAGTGTTCATGTTTGAATTCATTTGAGCTCCTCAAGCCATTTAATGGTTTAATTACTGCCCATTTCCATACAGGGTTCATTCATGTGCTTTTTTTCTTGATTATTTGTGATTTCTGCTCGCTGTATGACCCTCTACTGGCCTTTTAAACTTTTAACCCTGTGGCTGATTTTGGCTTAGAGTTACCTGACAGTGTGATCTGTAGCTGGCTACAGAGAAGCGAGGTGTCGTCAGAGTTGGATATAATGTTTTGCTTTACTGGCATAAATGGTCCCCATCTGTAAAGATGCACTTTTTAAGGCACAATTTTATGATCTTCAGCAAATTGTTTTAGGCGTGCAATTTTATGTGTAGTGCTATTACAAAGCAGATGTGGTGTTTTACTCTCTTATAATCACAAGATTACGCTTCTCCATTTTCTTTCCGCATTGCATCACTTTGGGGAGATGTTCTAGGCAGCAAGTTGAAGGGAAATATGACTGAAAATTATTCTATTTCTTTTTTTTTCTTCCATAACATATAGTTAATAAAGCCTGGACTTCATTGTTGATCCATTTTCTGGGCTATGTTCCACTTTTAGAGCCTTTTCTTTAACAGTACGTTGTGTACACCAGAGCTTTTGTTGCCAATAAAAAGTTTCTCTTCTGCCCTGTAGGACCTATAAAAAGTCCTATAATTTAGGTTTCTGCAAACTTTGATAGTCTACAGTTCCTAAACTGTGGACACACAATAAAAGAGAGATTTCCTTCAAGTTAAACAAATAACTAAAAAGTTTCAAAAAACATGACTTATTATAGAATTTCCCAGAGGTACCTACCCAAGGGATTAATAAAGTTCTATCTATCTATAAGACTAAGAAAACTGTTGGACAAATCTAACACCGTCAGTCTTTAAAAGCACTAATGTTTATTTTTCGATTCACCTCTACTGACATTGATTTCGACACCATAAAAAATAAATGTTTGAAACAAAATTATCTTATCGTGTTTTTAACTTTGGATAAATCAGACCTTTAGATGTCTCTTTGACTCACCGGTCCTGCCTCTGGAAGCGGCTCCATAAGCTCCACCCCCTCCGCATAGACCTGAATAAGTGCCAGCAGGTCCCTGGACTGAACCGCCTCAAACAACTCGATCATTTTAGCTGCCGCAGACGTGCACGTCTTCCTCGCGTACTTGTGGTCCACATACTTGGCGTTGATGAACTCCTTCCTCACTGTCCTGTGGACAAAATGTCAAAAAAAAAAAAAGTTAGAGAGTTGAGTTGAGAGATAAAGATTTGTTTATATATAAAACTTACATGTCACTGGAGGGAGTGGGCTTTGGTGATGGGGAGGGGAGGTTTCCCTCCATGATCTCATTGAAGCTACTGTTCCCTACATTCTTGGCCAGCTGTGGGAGAAAGAAGGGAAACATCAGCAACCAAAGAAAGACATATGATGTATCCCTGCAGCTTTACAGATTAAAATTGGCTCCATCCTGTCTTCACAATACTCTTTCATGATTCCTCATATTTCAGGTGAAAACAGTGAAGGGTGTGCCTCGAAAATAAGATCAGTTCCCTCGACAGGCCGTTTGTCTGACTCACCAAGAGTTCTGAGGTTCCTAACTTGTCGAGCTCCATGGACTGGATGCGGGAAATGTGGACTCCCATCTCTCGGTGGATGCCAGAGCACTCGATGCAGGTGAGGATCCCCAGGTTGGTGGACAGCCACTTTGGGTCTATAGACAACAGTGTAATACAAGTTATTACGGCTACAGGAGGCTGATATATAAACAGGTGGTGATTTGACCTCCTACAGTGGGGATGTCAAACTCATTTTACATTGTGGGCCACATATACAGCCCGCTTTGATCTTAAGTTGACCAAATCAAAGAAACTCTCCTTTCTTCCAGTCTAAATTTTAAGTATGTATTTATTTCCTGAGACATTTTAATACAAAAAGTGCAATTTTAACAATAAATATCAGTTTTTCTAAATGATAAAGAAATGCTGCTTTAAAAACAATGTTTTCACTGTGCACATACTGTGTAAAAAAAAAAACAACAACAACCCCCAAACAAACAGAAACCTTTAGATGACTTTTATTTATTACTTAATTACTTCTGTATAGTATGAATAGCAATGAGGTAGGTCTTCAGCCATCAGTAAAAATTTTGTAAAATGTATGAAAATACAGTTTGAAGTCCAAACTTTATGCGCTCATTCACATTTTCCAGTACCATCTAGTGGTTTGGATTAGAGTCTTTGCCGGGACAATTCTGGGCGCCGGGCCTTATGTTTGACAACCCTATCCGACAGCATCGAGGGCTCAGCTGATAAACCTCCCCACATGTAGCAAATCTTACATGCAGCATGCAGTTTTATTTCCTTTTTAAATTGCTGCTGCCCTGCAATCTGCTTTGCAACCCACCTCCGCTACAGATGCCTCTTTTCAAGCTCTTCCTGACTTCTTATATAACTGATGCCTGTTCTGTATTGCGTTATGCTTGCCGCACTAGTCACTGGCCGCAAGCACTGTGACTTTAAAACCGCCACAAAAGCATTTATAGTGATGCTTGAGGCGTGCTTGACTCTGATGACACAAAAGAAGAAGTTGAAACAGGAAACAAAGCGATTGCTTAGGTTTTTTTCTTCCTCCACAGAATGTCTCATCTTTTCTAACTGATGCAACACTCTCTCCCTCAGTTTTCTGGAAATATCTGTGGTCCTGCATTAACACTGAAATGCATGTAAAGCCAGACCATTCGTAAGGGTAACAGCACTAAGCATAAACTGCCAGTTAGGCTTTGCATGTCCACATGTACCATATCCTCAAATCACTGCAACAGAAAACAACCATCTTGTGAATAAACTAGCCCTGATTGAGCTGCTAAACCACAGCTTATTTTTCCACTATATTCATTGACTTTATTTATTAATGCATCACCACTGCAAAGCACAAAGGCGCACGCGCACGCGCACAGAGATCCTCGAAACCTCCAGAGACTGAGCGACTTTGCTGACTGATGTTCTGATGCAATCCGGGGGAATTAAGGAAGCTTTAAACTGTGACCTCAGTGATGCTGATGCTGTGAGGCGAGGGGTGCTGCTCTGTCTGAAGCTGACAAGTTAACACCAGAGGAGGCTGGTGGAAATGATAGAGACAGCCCAATAACCCGGTGAGTCATGCACACAAACACAGACTGCAGGAAGGCACGTGCACACATTTACACAACACAATTAACAGATGCATTGTGAATTTATGGGTCCTCTATAGCTGATTAATGCTATCTTACAGATGAATTTCCAGTCAGAGCATCGAATGAGCAGCAGAGGGAACAACGAGGTGACCTTTGAAAGTCATAAAAAGGTCCTTCAACCACCAAATTAATTTTATGTGTTGAGGAAAGGGAAGCATGGGCGTCACCTTCTCGGTCAGATAAAGGAAAACAACAGGAATCAGATGCTTAAATCCACATCTGGAACATGTGTTATGCCAAAGCCATGTATATGAACGGATGCAGCAACAAGAGAGCAGACATGACAAATTACCTCCGCTCTCTGAGGACCGCAGGGGTCGACGAAGCGTGTGTGACTTATGTAACATCGTGATGTAATGATGTTGTTTCTCAAAGCCCAGAAATGTTTTTTTTTTCTCCCCCAAGAGATAAAGTCCACCGCCCCAGTACTCTGCAAGCTGCTGTGTGTGTTTATATAGACAGAGTGGAGTGTGTGGATGCAAGCCTGTGTGTGCTGAGAGTCAGAGGGTCTGAGTGTCCACGGCACTCCTGAGTGCTGACTCTTTGCTTTCTAATGTGAGGGGGAGTATCGGGATAGAGCTGCGCCCTGAATGCTAACAACACCAGCATGCGCGCACACACACTGCAGTGTAGCTCGCTCAGCAACCATCTAACTGAAGGACACGGAGTTCAAGGCAGCGGTGACATTGTAAAGCTACCGAGACAGGAGAGCGGCTTTAAATAAAACATGGTCCACATTTAAATGGACTCACGCAGCTCCACAAACACACCTGCAGCTCCACAGTCGCAGCAGACTTCATTGCCCGGCATGCGCAGCACGTCTTCTATGATGGCTTTGGTGAGGTCCTCTAATCCGTCCTCCCCTCCGCTGCTCTGCTCGCCACGAAACGCCATGTTTAATGCCTCCTCCTTGCTGTTGGTCAGCACCGAGATCCAACTGCAAGAGGGAACATTGTTAGAGACATTACAAACAATAAAATAAAGTTTTACTTTATTGAGATAAAAACAGCTAGGGGTAAAGTTAAGGAGAGCAATTCAGCATAGCATCATTTTGTGATAAAATGTCAGGAAAGCGCCCATCACAGGTTCTTAAAGCCTTCGGTGACCTTTTATCTTGTCTAAATGCATCAAAATCACAAAAATACACAGAAAAGCAGCAACAGGGACGCTAAAAGGAGGGATTATGTTGCATTTTTGCTTTACAAAGATGCTAAAACACACAAATATTTGCCCATTCTTTGGTTTCTTCGAAAAGGTTAAAGAGGAACCAGTGCACCCACGCAGGCCTGTGGCCGTTACAACGAGGCGGGCGTACAAACACGACCTCCTGCATTTCACTACACAAAGCACAATCTGCACACACGCAGCCGATCACAGCCCTTCCTCTGTCACTGCCACTCAATCCCCTCTCAGAGCAGACAGACAGTGGGCACACAAACCGATGCATTCGATTGTCTGTTTATTTCCATGTGTGGAAAAACAAGATATTTTAATCCACTAATGCGTAGGTGTGCAGATGCCAGGCCAAAAGTGTTTGCGTGTTTGCTTACAATATGCATTATAATATGCTGCCGGCCTAATTGCGGAAGAGCGTGATTACGTGAAGCGAGCGCCCTATGAAACACTAAATATTTGAAGGGAACTACAAAGAAGACGACGCCATCGCCGACACCACTGCAGTTGGAATTGCGTGACGGAAGGAGCAGAGCAGAGCCGCGAGTGGCATCCCAAAGGACTACAAGCAACATGAAGTGTTCAAGCAGGACTGAGCGAAGAGGCAAAGCCACAGCGAGGCTGGAAGAAAGTTTCCACCATCAGAGGAAGAACAGCCACAGCATCACAG